>NC_132792.1:151449677-152102177 GCF_048418805.1 Vulpes vulpes | reverse complement strand
TGGAGCACTTCTAAGAGCCGTGGGCAGGAAGCCAAGGTAGCTGGTGTGACTCCAAGACCCCCAGAGCACACAGGGCTCCCACACCGGGGCCAGGGTAGGAAGCCCCTGCCACTCTTTCTTTCATGTTTTTGGATATCACTGAAGGCAGGGGCTCCTGACTGACATATCCCATCAAGTGGGGACCTCTTTGGCCATAATCTCACTTATACTTTTAAGCAGAAAGCCTTTGGGCCGAGGAAAGAGATGCCTGCAGGTCTTGAAGAAAGAGAGCTGTGTGGGGCTCCACTCTCACTGCCATTCCCTGAATAAGGGTATGTGTTGCTTCACAGAAGAAAGGTCTTCATTGCACTTAGCAAAAGGGTCTGTTTTTACTAATTATGCCCCAGGCAATGGTGAGGAGGGGGGTGCCTTCATTTGAACCTAGTATAACACTTGTAAAAATCCAAACAGTTATTTGACTCTGAAAGAAGTAGAGATCTGAAGGCGCATATGCTAACACTGAGAAAAAAGGATAGGAGACAGACCAGCTGGAGGTGGGGCCTTCACCCACAGGGAGCCCCCTCTCCAGTGTCCTGCTGGGACTCCCAGAATTCCCCTGGCCCCTCCCAAATGGTACATTGCAGCAAGAAATAAATGGTCTCACAGTGGTGGGTTTTGATATTTTTTAAAGGATTAGAGGGAAAGAAATAGCTTTTGTTTTCTTGTTTTCCCAGTTGGCCAAATATGACATCTGACCTACAGGCTCGGAAAACAACTTGACTTGCCATGTGAGCCATTAGACAAGACAACAGCCTGGGGTATTCTCTCATGGAATGGGGGAAGATCAGGCTGTCTTTTCTTCTAAAATTTGTGGCAATCATCAGAAAAGAGCAGCTGTCAAAATTGCCTCCTGCCCCAATGGGGTTGCCAAGCCGCTGCAGTCTTTATTTAATTGTTTTATTAATCTTACAACACAATACCAGTCTCTGTCTCATTGTGCCTCACTAGCCAACAGGGCCTGGGTTTTGTAAATATGTTTAATTAAGCTCCAAAAGCCATGAGCCTTCTGTCTTCTTGGTTACACTCTCCCACCAGGGCAGACACCAGCCAGAATTGAAATAAATGAATGGCTGTGCTTCCTGTCCATCTGCTCCCACTAGGGGGTGATGATGCTAGAGCAGGACTTTCTTAGGGAAGAAATGTCCTCCGTCTCATCAGAGGTTTGCTGCTCCCCATGACTGGAGAGCAGCTATTCTGTGAAGAAACATGAATTAAGAGCTCCAGAGAGAGAAGAAATAAAAGGATACCATTCAAATTCTTATATACAAATTGCTCCTTCTTCCAGCCATCCATCTTGTCTGGGAGGAGACCTAGCTACTACAAAGGAGCAGCCCTTCTTTATGATTCTTTGAACTCCTGGAACTAATGCCCCCACCTTGAAGAGGGAAGAAACCTAAAACCAGAAAAAGGTGGGAATGTCCAGGGTTGGGTCTAGGGGAGAAATGCAGCCTATATGTTCTACAACATCATTGTAACAGCTGTGTGCACACATGTCTCACCCAATAAGTTCAGTGATAGCAGGCAAAGACTAGTAGCTAGCTCAGTGCAGGGAAAATAGAAGGCATGTAAGTTTTAAAAGTGGAAAATAAGGAAGGCAGGCAGGAAGGAGAAAGGGAATAAGAGAGAAAGTAAAAAAAAAAAAGAAGGGAAGAAGAGAGGGAAGAAGAGAAATAGGGAGGAGAAGGAAGCAGGTGGATAAATGAAGTGGATAGGGGGATGGATGGTGGTTGGATAAATGGATGGATGGATGGATAGATGGATGGATGATGTAATAGGGTTTTGGATGATGGACTCCACTCACTATTACACAGACCCCATGGCTCCAGAAAACCAAGCCATGGTTTTCTTTCTCAGGCTGATCTTTCATTAGAAGAGTCTCTTTCCTGGGAGGGTCCCCAGAGAACATGGGAGGGACAGCTTATGTGAAGTCTACACAGCATAGCACCAAAACAATGTCAGCAGGAAGAAAAAACTCCCAGTCTATCCACCAGTTGTTTTGAAGACAAGATGCTAAACAGCTCACTGCTTACGCTATAGAGGTCATCTTTATTTATTCATCTATTTTGTTTTTGTTGAGTTGTGTCCACAGGGCACTAAGCACCCAGAATAAACAAAACTGTAAGATTAAATCTACCATCTGGACATTTCTAAACATCTGGATATTTGGCATCATGTTGACCCCAACTGGATGTCTTATGACCATGTAGTTATAGCCCAGAGCAGCAGTGGGGCAAAGGAGGAAGCATAAAGAAGGGTATTTAGAGTGATCGTACATTCTAGAATGCCTGTAAACATCCAGATTTCAAACACTCTGACCCATTGTCAGGCTGCATTCCAATTTTTAATTTGAAAAATATGGTCATGCTAGATACAGGGGTAAATAAAGGAGAGGGTACGAGGGTAAAGGGAGAGACAGAGGAAGAAAAGACAGGGAAAGAAAGCGGGGAAGGGAGTTGGTTGGGGACACATCTCTGAACGGTGAGACAGGGGCAGTTAGAGACGGTGCAGGTGCCACATGGCATTTCTGAGAAGCTGTTCCTTCCAGAGCTACTGCCTGAGACCAGCTTGGGCTGTCCTCCTCTCCTCCTCACCCCAAACCCAAGACCCAGATGGAAATAGCCAGACCACCAGCTCCTCTGGCAGTTTATGTTATGTCAGTTTTAGTAACACCTCACTTTTCCAGCAATGTGAACAAGGAAGGAGAGTGAATCTCCCCGCTGTACAGAGAAGGGAAGATTCCAGAAGAAGAACAGAAGCGATCCAGGGATGAGCTTAAAGAGAGAAAACTCTTTAAAGAGGAGCCTCCAGGGCCACCTGGGGGCTCCATTGGGTTAAGTGGCTGCCTCATGGTCCCTGAGCTGCTTCCTCTCCCTCTGCTCCTGCTCTCTCACTTGCTCACTCATAAAATAAAATAAAATAAAATAAAATAAAATAAAATAAAATAAAATAAAATAAAATAAAAAATAAAATAAAATAAAATAAAATAAAATAAAATAAAATAAAATAAAATAAAATAAAAAATGAGGAAGCTCCATGCTGCCGGGGACCCTTTCCAGCTGCCAGTTCCTGCTGCCACACATACATCCAAAAAGAAGCAGGACCACGGGGCAGGCTGGAGGCTGCTTGGGAACCAGGAAAAGATTGGCACCACTTCAGACATGACCCCCCAACACACACGCACACAGCCACGCATACGCACACACATGCCATATGTCTTTAAGATTCATTTTCTTTTAAACCCATAAGGAGAAAACGATCCTCTCTGCAGGCCTCCCCCCCTTGCCTGCCAGCCTCGCATCCCCTCTCAGCTGTTCCAGGATTGCTGCAGTGTTTTTGTTTTCTGTACTGGGTGATTGATTATGGAAGAGCAAATTAGCTCCCACTGCTTTTAAGATGCATTTTCTTTCTTAAAGAGAAGATGATGTGAGCATTACTCGTCTCTCCCCACTGCCTGTCTTGGCCCTTGGCTGCTGTCACTGCTGCTTTAGAAGGACATCCGCGGAAGGGAGTAGGAGGATGGGCTCCCGGAGCCCACAGCTGCTCACTCTGGTGTGATTCAGTCCAGTACCCACCCTGCCTCCCAGAGGGTCCCATTCCTTTTCTTTTCTTAAATTTTTTTAATTTTTCATTTTTCTGAGTGTCCCATTCCTAACCCCGGCGCATCTCTCTGGTTTACTCCAGACTATTTTTACGCATCTCTCTATCAACGCATGTGAATCCAGCTGCCCGCACAGAGTAGACCCTGTTGGATGGATGAACATATAGATGACGAATGAAGTATGAACACTAAGGTCTCAACTTAATGAAATAAATGTGCTCGCTGTCTCTTTCTCTCCCACCCCTCACCTCCCTCCCAACCTCTGGCTATCGGTCTTGCCACTCAATGTGTAGTCCCTAAATCAGAAGCGTTGGCAATCACCTGGAAGTGAGGTTCCCAGGTTCAGGTGAACTCTACCCAGAGTAAACTTTGAGAAGCGTTGCTGTGTGGTCCCAAGCAGAGGCTGGAAGGTAGACAAGATGACTCCTTAAGGCACCTCACTGCTTTGTATGTCTTCCAAATTAAAGAGGTAACGGATTCATATAGTTATGGAAGGCTTAACTCCGGATCATTACAGACCCAGAGAGCTGGCCTAGGACAGGGGAAGTAAGTTTCAACTCTTCCTTCCTTTCTGACTAGCTCTTCCTGCTGTTTTGATCCTTCGGAGGTCCCGGCTGACAGATCCAGAGCACAGCGGGGCTTTGCTCTAACTAATTGCCAACAGTTGGCTGTAGCTACATTCGTTATTCAGAATGGCTCATTAATCTCCCAGTGCCAGTGTAGCCATGGCTGCTGATGGGGCCTCTCCCCTCCCAGCACCCAGGTCCCGGTGGGGCACCCTGGGTCCCTCTGGCAGCACCATAGTAGGAAACAGCGACCTTCTAAGAAGGCTAAACCAGGATATGGAGCCAGGCTGACTTGAAACCTGGTTAAGCCCTGCTCCTGGCTGGGGTGGTCATAGGGGGCCTGACCCAATGGTTCCAGTGGGCGCAAGAATGAGTTCTAACAATACCAGGGGGAGGGTTACCTGGGACCTCTTGGATGAGCTGAGCTGCCCTCTCACCGCCAGAATAAGGAACCCCCCCCTTTTTCTCTTGGGCATAGGAATGGGCTCTTGGAAAACCTTGCAGCGTGTTTGCAGACACGGATGAGATGCATTCTAGAAAGTTCATGAGGAAGGAGTCCTAAAAAACTTCAGAGCCTCTTGCTAAAGTTTGAGTCAGAGGCTCAAATGTGCATTCATCCTACGGCTTGGAGAACATGATTTAGATGTTTTCCTGCCATTCTCCTCTAAGTCCTGCTTCAGTGGATTTGTCTTTCCAAGACTATAAATTCTTTTTATTTTATTTTTATTTAAGATTGTATTTATTTATTTATTTGAGAGAGAGAGAGAGAGAGACAGCACAAGTAGGGAGAGCAGCAGAGAGGGAGACGGAGAAGCGGGCTCCCCGCCAGGCAGGGAGCCCAACGTGGGGCCCTGTGACCTGAGCCGAAGACAGACGCTTAACTGATTGAGCCCCCCAGGCGCCCCAAGACTATGAATTCTTAAGGGATAGATCGTGTCTTTCACACCTACCCCCTGGTGCCCAGTACCTGGCCCTGCTAAGCCATCAGCTCCTCACTTAGACCCATGCTTAGATACAGGAGTAAAGGACAGAGTACCAGGGAAGAGGGAAAAAGAGGGGGGTGGGAAGACAGGGAAGGAAGGACAGTGTGTGAGGAACGGAGCTGGTTGGGGACACACCTCTGAGCAGCGAGAACGTGATGCCTGAGACCGTTAATGACGCCTGCGGCCTCCACACAGCGCTGGTTGCCCTGGGACTGGTGCCCACAGGTGAGCACCTGCTAGCCGGAGGGCTGAGATGCGGGAGCTTCCACTAACATTTTAATAAGACCTTTTCGCACGGAGCATTTGAACGAATTATAGAGGAAATGCTAATTGTCTAATACAGATGGTGGGCATGTAGGTGTCCATCTCCCTTTTGCCGCTTCTGTTCTTCAAATGCACCAGACCCTCTGGCCTCTGTCATTTCCATCAGTATTGTCAACGCGGATGGGAGCAATTGGGGCTTCAACCCAAGTGAGCTAAGCGGTTGTTGAAGCAACACTGCCCTCTGCTGACCACAGGCTCTCGCTTCTCTGGGACCCGGATCAGATCCTACACCCCAGCCCTTTGCTTTGTCCCTCCCGGGTCTCCCCTTTGCCTGGGCGCCCCCTTAATGCTGGTGGGGCCCAGCCAGACGCAGCAATGGACACCGGGACTGACATCCGGCTGAGCTCAGACAACTAAACAGTGTATTAGGGCAGCTGACGTCTTTAGGTCCTCATTTTTCCCTACCACCATTTACTGAGAATCTGCTTGGGTGACGCACAGCGCCAGGGCTGCGTGTGGTACAGAGCTATACAGCTCCAGGCTGTGGACAAACGACCACTCAGAGCTCTATACTCCTCCTTGGTGAACTAGGGGTCATCAGCTTGGGGTAAAGCAGAGTGTGAGAGTAACAATAAACCCAGCGCTTTCAGACACACCTGAAAAGAACCCGAAAAGAAGGCACTCACCTTCTTAAAGCAACAGAGAACCCATTTCCAGGTGGTTTGTTGACCTCAGGTAAATACCCTAGGCCTTGACATGTTCGATGCTAACCACTCTGAGGTAGCTGGTGCTTAAATATCTCTACCAATGGAAAGGGGCCAAGCAGAATGGATCATCCCAAAGCACCACCCATGGCCACCTATGGGGGCAAAGTCCCTGTGTATAGGGGACCCTGAGAAAGCGTTCAGGAGAGGTTAGAGCAGTGGCTCTCAGACCTGACCTGTGTCAGAACCACCCAGGGGGCTGTTAGAAACCCAGATTGCTAGCCCGACCCTCCGTCTCTGACTCACTGTGTGTGGTATGGAACCTGAGAATCTGTACTTAGAGCCCCCAAGTAAGCGGACCAGGCCGAGAACTGCTGGACTCGGCCGTGCTATGGTTATAACTCTGAGTTTCAGTGGCTTCGCGCCACAGAAGTTCATTTCTGGGTCATGCTGAGTATGGAAAAAGGGTTAGTGGGACTGTGCTCCACACAGTCACTGGAGGGCCCAGGCTAATCGGTGCCCCCCGCCCCCATCTTGTAGCTGCATCTTCTATGACATTTGACCTTCATAGCTGCCGTGACAAGGGAAGAAAAAGTGAAGAATCCTAGTTGAGCTTTTAACTGTCTCAGCCCCAAAGTGGTGACGGAAATCATATCCGTTCACATTTTATTGACCAGAACTCCTCCCATGGCCCTGCGCATGCCTCAGGTAGAAGTCGTCCCCGTCCCTAAGGTGACAGGTAAGCTTTATGTTGGTGAACACTTGTGCCCACAGACATCCCACCCGAGCGTCTCCTTTTTCACTCATGAGAACATACAAAATCACATACAAATGCAGTAGTGGTTACTGGGGACTTATTTTAAACCCTTTACGTGTTTGTCATAGAGGGAGGGTGGTGGTGGGAAGAAACTAGAGAGCGCTCATGCGTGCCTGGAATTGTTCTAAGTGCTTTTGTGCATTAACTCACTTGTCCCTCACAACAACCCTCTATGGTGAGCACCATCAATACTCCCAGTCTATAAATAAGAAGACTGAGGCAGAGTGTGGTTATGTGGCTTTCCCAGGTCATACAGGGAGTGAGAGACACAGCCGGGACTGCCACCCACCAGTCTGACATGACAGTCCGCGTTCCTAACGGCTGTTCTCCTCCATCACTGCACGGTTCATTTAATTTTTGAAGAGAAAGTTGGGGAGACTATAGTGGAAAGACCTGGTTTCTGGATAAACCTAGATCTAAATATTCTAAATATAAACAGCTCTGCAGAGAGACCATCCCCACACACAAGTAGCTCTACTGATACACAAAGGAGTTGGCTCAAGCCAAATATGTGAAAATGGGGTCGGGGTCCAACAGAAGGTCTTTAAAGACCCTCCCTGATGCCCCACAGTGGCTAGAAGACCAAGCAGGTTGTATCTGGTCCCCTAATGAATGCAATCTTCCCAGTAGTTGACCACAGACCTGGAGGATGGGACAAGACATTTCTCCACTTTTCTCTTAGGATTGCCTCCCACGTCCTACAAGTGCTCCTTAAATGGGACCCAGGAATCTCCTTGTTCTGCCTTCCTCCCCTTGGCCCTGCTCCATGGGGAGAAACACTTCAAGCTGCGGTGTTCCCATCCCACGACCTGGGCATCTCTTCTCCCTATACCCTCGTGGGCGAGGGGCGGCCTCTCACCTGACAATATCATGCCAAGAGGCTTTAAGTCTTAGCGTAACTGAGACACAGTCCCAAGGAATAAGGACTACGTCCCTCAGGTTAGAGCACCTACGTGAAAAATAAGCTTTTCTACTGCGGAGAACGAGGCTCGCAAAATGTCCGTGGATTTCACAATAATTAAGACTAATAAGAACTATCTCTTTATTCTATTTTATGAAAGCCCCACACACACACACACACTCCACAAGAAACTGGGAAAGGGGGAGCTAGGAAACAATACAGGTGGAAGCAGGAAGAGAATAATCCTACCTGGACACCCTGGATTCCATGAGTTTGGTTTTTAACTGATGGTTGGAATAGGTACGATTTAACTGCAGAAACAGCTTCTGGCTGAGCCCAGAGTGGCCAACAGAGGGCACTGGTCCAGGGCCTTAGAGCCCTTCCAATCCGGAGCTCAGGCTTGGCCCCGCTCACTCGGGGTCACTCCAAATTTCTGGGGGGGAATGTTAGGTCAGCAAGAGGGATCTGTTTAACCCAAAACACAGGATACTTAACGGTCCTTGTTAGTGCATCAAAGGGAGTCGGTCTTTGGCCTCAAAATGTCAGATTGCTTCCCTGGGGTTTACAACCCTCTCATTTCCTGTTTTTCTGAATAAAAGTTCAAAATCTCTTTGGCAGCGATTTGGAAACACAACAGTGTTCAAGGCAATCTGAAAACGCTGGCTATTTTGTTTAGACAGCTATCAAAGATTTGTGGTCAGTTATTTCCATCCATCTCTGTCTCTATCTGTCTCTCTCTCTCTCTCTCTCTCTCTCACACACACACACACACACACACACACACCCATTTACTCAATATTCACATTTTCTGCTGACACTTCAAACCCATGTCTGCAGCCAGGGATCTGACGGAGGGGACGGACGATTGGGAATGAGCTGAGTGCTCATCTAAGTTATTCTGCATTGAAGACCCGTATGGTGAAGGGTCCCTAACCTGTTCGGGGCTGTGCTCAGCATTACCAAGGTAGTTCTCCCAAGCAGTGATGGAAGCAACTCTTTCCGACCCAGGCACCAGGTGGTTAAAGGCACGGAAATGGATCTTTCCTGTCTTGCAAGAGGACCTGTCAACTGGACCAGCCGTGGGAATTGTGCTTTGGAAAACAGGCCACAGCAACTCACTTCTCGGCTAATTCTGACATGCAAAGCGTGCTGCGTACACAGCTCCTGGAGGGCACCCCTGGGCTCCGGCTCCAGCCTGGAAGTGCAGAGAACGGGATGGAGGGTTCCACACCATCAGCAAATCCACATCCTGAGAGGGCAGCGAAGGCCGACTTGGGGAGTTCTGTGTGGCTCTCGTTCCAGCCCGTGGGCAGGGGAGGCAGGCTAACCCCAATGCTCCCTCCCGCCACCCTGCACCCCACCCGGGTGCACGGGATTCCCACCCCCAGCTCTGGAAGCTGGAAGTCCCGAATCGAGGTGTTGGTAGAGTGGGCTCCTCCTGGAGGCTCTAAGAATCCCTTCCGTGTTTCTCTCCTAGTTTCTGCTGAGTTGCCAGCAGTCCTTAGGGCCCGTTGGCTTGTTGAAGCACCACCCCAACTTCTCCGTCTTCACATAGTACACTCCCTGTGTATGAGTCGGTGTCCAAATTTCACATTTTTATAAGGGCACCAGTCATACTGGATTAGAGCCCATCCTAATGACTTCGTCTTCACTAGTTACAGCTGCAAGGACCCTACTTCCAAATAAGATCACACTCTGAGCCACTTGGGGGTTAGGATTGCAACATAGGAGTTTGAGGGGGACACAATTCAACCCATAACAGGACGATGTGCGCTTCTCCAACCACCAACTCTTCCGTCAGGCCAATGGGGATGCCAATGCCCCGGGTACAAAGAGAAAAAGAAGTCATTCACAATTAGATTTTAGACCTAATTTCTTCAGCTTCTTCACTTATCAGCATAGCTTAGAAATCTCACTGGGTAAAAACCCAAACGGCCCTGTCTCTCCCACCCCACACCTAAAGCCTTCTCTGAAGTTGCCCCAAGGATTTCTGCAGATCCTCAGGGCTGTTTCCCATCTGCCCTTGAACGAGTCCAGCCTGCTCGGTCACCGTAGCTCTGCTGGGCTGGCGATCTGTTCCAAGCTCTCAGACTGAGTCCCCGACAATTCACGCAACCAAGGCTCCTCCCTGAACCCCATTTCCTGGGGTTCCTGTGCTGGAGCCCCCACATGAACACTCTGCCCAGGGCTCAATTCTTCTGGGACAAGGGCACTTTCTTGCCTTTGTTTCCACCCCCAACCCAGGTTTGGAGTCTCGCCCAGATATGTCCCCTGCCGAATCTCACCCCCATGCTATCTTTCAGCCTGCTGTCCTGAACCCTAATTCATATTAATTGAATGAATTAATAAATTACTAGCTGTGATAGCCTAGGCACTTAAAGACAGCATCTACTCTAAGGGCCCCAAATGTAGTGAAATAAATTAACACAGTAATTAAAAACGTTGAATATAATGGAAGATCGAATAAGGTGCTGCCAAATGATGTGGGAGGAGTGAGCTATTTTGGCGTGGAGGATTTCATAGAGGAGGTCAAAGGTGAGCTGCTCTGGAAGCATGCCTGGTAAGCTCCTCAGCAGAAAACGAGAGGACAGTCCAGGCAGAGGAGGGAGCCCGTGCAAGCACATGTGGCACGACGATCTCAGAATGCTGGTTGCTCCTCGACTCCCCACTGGGGTCCTCTGCACACTTGTGATGCCCCCATGACCGCTTGTGGGTACTTTGGGATGTGACAATTTGCTGCCATCCCGGCCATTGCCCATTGCCACCCTCTCCAGATACTGAGCCCTGGGGACCCCCAATCTTTCCTTTCTCAACTGAGTTACGGGTTATGATTAGACCAACCTCACCTTACAGTGAAATGTCTGAAACAACTGCCTGGCTTGGTTTCAAAGGTTGATACTCCCAAAGCTTCCCAGGGCTGTAAAGGGAATGGCATCAGCCTTTAACGCTGATCTTTTCTTCTGTGCCTGGAATCTACGATGCCCTAGTCCAGAAGAATGAAAGAAAGATCTTGCCCTTCTTTCTCCCGCACCCCTTCTTGCAGGCCTGGCCCCCAAACATGACCCTTTTAGTAGGCTCATTCGGGTCCTCTAGAACCCAGGATCAATCAATAATTTTCTAGTGCTACGGAGTCCACTGGCCTCGCCACCACCGCAAGAACAAAGGCCTTTGTCCTCTATGTGATCCTTTGGGGTGGTTGCTTTCTCCAAGGTTCTGGAAAGCCCAGGCTTCCTCCCACCAGCTGGGGGAGGGAGAAACGCTGAAAGCTGAGATAAAAAACGGTCCATCACGGGGGAGGGGCGGGCAGTGTCAGCCTGCTCCGGGCCCCTGCTGAGGACTCGCCTCCCAGGAAGCACAGGACCTAGCCTTGGATGTGGAGCCAATTGGTCTGTTCCCGATGCCCCCGCGGAGCCCAGGCCAAGGTTCTCAGCCCGCAGACCTTGCCCTGGAGACGCCGTGCCTGCTTTCCCTCCCTCCACAAGTTTCTGTCAATCCATCTCCCAAGGTCAACTTTGGACCAGAGCTGAGAACAGTCAAACAAGAGATCTGGTGTCTGCATCAAGCGATTTTTCCTTCCTCAGAAGCAAATCATTTCTGCTAAATTCTACTTATCATCAGTCCTATTATTTACGTGTTCCAGCTCCCGAGCAACAGCAGATGAGAGCATCTAGGTGGCGATGCTGCTGGCAGCGACAGGAGCCTGGACGGGGGCGGGGGCTGGGAAGGGGGGAGAGAAGGGGTTCGCCTGCCCTTGGTAGGTAGGTATCTAGGAGAGGAAGAAAAGGGATTTTCTTGTTGCTGCTTTCCCCAGGGACACGAGTGGGTGGATATGTCCCTGGAATGATGTCTAGCTCCTAGGTCCTAGCATCACCAGTTGTCCAAGAGTTCTGGTTGTCACCCTCCCATTATTAAGGACAGGTTTTGTCTTTCGCTGCATCCCCACCTATGACGAAGGCCATAATTAGTGCGTACATTGGACTTCCCTGGGTGCTAGTGTGCTCAGGACCACCCGTCTTCCTGGAAAAGACAGTTACCCCAAGAGGAGCTGTCCCCTCTACACCCTAGGCTCTGAAGCTGAGACCTCACTGTACGTGGAAACCCTCTGTCCCAGACACCTGGCTCACAGGGATACACACACATACACGCACACTTGCCCATCGATGCAGACACTGTCTTTCCCATGGCTCCATGTGCCACCTCCACGGTGCCCTCTGGAGACACCTTCCTCTCTTATTGGTCCCTGCGGTGTCCCAAACTGAGTCACGCGCCCAAAAGGCCCCCTTCCTGCATGCGTATCATTTTCCAAGCTCTCCACATACTCTGTCCCATTGAACTCTCATGACCCTCTTGTTGGGGAAACAGGCTCCTAAATGTTAAGAATCGTGCCTAGGATCACACCACTAGTAATCAAGCACCCACAATTCAAATCCCAAGTCTGCTCTCGTGTGTGACTCTTGGCCTCTTCCCTGCAGCTCTCAAAGATGTCTATAAATTACCAAATTTCAGGATCTATCCAAGAGTCACTTCTGAAGGTCAACTATTCATCCAGGAGACAAATCCTTCAATAGGCAAATCCTCCCAGGATGCCTTCTCTGCGCCAGGCACCACGAGGACAGAGGTAGTGCCCTTGGTCCCACTGGGTCCTTTCCTACATGGAAGAGGGGGAAGGAGGCTCAGTCATCATTCCTGGAATGTTGCCAGAAGGCTGACATCCTGGGGATGCCTGGTCTGAGATGTCCCCCTCCTAAGGGAGACCGAGCCGCAGAGGGACATTATGGGAGGAGAGGGCAGGTGTCACCTCAATGCCTGGCAGTCCCGCCCACCCATAGTAGACACCCGAAAAATACAGGCTAGTTCTCCGAATATTATGGAAAGAGCAGAAATCACCACCCAAAGCAAGATCATGGGGAAGTTTGAGGCAAAACGTCTTTTGAGAAAAGGCTGGTCAGAGAGTCCTGCCAAGGAAAAGAAAGATCTGTTTTCCATCATCAGCCCCTGGGGTGGACAGAGCCACCAGGTCTGGGCAGGATGCTGTCACTAGAGGGCAGTCGCAGCTTGCTCTTGGCGGCGCAGGAGCCCTGATGGCCTGCTCTCCGGAGGAGAGGCCAAGAGCAATCCTGCTGCATTCTAACTGCCCAGTGCAGGGGCAGCTCGGGAGGTAGACACGTGACTTTCGAAGGGGAATAAACGCACCCTAACCCCTCATGTTTCATACAATCCTTTCCTTACATGTGACACTAGGAAGGCCCTCAAGGTTTAGACTTAGCCCGGGTTGCTTGGCTAATAAAGATACTGTGGAGGCAGCCCAGGTGGCTCAGCGGTTTAGCGCTGCCTTCAGCCCAGGGCCTGATCCTGGAGACCCGGAATCGAGTCCCACCCACGTCGGGCTCCCTGCATGGAGCCTGCTTCTCCCTCTGCCTGTGTCTCTGCCTCTCATTCTCTCTGTGTCTCTCATGAATAAATAAACAAAATCTTTAAAAAAAAAAAATACTGTCGGAACAAACTCTAGATTCCCCAAACCCCAGTTCGGGGCAAGTTCCAAGGCCTTAGTACTAGAGCAGAGTAATATGGACTAAATTCCTTGGTGAAATTCTCACCTCATAATTTTTTTCCTTTGTAGGCCATTTCTTTTGTTATTTGTTCATTCCCTGGAGGCTTAGGAAGAAACAGAAAACGGAAATTAAAATCAAATTGGACCATCAGGTACTCTGTAAGTAGCCTTGATCAAAGTTTGGATGAGGCCAGTGATACTCATGACCATCCACGCATTGCACGTGACCCCCCCTCCCACCCCTACTGTCTTTCAAGGTCATATGCTGGTGACCATGGAGAGTCTTGATGGATTCCTCCCGCTCTGGAGAGAGAAATACATGCAAACAATGAAGGACACAGAAGAGGAAGGTTCTACAGTCTGTGCCGGGGACCAGAACCAGGCTGTCACATGGAAACTGATGAGATCATCAGCCAAAAATCTGAAGCCCAGGATGAAAGGCTTTGTCCTGTACCCTACTTATTCCTGGAACATGGCACATACCAAGGCTGGGAATGGGAATGGGATTTGGGAATGGGACTCAAGGCAATGGAGGTGATAGATTCTTTTAGCACAGAGACACATGGCAAACACGTCAGGAGGGGAACAGGTGAAAATCTACTCACCTTGTCACTATCCCACCTGCACCCCCACCCCACTCAGGGTGGAGCTAGATATAGCCGAATGTTTGCTGAACCTTGGCAGGGGCTGAAGAGAAGAATGGAAAGAACTAAGGACAGAGTATATACGATGAAGGGGTAATGGGAAAGAGGAGAAGGAAGAGAAAGTCTAGGTTGAATGAGCTACTGCCTTCCTCCCTAGCCCAACCCTGACACCCAACTCTCTGCACTGTCTAAAGATATTAGAAGCTGCAGCACAAACCAGAAGAAATGATTGTTTTAATACATTCTTTTGGGTTCTGTGTGTGTGTAGGGGCAACCCATGGTAAACCCCTTACTAATGCACTAGACGTCCTCTTCCTTCTGCTAATAATAGTGTCAAAGTCAGACACTCCAGAAAACTCTTCTCGTAGGTTGTACTCTGCTCTTCGATTTTTCAGACCTTTGTGCAACATGCTTTCCGCCAGGTGGTGTGATAGTATAGAGGTCACTGAGGCATCGTGGCCTTGCTCGGAGAGCTCGTCACCAGCGGGGGGGAGCTTGACCCACGCCAGACCAATTTCCACCCATCGGAGCAGGGTGCGTGCTGCCGCGGACGTGAGCTCTGGGGGGACAGACAGGGTCATCCATCCAGCCTGTGGAGCCAGGGAAGAGTGGTCGGGGGAGGAGTGGCCTTTGTAAAGATCCAGCTCAGACAAAAAGAGGAGCCGGTCTCAGGCTGCAGAAAACAATGTGGACCAAGACTGTCTATTGTGGCGGTGTCTATTCCTGGAAGTGCCAGAAATCTGGTGTCTTATTTTTTACAACAAATAAACACTAAAGTAGCAAGTATTGCGTTGATTCATGCCTGGGTGCCCGCCTGTCTCTACTCTCCTATAATTTCCATTTCCTCCCTCTCGCCCCCACTTTCTGAGCCTGCTCCATTCTCTCTTATCCAACTTCAGGTTGGAAATGTACTACGAAATAAGTGGTGTTTGTGCTTTGGTGGCTCCTCATCCCCGCCCCATGATCCTGCCTATCCTACTTTCAAGGCCTTGCACTATTTGTTTCTTTTCCTGCTTCACCAGCTGCCTCTGGGGCTTCTCTCCTTGTTCTCACTGCCCAGTGACAAGGCACTTTTCTCCATCTCTTCAACAGGTGTGGCCCCTTTTCTGCCCCAGGGCCTTTCCACTGCCTGTTCTTTTGTTTCTCCAACTTTTCGCGTAGCTAGTTCTTCTTGCTTCTGATGCCAGTTTGAAAGTCACTTTCTCAGGGCTGGGTAAGGTCCCCTAACACATATTTTCACAGTGCCCTAAACTATTCCTAGTATTATCACAACTGTAATTATCCATGTTTGTTTAAAATCTGACTTCACTGCTAGAATGCAAGACTCATTCGGGAAGAAACTGTGCCTATCTGATTTATCACTGCATGTTCAGAGCCTAATATATTAGGCTTCCTCGATATATCAATGAATGGATGGCTGGATGCATGGAGATCATTCTCCCTCCCCTCTTCCACCCTGGCACCCCATGTCTTCTTGTCAGGTGGCTCTCCAAAAAGCTCAATCTGGAGATCTAATTGAACATAAAAGACAATGTAGACCAGTGCTCTTTGAAAGGGGAAGATTGTTCTGTTCTCATGAGCACACCTCCCTTGTCTCCTCCTTATCCCAAACCATAAGAGGACCCCTTAGTTTGTTCATTTGAGGGGAAAGCATGACCCCATGGGAGCAGTGGAGGTGACACCCAGTGAGTACTCCCTTTGCCAATGTCACCTGCGGCAGACTCAGATGCACAGGTTGTTTTGGGAGAGAAAAGGATGCTCTGCGAGGGGCCAGGGCCCACCTTCTCCTCTCCTTTGCCCCCTTAGTTCAGACCTGCACCCCCCAGCTCTGTGACAGTAGAGCCTCCCTGCTGGCTTTCTAGTCTCCAAGTTCTCCCCCACTTCAGTCACCCCACCATTAGTTTCCCACAAACAGACTTGCTTGAGATCCTGCAATGCCTCTACTGCCTTCACAGCCAAGTCTAAAGCCCTCAGCCAGGCTGCCTGGTCCTAGATCACCCATAAGGCCCAGGCCGGCTTCCACGAAACTTTTCCTGATGCCTCCATCCCAGAGCCTTCTTGCCACAGCCCCACATCTGGTGAGGATGTGAATTAATAGTACTTGATTTCACTATTGATTCATCTCCACTTGCTTTCTGTGTCTTGCCTCCTCTACTGGGCACCTAGTTGATGTTGTATAAATATTTGGTTGAATCACTGATTGGGGAAATCATAGCAATGAAACCATTAAAAGACTTGGAACCAGGCAAAATTGCAGGCATGTGTGAGTATGTGCATGCATGTGTATTTGCACAAGTACACACGTGTTCTCGGGCCAAAAGCTCTCCTCCCGCTCCCCAGGAAACATTCCCAAATGCTTGCCCAGTTCCCTAGTCACCTGTGCTATAATTCCAGTAATGGGCCCTCTCCTACTCCTGCCTCCTGATGTCCAACGTGTGGCCTGGTCAGTGCCCGTGAGGACATCTGCCTTTGGAACTCAGCATAAAGAGGTAACACTAGCTCATGGAACCCAACATGGAATTTTTTTCTGTTTCCGCAATTGAGACTTCTTCCCTGACCCTGTGGCTCACCGAGGCTAGCAGTGCGCAGGTGGATGGAAGGAAAGGGGAAGGGGTTGGGGAGGGCTCCAGTGGGCTGGTCCTGACCAGCAGTTCCTCGTCCAACTCAGACCTGTACCGGAGCACATTACAGAGGAAGGACTTGGCTGGTTCATGTGCCTCGACCGCAGTTCTATGAGGGTAGAGTCTGGGTCTGGGTCTGTGTCCCCGAGACCCACTACACAGTCAGTGGTGATAAATATTTAAGGAATGAGTGCAAGTGCGTGTGTGCTGGAGAGGACCTCAGAGTGGCGGCGTTCAGCTCCCTATGGAGGTAAACTTTCTAACACACACTGACGCCCGTGGGCACTATTCTGAGGCTGTGATAAACTCCCCAGCGCCAGTGTTCAAGCAAGAGGAGGACAGCTGTTAGTCAGAGATGCTGCACCTAGGGAATCTAAGCAGTGGAAACCCAGGCTAGAATTCAAGGCAGAAAAAGATAAAGAGCCGGGGGAAGCTGTAGACAAAGAGTTTTTGGAACAGCACAGAAGAAGGAATGGCCAGAGAGGAAGCTGGGAAATCGTGGACGGCTTTCTGGATGAGATAGTAATTGATGAGGATTTTTTTTTTTTTCAAATCTGTAGCATTTCCATAGGCAGAAAATGAGGAAAGGGCATCCTATACTGGTAGCCCAGCACACGCGAAGGTCAGGAGCTTTGCGGGGGAAGCAGCGTGTTAGAATTCAGGGTCTCCTACAGTGCGCCTGGAGTGTCAGCTCCCATGGAGTCCCAACAGAGGGACCCAGAGGCGAGAGGACAGTTTTGTGCTGGATCCTGGAATGCCTTCAGTGATGGGCTAAGATGTTTAGACTTTATCCTGTAGGTAAAAGATTTTTTTTTTTCAGATAGCAGCAATATGTTCTCTTGAGATAATTCTAGCAAGAATGAAAGTTGGATTGGAGAGAAAACAGTAATAGGCCACATTTATTGACCGCTTACCGTATGCTGGCCTCGGTTCTAAGCATCTAGTATTCTGTCTCACTCTGCCCTACTTGTGTGTGAAATAAGGTCAGGAATTATCCTATTTCACAGATGGGATGACTGAGGCACGGAGAGGTTAAGCCGCTTGTCCAAGGCCAGACAGCCAGTCATCTAGGAGTCTAACCTAGAAGACGTCTCCAGAGCCACTTTTAGCTATCCCAAGGGACCACCTCACCCAGGGACCAATTAGAGCCTAGCCTACCACAACAGTACCAGAGGAGGAGGGCCTGAATTAAAATTGTAGAGATGAAAATATAAAGGAGGCAGCATTTACTTACTGCCTTTTGTGTAAAAAAGGATGGCAGGAAATATCCATCTACAGCTGTATCTATGTATCTATATCGATCTATTATTTTCCTTGCGTCTACATGAAATACGGGAAGGATACACCAGCAACTAATAAGGCTGGCAACCTATAGAGGGCAGGGCAGGGAATTGCAGTGGGTGAGACACCTCAATGTATGTCTTTTTTTTTTTACCCCAAAGATTTTATTTATTTATTTGAGAGAGAGAGAGAGAGAGTAAGCAGGGGGAGGGGCAGAGGGAAAGGGAGTGAGAAGTAGACTCCGCACTGAGCAAGGAGCCCAATGTGGGGCTCGGCGTGAGGCTTGATTCCAGGACCCTGGGATCATGACCTGAGCTGAAGGCAGCCGCTTAACCAACTAAGCCACCCAGGCACCCCTGCTCAATGTAAGTCCTTTAATATAGTTCTGATTTCTGACCCATGTGAATGCGCTATTCATTCAAAAAACACAAATAATTTTTTTTTTAAACTGAAAAGGCACAATTTAAAAGCTAATTCGAAGGAACTGAAAGTGCGTAACAGCTGATTGGATTTGGAAGGCAACGAAAGAACCAACACAGCCGAACAAAGTGCCTGGCTCTCCAATTTGAGTGTCTGGGAAGATGGTAGCTCTGCAGCCTCTCTGGGGAAACGGGGAGAGTGGTTTGAGGGAGGCTATTATATATTCAGGATTATTTGTGGGTGGAAGTGAACTTTTGGAGGTTAAGGTTAGGGTCGACAACACTGAGTGGGGGGTGTGGATTTGGGACATTCACGTGATGATGGTAACAGACCCTGCGAGTGGATATTGAGATTAAGAGTAGACAAGGGGAAAGCAAGGGGGCAGAAGACAGAAGTTCAAGGAACTTATGCTGAAGGATTAGTCAAAAGGAGGCTGAGATGGTCAAGGGCAGGATGGAGAGGTGAGTGCCAGGGAGCGGAGTCAGGATGGTAGGTTTTGGGATCAGGATGGAGAGGTGAGTGCCAGGGAGCGGAGTCAGGATGGTAGGTTTTGGGATCAGGATGCTATGCTTCTAGAAACAGGGGAGAGGAGATACATCAGAGACATGATGGAACCACCCAGCAGAGGGTCCCCCCTGCTTCTCTTCCCATTCTGTAAGAGACGACAACTGGACACACAAGGGTCTTCATCCCCCACATTTCAACCAATGTAGATATCCTATTGCTCAGAAAGGTGTTTTTAAACAACACACTCCAGCAACTGAGTAGTTAAAAGAGAAACTGAGGCACGCAGTCCTAGAAAGCTTCTCGGATTTTCTGCTAGCACCCCATTCAGCACTCAGGCCAATGGAAGCTTGTAATTTGACGTTTTATTCTTGCTTTTTATTCTTCCCCCCTCTCCTTCCATTACACACATCAGTGCAAACACAATTACACACACACACACACACACACACACACACACGGCATGAAAGGGCCCTTTGCAAAAGCATTTTTCTGGATCAGACTTAATGCTGCTCGGAGGGGGGAAGAGCAGAGCAGAGGAAAGGCAGGAGATGCAAGCCACCATAGCTACTTTTCCTCCCCTTTAAGACTGCCTGGTTACGGTCCTGGGAAAGAAAACCCCTGCATTCCTCCCCTTTAATTCGGTTTATTGTTAAAGCACTGGAGCAGCTAATCCTCCCAGACCTGTAGGAGCTGGAGTAGGAGCACCATTCCTTCTGAGTCTCCGGGTAAGATGAGTCTGATTCTTTTCTTGGCTTTGGGAGGTTCCCTTGCTTAGGGGGAGGCAGGTGGCACGTAGAGATGTGTTCGAAGAGCCACTTTTGCAAGCAACTTGGGTATTCTATTCCTTTTAGCCCCATTTCCAGTCTTGCCTGACTCTTGTGGTATCAAGGGTAAGTTGTAGCTGCTTTGGAAAATAAGTCTGAATGGGGGCCCAGGTGGCACCTCCTTGCGGAGCCATCTGCCATCACTTCAGGGTTGGTGTGAGTGGGAACCGTTTGCACTTCTGAGCCACGCAAGGGGAGCAAAATATCCGTGTATGTCCCTCTTGCACCGCCTGCCTGCAGGCTGCATCTGAGGGGCAATCCTCAGGGCTACCCGGGAGGGGCTGCCCATCTGCAGAGGTGGGGACCTCCAGCGGGCTTGCACCCCTGCCTCCTTGCCCATCCTGCATCTCTTAACCTCTCTGACCCCATCGGTCAAGGACCCATGCCCTTCTGCCTACCTGTCTGGGTTGTTGTGACTGTTAAGAGAGCCAGTGGGCAAAAAGGTAGTTTGTAAACAGCCTGTGGCTCTGCAAACCCCCAGGGAGCAGACCAGCCTCAGTCCCTTCAGGCAGGGTCCAGGGACAGGCTCCAGCTCCACAGCCACCTGGGCTGCATTAGGATGCAGAACTCAGGGTGTCGGTCACAAGGCGGCTCCCTCACCTTCTCCAGGGGCAGGTCCATCTCCCTTCTGTCTTTAAACTTCCCCAGCTGGGCGGGCAGGTGAGATGTTAACGGGAGGTCTGGATTCTCCACCCCCACCCGCGCTGTGGCCCCTTCTCCCCACGTAACTTTGACGCACAAGCATTAACCCCGAGGCTCCCGGAGGCGGCTGCCAGGGCTGGCCCGGGTCTGGCGGTTGTGCCTGGCTGGCCAGCTGCTGGCTCTGGGACCGGATCAATTAACTGGTCAGGAGGAAAATCTCTGCGAGGGGTCAAAGAGTCAAGCAGGTTCCTGTTGGGGAAGGAGATGATCTTTCCCAGAGCAGAGGCCAGAAGCAGCCCGGCCCCTGGCAGCCCTTGTGACCCAGGCTTAACCAGGGCCAAAGATGAGATCCAATAGGCCATAACACAAAGTGCTTAGTAATACCTGATGTGGGAAACGCACGTGCCTTTAGCACGAGCCCACCAAGCCGGTGGGGCAAATAGTATTTCTCCCTCCCTATGGACGAGACCACTGAGACTCAAAGAGGCTTGCCTAGGGTTGCAAAGCTGGATATTGGTGGTATCCAGTTAACGACAGCAGCATTTGAATCCAGAACTTCTGACATCATCAGTGACCTTTCCGTGATACTGCAGATAGCTATCATGTGTTGGGGGCAGCGGCTGGCAGGCAGGTGTGTATTAAGAGCACTCTTGAGAATGCACAAAACTTTGGGAAAGAAGTCTGAGTGACAGGAGGTTTGAGCTGGAGCCCGGAGAGGCAGAGGATGGCCTGGCCTCAGAGCCCTTCTCGGAGCCTCCGAGTCAGCTGTTCCAGGGGGGACTTGGTCAGGTGCTGGGGTTCCAGGAAAGTGTCCCAAGGATGAGGCGAAGTACGTGAAACCGGGTAATCACTTCCAGGAGAGAGGCAACAGGTTTTGTGGAGGCTCTGATACACTGGGGATCCCAGTCGGGCTCTGCCATTGACCCTCGGATTTGGGGCATTTTCTGTAACATTCCTACCCAGCAGTACCCAGCTGTGAAATGGGCTTCACAACACCTCCTCTAAAGGCGGCAGCGAGGTGCCAGGGAGGGGAGGTGATGCAGGTGGAGCGCCCTGGGGTGTCCAAACTCCTCATGGCCTGGGAGCACTTCCTGGGAGCACTATAGGCAGCGGGCAGCGGCGCCCCGGCTCCCTCGCCCCGGCTCCCTCTCCCCGGCTCCCGAGCTGCCCGGGGCCTGCACCCAGGTGCCCATGGCTGCACCGAGCTGCCTGTGGCCGCATTGCGCTGCCCGCGGCCCAACCGAGCTGCCCGCAGCCGACCAAGCTGCTCAGGGCTGCACCGAGCTGCCCACGGCCAGACCGAGCTGCCCAGGGCTGCACCGAGCTGCCCGCGGCCCGACCAAGCTGTCTTGTGGCTGCACCGTGCTGCTCGCGGCCCGACCAAGCTGCCCTCGGCCCGACTGAGCTGCCCAGGGCTGCACAGAGCTGCCCGCGGCCCCACCGAGCTGCCCGCGGCCCAACCAGAGCTGTCCGTGGCTGCACCGAGCTGCCCGTGGCTGCACAGAGCTGCCCGCGGCCCGACCGAGCTGCCCGCGGCCCGACTGAGCTGCCCGCGGCCCTACTGAGCTGCCCAGGGCTGCACAGAGCTGTCCGCGGCCCGACCGAGCTGCCCGCGGCCGGACTGAGCTGCCTGCGGCCCGACTGAGCTGCCCAGGGCTGCACCGAGCTGCCCGTGGCTGCACCGAGCTGCCCACGGCCCCACCAAGCTGCCCGCGGCCCAACCGAGCTGCCCGTGGCTGCACCAAGCTGCCCGTGGCTGCACCGAGCTGCCCGCGGCCCCACCGAGCTGCCCGTGGCTGCACCGAGCTGCCCGCGGCCCCACCGAGCTGCCCGTGGCTGCACCGAGCTGCCCGCGGCCCCACCGAGCTGCCCGTGGCTGCACGGAGCTGCCCGGGCCGCCAGGTGAATGAGCCGCAGCATGAATGAGACTGGAGCGGCCGCGCGCGTCGCTACAACCGCAGGCGCATCCCCGCGGCCACCGCCGGGGCGGGGCGGGGGCTCGGCGGGGCGGGGCGGGGCGGCCGCGGGGCGGGGGGGGGGGGGGGGGCGGCTCCGAGGGGGCGCCCAGCACCTGCGCCAAGGCGGCACCTTCTGCGGAGTCCGGCTTAAGGGCGGCGCGTGGCAGACGCACCGTCACTATTACCCTTGAAAACTCCTTGGAGAGGTGGCCCCGGGGACCAGCGTGACGCCCGAGGAGAGACCCTTGGCTCGCGGTGCTGCCCAGGGCGGTGGCCGAGCTCCCTCTGCTCTTGGTTCAGCACCTGGTGAAGCAGTTGGTTTGCATTTCAGGGCCGGGATGTATGAAACATTAGATATTTTTAAACACTTTAGAGTCACAGTGAGCTGAGGTGCCCCCGCTGTGAAGCGCACTTGGGAGCAGAGCCGCTGGGGGGACCCCGGGTTGACTGGCGGCTCCTGTCCCGCGCGCTCACCTCTAGTTAGTGTCTCAGTTTCCCCTTCTTTCTCCCCAGCGCCTGGTGTTTATTTAATTCGCGTGCCAGTAAGGGGGACCCCTGCATAGCGTGACAGAGGTTGCAGGGTGATTCTGCGCCCCAGATGCCCCAGGAAGGTGGAGACACAGTGCAGGGATCATTATTCCCATTCAGCAGAGGAGGAAACTGAGGCTCCACGGGTTAGGAGCACGAGAGGAATCAGTGGCACACCCTTGCCCTCTCCAGGGACTCCTAGGTAGTGGCGGTCCCGCCACCAAATGAAGCCTTGGCGGATGTTTTATAAGAGGCACACAGTAAATCTTAAGCAACATGTGAGTTCTGACCTGTCACTGCAGCCGGAGGGAGTGGCTTAGACCTAAATGTGTGTTTGAGCCTGAAATAAACTGTAGGAGACCATTGAAAAACGTCCTTCCTCAGTGATTCTGTGAACCAAAAGTGCCACGCAGCGCTGGCCCTGGAGCCGCAGGCCTAGTGGGGGGACCGGGGGTGGAGCCCATGTTCCTTGCAGCTTCGTCCACCCAGAAGTCTCCAGGAGGCTTTAAGGTCCAGGGCCTGGGCTTGAGCTGCGGCCCGCAAAAGGGGAATGGATTGTGACAGCTCGCACAGGCCCAGCTGTGTGCCTCTGACACCGCGGCTGGCGAGAGCATGGCTATGACCTAAGGCTGCTGGAAACTTCCTCTGTTGCTCAAGCAAATGCAGAATCACAAAGTTATCAGAGGAGGTTTTCCCAAGTAGGCTCTGGGCAGCCCTGGACACCCTGGGTGCTAGCAGGTGCGACACAAGGAAGGTTTCACCGTCCAGTAAATTGGGGAGGGGGGGGGGATGCCAGGTTAGAGGGCATTAACCATGCATCTTTAAGAGTCATCAGAGCCTTCAACAAGCTAATGTGGATCATGAATCTCTAATAGGAGCAGCAAATCCACTTTGCACACAGAAAGCCTCCTGGGACTAATATGCTAAAAATCAAACTTCAAGGAACCTTGATCTATTCCAATCTCCTCTTTTCTCTTTCCACAAAGGTGGAAACCCAGAGAGGTTCGGTGTTCTGCCTGGAGCTACACAGCTCCTCGGTACCAAATTGAAACTGGAACCAGAACTTGAGCCCTTTCTTTCTTTTTTTATTTTTATTTTTTATTTTTTAGCCCTTTCTAATGTCCCTATCATTCCAAAGGATGACGCAAAGCCCAATATGGGTCAGAGTCCAGGAAACTGGGGATCAGGACAAGAAAACATCCCAGCGTTAGCCTTTTAGCCCCTCACCAAGCCATTTATATGTTGCCATGACTCCGTGAGCCCCAGCCCGGAGGCAGAGAGCACATTCTTATGAAAGATGACCCATCCGATAACCTCCCTCCCAGGACCCACCAGCTTTTCTGAGTCATGCTCCCAAGAAATGGAAAACCCTGGAAGCAGACTGCAAAGCAGTCTTAGGGTGGGCTGATTCCACTGAGGTCAGAAAGAGAGCCACATGCAGTCCCTCAGGAAGGCTCTGAGGCGAGCTTACCATGCCCCGAGTGATGCGCCCCTGCTTGCCCAGAAGCCCCAAGTAGGGGAGCATAGCTAAGGCCCAGTGGCTCTTCTCATGGGTAGTGATGAGACCCATTATCTGTGGGTCCAAGGGTACTGGGGTGCTACTCCAAGATTCTCTCCTTCCTTCTATCTCCTCTGGGTTGGTCCTATCCAGTTTAGGAGCCCTGCTTGGGCTGGGGAAACACACAGTGAATTGAATTGAATTGAGTTGAATTGAACCAAATGCCTGGATTAAAACATGGTGTGCCCAAGGCTCTGGGATGGTTTATCAGGAGGGGTGGCTTTTAAGCTGTTAGTCCAAGTGATTCGTTTAATAAGCCCCTCAGAGCAGCTGGGACTCCCCATAGGAAATTTTTGATAAGGAGGCTTTGTGGAGCAGGGTGGGCAGGAGTGAGGGGCCAGGGAGAGGGGCCAGGGCAGTGTGAGGTCATGAGGCGACCACGCATCTTTGGGACATGGTGATGGCAATGAGGAGGCCCCTGAAGATAAGCCTCGTCGGCCTTAGAGTTCTCTCTGGTGCCGGTGCTGTTCCTGTGACCAAATGGAGCTTGGGAAGGAGAGAAGGACAGGGGTCGGTCTTCCATGGAAGAAGCGTGAGAAGGGCACCTGCCTCCCGGGCTCATAGCCCAAGCATCTCTCAGCAGCACCTCATAAATAGCCAGGCTGGATGTCACCACGGATCACACGGCCTGTCCCCAGAAGCACAGAAAGGGTGGTGCTCAGAGGCAGCGTCCACCCCGGGGCTGCATGGCCTGCCCTTTAGGGAGAACTTTGCCCTCTGCGGTGTCCTCCCCAGCTGTGGAACTGTGCCCCGACACAGCAGGAAGACCACCCCGAAAACTCTGACGGAGCCCTGCCCAGGGGCGAGGCGCTGCACGAGGCCCAAGGGAGACAAGGAGACGGGCCAGGTTCGGTCCACGTGGAGTTACTTTCTTGGGAAGACGTGACCTCAGACTGTCATAGGTCGTACAGAAGCAAGGAGCTGGCTCATGTGACAGAGTGGCTTTGGGTGGGTGGAGGGACCGATACCGGATAGAATGGCCTCTTCCAGTGTCCCAGGTGCTGCTGAACAAGAGCCAGACCCAGGCCCTGAGAGGTGATGGTGGCCCTCCGTGGCCACTCTGCCCTGTCGGCTGCAGGGCTCTAAACAGAGCCTCGCCGTGACACCCTTAGACAGGAGGCCCCGTGGCCTTCCCTTCCCAGGGCATGGGTCTTCTTGCTGCGTGTCCCTCTCTAGCCAGTAAACAATTGTCCTCTCACCCTGTACCAATATTAAGTCGGACTCCCTGATGGCCCCAATGCTCTCTCCTGGGCCCTCCTCCCCATTGGATCATTGGACCGGTGTGGACGGGGCTCTTGGCCTATGTGGGCTCGGTACTAGGCACTAGGGATTCCAGCTGAGTAACACAGGGCGCCTGCAGCACCCGTAGTGGGGGTGGGGGACCCACGCATCCACAATCAATCTACAACCGACCTCTGAATGGCTTGAGCACGTTCATTTGCCAGCTCCCCTCCTGCAGGCCTGTGGTTTTAGTTGTTTATTTACACACCTACGCTTGGTCTTTCCAACTTGATGGGAAGCACTTTTTTTTTTTTTAAAGATTTTATTTATTTGTTCTTGAGAGACACACAGAGAGAGGCAGAGACACAGGCAGAGGGAGAAGCAGGCTCCCTATGAGGAGCCCAATTCAGGACTCGAACCCAGGGCCCCGGGATCACTCCCTGAGCTGAAGGCAGATGCTCAGCCGCTGAGCCACCTGGATGACCCGATTGGAAGCATTTTTTAAGGGCCTCGTGTCACAGCCACGTCTGCTGTAGTCCTGCAGGGAAAGAAGGAGTGTTGTCTCCAACAAGTCAAAGGTGGTCCCCATGAGTAAGGCCACTGCCTCGGCCGGGAGTTATTTCTGCAGAACATCCGTGAGGGTCCTGCCCTGTTGAGGAGTGAGGGTCACGGATGCCAACACCCACGGCGTCTCCTGAGCTACAGGGTGACCTCAGTTGTACCTCAGCAGTGGCTCTTCCCGAGCCCTGAAGTCCAGTGGAGGCTGTGGCTGGAGAGAGGGAGAGAGGTGGGCATACTTTGGGAACAAGTGACAGCCATCCCGGGGCTTCAGGCTTCTCGGGATGCGTTTTCTTTTCCTTCTAGAGAACCTAGATAGCAGCAGGAGTCGGGGAGCAGGGCGAGGACTTCGAGGGAAAGAAGCAGGGAGAATGTGGGCGCCCCTCTGAGGGCCCCTGGTTAGACCTCTGCAGCGCTGGGCGGGGGCCTGGGGACCTCCCTGCGGTTGGGGGCTGGTGGTGGTGGGAATGACCCAGGGTTTCAGATCTGGGGCGCCCCCCTCCCCGCCCCGAGTTTTCCACATTGCTCTGAAGATAGAGCTAAATTGTTAGGCTTGAGTGTATGGGAGGAGGGGTGGGCGGGAAAGATGTGTTCTTATAGCCGGCTTAGCTAAGAATACTATGTTTTTAAGCTATTTAAGAGAGATGGGAGAGAAGGAACAGGGAGTACAAATCTGCTAATGAGGTGGTCGTGCCTCCCGGAGAGCAGGCCCGGGTTCCGCGGGGCTCCAGCAGGGGGAGCGATGCACACCCAGCTGCTGGCCCCAGAGCTGGAAAGAAGAGTCTGGATTGGAGGGCGCCTGGGTGGCCCAGTGGTGGAGCATCTGCCTCTGGCTCAGGTCGTGATCCCCGCGGGGAGCCTGCTTCTCCCCCTGCCCATGTCTCTGTGTCTCCTTCTGTGTCTCTCATGGTAAATAAATAAAATCTTTTTTTTAAAAAAAGAAGAAGATGCTTGATTGGGTCCTTACCTGGATAAGCAGCATCTGCAGGCCTGGGGGTTCTGTGAAGGGGAGAGAGACAGACACACACACACAGACCGATCCTGTCGATTCGGCTCCTCTGACTGTCCACGCCGACACCCCCATACGTCCGTCGAGACTCCCAGCTGCAGTGTCCACGCTAAGAAGCACTTGAGCCACGCCCAGATGCCAACCTCTCTGATAAGTGGAAGCTGCCAGATTTGGGGCTGAGACTCTGCAGAGTGGCATCCGGATAAAGATAGCCCGGATTCTAATATCTCATCTTCCCCAAAGCAGCCTGCCAGTCAGAGTTCATTTGTCTCTGCCTTGTCACTGGGCCCTCCAAATCAAGGACCAGGCCACCGCACGGCTGGCGAGTCCTCCTCTGGCTAGCGGGCCCTGAACTGCTGCGTCCCTCTGGGCTGCCACCCTCCCAGGACGAGCAAATCCACTGACGGACCTGAGGATACAAGCACAAACCAGATCTACGCGGGAATGTGCTACATGCTAAGGGATTCGTAGTATTAACTCGCGTGCGTTTTTCATAATATCGGCCACCAGTTCGCGTACAGCCAGGCTGCAGGTTTACACGCAATCCTGAAGTGAGCAAAGGAAATGTAGCATCTTTATTTCCTCTAAAGTCCTTCTCGCGAACCCAAAAGGGAAATGGGCAACTTTAAATGTGAACTTGTTCATCACAGCGTCTCGGGTTCAGCAGAGTCTCGTTGCGCTGCCTCAGTTTCTCCCAGGAAAGCACACAGCCGTGAGACAGCTTCTCCTCCTCTTGCTCTACGTCCGGGACATCTTATGTGATAAGGTGCTTACCTGACTTAGTTGTAGATAGGAGAAGGGGGCCTCAGACTCATCGGGGACCTCAGATCCCAGGGATCTGGGATCTCACCAGAGGACAACTGGTGACCTCTGAGGTGTGACTGGTCCCACCTGGGGGCGTCATGCTGACACCCTCTGCCAAAGGCCCAGCTCCCAGCCATTTGCTTCCACCTGAGAAGCCCCGATTAAAGCTGTCTCTTCTTCCGGACCCCAGGGGACAGGCCCTCTGGCAGCTCTATGTCCCTTCACCAGGGCCATGATAAATGTTAAAGGACTGGTTCTCCAAGATAGGGGGATGACCTGGGGAGAAGCCCTGGTTCATGTAGCATTTGCCCCCGTCCATGGTCTCAGTGCTCCCACTGTGGCCAATTTCAAGCCCACAGCCTGAGACCTCTAACCACAGAGCTGGGGAGACCACTACGGTCGGCTGTCGTGACCTGAAGCAAGCTGGCTGCAGCCCCCCGCAGGCCCTGGGGAACTTCTAGGGTCCCTAAGGGTCATGCCACCCTGTCTCCCCCAGGGCCTGCCCCATGATTACTTCCCACTGTGTTGAGTGTGGTTGTGGTCAAGTACCTCCCGCGCGTAGAACTTCCCACCAGATGGGAAGCCCACCCATCCGTGTCACCGAGGTCCCCCATTCCTGGATGGGCGTTCTACTCCGTAAGTGTGTGAAAGCAAAGATGCGTGCTTCGGGCAACTACACTCACCTCCCCCATATCCTCACCAGGATCCACTGGGACCAAAATTGTCAAGCACACCTGTTCCCCTCCCATGGGGCCCTCGCTTGTGTCATGTTCCTCTTATTCATAGGAGCTTACAGCTCACACTAGTGTCTGAGTGCAGAAGCGGTTTCCCTCTATGCTACAGACCCTAGTTTGTGACACGAGCCCTCCCGATGTGGATTACCAGGAATGAAAATACATCAGCTTAGTACCCCCGAATATTGTCTCTGTCACAACGGTTTAGTATCTGTGAGACAAATGTGCTAAGTCTCTACGTCCACTATTTCACGTAACCTGCACCATGACCATAGACGGCTCTATCCCCATTTTACAGATGAGCTAACAGACTCAGAGGTCAGTAACTTGCCTAAGGCCGTTCAAATAAAATAACCAACAGTGGTAGAATTTGAACTCAGGTTGACCTCCAAACCTCTGCTCTTTACCTGATGCCAAATTGTGGAGGCACAAACTTTCTTTGTTCTGAGGCTATTAGAAGACCCCATGGATCCTATAGGAACTTGTTTTTTAAGATTATATTATTTATTCATTCATGAGAGACACAGAGAGTGAGAGAGGCAGAGACATAGGCAGAGGGAGAAGGAGGCTCCCCGTGGGGAGCCCGATGCAGGACTCGATCCTAGGACCCCGGGATCAAGCCCTGAGCCAAAGGCAGATGCTCTCAACTACTGAGCCACCCAGGTGCCCCCCACAGGAATTTTTTTAAATGGGGGAAGGAGGTGCATTGCCCAAGAGATGCAGCCATTGGGCATATTTTCCTACTTCTTAGTTAGGTCCAAGGAGAATAGGGAAAAAGAGGCAGCTAGGGCAGAGAGATTCCCGCCAACCCACCCAGTCGCCCCCCAAGCACATGTTTCTCTCAAGTATTCATGCCTCACCAAGGGCACTGTCACCCCAAAACTCCTACCAGAGACATGACAGCCAGCCTAGACTCCTCTCACCGCCCTGTGGGCACATCCCCTGGTGTCGTACATAATCGGAACCCCAGAACGTATCCCGAGCACACCCCTACTCTCCCTCACTACCGCCACAATCCAAGCCACCATCACTTCCCTCCTGGACTTGTGTCCCCCACCCATTTTCCATATATCAGCTCTTACTCCCCCGACCCCATTGTCCACAAAGCAGCTGGAGTGAGCTCTAATGCATCAGTGGCGTAATTCCTCTTCAAAAAATCTTTCCATATCTTGCCCTCTTGCTTAGAAGAAAATCCAGTACCTTCAGCAGAGCCTATAAGGCCTTATATGCTCTGCCCCCTGCCTGCCTTCCCCTGCCCACTCACCGCCCCGTGTCATGCAGGGTTCATCTGCTCCAGCCACACTGTCCCATCCGTCCCTTCAGGCTCTGGTCCCGTCCTGCCCCCACTTGGGCCTCCTGTATTTTATTCCTCCTGCCAAAACGCTCCCTCACACACACTGTGTGCTTGGCAGGCTCCTTCACATACTTCTGATCTCAGCTTAAATATGACCTGCTCTAGCGCCTTCCGGTGACTTTTAGGTAAAGATGACCGTCCCCCTTTGTCCCTCTTAAGCCTAGGTTTTATTCTTTCACGGTTTTCCTACACTAGGTCTCTGCGTACATGGTACTTCACTTGCTCCTGGCATGCCTCCTGTGGGCCTGCCGGTCTCAGGAAGACAGAACCGTCACCTGTACGCAGCCAGCACCTGGTGCATCATAGGTGCCGACTCGGGTGAATGGATATGGTGACTCCGGGACCCCGATACAAAGTCGGGACAAGATTCAATTCAGATTTTAATGAATAACTATTTCCCCAGCACCGTACTAATGTTGTGGGAGTTTGGGAGCGAACAATGCTTGTTCATCTTGTTCATCTAACAGTCTTTCATGAGGCCCAGAACAGGTAGGAGAGAGGCAAGAGGAAACAGGACTGGGGAGGTGGGCCGACCCAGACAACATAAGGTACCAGAAGGGAAGTCGAGCTGACTCCGCGGTTTGAATCAAGACCTTGACCATCACCTGGAAATGCAGGAAATGCCTCATTCAGCTTAGATTCCCCCGCAAGGTGCATAGTTGTGTACTAATCCGTACGTGGGTGTGTTACTGCCCCTATATACGTATGTACAAAGTGGGCTTTGCACTACTAGACTCTCAACTCCTTGAGCGTGTAGCAAGTACAATGGGCATGCCGTAGACATGCAATACATTTGCTATAGTAATTTAGTTTAGTTTTTTTTTTTTTTAAGAGAGCACACAAGAGGTGGGTGGCGGCAGGGAGCAGGTTCTCCGCTGAGCAGGGAGCTGGACACGGGGCTCGATCCCGGGACCCCGAGATCATGACCTGATCCAAAGGCAGACCCTTAACTGACTGAGCCACCAGGTGCCCTTGTTGTAGTAATTTTAAAGAGCAAGTGGAGAGAATAGACTTATTTTTGCCCATTATCCAGGTTTTGCTTCCCAATCCTTCATTCTAGCTACTATATGAAAGATGTGTTTTTGATTCTTTTTGCAATTTGTTCTCATCCTGTCTGAGACATTAGCTGATCAGACCCTTTGTCCCCTTCCTCAAAGTATCCCCCAAAGCTTCAACTCTGGAGGCGATGGGTCGAAAGGAAGAAGATGACTGCAGCTCCTGGAAGAAACAGACGACCAACATCCGGAAAACCTTCATCTTCATGGAAGTGCTGGGATCGTGAGTCCTGGGGCTGAGAGATGGGGCGGCCGGGCTGCGTGCTGGGCGGGGGCGTGGAGGCTGGGAGCCTGGAAGAAGTTGTTCTGGGCCAGCAGCAGCTGACAAACTAGGACTGAGACTGCAGGGACTGGGGAGGTGAGTAGGGGAAGGTAGCTTGGTTTCATAACCCTGGGCCCACAGGGAATACCAGCCCTTTCCTTAGGTGGAAAGGCCTATCCTGGCCCACCCCCGGTGACCCCCCTTCCCCTACCTCTAGATCAGAGACAACTTGTGGCTTCTCAGCCTGGTGGCAGGAAAGAGGGGTTCTGGGGTACCTCCAGACATTCAGTGGCCCTAGAATTTCCTGGGTCGCATCCTCCAGGGTCTTCATTTCCTCGGGCAGCAAATAGGCCAACCAACCCCCCATGTCTGCTGTAGACAGAGGAGAAGGGGCTTTTGGGGCCTAGAAAGCTGACGGGTACGTATGCCGAAGTCAGCTCCCCACGCATGCCGGAGTCAGCTCCCCACCACCATCCTCTCTGCTCTATATTTAAGTGCCATGTTGGAAAAATAAAGTCACGCCGTAGCCCAAACTCCTACCAGCCTCCGGAGTGTCTGCTTCTGCCCCTTGACAACGATTACACGGCTGGAGGAGCAGAGACAGCCTGTCTGGAGCTGACTGTCCTGTTCAGTCCTGTCTCTCCTCCAGGAGGCTGCAGGCTCTGATGCAGGCTGCCACCGGCTCCAGGCCACCAGCTCCAGGCCACCAGCTCCTCTGTGGCCTCAGGACCCCAGCTGGCCAGCTAATTAGTCTGGGCTAATTGGGCCCCAGGAAGTGAGGGGCAGTTAGTAGGCCGTCCATTCAAGCAGGCTTTCCCTTTAGCCAACTCGGGCTAAGTTTAGCTCCCTCCACCCTGGCCAGGAGGCCATGACCTCGGGCAATGACAGCTCCCCACACTCTCATGATAGACGGAGGGGAGCCAGGTCTGGCCCCAAGGGCAGCCCCCACCCCTGGGCTCTCCCTGCCTGAGCAAGGGCTCTGAGCACACAGGAGGATCTCGGTGCTGGTGCGGTCATCAGAGCATTGGCCCTCCATCAAGGCCCTTTGCCAAGACGGGGGTGGCTAGAGAGGGGGTTTTTTGGCAGGAGAGAGGGACAAGACTCATGCGTGAATCAGAGATGATTTGCTAAGAATCCCAAAAATCAAGAGAAGGAGGGGGGATGCCCAGGTTGACAAGTGCTTATTCACTGTCTGCTCAGATTTGTGCTGTGGGACTGTCAGACGTATGCTGCTCCCAGGGGGGTCGGCGAAGTCGGCCAGGGTCCTAACCTAGAGGGACATCCAGGGACCCCGGGGAGCTTATCCCTCTACCTTTCAACTGTGAAAATATCTAAAGTTTTTAGAAAGTGAAATAATAGTGCAGGGAACAACCGATATACTGACCACCTCAATTCAACAATTGTTAACATTTCATTATATTTGTTTTATGTACATACATCTCTCTCTCTCTCTCTTTCTCTCTCTCTCTCTCTCTCTCTCTCTCTCTCTCTCTCACACACACACACACACACACACACACACACACTTATTTCCCTGAACGATTTGTAAACAGTTGCAAACATCATGACATGTCACCTTGGAATCCTTCTGTCTGCATCTCCTAGAAATAAAGGCACTTTCTTCCATATGCCCAATGGCATTGCCACACTCAAGACAGTTAATAATAATTCCCTAGTAGCATTTTGGCAGAGATAGTTTTCTGGGGGTTTTTGTCTTGTTTTGTTAAGATTTTATTTATTTATTCATGAGAGACACACAGAGAGAGGCAGAGACACAGGCAGAGGGAGAAGCAGGCTCCCTGCAGGGAGCCCGATGCAGAACTCGATCCCAGGACCCTAGGATCACGCCCTGAGCCAAAGGCATATGCTCAACCACAGAGCCACCCAGGTGTCCCTGGTTTTTTGTTTTCAAATATATATATATATACAGATTCCTGGTCCTAGACCTATTGCACGGGGATTCGGGGAGATAGGCCCGAGCAGCTAGGACTCTATTTTTCGTGCTTCCAATGGCTCTAACCTACCCAGCCCCTCACTGACCTGGGGAACCAAAGGGACAAGACAGGGGGCAGGTCACAGCAGTGGGGGCTGATCGGTAACTAAACAGTAGGCCCCCCTGTTGTGCCCAGGAGGGGGCCAGGCAGCCCCAGGGCCGTTACCGTAGTTACCGGAGTTGGAGTTACCGTAGTTACCGAGGTGAGGTGGTGCAGCGCTGACGGGGAGGGAGCAGTGGGCAGCGCAGACTCCTCTGAGCGAGATGCACCAGAATCTCAGGACAAAGGCTTCTTCTCTGTAGCCCTCAGCTCCTCTGGAACACCCCGCCAGGGAGAGAACGCTTGCGGAGGTCCCCCAGAATCCCTGGGCCCTCAGGTAACCGTAGAGGCACGGGGCATAGCTCGTCCACAGCAGGGCGAGTGTCACCCAGGTCCCAGTCCCCCTCCTTTCACTGCGCAGGAAGCGGCTTTTCTCCTTGGCCCTCCCTCCCCTCACCCATCGAGCAGTCTCCCAGCAAGAGGGGAGAGCGAGTCAGGGCCCCAAAGGCAGACCAAGCTCTACCGCAGCAAAGCACTCCTGGCTCCGGAGGCTCTGCTTGTCTTGCTTTCCGACCCCAGCAACCTTAGCTGCTCAAAGCTAGCTCTCTGCTCCCCAGGCTGACCAGTGGCACAATTCAGTCTTGTAACCGCTCTCCCCTGCCCTGTGACACACACACACACACACACACACACACACACACACACACTGTACGAGGAGCCTGAGGCAGAAAAGCAGTAACACCACAATCGCCACAACACTGCACATCTCCAGGAGGCGTGGTTTACACACGCACTGAGATGTCAATGGCCCCCCAGGAAGGCCTTAGTTCAATCTCTTTCCACAAGAGGACCCCAGTAGGTGTCAGGGAGCCACCTGTGCCTATGGGTGAAAGGGGTGACTCTGAAAGTGAGTCCTGGGAGGTCACGGCTGGCAGGAATCCTGAGAGCTGTGCGGTTCACCTCTCTCCTTTTACAGGAGGGAAGGTGGGATCCGAAGATGAGTGGAACGCGCAGCCCATCCCAGGCCAGCCTCCTCACACATCCAGCCTCCCTCCATCCATGCAACCAACACACCTGTATTGAGCTTTTTCCATACGTGCCCAGCCAGAGGAGCTGGTACTCATGCACGTGCATCTCCCACTATTCCCTGTCTCCTACTTCACAGATGGTGCTGGACCCCGTAGCCCCCTCCCTACCTGCTGCCCTGTGCCTCCTCCATGCTGTCCCCTCGACTTCTCTAACCACCACCTGAGACGTCACTTCCAACTTTTCACTGGGCTAACTCTCCTTCATCCCTTAAAACTGAGGTCAGGGTGATCTTAAGTCTGAAGGCCAAGAATGAGGTGCTCCTTAGCTACTCCGAGCAATGGCTTTGTACCCATTAGAAAAATACCCTTTTCTGCAGCCTGCTCTCTGCTGGGGGAAATTAGTGTTGTCACGATTATTGTAGGAAGATGTGCCAAGGGAAACATCTTCCAAGGGAAGATGGCATCTGCCGGAGTCGTGTACCAGAGCAGAGACCCTGTCCTCAACGTTCATTATCTAGGGTCTCATCATACCCCCTGCTTCTCTGTACGTGTCTATCTCGCACACCAGACTCTAAGCGAGGCCAATGAGTATCCTAGGGCCTAACACTAGGGTTCCGTTAGCTGAGCAAACATTCCTTGAATGCCTAATAACATTTTGCAAATTGAATGTTAATTGCTCATTTGTCTGTGCTCTTCACTAGTCTACAGGCTTCTTAAGACCGGACACACTTACCTTTTTATCTCCAGTGTCTGACTCAGTAGGTGCTCAATAAATCTTGATTGAAGGGATGAATGAAGGAATGAATGAATGAATAGAGGAAGCTCTGAAGGCTCTGATTAACTCCGTTCCAGTGCAGCTGGGGGGGAAACAGGAAGCTCAGACCCAGGAAACACCAAGTATTTTCTAACGCAGATTCTCAAAGTCCTTACACAAGCTTGACTGCTATTGGGCCTCCATTCTAGAATCCCAGATGGCAGGGGAGAGGATGGCTCAGCTGTTTCCTCACTTACACTCTAGTGCCTCTTGTTACTACCAGGTGTTCTCCCTAATGGTATTCAAATAATAATAGTAATAACAATAACAGTGTCTGACGCTTAGTTTAACAGATGTCAGGGATGCTTTTAAGCACATTACATATGTTAATTCATTTAATCTTCTAAACAATGCTATGAAACAGCTACTATTGACACTCCCACTTTTCAGATAAAGAATCTGGGTATATAGAAGTTAAGTTGACTTGTCACCCAAAAAAGCTGAAGTTCTCACATGGGCACTTGGGCCTCAGCATCTGCTCCTGGCTATGGCTCTACTAGCCTGGTCTCCAGAAGACCCCCACTCAAAGCAAAAAGGCTATAATTTGGAATTTCCATTGCGTTCTATCCTCTCCATCTCCAGAAAATCTGCCCAGGGCTGCTGGGTCCTGTCTTTCATTCTCACCGATCCTACTGAATGAGAGGGTGTTCAGCCCCCTTAGCCTATGATAATTGGTTCACAGTAACTATCACCACCTAAAACGGAGACTGGAGTTTTTTCCCATCACTGCTTGAGCCCTGTCCACACTGCTACCTCCAAGTGCTGTTCCAGTGTGCCACACTTCATCATGCTGGAAGAAACAAAGCAAATTGCCTCTGCAGTAGCCCCACTTTAATGGGTTGGCCAAATGGAGAAAACTCTTCGTAAGCAAAGCAGAGTCCCCGGGGGTCCTTAACAAATTCTAGAATCCGGAAATAGCACCCGGCTAGTCTCGGAGTTTGTAGTAGAGTCTTTTCTTTTTTGAAAGAAAGGACAGAAGGCTTGTCAGATAGGCTATACCCTGGATGCAGTAACAGTGGAAACTAATTACCAGCCACACCTTCCTTCATCTGCCCTTTGGTTTTGCCTCCAACAATGTTCCCTAGCCAGCCAGTACTAATTTTTATCTCTTGGTGTCTTATACGTAGAGGCGCTTTTTCAGAAGTTTTCCTGGTGAAGCAAAGGGTGACTGGGAAGCTCTTTGCCCTGAAGTGCATCAAGAAGTCCCCTGCCTTCCGGGACAGCAGTCTGGAGAATGAGATTGCCGTGTTGAAAAAGTGAGTGGGGTCTTAGGGTTGGTCAGGGACAACTGTGGGATCACAACATTTCCTTCACGAATTACCTTCCAGAAGGACTGAAGCTGGATTTCTACACCCAAAGGCATCGCTCCCTTTGATTGAGTTGATGAGTCCGTTTGATCCATCAGTTAAGTTTAGCCAGACACTGGGGAGCGGGGAGGGGCGGTGAGAAAGGGCAGCAAATTGACTAGCAAACCAACTGGTAGGAGACCTGGATTGCGCACGTAGACCAGAGAGTAGTTTGCTCAAAGGCACAAAAATCAATTGGGGGCCAATACCCGGAAGAATCAGTAATTACGTAAGCAGAATAAGATTTGGAAATTAGAAAAAAAAAAAGATTTGGAAATTACCTGAATTGTAGCAAAGTAAATGTAGGTTCAGCATCTAACTATCATGATAGAGGCCCTACTAACAAACCATCAAGTGGCTACAACAGGACCATATAATATATGGTCCTATATATAACACTATAACGTATAACACTGTGCCAAAAGTATACTAGGTGTCAGGAACACAAGCATAAGGCTGACAAAATTCCTCACCCTCAGGAACTCACATTTTCTGGGCAGAGTCAGACAGATAACAAACTCTGATCCCACCGAACATGAGCCAATGGCAGCAGAAGGTGAAGTCTGGAGAAGACAGATTCATTTTGCCTACATGTGTGTTTTTATGAGTATAGGGTATTAGGTACATTTTCAAAGAAGAAGGACCTGATTGATGAGGAGAATTTGATGGAGATGGGAGAGGCAATGCAGAAAGGGAATTGAGGCTGAGAGTAACACAAACTTTAACATAGAATTGTGAAAGTGCAAAGGATGTTAGGGAAAAGTCATTGTTGGGAGCCCCTGAACTTAGAGCGAGGACCAACAAGGGACAGGAGATGGAATCAAATGAGGCCTGATTATGAAGGGTGTTGGATACCATGATAAAGAATGCTGACTTCATTCTGCGGGCAAAGAAAAGTCATCAAAGGATTTTAAGGAAGGGATCACCTGATCAGATTTCTACTTTACAGCCATCCCTCTTAAGGATGGTAGAAGATGGATTTGATGCCAGCCTAGAGAATGGGAGACCAATTCTAAGACTTTCTCAGCAATCTCAGCAAGGGGTGAGGATACAAGCAAAAGTAATAGCAGGATCATGTGGCAGCAGAAAGACTGGATTCAAGAGAAAGAAGTGACTAGATTTGGAGTTGGCTGGTGACAGCACAAAAGAGAAAAGTATTAAAAGTGATGCTAAGATTGAGCAGTTCAGTGGAAGGTGATATCACTGTTTGGGATAGAGAACCAAAAGGATGTGCAGGCTTGGAGGAAATAGAAAAAAATTTGCTGGAACATATTGAATCTGTGTGTCCTCCAATCTCTACATGGAGGATGCAGGAGATACCAGTTTGGGCTCCAGAGAGATCAGAGCCGAGATAGCAGACTCACTGAGAGCAAGGACTATGGTGGTCCTTCTTGCCATTGCATTGTAGCATCAGTCCCTAACAGCATAGATGCTCAGTCAATATTTGTTCAATAAATGAACCATTGACAAATTAATGTTAGCATTGTCAGCTTGTAAGTGTGGTTGAATCCATCAGGGAACCACTGTAACGGGTCTATATTTTTAGAAATTAAACTTAAATATGCTCGCTACTGTTTATTGTATGTTTATTATTCCCCAGGCACTATACTAAACATTTTACGTGCAATTATCTCTTTTAATCCTGATATAACCCTATGACAGAGGTGTACTTTATAAACCAAGAAGTTGGATTTAGAAGATTTGAGAAAGCCAGCCAAAGTCACCCAATTCATAAGTTTCTCAGCCAGATCTGAACTCAAGCCCAACTGACTTAGAGTCCAAGTCCTTAACCCCTGTGCTGCACGGCCGTGAGTTTAACGTCCTAGGAACGTTCCTCCTGGACAGGCTTGCATAGAACTGCTGCCTAGGAAGCCAAGCCCCCCAGTTAATATGATTCTTCTGCTTGTCTTGGCCCCTGAGTAATCCCAGGCAGAGGGAATTTAGAGCAAATTTTCCTGAACACAGTGCTATTGACATTTTAGACCAAATAATTCTTGATTGGGTTGGGGGCTATTCTGTGTGCATTGTAGAATATTTAACAGCATTCCTGCCTCCACCAACCAGATGGCAGTAGCTCCTGCCCCCTCCCCAGTCACAATATCTCCAGATACTGCCAAAATGTATCCCGAAGGACAAAAGAACCCCTGACTGAGAATTGCTAATCCAAGACATCCCGCAGAACTGACCCCAGAAATCAGCATCTTTCCTGTACCTCACAATATCTGGAATAATAATTTTGCAACGCTCCTTCCATGGTTACCCATGAGGAGGCTTAGCTAACCTGATTGTCTTCTGTTGCACTCCACTTTCTTCAAGAATGTTTCTGAAGGAGATCTGGATACCCATGTTATAAAATAATCTAGTTTTGGATGTTCTCTTAGCCTTCTTCAGCTCTTTTAAACCGAAGAGATTTCTGGAGTAGCAACAGAATGTTGGTTCCCTGAGGGCAGAATGATCAATTATCCATTCAAAAATATGGATTGAACACTACTCTGGCATCTTTTCTCTAGAATTTCATTGTAACTGCTTATTTATTAGGAAGGCTTCACAAGGATCCACTCTTCCTACACATTGTCATCAAAAGTCCCTAACAGAAGTAGAAGTCTGGTGGGCTGGGTGTCCATTCTTTGTCTGGACCACCTATACCATATACCATTCACCATGAACCTTACTTTCCCCCAGGATCAAGCATGAAAACATCGTGACCCTAGAGGACATCTATGAGAGCACCACTCACTACTACCTGGTCATGCAGCTGTAAGTGAAAGGTGACCCACTTCCTCCACAGGTCTCAGGGGGCCTTCGAGGCCTAGAGGACGCTGCTCGGTGGTGAGGGGAGTGTGGTGATCCAAAGGATAAGATCAAAAATTAGCAGAGCACCTGGGTGGCTCAGTGGTTGAGCATCTGCCTTTGTCTCAGGGTGTGATCCCAGGGTCCTGGGATCGAGTTCCACTCCTGCAGGGAGCCTGCTTCTCCCTCTGCCTATGTCTCTGCCTCTCTATGTTTCTCATGAATAAATAAATAAAATATTTTTTTAAAAAGATAAAAAATTAGCTAAAGAGGTTCTCAAATGCCAAGAGTTCTCAGACTAGGTATGCTATTGGTCACAAACATGTTCTGTGTGGACTGAGGGGTAAATCCAGCACTGATTATTGAGATGATCTGTACCAGTACAGCCTTAGCAGTTATTAAAATATTTTCTACAAGTCAGCAAATAGCTGGGACTCCAACCTATCCATCTTCCCCTGTTGCCCCAGCCGCTCTCCTCATACTTTCTGGACCTTCCCACAACCCCACGGTTGAAGGGATTATGCCAGCACAGCAGGGCATGTCCAGAACCCTTCTCTGGCACCATGGCTTGAGTCCACTTTGACTCGTCTTTCTATATCCACCCAAATGAATATTAAATGTCCTAATGCTAGAGCACCTGGGTGGCTCAGTTGGCTGAGCAGGTGGCTTTTGATTTCATCTCAGGTCATGATCTCGGGGTCCTGGAATCAGGGTCCCTCATAGGGCTCCATATTCAAGGAGTTTGTTTGAGGATTCTCTTCCCCCTCCCCCTGCTTGCTCATGCACATGTGTCCTCTCTCTCTTTCTCTCTAATACATAAATCTTAAATAAATAAATAAATAAATAAATAAATAAATAAATAAATGTCTCGATGCCACTCCAGGGTAAAATTACTGTGGGATTAGAAACCACAGGTACATAGATCTCAATTCGATATAAAAAAGAAGACTTTCTCAAAAGACATCCATCCAAAAAGTTAAAAACAGGCGGTGATCATGTATGCCCATCTGTAGGACACAAATGGCACCTCACTAGAAAAGTCTCCGCATCATTGTCATATATAAATAGGAGTTCTGGCTGAAAGTGAATGCTGTAGGAGTGGGTTGGTGCTCCTGAGGGCTCAGCCTTGGACTCTGAGAAACTTCTATTTATAAAGGACACACACGCACACACGTCACTCGGCAATCTCAGTAGCCAGAAGCAATAGTTTTGACTGACAGGCTGATTCCTCAGATACTTTAATGAGCCAACTCGGGCGTAAGCAGCCTATTAGCTCCGAGGCTCACCTGAGGCCCAGTGACTAGAGGAGCAGGTGGTCAAGGAAGTGAGGTTGGGCTGGGGGTGGTGGTGGGGGAAATAGAACAGCACTAACAAATGAGCAGGAACCATGTGGCACCTTAATGAGGCCAATTCAAGGGGATTAGCACACATTTAGACAGCTAAGGGGAGACAGGGAAGTAGGCAGATGTAGATGTCACAAAGCCTGTGAGAGTGCGAGCTCTAGGACCCAGGCCATTCCGAGTCAGGAATTCCTAGCTGTGCAAAAAAACTACCTTTCTCATGGGTGTCTAGCTCCTATAGCAGAATCCAGAGCTTCAGGACAGAAACAAAAGCAGTAGAGTGGTGTGCATTTTGATTAGAGAAATTCTCCTTCCTCATTACTGCATGGTCCTATCCTGTGCGCATGTCAGTATCCAGTGCCCCGGAACAGTGAGAAGGGGGCCAGGACTGTGAGAGAATTGGCTCATGGGAGAAGTAGGCTGGACTGTTTCCTCCAGAGAGGGCCTCAACTGAACATTTCACTGTCTTCACGTATTGGAAAACATTCATGTGAAAGAAGGGTTTTCTTGCTCTGCATGGCCCCAGTGGGTGGAAGTGGCATCTGCTGGCTGAAACTGCAGGGAGTGGGTTTCAGCATAATATAGAGAAATATTGAGAAGGTGCTGAAAGACGAAGCAATCTTCTTAGGAGGTAGTGAGTGGTCTCCCTCTGAGGTGTTCCAGGATGGACTACAGAACTTCTTGGCAAAAATAGTATAGATGGCATTCAAGAGATGGGGGACAGACTGGATCCTAAAGCCCCTGAATCCTGAGATACAATACCATTGGAGTCTCCAAACACCACTACAACTCCACCCATGATTCTGGCTTTAGGTAGCCCAGTTGTCCACAATGAGGAAAGAAAACCTGACCCAAGCACAATTCATCTCATTCATACACCTTCTCTTTCCTGCCTTGGCCTGATTTCAGCCTCACGTCTCCTTTTCATTGTGGCTCCCTGGTCCCAGGCCAGGAAAGTAGGCAGCTCCCACTAAGTGATTATTGGCTTCTTGCTTGACTCTAGCCAGGAGCATTTTGTATTTATTTTAAGGAAAGGCCCAGGGAGAAGGTAATGGCCCAAAGAAATGACTCCCTCGTGATACCATTCCAACACCCAAAGGAGATATTCTCAGAGTAAAGTAGACCTCCCTGCCCAGGCCATGAGCACCTGCCTGTTCCACCACAGCTGTGTCTTCATGGCTACAGAGCAAACAGACTTATCTCCCTTTGACCTGAAATAAGACCTGGATTCCTGCGCTTGCCCCTATGCCCACAGTGTTTCTGGCGGGGAACTCTTTGACCGGATCCTGGAGCGGGGTGTCTACACAGAGAAGGATGCCAGCCTGGTGATCCAGCAGGTCTTGTCAGCAGTGAAATACCTCCACGAGAATGGCATCGTCCACAGAGACTTAAAGGTGCCAAAGTGGGAGTCCTCAGTGGGAAACAGAGAATGACCCTTTAGGAAGCTGCCTGGGTCGTGGGCAGCCTAAGCCCCGTAAAATGAGAGGGTTGGACTAATAGACTCCTAAGGCCCCTTCTGCCCTTAGATTACTTAAACAAATCTTAAATGACTGAGCAATCACTGCTGATTTTCATCTCAGCCTTTTCCTGAACTTTTCACTAGGCCTCACCCTATTAGGATACCAAGATAATCCACGTTTCTTAAACCTAGCCACGGTCCAAATCAAATGTAATAAATACTTACTGGGATCAGCATTGCATCAGGCATGTACTAGACTTTGGAGAGATCAGAGACAATTAACTTTAGTTTGGTTCCCTCAGTCTTAGAGTAGCTGGGGATGAGGAGAGGGTGGGAGTAGCACATTAGTGGCTGTAAAGCTGAGCACATGAGGGTCATAAGCAAAATACAGAGTGTTCGGATATGGGGTCGGGGGCTGCAGTAGGAAGAAGGAGGGAAGAATTGGGGAAGATGAGCCTGACCTTGAAGCCAGGAGCCCGGAGCTCAGCTTCCTAAGAAATTATATATCAGGGGAGGGAAAGAAATACATATTTCAGATGATTATATCCTACATTGCCTCACATTGCTCTTCTCCCACAGCCTGAAAACCTGCTGTACCTAACCCCTGAAGAGAATTCTAAGATCATGATCACAGATTTTGGTCTGTCCAAGATGGAACAGAGTGGGGTCATGTCCACTGCCTGTGGGACCCCCGGCTACGTGGGTGAGTCTGGGAGTAGGAGGAAGGTTGACCAGTTGGCTGTGTTCAACTTCATGGATATTTAACAGAGAGGGGTGGTTCTAGGGATACAGGGCTCAATTTCAGGGGCAATCCAAATAATCCATAATGATCCATAATGAATCCAAGCTTCATTATGAAGCTTAGGGTAGATCCATGTATCTCTGAAACTACGCCTACTGCTCCCAAACCCTACATCTTTAGAGACAGCCTACCCCTGAGCTCTTCCCACAGCGCCTGCCTATACTTGGCTCTCATTTTTACACACAGATTCCTGCCTTTGTCTTTCTGGCTAGACAAGGGGCAAAGACAAGATCATAAAACCAGAGATTGTTGGATTGCCAAGGAGTTGACCACTAGCCCCCCCTTTTCCTCTGTCCCACTTCCAGAGGAGACCTCAATGCCCCAGTTCTTGGTATCCCAGAGGCATAGTGTTGAGTTTGGAACTGAGGAACCCAGGCATGCATCCCCAGATATATTCCCAAAGAAACACCCTAGGAAACTGGCAAAGGTGGGGCCTCCTGCTTAAACAGGAAGCTTTCAAGCCCCCCCCCCAAAAAAAAGTAAAAGCAGGCAAGTAACCAGGTGGAAGCATTCCTGAGATCCACAGAGAGGAAGTCAAAACTCAGAGCATCCGCCCCTGCCCTTCCCTCTTAGCAATTCATCACCTGCTTGAGGATGGCATGTAGGAAGGAGACCTCTAACATCATAGAGGAAATCTGCTCTCACCCTCAAAGAGAGCTCAGTCCGTATGTATTGAGTCCCACCGAATACAAAGCCCTGGTATCTGGGATAAATACAGAAGGTAGGTCTCTACTGCTCCCAGACAGAGGACGACATGGCTCATTTTCTCAAGGAGCTCTCGATCTGATAGGCCAGACTAAACCTCACCCTCAGAAGGTAACTGAGACGGATGGGACAGTTGTGACCTACCCTCTAAGAAGTCCTCATTTAATGTAAAAGACTATCTCTTCCCTCAGGGAGAACCCCATCTAGTAGGACAGAGACTGCCCGTATATTGCAGATATCCCCATCTGAACAGAGACACACAGCTCCAGCCCTGGGATGCCCGATCTTCATGGGGAGACATAGACTTGCCTTCAGACAATATTCAGCCTGATGTAAGAGTCCTAGGCCCTGTCATGGGGATCTTCCAGGCTGATGGAGGAAGGTTCAGTCTGATGGGAGACCCTACCCTAGGAAAGGTTTCATTCTTACAGAAACACTACCATCCTGGGGGCTTTCCTAGTCTGCTTCTCTAAGCCTCTTCCTGACCTTTGACCCTTGCCCCTCAGCCCTCTCTTCTTGTCCCAGCCCTGACTCTGCCTTTGGTTTGCTGCAGCTCCGGAAGTGCTGGCCCAGAAACCCTACAGCAAGGCTGTGGATTGCTGGTCCATTGGCGTCATCACTTACATACTGTGAGTAGAAGCTGGCATTGGCTCAGTTCCTGGGAAATCTCAGAACCTGCTCATCCTTTTTCTCCCCTCCCCTGTCTTAGCTCCTCAAGCAACATCCACCATCAAAGCATGTGCATGTGCATGTGCGCACACACACACACACACACACACACACACTTACGCATGCACACAGCTCCAGAGGTTTCTGTTCTGGTCTCCACCAGACAATTAAAACAAAGCTCAGTGTGAACCCACTGTTCAGCCATATGGTTCTCTTCTTCTTGCACTCCCACCTCCATTTACTCTTTGTTAATGTGTTGAGTCCTGCTCTGTGGAATGAGCAATGAAGAAAGGAGAGGCCAAGCCAAGTTGGAAGCCAAGTGGGCAGCCAAGTGGGCACAATGTTCACATCTCAGATGTTTCTCCTGGCAAGTCCGCCCAAAGCAAAATGATGGCCTGAATGAACCTGGTCATAGCTCCTGTCCACATATTCTTGGGCTCTCCTTTCCAAACCTACTCATCACCCCTTCCCCTCCATCCCTCCTCATCTACAGCAGCTTCTGCTTTTAGGAAAATAACCTATTTATCCCTTCGTATGGACTCAGTTCTTTATTTACTAAGCTTATGTTAAATAACTACTGTCATTCATTCGTGTGCTCAACAAATATTCATTGACAGTCTATTCTGTGCTAATCACTGGTTTAGGTACTAAAAAATGAAGAACAAAATAGCCTAAAAAAATCCCTCACGAAATGTACATTCAAGCAGACATTCTCTCATCTGTCCTAAGATATTTTATACATCATCTAACTGCAGGGAGGCATAGGAGAGGCATTGAGAGCTTGCTGGAATAATGCATAAAAGGGCCTTCCACAGCTGCCTGTTCCAACCTTTGGCTCCTGCATAAACACTCAATGGGGCCTGCATCATTCCAGAATCAGGCAGATCCATGTCCAGCCCCTACTGCTGTTTGGGGATCCTAGCTCCTGCCTGTGCATGCAGTGGAGGCTGGCCCAAGGAGACGGGGGTCGTTGAGTAGCATGCTTCCTTCTTATTTCACTGCAGGTTGTGTGGGTATCCCCCCTTCTATGAAGAAACTGAGTCTAAGCTTTTCGAGAAGATCAAGGAGGGCTACTATGAATTTGAGTCTCCATTCTGGGATGACATTTCTGAGTCAGGTAAGGCTAGCAGGTGTGAAGGACAAGATAACAGGCTCAAGGCAAAGGCTGCCAAGAGAAAAGAGTGTAACAATGGATGACAGTCCTGGCTCTTGAAAGTCCCCGGGGAATCTTAGAGAACAGGCTGCCAAGGAAAGTGGAGAAATCTTCATCTGGCTCAAAGGCCAAAAAAATTATTCGCATCTAAGCTTCATGCTTTTGTTTTCCTGGAGACAGAACCACAGCCTCTCTGGTAAAGTAGTTTAGAGGGGGGCCCGGAGGGCAGAGGCAGGCACTAGGGAGTGTTCCAGGCAGGAGTGGCAAAACCAAGGCCAAGTTTTGCCTTCATTATATATCAAGACTGAGAGCATGCGATGCCTGTGTGTGTGAGAAAAGGCAGTCATTACATGTCGTTGGGTCCATCAAGTGGAGAGCAGAGCTGGGCCGAGGCAGCACTCACGTGGGCCCACGTGTGGGTGCCTGCCTCTGAAAGGTGCAAATGCATATGCTTGTGGCATGCAGGCACGTTGGGGCCTCGTGATAAGAGCTGTATATGCAGCGCTGTGTGGGTGAGGCTACGTAGAGCCTCTCCTTGGTGGTTTATGGTGGGTTGTTGTTAGGTGGCTTGGATTTTTTTTTTCTAAGACTCTTAAAATTGCCTCTTTGGAAAATTAGCTAAAGATGCATTCACTGCCACCCACCAGCCCGGAAGTGAATTTCCATCAGTCATGAAATCTGGTCCTCAGTTGTGTCTCTGATTGCTCCCCTCAGCCAAGGATTTTATTTGCCACTTGCTGGAGAAGGACCCAAATGAACGGTACACCTGTGAGAAGGCATTGAGGCACCCCTGGTGAGTGGGCTCTGGACCCTGGTTCTGTGGTTCCCAAATGCCACGATGACTCATTCCCATGGCGTTTCCCAAGAGTTTGCTTGCCCTGAGCTCTTTACTCTTACAGCATCCAAGGAGCTGCAAGGACGTGTTGATCAGGTCCAGATGCAAACAGCATTTAATGACACAGGTTCTGACCCAAGACTGGCAGCTGTCATATCAGTACTAGGGTGTAATACTCACTACTAGCTACTCAAGAAGCATCCAGAAATAGGCAGCTCCGCCCTGTCCTTGAGAGCATCATTTCACTGTGGGGTCAAAACCTGTTCTGAGTGAGGTGATTTGTGAAGAATCACAAGGCAACCAAACAGTGAAATGAATAAATGAAGTCGTACACTGTTTTTCCATGCTAAGACCCCTGTGCTCAAGATTCACAATAGCGCCTCACGTCCTATCACGGCAAGGCTTGATTCCTCTACCTTTGCAGGTTTTCCCTAATTTTTTACCTCTGACTTTATTTCCCCCAAATTCCCAACACACCTTCTCTGTTCCAGAAAGGCCTAAAAGCTGTATTTCTCTCTCTATTTTCTTTAAAGATTTTATTTATTTATTCATGACAGAGGCAGAGACCTAGGCAGGGGGAGCAGCAGGCTCCCCGTGGGGAGCCCAATGTGGGGACTCGATCCCAGGACTCTGGGATCACGACTTGACCTGAAGGCAGATGCTCCACTGCTGAGCCACCCAGGCATCCCTGTATTTTTCTTCCTCCCTTCCCCCACCCCATATCCCAAGCTCTTTCCAACTTCCACCTTGGGTCACACCATTTTCACCACCTAGGACGTTCTACCTCTTGCCTTATACGTAGCATCCCTCAGGATCCAGACTAGTTTCTGCCCTTCCCTGAAGCCCTGACTTCTCCAGGCCACGTTATGCCTCCTTACCCTTCTTTATCCATGACACAGATTACCATGAGTTACTCTAGCTCCCAGCATGGAACAGGGCGCCGCAGCTACGCTGGAAAGCCCCAGGGATCAGGGTCCCATCTGTCACTTCTCTGTGTCCCTGGTGCCTAGAAAGTTCTGTGTGTATGGCAAGTATCTGAGGAACACTTAGAGATGGATGTCCAAGAAAGGGGCCACCTGTATCAGGTGACCTCATTGAGGAAGGCTTCCGGGAGCAGGTGGGTCCTGAGTAAAGTTTCAAACTATAGGGTAGTGACAACCCAAGCACCCGCTGACACAGGGGCCAGAAAGCTTTTTCTGTAAGAATCCAGAAAATAAGTATTTTAGGCTTAGCTGGCCCTCCCACCTACCTGGCACCTCGTCAATCTGCCCTTATAGCATGGAGGCAGCTGTAGCTCATGCTTGAGCGAATGGGCCCGTCTGTGTCCTAGTGAGACGCCTGTTTACAAAAACAGGCAGTGGGTAGATGTGGCCCACAGGTCATAGTCTTCCCACCCCGCTATAAAGCAAGGTTTTGGTTTTGCCAAAGCATGGGCCGTGCAATGACCTGCCCAGGGGCACGGAGGAGCCCTGGCTGCAGCCCATCCCTGCTGTGGGCCACCCTTCTTCCGAGGCATTCCACTCGGCTCACCCTGGACCTGCATGCACGGCCCCTGCCCGACCCCTGGCTGGGTTCCCCCAGCTCCCCACTAGCCAGGTGTCCCTTCTACACCCACAGGATTGATGGAAACACGGCCCTCCACCGAGACATCTACCCCTCAGTCAGTCTCCAGATCCAGAAGAACTTTGCCAAGAGCAAGTGGAGGGTAAGCTGCCCTTTCCGGGAGGTAGGCCAGTGTTCTGGGCCCTGGAGACTGAGCTGGGGCCGGACTGGGGTAGGGCCTGTCCCTGGGGCTTCCCTGCACCCTCTCTGGGAGGAGAAGTGGGCACATGAGTGTCAAGGGGCCACAGGGCCAAGGGAAGGCTTGAGCCCTGGTGCCCTCCAAGAACAGAGGTGGCCAGAGGCTGGTCTGGTGTCTCCTTAGCAAGCCTTCAATGCAGCAGCCGTGGTTCACCACATGAGGAAGCTGCACATGAACCTGCACAGCCCAGGCATCCGCCCGGAGGTGGAGAACAGGCCACCCGGCCCCCCAGCCTCAGAAGCCTCGAGACCCGGCTCGTCCGAGATCACCATCACCGAGGCCCCGGCCCCGGACCAGAGTGCTCCGCCCGCTCTGACGCGGCTGCCCTGCCAGCACGGTCCCCGGCCCACGGCGCCCGGCGCCAGGTCCCTCAACTGCCTGGTCAATGGCTCGCTCCGCATCAGCAGCAGCCTGGTGCCCATGCAGCAGGGACCCCTGGCCGCCGGGCCCTGCGGCTGCTGCTCCAGCTGCCTGAGCATCGGGAGCAAAGGGAAGTCCTCCTACTGCTCCGAGCCCACGCTCTTCAGAAAAGCCAACAAAAAACAGTACGTACCTTTGACCAAAGGCAGAGGCCTAGCCCTGCTCAGGCGGCGGGGCTGAAAGAAACTGGCCCAAGGGGGACAGCCTTGCAGGGCGGCGAGAGCCCTGGATCGGGGGGCAGGGGAGATGCCTCCAGTCCCATCCCTACCACTCGGGTGGCTGTTGGCAGATCCGTCAATGTCTCTGTTTCTGGTTTGCCCCCCTGTAAAATCGCGTTCACCTGCTCAGCCCACCTCACAGAGGTGCTTACAAGGTCAGGGAACAACGGGAGCTGCAGGGGCTTGCAGAAAGCGGAGTACGTGCAGTGGTGGGCGCTAGGTTTTGAGTCTCCGGAACCACGGTGTTTTGCGGGCCTTCGTGGTCATCTTTGTCCTTTCTGCGAGGGCCTGTACTCGATGGAGGGAGGGCCGAGTGGAGGCCACGCCGGGGGGGCCACGCAGCCTGTCCCCCCTCCTCCAGTGCTCCACAGCCTGCTGCCTCGTTTACCTTCCAGGAACTACAAATCCGAGGTCATGGTGCCCGTGAAAGCCGGTGGCAGTTCCCACTGCCGGGCGGGGCAGACCGGAGTCTGTCTCATTATGTGATCCCTGGAGCCCACGCAGGTGTGGATTTTCAGGTGAGGCGACTCAGAGCTGGGGGGGTCTGGGGGGGTTGCAGGGCCAGTGGGGGGCTCAGGGAGGGCTCCCGTCCCAGGGGGCGAGCCCGGCTGCAGAGTCACAGGGACCTGATGCTGTGAGCGGCACCGGGAGCCACGGGCCCACACGCCCACCCCAGCCGCCCGAACCCTGTTCCTCTGCAGGACAGGTGTGCGACTCTCCTCCGCCTTCCCTACCTGGAGTCTCCCCTGCAGCGGGAGGCAGGCGGAGTGGGCCCTGGCGGGAGTGGCTGGTAGTCAGAATGCTTGCTCCCCAGCCAAGGCCCAGGGCTGAGCCCCAAGGCACCCCCCACTCTGGCACCCCACCCCCCGCCCTGCCTTCCCCGTGCCCCCTGTGCCGTGGTTCCGCACATCGAACCACGTTGCTCTGTCGCCCGGGTCTGTGTTGTCTGTGACGAAAAGCTTTGGGGCTGGCCAGGCTGCACCCCCTTCTCCAAGCAAGGCCACGTGGAGCAGCCACCCAGACCCCTGCTCAGCACACACTCCTGCCTCCAAGCTGCCAGCCCGTGGCCGGCGTGGGCTCTGGAACGTGGTCGCCTGCCCACCAGCGTGAAGGACAGGAGGCTGCGTGGGGCCAGGCCCAGGGTCCAGGGTGGGTTCCAGCTGGCCCAGCGCCCTGCTGATCACCTCCCCATCCTGCCCCAGGCCCAAGGCAGCGCTGCAGCCTTCAGGATGCAAGAGACAGCAAATTGGTGACGCGGTACTGTCCGGAGGTGTCACCCTGCCCAGATGCCTCACCCAGTCCCCATGAAGTCAAACTTGGAAGTTGACTGTTTTCATTTCAGCTGCTAAGTCACCTCTCGCTTCTCTTCTTCTCTGTCCCGCCCTGAAAACCAGGGGCATTATTCTTGTCCCTCCCTGGTTTTCTTGTGCCCCAGCAGCCCCTCCGGCTTCACGCTCGGTGTTGTGCTCAATAAAATGGACATATTTTTCTCTATGAGGCTTTGTTTGGTTCTTCTTTTTTTTTTTTAAGATTTTATTTTTATTTATTCATGAGAGACACAGAGAGAGAGAAAGGCAGAGACACAGGCAGAGGGAGAAGCAGGCTCAATCCCAGGAGCCCAGGATCATGACCTGAGCTAAAGTGCTCAACCACTGAGCCACCCAGGTGCCCCTCATTTGGCTCTTAGAGTCACACGTGGCTCTGGGGTTTCCGAGCCTGTGTGGAATGGAAGGTGTACTGAGGGCTTGGGTTCAGGGTAGAAGCCGGCAGGGTAGGGGCTGACACAGACTGAGAGCCTAGCGGGTGCCAGGTACTTAGTGACGTGAGTTACATCTGTTTTTTTTTTTTTTTTTTTTAAGATTTTATTTATGTATTCATGAGAGAGAGAGAGGCAGAGACACAGGCAGAGGGAGAAGCAGGCTCCATGCAGGGAGCCTGACAGGGGACTCGATCCTGGGTCTCCAGGATCACGCCCTGGGCCAAAGGCAGCGCTAAACCGCCGAGCCACCCGGGCTGCCCAAGTTACATCTGTTGACTCATTTACTCCTCACAACTACCCCCGGGGTAGGCTCTGTTGGAGCTCCGGCATCCATTCCCCTAATGACTGCATTAGATGATCACGAATTTAAAGTCCGGCCCTGCCCGGCCCTATCTGTGACCCTGGGGGGACCAAGACAGCCTTCTGTGCCTTTGTTTCCTCAGTCGTCAACTGGGAACAGCAGCACCACCGACAGGAGATAGCCCAGACGGAGCATGTAGCACCGGGCTCAATAAACAACGAGCGTGATAAATAGTGATCAAGAAAATGTAGATAGGACGCCTGGCCCACGGCAGGGCCCGTGGTTAGCACTGGCACATTCACGCCCCTTCCACATATGCCACACGCACAAATGCACAACCATTAGCAACCTCTCTTAGAGATCCCAAGAGACACAGATTCCGCCTCTGGAGCCGTGTGGATGTGGACACAATACGTCCCTTCTCTGGATTTCTATTTCCTCGTCGGTGAATGGGAACCCGATCGCCACTCAAAGACCAAAATCGCTTGTCTGGTCTCTCAAGGATGGGATCTGTTGGATCCTGGGGCAAAGGGGTCGAGTTGCCCCAAGTTTGGGTGATGAGCCAGCAAAGTGGGGCAGCCTATGCCTCATGTGCCACCAAGCCTTGGGCTTGAGCAGGGGAGCCCCCAGGAACCCCACGTGGGAGACAGGAATAAGCGACAAACGTTTACTTAATGCAGAGACAGACCGTTGTCTCTCTTTCAACAGCCAGACTCCTTTCCAAAGATTTTTATTGGGCTTTTGGTTTGCACATCATTTTTTTTGGTTAAGTTTGTGTGTTCATCCAGGATTCGGCCTCGAGGGAAGATGAAGGGCAAGGACACAGCCCAGCCAGGCGCACCTCCCCTCGGGAGCTCCTCGTCGCCACGACATGGCCCGCCTCCACCTCTGTCCCTCACATGTAGTTTCCCATCAGCGCGGGCTCAGCTGCAGCCCAGAATAATCTTAACAGCTGCACACCAGGGGGGTCCGGGCTGTGCTTTAGGCTGTGTGAAAGTCTCCTGGAGCTGTATTCCAACCCCGTCTGTCCTCCAAAAGTAAAGAGCGTAGATGAGCAGGGCCAGGGGCTGGAGGCCGGCCCATCACTTACAGGTGGCATAGTAGAGCACTCGCTCATTGATGTAGTCTCGGATCTGCTCCACGTGCTTCTCCAGCCCCGTCAGGTCTGCCGAGCGAAGCTGGATGGCCTGGCTCCCCCGAAGCAGCTCCGACTCCATGTCTGAGGGCAGATGGAACAGCAAGGGGAGGAGGAGGAGCTGGTGAGATACCCAAAGACGCCCACCCCTTCCTTCTCTTCCCACCCACCTGGAGGCAGCACCTGCAGGAGGAATCACCTGTGTGGAGCCTGGACACTGGGGCGGGCCTCTCTGGCCTCATGGCTCTCCCCCACCCCCCACATTCTTAGCGAAACCAGAGCCAGGAAGCCCCTACCCTCCTCCTCTGCTCTAGTTGGGACTCTCTCAGTTGTCTCCGACTGATGAGGGAGGCCACTGTCATCAAGATTAACAACCTTCTACTATAGGACTCAGCTGCTGTCCCACCAATGACCCTCAAGTGGGCACCATGGCCAAAGAGCCGTCTGGGAGACCAGAATTCCTCCGCACTTTCCCTCCCCCAAATGCCACTCCAGATAAATCTAGTCCACTCGCTCTGGTCCGTTCTGCATAACACCACGAGACCTGTCGCCCTACACAAGAGGCCTTTCTACCACGCTCACGAGAGCCAGCACCCAGCCTCAGCCTCAACTCTCCTAGGAATAGGGAGGGGGTCACTGCCTCACAAGGCTCCAACCTGAGGCAGCTCTAGCTGTTAAAAGTCTTCTCACGAAGCCAGAATCTGAACATTTCTGCTTGCACCCAAGTTGTCTCAGGGCCATCTCCTAGGGGTATGGGAATATATGTGCTCCGCCTCCCACAAGGAAGTCCTTTAAGTGTCTGAGGCCACATCTTCTCAGAAGAAATCTCCCTAGTTCCTTCACCCCTTCTCCATCTGACATGATTATTGAGCCTTCTCTACCTTCCAACCCTGGTCGCCCTCCCTCTGCTACGTGGAGGCTTGTCCATCAATCTCCCTTCTGAGGATGTAGTAGGCACCACTGAACACCATCCGCCAGGTGAGATCCCACCAGCAGAGTGTAACAGGGATGTTACTGGGCTGACTCCAGCCAGTGGGCTCCCACACGGACCTACCGATTGATCACATATTGAAATTTTAGCAGCTGCTATTGTGTTCCCTGACCCTCGCCCCCAGAGCCACCCACCCACCCACCCTATGCATGATCTTCCCCCAAATCCTGCAATGAAAGGTAAATTCCTGCAGACAGGTAAATAAATACCTGTCCCATTGCTCAACTTGAGCCTCTTCTGGTTGGTAAATGTGTCACATATCGGTGACTAAAGATTTTTAATATACCTGAACCATTACTCCCCTTATGTTGGATGCTTTGTATTTACTCGCTCTTTCGACAGCAGCAAGATGCTGCTGACGTACACGGAGCTCACGATCGCTCAGAACCCTTGGGTTTTTTTCAGGTGACTAAGAGTTCACATGTGCTGATCACTTACCAGTTACAAAATGTCTTATCATTTTACCAGTTATAAAGTGTTTTCGGGCACGTGAGCCCCTGAGAGGCCAGCCCTCACCTGAACTGTACTTGCAAGTTTAGGCCCAAAAAGGCCAGAGTGGAAGATAATACTTCTCTTTCGTTCTCCCCTGTTAGTTTCAGCCCATCCTGGTAGACTCCTGAGATGGCCCTAGAACTCTGGTTCTGCGGCCTAGGGTATGAACGACCTGTTGCCACCCACAGGTTTGATAAATTCTTCGTCTTCATGTAAAACACTGATGGCCGAGGGCAGGGTGGGCACTGACCCAGGCCCCTGGGCTCCCCCATCCAGGTCAGCAGCTCACCCCTCAGGGATGGCTGGCCACAGCCTCCGATCTACCCACTGTCAACTCACCAGCCCAGCCTTCTCCATGGTGTCTACCTGCCTCGCCAAACAGATTTTTGCCTGTTCTCTCTGAAATTCAGAGACATTCTGTTTGGGACATTCCCTGGGCACACCAGGGCACTGACCCATCGTCACATCTTAGAGACTGAGCCCAGTCCCTGGAAATCCCTGTTCTCCCATATGAAGAACCTCAGAGCCCTTTTGAAAAAACTACTTTTGTGCTGCTGCCATATTAAAAAAAAAAACCTTTGGATGGTTCCCTACTGCCTCCAGCGCTGAGTCTACCCCTCTCATGCTACCAGCACGGAGGCCAGCCCCATGGACCCAGCCACACCGACCCCAGGCCACTTCTCTCCCACCCGTTCTGATCCTCATCACTGCTCCTCTCCTGGTCAGTGCTCCTGCCTCCACCTTCAGAACGTGTCTTGTTGCCTCCTACCCACCCCATCTCAGTGTTCCTGCTTTCCCTCACAGCCTCCCCCAGGCCTACACATCCTTCCAGGCCTATGTCAAATCGTGTCTTTCTGAACATTACCTTCACTGAACATGTCTGAGGGAAATGTTTGTCCACAGAGCACTCACTATGCGGGCTCCTGTCACAGATCCCCTTGTGCTATTGAACAATTCCATTCCTCTTGCAGGTGACCAGAAAAATGGCCCCATCTGGATTGCAAGCTCTTGAGGTTAAGTCTTATGCACAAGTCACATTCCCCACAGCCCCATGAGGAAGTGCCTCATACTTCCTAGGTGCTTGGGAAAGCCTTACCGGTCTCATCCCCTTAGCACTCATAGCTCTGACAAGGGTGGGCCTCAGAAGCCCTGGGTTGGGACCAGCCTCCTGGGATGCCCAGGAGTCCAAGGCCCAGGACCGTCCCCTCACCTTTCATCCTGTCCATCATCTCCATGGTCTCCCCAAACAGCTCTTCTGCCTCCGTCTTGACGCTCAGGATCCGGCTGCCCTGATCCCCCAGCATGGGACTCCGACCCAACTGGTCCTTCAATTCAGCATATTTTTGCTTCATCCTCTCAAATCCCTGAAAAAGGTCAGACAGTCTCAACACCACCATCCTCATCATCCAAAGTCCTAAAGACCTTTGGCTAAAGCACTCGATATCCTCCCAATCCCTACACAGGGATGAGGAGCCCGCTGATACTCCTCGGTGTGTTACTTCGGCCTGTGAAAACCTCTAGGCCCCAAACTGTACCTTACACTTCTTCAGTATTTCCCTCCCTCCACCTGTGGCTCCATTCCCGCCTAACTTCCCACACAGGGCCACACGCTTAGTTGACACTTAGCAGTGGACTTGGCAGCCGGGCTACTATCCTGGGACCATGGTACATGGGAGACCCAGAGGATGGCTCTCGGACCGCCTCTCTGACATAATTCTGACAATGATGGGACCCAGGTGAGGCTAAATCACAACTGCCTGTCTGGGGTGTGTAGCCACGACTGGGGACAAGCTCTGGATTAGATGTCAAGGAACTTGCTCTGTAGGGGAGCTTTGGGCCTGAGCAAAATTACCCCTCCATCAGGTAAACCTGTTTACCACCAGGTACACAGGGAGGGACTGGACTAGATCATCTGCAACACCCCTGAACTAGTTCCCCGGAGGCGGCCCGAGGTAGAGTCCAGATGCCAGGCAGGGTCAAGGTGAGCCCTGAAGCCTTTTCCAGTGATTCTAGAATAACATGCTCCAATTGCTTTTGGGCCCAGGGTCTCATAGGGTGTACCGAGTGCCCTCCTGCTCAGGACCCTCACCCTGGCTGGTGTCGCCCAGCACAACCTCCGCCCGCTCTCACCTCCTGGGCGCTCAGCGCCTGCTGCTCAGCACCCTCTGAGAGCTGCTGGGCCCTCACTGCCTGCTCCCCCTGCTGCCTGGCCCTGCGGCGGAGCTCGGCCAGCCGCGCTCGGAAGTCACCCAGCTGCTCCGTCATGCTGGCCACCAGTCTTTCCGCCGGCCCCAGGACCTGCTGAACCTTTATGGGGAAAGAGACCTGGGTTGTGGTGGGTCTCACAGGCAGGGGCCTCGTCCTTCCCCTGTCCAGCGCATCAGGCCACCTCCAAACGGGACACCAGTACTCACCACTATCCCCCTGCTGATCCCCCATCTATCTGTCCCCTGGCATCCAGGCCCCCTCCCTCTCCTGTGCAGCTGATCCCCTCCACCACCCCGGCTGTAGCCCAGAGCCCACCCCTGGCCTTCTGCACCCAGCCACGGGACCAGAAAACCAAGGGCTCAAAGCCAGGTCCAGAGCTCACAGGCCTCCCTCTTTAGGTCCCCTTCCAGGTCACCTACTGGCATTTTCTATATCTTGGGCCTGAATCTGTTCATTCCCAAATATGCCCAAAGGAAGCCACACCACCTCACCTCAGCAACCCTTTCCTGGATGAGCCGAAGGGAGCGGCTGGTGCCTTGCATGGTGTCCTGCGCTTCCTGCAGCGCCACCGTGCCCTGGCGCAAGTTCCCCACCACGTCCTCCACCTGGCCCTCCGCTGCGTGGGCTCGGCTCCTGCGGCCCGGGGAGTGGAGGGCAGATAAGAGAAGGGGTGGACGGTGAGCGGATCGATGTGCAGCTTCACGCGCTCACCAGTTCAAGAGAATACCCTGCCCAGCCAGGACTAAAAAGGGGGGTAGCTTTTCTCTCCCGGGCCCCCGCCAAGCAGATGTGATGAGTGTATTATACCTGAGATGCTCTTTGGGCACAGCCTGTCATACGGAAGACGGGGTCACGCCGAGCAAAGTTTACCCTGGCCACTGTTTCTCACCTCACCAGCCCCCAGCACAGTAAGCACCTCCCGCCTCCCGGCCCTCTGCACCCCCCTGACACCTACCGATTCTCTTCCCTCTTCCAGCACCCAAAGGACCTGGGGAGCAAAACACCAGCCCAGCCCTGGGAGGGAGAAGCTCATGTCCCCGGGCCATACCTGGCCTGCTCGGCTGCCGCCTGGAGGCTACGGGCCCGAGCAACGTCCTGCTTGGTCTGTGACAGCACCAGGTCCACGTTGGGAAGCCTGGCGGCAATGGCCTGGATCTCGTTCATCTTCCGCAGGACAGTGGCAGAGTCCGTGGGCAGCCACAGGGCCAGCACGGCCTCGCTGACCTCCTGGATGGTGGCCGCATCAGTGTCAGGGTCTGGAAGGCAGCGGCCGCCCATCAGACCCGGGGAGCCTAGCCACCTCCCCAAAGAGCAGGGCTCTCTCCGGGCCCGCACCCACGCAGGGACACTCGGGGACCCATTCTCGGAACTTCCGGGCACGCGGCGGGTGGGGGATGACTGTGGGCACAGCTGTGGCGACTAAGTGGCTGCCGCTACAGGAAACTGCAGGCTGGTGAGAAGGAGGTGGTGCCAGACAGCTGGGACTGAACAATGCCTGGAGCGCAAACAGAATCAGCCCTAAACTGGGGAGAGCGGCGGGAACCAGGCCCGCTTCCCTGGCACGAAGACCCCTTCCGCGTGCACCTCCCCGCGTGCACCCCACCCCCCTGTGTGCACCACCCCGTGTGCACCTCCCCGGGCCAGAGCGCTCATTGCTGCAAAGACCGATCAGGTCTTTGCTCAAATGTCACCTTCTCAGAGAGGCCTGCGCTGGCCACGCGATCCAGATTCACAACCCTCCCTCTGTGCCAACACCCCGGGGTCTCCTTCTCTGCTTTATCTTTCTCCCTGAATGTGAACAGGGGTGTTTATCACCCCCCCACCAAGTGCCGAGCCCTCGACTCATGGATCCTTGCTTTCCTTTACCCCCCCTAGAAGCCCCGCGGCAACGGCAGGGACTGGGTGTCGTCTGTAGCCCCGTAGCCCCAGCCCCTGCCCCAGCACCTGGCCCACCGAGGCACCCGGTGTCTGCAGAGTGAATGAAGGATTCAAGGACCTCCAGACCCAGGCCTCTCCCCTACCATTCCAGCAAATGGGGGCAAAGCAAATGGCTTCTCTAAGCTCGCTTTCCAAATCTGTGAAATGGAAATAAGGACCCGCAACCTGAAGGGATGAGATGAAACAATCCATCAGCAAGGATTTCACCACCCGGCTCTGGGTCAGGGAGTAAAGGTCAGAGGTACATAGGTGGGGTCTCCTCCGTATCTATCTCCCTCCCACCTTTACAGATTCCAGGGATTGATGGGGTAGGGGTGGGGGTGGGGAGGGGCAGGGAGGGGGCGCCTGCCCACCCAGATGCTTTGTCCTGGGGCTTGAGGCCAGCAGGTGGGGAACCAAGACTGCAAATCAAATCAGACTCAGTCCCTATCCTCACGGAGCTCAAAACCTAGTGGGACAGAGGGGCGTCTGGGTGGCTCATTTGGTTGAGCATCTGCCTTCGGCTCAGGTCGTGATCCCAGAGTCCTGGGATCGAGTCCCGTGTCAGGCTCTCTGCTCTGAGGGGAACCTGCTTCTGCTTCTGCCTCTCTCTGTATTTCATGAATAAATAAATGAATTCTTAAAAATACAACCCAGTGGGACAGACAGGCACATAACCAAGGAAGGCCCGGCCTGAGGGACTCGGGTGAGCACAGGGAACTCAGATGGCCACTGGAGGAGCGCCCTAACCCAGGCTGATGGGGCGGGGAGGGGGCTGTTGGGCTATGGGGGGCTCCTGGAGAGTGGGCCAACTAGAGGATTCTCAGAGGAGGCAGAGGACTTAGCCAGAGCAGAAGAGGTGGGGCGCAGGGGCACAATCCAGAGAGAGGAAAAACATTAGGAAAAACTGCGTGTGTGTCTGTGCGTGTCTGTGTGTCCGTCTAATAGTACAACCATCTAGAGTGTGGATGAAGAATGAGAAGAATCCTGCCCACATTTCCCTCCAAGCTGGACGCCCTTGGGCAGGTTACTTAACCTCCCTGCGCCTGGAGCCCTCCTCTGCAAAGTGGTGGGCAATCAGGACTAAATCATGTAATACCTGTGAGGCACTCACGACAGCGCCGGGCACTCAGTGAGAACTCGATAAGCCTGAGCTGTGATTTCTGTTAATTCCATTTGAAGACCTCGGAAAAGGCCACGCATCCTCCGTCCTCCACAGCCCTTCCACGCATCCCCCCACGCGGAGCCTGCCCACAACAGCAGCAAGCACCTGCGCCCCCTGCACAGCCCTCTGGACACCAAAACCCACTGCCATGGAGATTGCAACAACAACCGGGGCCCTTTGCAAGGGTCGTGACTCTCTCAGGCCCCGCTCCTTCTCCCTGCCCCTGGTCCTGCCAAAAGAGTTGACCTGAGACACGCATATAATCAACAGGACAAAAGGGTCCCCATGGCCCAGCGACTCCCCACCTGTTCGTGTGAGCCCAGGCTGTACCCCAGAGCCTTGCCTCCCACCCTGGTCAAGGCTGAGGCCATTCAGCCTCACTAGGCTCTGCTTGGGGGGAAGACTTCCTCATCTGTGAGTCCAAACCCCAAACGTGGGCCTGCCCCTTTGTCCATGTCTCTTGAGCACCATGTCCTTGCCTCCACTTACCCCCATTCTGGGGTTCCCTGGGAGGCCAACTCCAGCCTGGCCTCAGGCAAGCCATGGCTGCCAGCAGATCCTCCCTGCCACTCTCCAACCTGCCCTCCACACTCAGGAGGGGGTTTGGGCCCGTTTGGAGCAAAGGCACAACAGTAGCCAGAAGAGCCCTGTCGTAACACCAAGCCCTCAGCTCCTGTTAACTGGGCTCCCAGCCAAGTAAATTCCCGGGCAGGGACCAGAAATCTAATAATATCAACTCATATTCCTGAGGCAACGTTAATTTTTTAAAACACGCTTTACATCAGTTACTAGGTTCCCCAGAAGAAACGTGAAATACTACCATCCTGGTTTGCAGAAGCGAAAGATGAGGAAAAGAGAGAAAAGCAATCCGCTCAGAAGTCACAGGTTTCCTGGGTCCTCCTATCCAGGGGTCTCTCTACTCCAGGGCAGCAAGAGAGGGGATCTGGTTCATTTATCCCTTCAACCAGGACTGGGTGCTTTTCTGTGGTCCCGTCTTATGTTGGGAGCCAGTGACACGAGGCACAGACAGCCATTCCCTGCCCTCCCGGACTCTAGAGTCTGGTTGTGAGACTAATGAGACACGTGTAGACAAATGAACTCGGCAACCACAGGCTTGGAGCAGTGTGATGAAGGTCAGATGATGAAGGTCAGATGTTGGGGGGTGCAGGGGAGTGAGGCAGACCAGATAGGGCGGTCGGGAGAGGCCCCTCTGGGGAGATGGTATTGAAACTGAGACCATGAGGGGGGGATAGAATTGGCAACCTTGGAATGAGCATTCCAGGCAGAGAAAGAGCACATCCAGGTCTCTGAGGCAGGTAAGAGCCAACCTGGTCAAAGATGGGCGGGGAGCAAAGCAGGGAAAGGCACGAGGCCACACCCAGGAGGGGAGCAGAGGCCGCGCGTGATAACCTGGAGAATGAGGGAAAGCCAGCACCCGTGGGCTGTGATCCCACTTGCACATTTTTCAAAGATCTCTGAGGATGTTCTGGTGAGAGTGAGCCATGGAGGAGCAGGAGGGGAGGGGGGAGCGTAGCTGAAGGGCTGTGCTCGCCATCCAGGTGAGCCGTGGGCACCTGGCCCCGGTACCTGAGCTGAATGGAGGAGGCAGCCAGCTGATGCTCTGCACTGGGGACAGGGATCAGAGGGGCTGGCGCCAGGCAGGAGTCCAAATATTGGGGGTGGGGGTTGGGGGGGCAGGCTCACCTGACAGGAAGTCCCGGACCTGCTGGATGAGGAACCGCATGCGCCTGACATCCTCCTCCATCTGCGAGCGGCTGGCGCTCACCTGGGTCTCCAGGCGCTGGGCGTCTGACTGGACCTTCAAGGCGGCTTTCTCGGTGGCCCTGATCTGCCAACGCACACGCTAGGTCAGCAGTGCTCGAGGCCCCAGGAGAGCCCCTCAGCAGCCCGCAGGGATTCTGTGGGCGCCCGCTACCCCAGATGGACCTGGGAAACACTGGTAGCTAACCTGGTTTGGCTCTGCAAGAAATGACCTGGGAGTCAGGGGGAAAAGCCCAAAACGTCGGCCCCAAACTCTACTTCTCTCTTGCTGCGGGGCCGCAGACAAGTTACCTAACATCTCCCTTTGGCTTTTACAGTCTCCTGACTGTAAAATAAAAACTAACTCTGGGGCAGCCCTGGTGGCTCAGCGGTTTAGTGCCGCCTTCGACCCAGGGTGTGATCCTGGAGACCCGGGATCGAGTCCCGCGTCAGGCTCTCAGCATGGAGCCTACTTCTCCCTCCTCCTGTGTCTCTGTCTCTGCCTTGCTTTCTCTCTCTCTAGGTCTATCATGAATAAATAAATAAATAAATCTTAAAAAAAGAAAAACTGACTCTGTCCCCTCAGCCTTTCCCTACGTGTGCCCACCCACCTCGATGGCACCTACCATCTCCCTGGTCTGCTGGAGCTGGGCGTTGAAACGCTGCAGCTGCTCAGCCACCTGCCCGGCCATCCGGAAGGCCCCATCCGCCCTGGGGAGGGCACCTCTGCAGTGAGAGCCACAGGCCGTGCCGTTGTCTCGGGGACACAGCTCTCCAGGGCATGCTCCTGGGGTACAGGCCGTCTGCCGGGAGCCCCCACAGAGCTGGGGAGAGAAGGAGGCATCAAAGAGGGTACCCAAGGCTCCCCCACAACCTCTCCCATCCCACACCCAGGAAACAAGCAGCCAGACATCTCCACGGCAACCGGGCACCAGAAGCTTGTCTCCTTGGCAACCCCGGAGCACACCCACACCACGAGGGGCCAAAGATCAGGAAGGGGCAGCTGGGGTGTGACCAGCGGGGGCAGCCGGGCTCGAGGCCATGAGTCACCTTGTTGATAGTCGGCGTCAGATCAGGCAAGGAAGCCATCTCCAGCCTCAGGGCCACGAGCTGGGGACCCCCGACGCCGGCTCCTCCTCCCAGCTGACCCTCCAGCCTCTCTGCCTCTCTCCGGCTGTCCCTGAGCTGGAAGAGCCGGTGGGAGCCGTCGGACACCTGCTGAGCAGCCCGGGAGGACCGCTGGTAGGCCGCCGTCAGCACCTGGAAGGCCCCTGTGGGAGGACAAGGGGGAGCCGAGTCGCGCGGGGCCCGGCGACCTGGAGACGCAGGGGGAGCGGAGCGGGGCCCGGGTGGCGCGGTGGCGCACGGCCCGCGGGCAGCTGTCGGAGCAGCCCTCCTCACCTGAAGGATTGGCACCGCTTAGCCTTTCAAAGTGCTCCTTCTTGCTCTGATACGTCATGAGGAGGTGCTGGAAGCTCCTGTCCAGATTCTTCAGGTCTCCCTGGAGGGACAAGGTCTCCTCCTCGACGGGCAGGTCAGGCTGCAGGCCCTGGAGAGTCCGCCTGAAACCCAAGGGGAGCTTTCGGTAAAATACAGGAGGGGGCTGCCTCCCCGGAACCTGCCAGCCCGGCGGGGAACCCCTGAGCCAGGAAACGCAGAGGTCTTCAGCAAGGCAACCGAGGGACGCCACCGGCTCTGGGGCATTCTGCGCGACGAAGGCCAAGACAGGTGCCACAACCTGCCTCCATCCCTCAGCAGGCAGATCACGGAAACTTCTCCTTCCTCGACTTGTGTGACTCGACCCTCCTGGGCCGGCGCCACCTCCCCAGAGCTGGCTTCCACGGGGAGCGTCACCCGGGGCCCCTTTCTCCCTGGCTGGCTGCAGGCTGGCCTCAGCCACCCCCTACACCAGCTGTACCCCCCGCCTGCCAGGCTCCCAAGGCTCTCCTCTGCAGTCCACACCCCCACCCCGGGAGCACCCAGAGCTGGGTCGTCTCCACCCAAAGGGGGTCAGGACCCACCAGCCCGGGCCCACCGAGGTTCCTCTCTCCCCATCCCCTTCGCTGATCCCCAACCACCGACTCCCACAAGCTTTGCATTCTCTACCGACAGGCTTTGCTGCGGCATGGCACGTCCTTCCGTGGAACCCCCTTCCGTCCTGCACTTCCAGCCCACCGAACACCTACGGGCTCGCTACTCAGTCTGGAGACTTCGGTCAATCACACACCTGGACGGCTGGCTCTAGGCACCGAAAGTCAGCTAGTGCTCGGGGAGTGCAAACTAATTATAGAAACTTCCAGAACCAAACCTTACGAAGAAGGCGCCTCCGCTGGTAGGAAGGAGGTGTGGGTGGGACCGCTCCCATTCCAAAGGCAAATACGAGTTATTTTTAGAGCCCCTGCCTCTCGGATGCCCTGCACCAGGGTGACTAATCCAGAGCTGACTCTCCCACGGGCAGCGCCGGGCACTTGAAAGAACACCGGGGCTCCTGCCTGTGCTGAGTCCCAGCTCTGCTCCTCTGCGGCCGCATGACAGTCACGTCACCTATCTGTGTCCGTTCCCCCATCTCCAAGACAGAAGCAATGACCTCACGGGACCGTTGTGACTGTTCAAAGGGGAAGCGCGTGTGAAAATGATCTGGAAGCTGTAAAGGGCTGTGCCAAGGGAAGGAGGGACCCGTGTGGGCCACTTCCGCGACCCCGCGTGATGTAATTCTTCTGAGTGCTCGGCAGGGAGAGGAGAGTTTACCTGATGGAGAAAATGGCATTGGCCACCTGGGACAGCTCCTGCTCGGTGGCCGGGGCACTGGAGAGGATGGCTTGGATCTGCTCCATCTTGCTCCTGGCGTCCGCGATGCGGGAGGTGAGACCAGGATCCTCCAGACCCATCCCCGGCCACAGGCTGGCGGTGGCATTGCGGAGGCTGCTGAGTCGCAGGGCCCGGCCCCGGAGGTCGGCATCGTAGTTCTGGAAGCAAGGGTGGCAGGCCACGCACACCGGGTAGCGGTCACAGTAACCTCGTTGGCACTGGTCGCAGCGGGGGCCGGTCAAGCCGGGGCGGCAGAGGCAGCGGCCCGAGGCCTTGTCACAGCCTGGGCCCTCTGTTCCCCGGAAGTCACAGTCACAGGCTAGGGCGGGTAAAGGTGATGGTCAGCGGGAGCGTCGGGAGGGCACAGGCAGGGGCACCCTAGTGGCTCACAGGTTGAGCGCCTGCCTTTGGCTCAGGTCATGATCCCGGAGTTCTGGGATCGAGTCCCGCGTCGGGCTCCGTGCATGGGGACTGCTTCTCCCTTGCCTGTGTCTCTGCCCTCTCTGTGTGTGTCTCACATGAATAAATAAATAAAATCTTTAAAAAAAAAAAAAAAGGAAGATAAAGGCACATGGTGGGGAGAGCCTGAAGCGGAGGTCTGACCTCAGGGCCCGGCCACAGGACTTAGGATAAAGGACGGTCGAGGCCACAGTAAAATCACGGCCACGCCAGCAAGGACGGCAAGCCTCTACCGAGCACCGACCGTGTGCCAGGTGCCAGGTGCCAGTGCCAGGCACCGCGCTAGGTTAGACACCCGGCCGCTCACACAGGCATGCGCTCCACCTTCGCGGCCACCCTGTGACACAGCTAACCGCCCCCATGTCCCCATGTGTGTGGACGGAGCAACAGTGGTACTAAATGCAATGTCCCCTCGGGAAACCGAGCCCTCAGGGGAAGCCACTCGCCCAAGTCACCCAGTAAGAGAGGCCACGCCGAGACCAGACCTCGGTCTGCACGCTCTGGGTCGCGCACTCTTTGGCTACAGGTCAAGCCAACCCCAGGGAGATCACACCTTTCCCCTCGGGGCTCTCTTCCTCCATCTAGGGAGAAACTGCCCCGCTCCTTGCTGCTGCCCTGGAGACGGCTTGTGGGAGATGCCGGGTCAGGGAAACGGGAGCGGAGCCACCCTCGGGTCACGGGGACAGGTGGGCCTAACGTCCCCCTGGGGCTGGGGGCTAAGCCCGCTGGCTGGAGCCCTTGTGGGGAACGTGCGCCCCCACGATGCTGCCAGGACCACAGCACCTGTCCTAGGACGGGACGTCCTCCCATAGCACAGACCGTCCCACACGCCCTCTGCCCGGAGCCCATGCAGGTGCTCAGCAGCCCCCCCCCCATGCCTCAGTGTCCCCTCTGGCTCAAGAAGCACCCACCACGGCATCCTGAGCCCGCGTCTCCGTAGGTCCGGTCGGGACACTGGCGAAGGGCTGCGGCATTGCACGTCAGGCCACCAAACCCTTCTCTACAGGGGCACTGCCCTGTGAACTGTGGGGGAGAGCACTGTGAGGGAGCCTCCCTCGCAGCCCCGGCCTGGCCCTGGCCTTGGGGACCGTGTCCCAGAGCCCTGGTGAGCACAGCGTCCGGGACACATGGACCACTTGCAGCTCCCCATGGCCGCCGGAGCAAGGGCTCCCACCCAGACCCAAGCTCGGAAGCCAGAGTCCCACGTGGCCCCGCAGAAGGCCCCGAGCCACACGGGGAGGGACATCGGGTGGCTTCCCCAAGGAGAATGGGGACAGACGCAGCCCAGTCTGACTTTGGGCAGCGTGGAGGGGAGACACAGGCTGGTGAGCAAGGCCTCCTCTCCTGCTGTGGGGCCCTCGGGGCCACCCCCTCTTTACCTGGTTGCACTGGGGGCTGAGGGCATTGTGAGGGTCACAGGCACACGGCTCACAGCCCCGGCCGCTGGCCAGCTTCCAGTGGTAGGGAGCGCACTGGTCACATTTGGGGCCCACCACGTGGGGCAGGCACAGGCACTGTCCAGTCTCCTCATCACAGGGCAGGTCCCGGCGAGACCCCAGGATGTTGCAGTCGCAGCCTGCAGGGGGGAGGGTTCCTGAGCTCACAAGACACCCACAAGGCACCCCTAGATGACACTCGTCGGGGACAGGGCCCCGCCTGGGAAAACAACCAGGCAGGGTCGTTCTTTCCAGATAACCCGGCTGACTCACAAGGCCACTGCGTTTTCCTGCGTGGCACCGGGCAGCCGGGCCTCCCTCCCCCCTTCCTCCCTCCCTCCTTCCCTCCACCTGACTCAGTGCCACCTCCTAACCCAGGCCTGTGCTGCCACCTGCTGGAGGCTCAGGGTGCAGCACTGGGTGCCCCCCACCCCAATCTTCCCCGTGAATTCCCAGGCTGGGTCCCCCCCCAACACTCACGGTGGCAGCCCTGAGGGTTGGCATAGGTGAGTCCCGTAAATCCTGGCTTGCACAGGTCGCAGCGCTCCCCCTGCACGTGCTCCTTGCACACGCACTGCCCCGTCACCGGGTCGCAGGGAACCCCCGGCACGGCCCCGTCGGGATCACACTCGCAGGCTGAGACACAAAAGCAGCCACCACAGTGAGAATAAAGAAGAAAAGCAGAAAGCTAAGAGCCCATCTAGAAGCCAGACTGCCCGGTTCAGATCTTTATCCCACCACTCACTGGCTTACAGCCTTGCAACCTTAGTCCAGTTACCTAACCCCTCTGTGCCTCAGTTTCCTCATCTGTGAAATGGGGATAATTATACGACTCTCACGGATTCCCTGTGGGGAATAAAATGAGTGAATGAAAAGCAGATAGAACAGTGCTTGGCACAAGGTTAAGTACGAACGATGGAAGTTTTTGTGGTCATTTTTTCCAGAACGACTGCTATATATATATATACATGCCAAGCACGGAGCTGGGCACGCTTGCGTGTCGCCTTATGTAGTCGTCACGACAACCCCGAGGGGGGGAGCACACTCAAGGTCACCCAGCAAGTAACTGCGGGGGAACAGAGGCCAACTTGTCTTCCTCACTCTTTCCATAAACAAATAACAGCAACAGGAAGTGAAGCGGCCCTCTCCCACCCCCACACCCCGACGTCTTGCAGGCCTTTCAAAGTGCAGATTTTCATTTGGGGACTATAAAAAATAGTGAAAGGGAATAAAGGGGAAAGGAGAAAAAATGAGTGGGAAATATCAGAAAGGGGGACAGAACATGAGAGACTCCTAACTCTGGGAAACGAACTAGGGGTGGGTGGGGGGAGGCGGGCAGGGGGGTGGGGGCACTTGATGGGATGAGCACTGGGTGTTATTCTATATGTTGGCAAATTGAACACCAATAAAAAATAAATTTATTAAAAAAAAAAAAACACAAAGTGCAGATTTTCTTCCTCCATCTAAAAAAGCCGGGCTGGGATGGCTTCAGTCCGCTCTGCTCTCTCTCCTCTCTCACCCGTGGGCCCCTGTGGGACACGCTGGGTACCGCTGGGTGTTCCATGCATATGTTCCTTCAGGAGCCCTCTCTGCAGCATCACCTGGCGTGTGGCTGTCATGGTCCTAGGGCCTGAGGACCTAAGGCATCTCCCTGCCACGGAGGAGCTCTCAGTACTGGGGGAGGTCGGAAAATACAGAGCAAACCACACCACCGCGTGGCAAGGGCAGCAACACATACGTGGACAAAGTGCTTGGTCCGCCTTTTTCACTAGGGTTTACACTGCCAAACAGCGTGTGTGTGTCTTGGCAGCAGGAACTGCGTCTGATATTTACTTTCGTGTCCCCTGTGTCCAAAGTAAGGGCTACATAACTGTTGATGGACGGATTGATTGATGGTCCAGAGAGGTTAAGTGATTGGCTAAGAAGGGCACAGCTAGGGCAGCCCGGGGGGGGCTCGGCGATTGAGCACCTGCCTTCAGCCCAGCGCCTGATCCTGGGGACCCAGGGTCGAGTCCCACATCAGACTCCCCGCAGGGAGCCTGCTTCTCCCTCTGCCTGTGTCTCTGCCTCTCTCTCTGTGTCTCTCATGAATAAATAAATAAAATATTTTAAATTAAAAAAAAAAAAGACAAAAAAGAAAGGCACAGCCACATTAAAACAACTGCCTGCAAGTCCTGACAAACAGCCAAGGCCTTGTGCTTCCTGAGGGCTCATGTGTCCCCAGGGACATGTGCTCTGGTGATACCCGGGGTCCCCAGAGCCCCTACTCACGGATACAGGTCTCCTGAATGGGGGCCCCTGGACGCCGGTTGCGGAAATAGTGCAGCTGACACCGCTCACAGTTCTTGCCCTCCGTGTGGTCCCGGCAGTTGTCGCACACACCTCCATGTGCCCCCTGGCTAGCGGCGAACACCGCTGGGTCGAAGTGACAGGTCTCTGAGTGCCCGTTGCAGTCACACCCTGAAAAAGGAGAGTCCCAGGGCTGACCGTAGACCAGCACCGCTTCCATCCACAAAGCACGTTCCATGCTAACGCACGGGCATCTCTTGCAACTCTGCAAGGTGCTCAGGTCTAGGACATGGGGAAACTGAGGCCCAGAGAGGGCTTGTGTGACTCCTTTAAGGTGATAGGGCCAGGAAGAAAGTAGTGTAAGAAGTCAGGCCTCCTAACTCCCGATGTGGGAACTAACCCAAGAATAACATCTGGGTTGGGCCAAAGAGGGAGCCCTTCGAATGGTCCATCCCAGCCCTCCCCCATTGCCTGCACGGATCTCCTGATGGGTCACTGCCTGTCTCTGGGCTGGGGACCCTTGTTTCTCCTACTTGTGCAGAGAAAGGCCCTGACTCCAGGGGGCCCTCTGAAGTAGGGAACGAGATCCGTCCTACACTCCTACACAGGACAAGGCACGTGACGGGGACAGAAGAAAGAGGATCTGGGAAATCTGGGGATATCATAAAAGCCATGTGGCATCAGTAGCACACACCAGCCTTGGTCCCTTCAGGCCTGGCTAAGAAGGAGGTCTGGGGAGGCAGAGGGTGGTTGCAACTCAAACTCTTTCCATCCCCGCAGAGTAAGGGGAGCTTACGCTACAGGGGTGCAGTCAAGTTGGATTTAAATAATAAAGAATAGATTCTCCCTGCGTCCAGGTAAGATCATTGAGGCCCACTGGGGCCAGCACCCCACCCAGCCACTACAGGGGAGGGGGTGAGTCCAGGGCCATACGTTGGCATTCATGGGGGTCCTGGTCCTCTGCAGGTCTCCAGGGCTGATTGTTGTAGAAGGGCGCACAGCGTTCACAGTTGGGGCCAGCAGTGTTGTGTTGGCAGACGCAGACGTCATGGACCTGGGAAAGGGGCCACCAGATATCAGGACTAATTATCAAAGGACTGTCCCAGCGATGGACCGTCTACCTTCCACCCACCACTCAGGGTCCAGCTCAGACCCCACCTCCTCCAGCCGTCACTCAGCTCCAGGGACACTCCCAGCTGCCTGCTTGTGTGCTATCGTGGGTGTATTATGTGTGCGTGTGTGCACGTACCTGCCTTTCTCACCCACCTGGGCTTTTAAAAGCTCATTCCTGGGGCACCCAGATGGCACAGTCAGTTGAGCATCTGACGCTTCGTTTCTGCTCAGGTCCTGATCTCAGGGTCGTGGGATCAAGCCCTGTGTCAGGCTCCCCACTCAGTGCAGAGCCTGCTTGGGACTCTCTCTCCCTCTCTCTCACCCCTTCCCCCCACCCCGTGCTCATATGTGCTCGCTCGCTCTCTCTCTCTCTCAAATAAATCTTTAAAAAATAATAATAATAAACAAAAGCTCATTCCTTGGCCCTGGACATCCCCATGATGCCAAAGCAGCACCTGGAAGGGGCCCGGATACCCCTACTGGCAAACTACGATTCTAGAACTTCGTGGGTCCTCTGGAGATTTATATTCCAACAATCTTTTGACTGTGGCTGTTTGGCTAATGGGGCCGCTATGATCAGTTGTTAGTAGACTCATTAAGATATAAAAATAGAGCAGTTATTATGTGCCCATTGTCTTCCAAATTGAGCCCGACACCCTCAGCCTGGCATTGAAGACCTGTACCGTGTACGCCCCATCTTCAGTTCCCAGCCCGAACAGCACAGCCCAGCTGAACCTCCAGCTGCGTCCTGCACGAGCCCTGCTTTTCCCCACCTCTTGGCCTTTACCAAGATGTTTTTCTTTCTGCCTGGAATTCCCTTCTTTCTCCCCCTCACCAGTAAGAACCTGCCAGCTAGAATGGCACCTTCTTCACCAGCGCCCCCCGCCCCCTGCCCCGGTTCCTCTAATTCCGAGGATCTCAATCCTAGATGCAACTCTACAATCACATGGGAAGCTTTTTAAAAAAAAAAAAAAAAAATGCCATTGCCAGGCCCAATTGGATCTAAATCGCAGGGACAAGGCCCAGACATGGATACTTTTTTAAAGTGGTGATTCGGGGGTGTGCCTAGATTCCAGAGCCCCTGGGGCCGGGCGTGCCCTGTCCCTCCTCTGCAGCCCGAGGCACATTGTATTCCTCACCCGTCAGCAGTCCTGTTGGGCCTGTGCTCTGCTCATTCGTCTCCAGGCCCTAATAGATGACACATTCCTGGAGCCGGTCTCCCTCTGGCCTCCTCTGAAGCCCTGGGTAGGGGCTGGCCCAGGGGTGGGAAGGACGAAGCTGCCCAGGGCTCATTTCACCTGTGTTGCCCTCGCAGGCCATCTTATAGGATTGCCTTATATGATCGCCAGGGGAAATGAGCTGCTGTATGTTAACTGGACCGAAGCCCCAGCTTCCGGGCCCAAAGTCCTGTCTCCTCTACTGGTGGTGCTCACATTTGGTTTGGAGGCAAAACCCCCAGCCAGGGTGGCTGGTGAAGCTGGAGCTTCCCCCTCCCCTCCCCGGTGCCTCTGACTCACCCACTCTGGGGGAGACTCTGTTCCCTCTCCCTGCCCCTGATCTCGCCACTAGATGGGACTCTAGAGTCCCCAAAGCCAGGCCTCTCCGCCTTCCCGGGAATGCTGAGAATCACCTGGAAGCTTTAAAAACCAATAATAGAATTGGAATATCTGAGGATGGAGGTTTGGGCAGTTTTTTTTCTTTTTTTTTTTTTTTTCTTTCTTTTTAGCTCCCCGGCAAGACCCACAGATGTGCGGACACGTAACTAAAACTCAAACCACTCCAAGCCATAAGGCAGGCTTGAGGAAGCGCTACACACTTCTGCCCTTTGAGGCCACGGTCACTTGGGACTCGTTTCCACCGTTGCTACAATGTCAAATACCCAAGTCTTACGTTTAAGGCCCTCCTTGTTTCTTTTTTTTTTTTTTTTAAGATTTTATTTACTTAATCATGAGAGACACAGAGAGAGAGGCAGAGACACGGGGAGAGGGAGAAGCAGGCTCCATGTGGGGAGCCCGATGTGGGACTCGATCCCCCAACTCCAGGATCATGCCCTGGGCCGAAGGCAGGCGCTCAACTGCTGAGCCACCCAGGGATCCCCCTCCCTGTTTCATAGGAGCCCCAAGAATGGCCTGAGCCTGCCATTGGCCTTGCCCTCTGCCCTCTGCCCTCCCCAGCCAGGAGCTGTCACCTGCACGGTGGTGGAGGGGCCGGCGGGGGCTCCGGGTTGCGGGGCGCAGCGGTCGGCGTGGCCGTGGCAGAGGCAGCGGCCCTGGAGACGCAGCTGGGACACGGCGTAGTAGGCACTGGGCGGGTGGTAGCCCCTCTGGGGCACCGGGGCCAGCCTGGTAAAGTTGACTCTCAAGTTTGTGATTTCCCCCAGCTCTGAGAGGGGGCATGCAACAGGGAAGGAGGGGGCAAGGGGGAGGGAAGGGAAAGAAAGGACGTGAGCGCAGAGTGTGGGCCTCCCCATCTCGCCACCCCATCGTCCTTGCCTTCATAAGGGAGGTGATATCAGGGGCCATCCGCCTCTGCCTGCGGCCCTCCCACGACAGAAAAGACTCGTCGACCACGCTGCCCGTGGAATAAGCAGGGTATTACATCCCACCAGGCGGACAGGAATATGAGAGACCCGGGAATTTCTGAGACTCAAGCTCCAACCAACCAACCACGTCAAGTCCCAGGGCTCCAAATTTTGCTCCCCACCCCAGGTCCACCCAAGCCAGAGGAGGAGCCACACTGACCTCGAATTTTTTGACTTTGAGTGGCTGGGATCCCAGATGCTAAATCCATAATGTGAAGCTGAACCTGCAGAGAGAGGGCGAAGAAGGGAAGGCCTGGGGTAGAGGTACATGGGGTACCCCAAGCTCAGAGGAAGTCTCCCTTTTCATCTGTCACACTGCTCACAGGCCCTACCTGGAACCTTGAGGTTGCATGTGACTGTGCATGTGAGGCCTGCTGCCACCCTGGGAGAGCGAGATGATCACTGGGCCCTAAATGTGTGTGTGTGTGTGTGTGTGTGTGTGTGTGTGAGCATAGACAACTCTCCTCTCCACTTGAAAATACAGATAGCCCAAGAACTTCCTGATTTCTGAGTCAAAACCAGTGGTGAGATATATAACGTACACACAAGGGTTTAGGGGATAGTAATTTTCCAAGCACCTTGGATGAATGAGAAGGTCCAGGGCGCAAGGATTCATGGATGCGCTCACCACCACCCTCTAGACAACCCCCATCTCAACTGTGTTTCTCCTTTTGAATCCAAACAGCCCATTCTATGGGATTTCATCTGCCTATCCCAGAGTTTTCCTGACAGCCCTGCACGAATCAGGAAGAAGTCCCATGTTTCAATCTGGCATGTAGGGAACGTGGTTAACACGGATGTGGGTTTGACTGTAACCCAGGAGGACTTGCTCCTGCAAAGGAAAGAGGCACTGCCCATGGGGAGGGCAGCGCCCGGAGCACTGGGCGCCCAGCAGAGCTGCTCTGAGGGAGCAGGAGCCAGAGAGGGGAGGACAGAGCACAAGGCCTCCCTTGGGTGGCAGCGGCGGGAGGGGAAGTGTAGTTACGAAAGAAATGTGAGAAGCCTCCCCCCAGGTGGGAGGAGTGGGGGAGCGAGTCCTGAGCTGTTTCCAGAGGCAGGTTCTCTGTTTCTCACTCAGGGTTTAAGGTCAGGTGACCTGGAGCTGTGGCTTGTACCTGAATTTCCCCAAGGACCAGGTGGAGGGATTAAACTGAGAAAGCTCATTCTTGTGTTAAACCCTATCAAGGTGAAATCAGAGCTCAAATTAAATTTGTGCAATTTGCTTACTTGAATCTAAACCAACCATCTCACGCTCCCTGCACCGAAGCAAAGTGCATTGTACCTTTTCCACTATGGGGACGTGCCAACGGGCGGGGGGTGGTGGCCAAGGGGGAGGGCAGGGTTGGGTTATGCGGTGCCCTCAATGTGTTTTTGAAATATTTCTCCTGAGTAGCAAAGGGGACAAGTGGCAAATATTCTGAGCGTGGCCAGGGAGCAGGAAAGCTAGCATGGCACACCGAGGGGTCATCTGGTCTCCAGATGTTGGGGAACTGTGTGAGCAATGTGATGTCAGAGACCTCACACACACACACACACACACACACAAACTCACACACACAACCCGTGCCTGTTTTTCAGAGTCCCCTCTACCTACCTTCCCCCCTTCCGGGCGCCCGTTAGGCCTCTGGGGCAGGGACTGGCACCGAACATCCTGCCAGCTCTGAGGCTGGCCCTGGCGGACCCGAGGGAAGGTGGAGGCGCAGTCGGCAGCCAGGTACTGGTACACCTGCCACGTGTTGCCGAAGTCCGAGGAGCGCTCAATCAGCATCCCAGCGGGCATGAGCCCCTGCAGAGACACAGATAGGGTGGCCGCCTGAGTGACTGATGGGAAGGGGCCACCAAGAAAAGCTCAAGATGCACAGGTGGTTCCTGAGAATCACAGTAAGGGCGCGAGAGGGAGCAAGGCCTCAGGTCATCCCTGTCCAATGCTCCTGATAGACACGGGCCCCATCAGATTTTCCCCAGGGGAACCGTGGAGACCAAGAGAAGGTGATCTACATTCTAGACGAATGGGATTCCTAGCTCAGCCCACCACCCAGGTGGCCAGGCCAGAAAATTATCCCGCTACACTTCCCACAGCCAAGTGTCCGGGCCCTCCAAACCTCTCTCCCCACTCCCCTGGAAAGGTCTTCCTAGATGACTACCTGACTGTCACTCCTGCTTGAGCCCCCTCAATGGATCTGGATTAGCTAACGATGAAATGCAAACTTCTCCGCGTGACATTGTGTCCTTCCTCCCTTGGTGGTTTCACCCATCTCTCGGGGTTCTCAATGCTGCCCCTAGGCTGACGGCTCCCAGCTTGGACCACCACCTCAAACCATGGCTTCATAAACCCAGCCTCCAAACCCTCATCCCCCTCAACTCTCTAGTAGGTGCCACCTGAATTTCTCTGTTGTTCACTCTTACCTTGGTGACACCCACCCCCACCCAGCACAAAGACTGTGTCACTCTTCTGCGAGAAACCCCAGAATCATTTCCCACTGTTCTTTATTTTTCCCAGCTTTATTGAGATAGTATTGACATATATACACATTTAAGATGTGCGGTGTGGGGATGTGACACGTGTAAGTACTGCCGAAGGGTTATTGTAATAGGTACACACCCATCCCATCCCCTCACATAATTACCATTTTCTGTGTGTGATGGTAACACTTAAGATTTCCACTCTTAACCACTTTCAGGTATATAATACAGTGTTACGAAGTCACCATGCTGTCCACTAGATTTCTAGAACTTACTCATCTTGTAGCTGGAAGTTCATGCCCTTTGACCAACATCTTCCCATTGGGCCCCTGCCCCCAGCCCCTGACAAGCACCATTCTAGTCTCTATGGCACGAGCTCAGCTTTTTTAGATCCTGCATATGAGAACACATGGTGTTTTTCCTTCTTTGACTTCTTTCATGTAGCAGAATGCCCTCAAAATCCACCTATGTTGTCATAAAAGCCAAGACTTCCTTCTTTCTTAGAGCTGAATATCCCATTGTGCACGGATCTGTGGCTATAGATTGCATTTTCTTTGTCTGTTCATCTTCTGATGGACACTTAGCTTGTTTCCATGTCTTGGACTATTGTGAACATGAGGGTACAGGTATGTCCTCGAGACAGTGATTTCATTTCCTTCTGATATATAGACCCAGGTAGAATTGTCAGATCGTAGGGTAGCTCTGTTTTTAGTTTTTGGAGGAACTTCCATATTACTTCCATTTGTGGCTGCACCAATTGACATTCCCACCAACAGTGCACAAGGGCTCCTCTTTCTCCACATCCTCACCGACTCGTACATCGTGTCTTTTGGATCACAGCCGTTCTAACAAGCACGAGGCAATGTATCAATGTAGTTTTGATTTGCATTTTTCTGATGATTAATGGTGTTGAGCATCTTTTCATTTGCCTACTGGCCATCTGTGTGTCTTCTTGGGAGACATGTCTGTTCAAGGCCTCGTCCTTGCTCTTCTTGAATGAGTCCGAACTCCTGCCCAGGTCCCATGCTATGTGGGCCTGTCCTCTCACCTCATCTCATGTCCCGTACACCTTCATCTTTGCAAGCTCTCAGCTGCATCATATGCTCCTTCTTTCCTCAGAACCTTCGTTCAGATTGTTTCTTCCAGCTGGAATGTTCTTCCCCCTGGTGGGTTCCTTCTCATTTTTTGTTTTCAGCTTAAATGTCACCTCCTCATGAGACTCTTTTGTACCTATGTAGCACACATTTTTCTGCCCACACTCTGCCCACCCTACCTCATTCTAGCCTTTTGTTTCCTTCATAAATGTCACTACAATTCCCAATCATTTATTTGTTGGCTTACTCCTTTTGATTCCTCTCCCACTAGACCAGGGTTTTCCAGTCTTTGGCTCTTTACTGTTTGGAGTTGAGTAATTCCTTGTGTGGGCTGTCCTGATCATCATAGAATGGTTAGCAGCATCCCTGACCTATAAACTAGATGTCACTAGCACCTCCACAGTTGTGACAACCAAGAACATCTCCAGAAACTGCCAAATATCTCCTAATTAAGAACCACTCTAGTAAATGGCAGGCTCCCATCTGTCTTGTTCAAGTTGAACCCCCAATATCTAGCACACAGGAGGCACTTAGTCATTTGGTGGATGAATGGATGAAGCTTTAGTCTACTTCCCTCCTCCCCATTTATATCTGTAAACTCACTTCTCACCAGCTTATAGCCTTCCACATCCTTCCTTCTCACCATCGTATACACATTTTCCCCTCTAGACCCTATATGTGCATTCCATTGCTTCCTCCCCAATTTTATACCTTCTTGCCTCTTGTCTCCAGGCCCTTGCATTTTATGATTGATTCTCTTTGTCAAGAATGAAATTTGCCCTTTGCCTGGCTTAAATTAGTGGCCTTACAAAGGTTCACCTTTTCCCAGGCACCTTCTCTGACTCACCCCCCAAAGACAGACCAACTGGGACACTCCTTTGTATTCCCAGCACCACTTCTTACCAATATCAGAGCACCGGTCATACCTCCTCACTGTCAGTCTTTGTCTTCCCAACATATACTAGAGCAGTGTGAGAACCATGATTTAGCTCAATTCATCTTTCTATCCATAACATCTGGCCCCAAACCTAACATATAACCAGTGTTCGATATGTGTGTATCAAGAATGATCAAGAAAAATGAATGAGTGAGTAATGAACAAGCGATGTGACTAACAATATCCATCCAGATGCATGTTGCCCTTCAAAGTTGTCACCTTTAGAGACTAGGCATTTATTCAAATTATACTGCCATTTCTCAAAATACTTTTGACCTTTTCTTGAGCAGAAAATCTCAGAGCTAACTTTCTGAGTCAAGGAAGAAATTAGATCCTATTGCTTTTTATTCACAGCTCATTTTAACTCCTAAAAATGACATCACCCTTCGTGATTATCTAATCTTATTAACCAAGCTTGCTCCTTAAATATTTGACTATTTCTGTAGAAAGAATAAAATCAAATCTCCTCTGAAAAAACATAAACGACCTGTGACAAATGAACAAAAATATTCCCTCCCAAAGAAGTATCTCAGGAGGCTAGTCTAAAAGCAGAATCCAAAAGCACTCTGAGAAGCAATAGCAGTGAATAAGTACATGGCCCACCAAGAGGGCTACTCCAAAACCCTATCTTTCATAAGGATGGGCCAGTTATTGGCTGTCTGTTAAACTCAGTCTCATCAGCAAAATTATGAAACATACCAAGAAGACACAAATGTATACTAATTGACCAGGCCCAGTGGAATTGGTACTTGGCAGAGCTGAATTAATTAGATGGATGGATTGAGGATGAGGGATTCAGAGAGAAAGCGGATATATAACCACTGCGTGGCCAGGACAGGGGCCTGGAGGTGCCACCATACTCCCAGGAGTGGGCCTCTGCTGTCACCACAATATAGTCTTAGAGTAAGTGTCATCTCAGCTTGAAGAAGTGAATCCCACCTACCATGTGGTATCCTCACCCCAAGCCTGGCTAGACAAGGACACTATGCTCCCCATAAGCCCAAGCTCACATGGCCCAGGGTCCCCTCTCCTATCTGCTACCATCCCCAGGAAGCATACCTTAAAATCCATCAGGATGTCTTGAAGCTGGAACCTCCTATCCAGGTCCAACTGCAGAGAGACGGGGTTTACATCTAGAAGGACAAGAAGTAGAAACATTAGACCAGAGAAATTTTACCTTCCTGCTCTGAGGAAGGCTCTGGACTCTACTAGGTCTGGGAAGTCAGAAACACTAACCTCAATCTTCTGATTTCCCTCTTGGAGAGGAATGGTACCAACATGCTTCTCCTTGTATTTCCTACTCATGATCCTATCTGTCCTCCGCCAAATTTCCTTCCCATCACCTCTTGATGACCCTAACACACTGAAGGATTTCAACTTGTCTGTTCTACGAGCTTCATTCCTTCAACGACCTCATTGTAACCAAGTGGGGTGAAATAAAGGCATCCCTCGCTCTTTTTACCCTTTCCTTAACTTCCAGCCAATTCTTCTACCTACAGGATCTGAGAGACTTCAAATATAGAGGCAGAAGGTCTGTCAACCACGCATGTCCCACCACATAAGAACCGCTTGGGACACTCAAAAGCGTTCCCAGGTACCCTCCAACCACCCTCATCCTTTGGGACCTCCCACAACTTTAGACCCCTGGAGATGGGCAGTGCTTACCATTCTGTGACTGCCACCAGCGCATAGGGCCTGAAGATGAAACCACATTCTCCACTCGGTGACTGTTGTAACTGTGAGGCAACCTAGAGTCACACTTGCAGCATTTCATCTGCCACTGTGGGACAGGGAGACGAGAGAGCTTTGTGGGTGGGGTCCACAGAGGACTTCCCCCCTGCATCCTAAGAGCCTAGAACATTCTCTCTGTGGAAATCCTACCTCCAGGGATCCACTGGTTTCATTAATACTCTTGGAAGGATTGGCCTCTTAAAACAAGGCTATTGGTCATCTTTGAATGTAATTCTTTTGTGTCCCCCCTAACACACAGCTAAGTAAACAGTGAATAGGTGTTATTGTCAGGAAAGAGGCATGAAGTGGCATAAAAACGTTATTGGTACAGAGCACTGTCTCAAAGAAAAACTTGAGGGTTGCCTGGGTGGCTCAGTCAGTTAAGCATTGGACTCTTGGTGTTGTCTCAGGTCGTGACCTCAGGGTTGTGATATTGAGCCCCATTCAGGCTCCATGCTCAGGGTGGAGTCTGCTTGGGATTCTCTCTCTCCCTCTCCTTCTGCCTCTCCCTCGACCCCTCCCCCAGTTTGCTCTCACTATCAATCAATCAATCCATCAGAAATAAATAAATAAAATCTTTTTTAAAAAAGAGAGAAATTTGAAAAGAGTGTCAAGAGCAAACAGAAGAAAAGATGAGGAACTCACTTTAATTTAGTATCGTCTATGTACTAGGTAGAGGTTAGGGAGTTTTATATGTCATCTCACCTAATCCTGGAAGCTCTGGGGGAAAACCAAGTTTCTGAGTATCAGGGAGAGGGGGCATGGCAAAAAAGGACAAAGGAATTTGGGGTTCCTATCCTACCTGTGGTACCTCATTTTCTAGGCTGTTTTCTCCTCTGTAGATTGGGCGGAGGTTGGAATAGAATCATTCACTCAATCATTCAACAAAGAGTAAGTGTGTACTATGTGCAAGACCCTTCTCTGGACTCTGAAGTTATATTAGTGAACAAAATAAAGACCTTGCCCTCGGACAGCCAACATTCCAGAAACACTTGGATAATCTTAATTTTTTTTTTAATTTTTATTTATTTATGATAGTCAAAGAGAGAAAGAGAGAGAGGCAGAGACACAGGCAGAGGGAGAAGCAGGCTCCATGCACCGGGAGCCCGATGTGGGATTCAATCCCGGGTCTCCAGGATCGCGCCCTGGGCCAAAGGCAGGTGCCAAACCGCTGCGCCACCCAGGGATCCCAACACTTGGATAATCTTAAAGGTGTTCCAGCACTGGCATCTGGAACTTGAGAACCTTCCCAGGTTTGGCATTCCCTACCCACAGAGAGAATGCAAGGGTCCCCAATCAAATGGAGCATTGTAGTTAGGTGGTCCCAAGGCAGGGATGCATAGGACAGGGAAAGCTGCAGCCCTGGGGCTGAAAGTAAGTGGCCTTGCATGAAGATATGAAGATGGAGGCCAAAGTGGGCAGCCAGAAGGAAACAGCCTCACTGGGGGGGGCTCCCCTCAAAACCACACCTTCCCTGGCCTGACCATGCCCTGGAGTGAGACAAGAGACAGAACCGAACCCCATGGGCTCCACAGCAGGCAGAGATCACCAAGTAAAAGAACAGGGCCAGAGGACATGGCCTTTGTTCTCTTAGTTTATGTGCGCGCACACACACACACACACACACACCCCCCACAGAGACGGCATGACCTTGCCCCAGCTCCCCCATGCAACACAAATGAATTCTGTTTTCTCTGAGTAACCATGGTACCAGACCTTGTGCCCAGCGTAAAGAACACTGTTCGGAGGGCTCCACATTCACCCACGAGTAGAGGCACAATTTGGACAAGAGCCTCACTGGTCTGCTGCTCCTTCTGGGTGGGGGCAACTGTCCAAACAGCCCCTGCCTCTGCTTTACCCTGAGGCCTCCACTCACCAGAACCAAGCTTTGGCTTCTCCCAGGCCTCCAGCTCCTGAACCTCTGCCCTGTCCAGGGAAGGTGATAAGCTGATGTCTTAGAACGGATAGCATCTGCAGAACTGATTAATCTGCGGGTCAGTCCTGAAGGGATTAGGCCATCGCCTGGGGTCATAGAAACTCCTCGCCCAACACCCATCTTCCCACTCCACAGCTGACAAAGCTTGGGGCAGTGCAGAAGCAGAGGGGAGCCAGGAGTCCTGACTCTTAGAGCTTCTTCTTCCCACCCGACCTTCCAGCTCTCACCTCTAAAATAAGAGACTTGTCACCCTTCCTGGTGCTTGGAAGTTTCCTCATCAGCTCTGAAAGTGCTTTATTTTCTTTAAGATTTTATTTACTTATTCATAAGAGATGCAGAGATAGAGGCAGAGACATAGGCAGAGGGAGAAACAGTCTCCCTATGGAAGCCTGATGTGGGACTCGATCCTGGGACCCCAGGACGCTCAACCACTGAGCCACCCAGGCATCCCTCAAAAGTGCCTTATTAAGCAATAATTTTGTGATACTTAATGTTCAAACAAGGGCTGGCACATGAGCCCTGTAGGGAGCACTCCCTGCCTCCCTCCTGGTCACAGCCCCATCTACTCCTTGCCCTGCCACATTTTTCTTCATAGTACATGTCTCCACTTAAAATACCATGCATTTATTGTCTATTTATTTGCTTATATTATTTGTTTTCTGTGAGCCACATATGTGCACTCCATGAGGGCTTGCTTTCCTCTACTCCCAGTGCTTAGAAAAATGCCTCGCACATAGTAGACCCTTAATACTCATTGAATGAAGAGTAAATACTCAATAAGTAAATAAATAAATATAATAAAGAGTAAATGCTCAATAAGTGCAAGTAAAATAACATTTTTTTGAAGACTTTATATACTTATTCATGAGAGACACAGAGAGAGATGCAGAGACATAGGCAGAGGGAGAGGAAGAAGCAGACTCCTGCAGGGAGCCTGAGGCGGGACTCGATCCCAGGACCCCGGGATCACAACCTGAGCCGAAGGCAGACGCTCAACCACTGAGCCACCCAGGCGTCCCTCAATGCTAACATTTTAATTCCCTTCCTGCAGTCAGGCAGTTCAAAAGGAGAAATGGGAAAGGAGGCAATAAAACAGCAATATTATGTGACAGAGAGCCCACCATGGGCCAGGTACTGTACTAGGAGTTTGAATACGAAAACCTATTTAAGCCTCACAACAGCCCTATGTGGTAAAGACTATTAATCCCATTTTATATATGTGAAAGATGAGGCTCAGAAAGGCTCATGACTTTTCTACTAGTGACTGAGAGCCAATGTCAATGTCAACACCAGCACCAACCCCAGAGAGAGGGTCCCTCACCTCCTCCACCTCCCCTCTCCTCCTCTCCCCCTCTCTCCTTCTCTCTCCCTCCTCTTGCTTCTGCTAGGAGGCCAGGTGGGTGCACGGACATGACAGGAAGCATGATAAAGGGTGACAGCCTCTGTCTCACTCAAAGGGCTTGGCCTGACCCTGCAGCTGACCATGGGGGAGCCTAAGGTGGAAAAAGCACTTTGGGAAGCAAGCTGGCTTCTCAGGCTGACCCAGCTCAGTTAACACAGAAACTGTAGATGTGTCAGTGGCTGAAATAAATACCTGAGCACTTAAAATAATCCTTTCTGGGCAAGAGAAGCCTTTTGCTGGAATCTGACTCTCCTCCAGGATCCTATTTTGGTCCCTGGCAATGAGCGTGCCCTCTCCCCACTCTGCGCAGCCTCGCGGGGGCAAACTTTTCCACTCCCATCCTCTGTCTGCACTCAGCACATGTCCCGCAGAGAGACAAGGGCCAGCTGCCTTCCGGCCGCCTGTCACCAGAGCTCTCTCCCCAGCGCTGCTGGGACCTGATCCCGGCCTGTTCCCTGGCCAACAGAACGCCAGAAACAAGGCTCTTTCTTTCCTCGGGCCTGGAGCACAGGAGCTAGAACAGCTCAACCTGGAACTGGAAATGACCTTGATGGTCCCAAAGGATGAAATATTATGTAACTATTAAAAAGACTGCGCACAGAAGGTTTTTAATTACTTGGTGGGGGGGATGTGGACATTGTAAGGTTTTATAGGAGAACAAACGTTGGGCATGAACGTATCTATGTCATGATCTCAAATATATATATTTCAAGGAATAGAAAGTGTTTGGAAGGAAATATCCAATAAATTAGGTGATATCCAGTCAACCTGACCTACAAAAACGACAACCACATGCAGCTTAAGCTAGTATGTCTGGGTAATAGGATGACAGGGAACGTCTTCCCTTATTTGTTATGCTTTAATCATTTTAACCTTTTGTACCTTGTATATTTGCTATAGAGGTGCCTGGATGGCTCAGTGGTTGAGCGTCTGCCTTCGGCTCAGGTTGTGACCCTGGGGTCCTGGGATGGACTCCCGCATCCTGCTCCCCGCAGGGAGCCTGCTTCTCCCTCTATGTCTCTACCTCTCTCTCGATCTCCCATGAATAAATAAATAAAATCTTTAAAAAATATATTTGCTTTAATATTCAGGAAAATAGACATGTCTATAAAAGAAAACAAACTAAAAAATGTCCAGGGTGTTCAGTATGGGCTTTTTACCCTGCCTGCTGGCCCAGGCCACCCAGTGAGCCCAGGGGGTGCCCCATGCCCACCCTACCTTCCTTCCACGTGTGCAGGGCACCGAAGGAAGATCAGATGCCCTCATGGGCTTAAAACCTACGTGCTGCTTATCATAGAAACATAGCTAAAGGAGGGATTTATTGCAATCCTTGGAGACAAGCTAAGCCAACAGGCTCGGGACAGGTATTTTAAGTAGCTCTGCTTGTCAACCAGCTAGCTGGATGGAGACCTGAAATAGAGCCGCTTACGGCAGAAGCCCACGTGATGACAAGCTGCTAACTTCCTCTTTCCCTGTGGGCCTCAGTTTCTCTTTCTATTTATTCTTGCATGCCCCTCTGAGTATGTGTCTAAATGTGTGTGTGCGATTCTCAACACGAGGCTCTTCCCCTCATGGGTGCTACGTGCCTCCATCACTCCTGGAGGTGGAAGCTCTCAGCTGCAGCAGCCCCCCTCCCTGGGGTCAACTGGCCAACGTTCTCCTGGCTGCGCTACCTCAGAGACAAGGCATTATTATCAATTCAGCCTGTCAGGCCTCCAGCCAGTTTGGCTCCTACTTGCTCTCCATCTGGAAAGGCTGGGCCTCTTCCCTTATCCTGGAGCTTTCTAGAAGCTCAGCAGTCTGGCCGGAAGACAAACCCTCCCAGAGAGGTAGGGGGAGGGCAAAGGAGCGAGCAAGAGCCAGCAGGAGCCTGAAGCGCAGTGGAAATAGGTGGAAAAGGGAAGGTAAACGCAAATGGAAGCTCTGTGCCTTTGTAGAACATGGAGCTGATTCGAGGGGGAAATAGGAGAACAGTCTCTAGTTGTCATGGCCCAGCTCCCTCCCATGAGCGAGCCAGAGGCTGCCTGTGTCTATCTAAGGAGATAGCATCAGGGTCATGGCTGCCAGCCAGCGCCGAAAGAAAGGAAGCCAGGACAAAAAAAAATCCAGCTGCCTGCAAGAAAAGCCATTCTCTCCACTTCAGCTTCCTCGTTGGTAATATGCAGGCGTGGAAAAAGATAATGAAATTCCTTCTTGCTCTAACATGCTATTAGAATTCTCCCCTACTCCAGCTTATCTGCCCAGAAGTTTAAAACACTCCAAATAAGAATGCAAAGGAAGGAAGGGGAGAAAAAAAAAAGACACTAGCCAGATGCTCTACTGTAGAAATACTCCTCTCAGCGAAGTGAGCAGAAGAAGGAGCCCCTTAAGGCCGTGGGTCAGCAAGGCCTCCTTCAGACCCCACTGGGATCCGCAAGCCTCCACTGCTCTCGGTCAGCATATGTTGCGGGTCAAGGTCAAAAGTCCGGTTCTGCTGTGGTGCTGGGAACCAGACAGTCCCCACCCCCAGTACTGTCAGGCACTTTCAACTTCATCTTCTCTCTTGTCATGAAGTAACACCTTCACCAAAGCCTTAACTCAACACCGCTCTATCACCACCCAAACGAAGCTCAGTAGGCTGACTTTCTGCAGCTGATTAGAGATGATGTGTACCACACACCCAGAAATTACACTGCACCAGGCTCTCTCCTGAGCACTACACATACATTATCTCATTTCACCCTTCCAAAATCTCTGAGGTCAGTATGTTACACTAAATGGTGGGTATGCTCATTGACACACAGGAAAGCAAGTCTTAGAGAAGTTAAGAAATGTGTCCGAGCCCATAAAGTCGGGAAGAGATAAAGCAGGGATTTCTGTCTCAGGGTGTCTGCCTCTAAACCTTCTAAACCTTCTAGCTCAGTTCTAATTCAAGTGGTCACTTGGCAGCCACTGGTCGGGGCCAGTGTTGGTTGTCAGGATACTCCCTCCTTACTTCCTGGGGAAGGACAGCTTTAGCCCCAGCCTGGACCTCTCTAGAAACAGATATTCCCCCAGACCGCAGTGCAGAGAACTGCTTTGCCTCCCTGGACCTCTGCAGTCTCTGCCAGTGACCATGGTTCCTATAGCCCCTGACGACAAAGAAGCAAAGCAGGTCTGCTGAATGTTGCCCAGAGACTTCTAGGGACCTGGGCCCCAATGGGGTGAGAGACGAGGCCAGCAAGGTCTGAGATCACTCGGGTTTGTCCGGGCCTTCCCACTCCATCCTTCCCCTCTCTTCTGTCCTTCTAGCCCCATGCACCATACTCCCCAGCCCATAACCACCAGGACCCAAGAATCTCACATGCCACCAACCCAAGCTTTTTTGCTTCCTTCTGATGGCAGCACTTTCCCTCAGTGTCCCTATCCACATCCTTCTATCCCTCAAAACTTATCCATCCTGGCCTTTACTTTCTTGGAACCCTTTACAAAAGCCACAGCTAATTTCCTGCTAAGCAAACCCTTGCTAAGATATAACGGTTGATGATAGATTGATATGGTACCTTTCCCAAGAGTGCTTGTATTCAAATAGGGAATGCAACAATGCTTCACCCAAGAGAGTGAATCCCCAATGGTAGGAGCTTTAGAAGTTTCAGAACTGCTGAGAACTTCTGGGAAATGGGAGGGCAGACATTTTGGTCAGAGGCAGTCTCAAAGTACTCTGTGGGTAGAGGATAAGGAGCTCAGGATCTATATGAATACATCCTCTGCCTACATATTAGCCATGCAAACATCCAGAAAACAGACAGTTGTCAAGCCAAGAAAGGCAGTGCTCACTGGGGTGTGTGCATGTGGATGTGGGTGCACTTACATGCGTGTGTGTGTGTGTGTGTGTGTGTGTGTGTGTTGGGGTGGAGGGGATGTCAACTGGCTACTGCTCCTCAGCTTGTTTCCAAGAGATAAAAATGACAGCTGTTTGGTTTACACGGCTAATTAACCTGAGGAATGCACTGTGTTAAACTGTTATTAAGGCAGCTGGGTAATTAAGTTTTCGCCCAGAAAGGGAGGGAGTGGGAGATAAATAAAGCATTTAGGGGGAGCAGACACAACATTGGAAGAGACATTGTCAGAAACAGAAATCAGGGCTGGAAAGCTTCCGGGCAAAATGCACTGGTTCCTGGGAAGCCCGAACCAACCCAGAGATGACCGAAGGGTACAGCTCAGCCCCTGCCAGTACCTGCCTGAGAGAGACCATGATGAACCCACGGGGTCACACACAGCCCGGCCATCGCTGTGAAGCAGCCAGAGATGCGAGAGCTGAGCAAACACAACAGCCAACTAACCCAACTCCATTTCATAAATGGAGAAATGGTGGTCTAGAGAGAACCCATGACTGGCAAGATCACATCCCTAATCTAAGTGTCAGAGCCAGGATCAGAACCAGACAGTCCCCACCCCCAGGCAGGGCGACTTCGCTAATCATGATTCCCTCTGGATTCCCCAACAGTCCACTGCAGACCAGACTGGCAATGGCCACCTTGGAAGCAGAGTGGGCTGGTCCAAGGATGGGTTGATTTCGACAAGTGCGCGAGTGTGTGTCCTAATCAGGGAAGAAATGCTCAGGAGTATGATTCACAGATGGGGCAGCCTCTGCACATAGACACAGATGCTAGGAGGCAAGTGTATAAGGGAAGAGGGGATGGAACTTTTAGTGTCTTGTAGACACTAGCCCCATGGTCACTTTGCTCATTCCCTTATACAGTCCTCACGATGACTCATGGGACTAGGTGCTGTTGGTACTCTCATTTTTCAAATGAGGAACTGATGTTCAGCGAAAGCACAGAAGGGAACAAGGATAAGGGGGCAACATGGAAATGCCTTGAGCTTTAGGGGACAGTGAGTCTACCTGGGGGTTAGTTAGGGACTAAAGGAAGGAGACCAAGGAGATGGGGCCATTTTGGTAAAGAACAGCCTGGGCCCAAGCTTGGATAGTTAGAGGGCAGTCAAGGCAGACAGGCCTAGGAAGGGCAAAGTTGAGGGTGGGGTACCCAAAGACTCAGATGGTCAAGTCCGATACCATTGTAAGGGTTGTAATATGGACCCCAAAACCACAGAAGCAAGCCCTTGAGGCTGATAGGATTTAGCCACTGAGACCAAATGAGGCAGAGGACGTAGCATGCCAACACGCAAAGACTGGCCCACAAAAAAGGAGCCACACTCTGAGATCGGGAGCTGGGAGAGACAATTTTGGAACTGGAAGGAGTCCCCACACTCCTGTAACTCCATCCCACTGAGTCCTCCCGGGGTTGAGAGCAGGGGAATGCACAGTGCTGAATGTCCAAGAGCCATAAATCTCTAAGGCACTTGCATTCACGCTACATCAGTGAAGCAGGCAGCAGGTGCTGGGTGAGGTTATGCTTGGCTCAGGGCTCGCCATGTCCCGGAAATAGAACGGAGGCACTAACCAGAGCTTCGACTTAAGGAAAGTATATATATACGGGGGCAGGAGCTGGTAGGAAAGGAGTGAGGGGGAGAAGGGAGAGGGGTAGACACCAGGAATAGAGCTCCGCATCATGCCTCATCTCCAGCTGGGGCTGCCCAGTACCCACCCACCCCCATCTCTAAACTACTCAGAAAACTCAACACTTGTGTGTTTCCAGCAGAAGTTTGGGGCCCCAGCACACACCCAAACCCTCCCGACAGCACACGGAGGTCACAAGCGCCACCACATGAAGCACTGTGAAAAATTAATTGAGATAATTTGTATAAAACTCTGAGCATGATGTCTGGGACACATAACATGTGCCTAATAAAGTATAGGTGCTAAACATCTCATTTGATAATAGAATACGTTAAACTTAAAACTGAAATTGGAAGTCAGCAGAGTTAAAATATTGACTTCAAATCTTCATCACAGCGCCACCACTGTGCCCAGTGAGGATTCGGGATACATCTGCGCAGAGCCCTGGAAGTGACTCCGTGTCTTTAGCGTATGTCTTCATTGCTGTCAACCAATAGCCGCTAGGAGGTTGGCAGTTAAGGGGGAGACAAAAGGGGAAATGGAACAGGGAGAGGTGGAAGGTAGGGGGACAGAAGCTGGCTCTCGGCAGTCAGCTCCTTCCCTAAGAAACTTGGGGCCAGGAGCAGACCTAAAGACCCTTTCATCTAACGCTCACTCATGGAAGACGAAGTTAAGTCTTAGAGAGGGCTAACAGCTTGCCCAAGATCACACCACGAGTTAGTGGTGGTAGCCCTGGGGCTACACACCGTCTTACAGATGTGGTAACCTCTACTCTTGAAAAGAGGTTCATGGCTTTATTCCCCCTTGTAGAAAGGTGGAAAAAAAGCCAATGCATCTCAGCTTTCACAGCTGCAAAATAGCTGAGATTTATCCATCCCTCGGGTTGCAAAAGTCTAGACTTCTCTTTTGCAAGCACCGTTTTTGTTCTCAAAAGAGCAGGGAAGGGAGTTGGCACCCTGGGGCATCTGAGAGAGGCAGAGGGCAGGCCAAGGTGAAGCCAAAAGCCCAAGGCTTTGGGGACAGAGGCTGTCCGGCAGGGGCTCTGTGCTTCTTCCTGCTTTCCCTCTTAGAAGGTGGGGCAGCTCCAGGAAGGAAGTCAGTAGGTGCCTCCCTAAAATGTTTAGACATGGCTCAGTGGCACAAGATTTTGAGGGCATGTAGGAAGGGGGCAACTAACACCATTCCATTGGCCAGAAGGCCTAATGGTGCCAGGTCCCCTGATGCTCATGGAGAAATCTGAGCCCACAGGGAGTACTTGCCTTATGCTGGCCATCTTACCCAATACTGTCAAACTGGCTTTCCCACATCCAACTGGGTGAGATGAAGAAACTACAGCCAGCTCTGTTCAGCACTTCCAAAACCACTACCCAGTACCATCTGCCATTAAAGGTCGCCAAATGAACACTGGAGACTTGAAGGGCAAGGGCCCTAGCGGCAGTATCAGATGCCACCTCCATCATCCCAAGGACAAGGACAGTCCGGAAAGAGGACATCACAGAGAACTCAAGTCTCCTTTACGACAATCAATCTCTCTCACTCGCCTTCTCTCTGTATTTCTCTCTTTCTCTCTTTTTCTGAAGAGACTAGAGACTCAGTGAAAACTACTCCCTCATACATTCCTTTGTCCAAACCTTTGGTTTCAGGGTAGAAAAAAATGGCCAAATGAGACATGCAGCCGGGGAAACAAGAAAACACTAGGTGATTTCAACTTTGGTAAATACGGGGCACCAAGAATGACCTACCTCACTGAAGAGAAAAGAAAAGAAAGGCAAAGTTTCTCCAACAAAGGTCCAGAAGCATGTAGAAGAAAAAGCACAACAGCTCTTTGAAAAACTCAAGTGCCTAAACGGGGAATATTAACTGACATAAGTCAGTGTGTCTGAGTTTCTGGATTGTTCAGTTTGTGTTCTTACTTATCAGCTGAGTCGCTGAACCCCCTTGCTGGCCTCATCACTTCTTGGCCTATCTCACTGATTTAGATCTTCTAACAGCAGTTTGGATGGTTCCCACTTTGCCTGAGGGGACCAATGGGGCTGAGGGGTAGGTAAGTTGGCTCTTCATGCACGGCACTTGCAAAACATAGAAGGTAAACTCCAGCCTATGAGCATATATTCTCCCGTTAGCTCTGTCCACACTCATATCCCAACACCGGCCAGAGAGATGGTGGCAAAGGAGTGACCAGGGCACAACTAACTCAGTTCATCCCGTGGCAGGAACACAACCCAGCGCACACATCCCACCACCTGTGCTCCATCAGCCTTGACTTGGCCTACCCCAGATGACGCATTAGACCCTCCATTCTAAAGGATCAATATTCATCTGATTGTCCATTCCCAAGACTTGAAAAACTGGCCTCCCCATGCCCGGAACACTGAGGACAGACTCCAGCTTTATCAAGCAGAATGGAGAAGAGAGGCAGCCAGTCAGCTAATTCTGAGTACGTCTTCTCTTGCCCAGTGAAGGAGAAGTCTTCAGAGGCAGAGATCTGGCCTTAGGCTTTTCTTGCACTGTCCACAGCTCATGGGGCTGCGGCCATCCCAAATACACTCTAGGCATTCTGGGAGCAAATGGCAGCCTCACCCAACCCCACCCCACCTCGTCTTCTCCGGTCTTGGAGGCCGCGCTGGTGGGGGCCTACCTCGCCATACTGGGTGCAGTAGGTCTCAGGCTTGGTCAATCCACAGGTGGATGAAGCTCGGAGAAACCGGGTCCTCCCAATGAGCAGGTCCCCAACAGGTGGATAGCAGGCCCCACGGGAGCAGGCTTGCTGGGCACATAGGAAGCTGGGCCAGACTGAAATCACAGGGGTGCTGGGAAATTACCTACAGAGAGGAGGCCAGGCCACCCCAGTATTCCCCCAGGGGAGCAAAAGTCAACAAGACTAGACCCTTTCCCTCACGGGTGCTCCCACTCGGTGGTGGGCCTAAGGATTGGAATCCCGATGCCGTTAGGTTAAAAAGCTGATTTCGTGTTCTGTAACCCATAACTTAGCAAGGAAAGGAGGAGAAACACTGGCAACCAGAAACCCTGGATGATCTTGAAATGTGGCATCCATATGTGGCTTTTAGAGTCAAGTCACAGGCACACGCTCGGCCACCAGGACACACTCTTCAACTCCTTCACTTGCAGCCTGGCCCCTGTCAGCAGCCAGAGCAGGGCCAACTGCTCACCATTTGTGCCACACTGGGAGATACCTGCATTCTTTCTGGTCCTTTATCTGCAAAGGGGACCCAGTCACAGTCTGGGACTGCCTGGCTACAATCCGCTGTATAATCAAGCTATGATGGCTCTGGAACCAGCCAGAGAGTAAAAGGCTGGGGAATTAGCTGTGCAGGTCTCTCCTGGGAACCAGGAGCCACCCTCGGTAGGAATAAGAAGACACTTGGGAGCCTCTCAAGAGGGGCAGAGAGTAATCTTTCCCAAAGGCCCAAAGAAGCCAGGCAACCCCCCATGGGTGCCCTAGTAGACAAGTGTTCCAAACTGAAGGACTACAGGGTGACAGATGATGCTCACACTTTGGTATACTAACTTCCTACCCATGACGGTCACCTCCCTGTGCTATAACAGGGCCTGGAGGATGGGAAGGGACACTCACCAAGGCACAGGAGGAGGAGTGGCCTCATCTTCAGCCAGTGGGGGAATCCCCTCAGAGGACCTCACCTGGGACAGAGCAAAGCAGCCTGGATAAAACAATACAAACCTTAAGACACACTAGCCCCCTTTACCTGAGCTCTTGACCTAGGATACTTCTAGGCAGCAGGCACTTTTGCAGCCAAAAGCTTGGAAAATGCCAGAGCCTTGGACCCGTGTCCCAGCTGGCCTGTGACTCACGTTGTACCGTGGGAAATGGCCATCCCCGCCTCAGACTTCATCTTTACCCTCTGAGATGGAAGGGAGAGAGCGTTGGCCCCTCCCAGCCCAGACAGTCGTAAGGACAGTTGGGCAGCAGAAAGGGGCTGAGCCCTTTGGAGGACAGGAGCTCTAGGGACATCCGAGGCATTGTTGCTGCCCTTAGAAACAGAAGGGGCCTTTTTCAGGGCTCGGCCCAGCCAACAGGCACAAAGATAAGTGGGTCAAAGTGGCCAAGGGCCTGGAGGTGAGGCCTCTCTGCCACTGGTATGGTCTCTGATATCTCCCAGCCACCTTGAGGGTGAGGCTGTCATGGCCACAAGTCTGGGCTAAGCAGGTACCTGGGATATGATGGGGGAGCGAGGTGAGCTCGGCAAAATTTAAAAAGTAAGTGAGGATTTCACCTGAACTGGAAGCAACTCCAAATGTCTCCCATTGTGGTCCCGGGCCATGCAGGAGGGAAGCCCCAGAGCAGGGATTCTGGAGGCTGAGGGTCCCTCCAGGAGGTAGGCAGGCCTACCCTGCGGGGCATGCCCCAGCCCTGCTCACACAGTGCCCAACTCTGCCTCCAATGACAGCCACAAACTCCTCCTTTGGAAGTTCCCCTTCCAAAGGCGGGGGTGGAAGCAGGAAGGGGATGGCAAGGCAGGAGCAGAGGGGGACCCTCCAAGTTACATACCCTTAAGTTACATACCCTAATCCTTCAAAATCATGCCTTCCGATCCCCTCCCAGAAGAGTCAGGGGCCCCGGGAAGAGACAGGTGGCCTGAGGTTGCACAGCTAATCATGGCCTGAGAGGGAAAGCCACTTTCTGGTTGTCATCCAGTGCTGTCTCTGCCCCCCACCCCCGCCCCTGGGCCAGAATCCCCCACAACGAGGCAACCAAGTGGCCCTTGGAAGAGCTCGAGCTGGGCCAGCCCACACTTTTCTACTTCTCTTTGTGCTCAGCCCCGACCTGAGGCTACTTTCTTATAAGTCACTGAGACACACTTATCAGATGGGAAAAGCAACATTTAACCTGCCTCTGGAGGCACGCTCACCTGCTCAGGTGTGCAGCCAGGCCCCAGCCGCCCCGGGAGACACACACAGCCCTTCCCCAGGCCCGGCGGCCAGGTGAAGGCAGGTAACATACCTTGTCCCGTGCTGCTGTTGCTCTTCTTTCTCCAGACGACCTCTGAGAGCACCCCTTGAATGCGGGGTCTCCTCGCCTGGCTCCCAGTTTTTAAAGGAAGGCCTCACCTCTGGAGACTCCCTGGCTGGGCGTCGCCCACTGCAGGGCGGCTCTCAGGAATCCGGCGGCTGGCACGCCCATCGGCAGGCACCGCACCCCCCACCCTCAACCCCAGGACAGGACTGGGCAAGTGCCTTGGTCTCAGAGGCCTCACAGCAAGCTCATCAGTCGCCAGCTGCCTGTGGGTGCTTGTGGGGATGGGGGCGAGCGGAGGGGGTGCAGGAGACCCCTGCAAACAGAAAGCACCCTGCGGCGGGTGAACGTCAGGGACTCCCAGGGAGGCAGGGAAGGGCCCTCACATCTGTGCTAGGCACTGCACTGGGCCCTTCCCCAAGGCCTACGGGAGTCAGCTTCCTCCGCTGTCCTGGACGGCCCTGGACAGAAGACCAGATGGAGGATATAGGGTATTGTTGCCCAGACCTGTCACTGAGCTGCAAGGTGAAAAGACCCAAACATCCAAGACCCTGGAAAGCACCAGAACCCTCCTGAGGGAAAACTAAGAAAATGGAAAACCCCTGCTTTGGGGGGTGGGAGGGGCGAGGGACTCTGCTGGAGTTGTAGGTTCTTTGGGAAAGGGTCAGAGCCCAACTCACGCAAGGGAAGCTTAAGAAGAATCAACAGGAATGAACTCTAAATGCCCCCCCTCCGGCTCCATCTGCAGGTTGGCAAGGAGCCCGAGGACAGGTAACTACCTGTGAGTCACTGCCCCCGGTTCAGTAGGGCTGGCCTCCCAGGCCCTCCCTCCCTGGGCAGGAATGCCAGCCTGTAGGGCCCGAAAACAGACCTGAAGCATAACTAGCCCAGCTTCCCCTGCCCGCCCCCCACCCGCACACCAGGCCTGAGAACACAGCTTCCTTTGTGGGGCTCTGGGTGTGCTCCTACCCCAGGGCCACTGGACGTGCCAGTCACAGGCCTAGCCCCGGGGGCCGGTCTCAGAGGACACTCGGCCCCCAGGTGAGGGTCGGGGGGCTTTCAGAGAGACGTGGAAGGTCTCCCAGTCCAAGCTAGGCCCTCCCACACTCGCATCGTTCTGGAACACCACTGCCTCAAAGTTTCTATGGAAAGGACACTCTTACTACCCGGCCCAGGCTACCAGGGGCTCCTAAGCAGGAAGTTCTCTACAGTTTGAGGGTTACGTCCAAGAAATTGCTTTGAGAACCCTTCAGGGGAAAATATAGGATTTTTGTGGATTAAGCTGGGCATTTCTAATCCTTAGATTTCTAACCCTAAACTAAGTTTAGATGGGCAGGGGAAGTACTGCAATTAGCAAATGGGCATGACGTTGTTTACACGCATAACAGTTACTCCAGTAACTGGGAGCCTCTAGACTCCGGTAAGAATTCCAGCAAAATGTGGCTTAACTGGGCAAGCCAGAGTCAGTACCAGCAGCTTCCCTTCATAGGCCAGCCTGTGCAACAAGAACCCCGAGAGCCAACCCCCACCCCCCACCCCCGCTGTCATTGTGTCCTCCAGAGAAAGATCACTGGTGACACCCCCCATCCCCACCCCCACCCCCACCTCCACCCCAGGGTTTTGAGCCCTCCTGCCTGGTCCGTTTGTGTCCACCTCTCCAGCTCCCTGAGCTCAAGGTTTCCAGGAAGCTGCTACCCTCCTGGAACAGCCTCATCCTCTGCCCACCACCAGGAAAGAGGATGTGACAAAGAACTCATTAATAGTTAACCAGAAGAAGGAGCAGGTGTCGCAATCCCAGATCCTCAGACTAGGCAGGGGGGCTGGGGTGTGGTGGGCCAAGCACTGAGTGATGGGGCTCTTCAAATCCCCCTCCTTCTCCTCTCTTAGGAGGCCAGGAGCCCAGGTAAATAAGCCTTCGGTGTCTCAGACTTCACAGGCTGGGGCAAGTCCCAGCAGTGGTTTGGCCTTGCAGAGGAAAACGGTAATTGCTCTGTTTGGGCCCCCCACAACCTCTGGGCCAAGTCCAGGACATCTGTTCTGGAAACCCCAAGGGCAGCGCAGGCAGCCTCACTCCTCAGGGACACTGAGCACACCCCGGGGTGGGGATCTAGACACCCCCCATCTCCCCCCAACCCCCACCAGGATGGCGGGGCCCAGACACAGGCTTTGAACTTCAGAACCTCATTCATTCAGGGACCAGAAGCCTAAAACAGAGCCAGAGGCAGGGTTAGGACCTGGCCAGGGCTAAAGGGCAGGTGGGGGCATCGCTACAGTGCCCCAGTGTCCCTCTGCGTCCTCGCTTGCCCCGCTTCCCAGCATCCTGCTTGGGAGCCCTCAGCCTCAGCAGCAGCAGCAGCACCACCACCAGCCCTGGCTCATCAGGACCCGCGCCCAGGGAAGCGGCTAGGCGCCGGATCCTTGACTCCCGCTTCTCTTGCACCCACATCACACTACCAGGAAATGCTCTAGTTCCCCTTCCAAAGGCAGCTCCCACCCTCTGGGCCTGAGCCTCTCTCCCCAAACTTCTGCAATAGCCTCCAGCCTTCTGCAGCACACCCCACACCCCAGGCCGTGTCACTCCCCCAGCAGAAGCCTGCGCTTGCTCCCCGTTAGGGTCAGGGCCAAGCCAAACCCTTAGAGTCTGTGAGGCCCTGCATGATCCCAACGCCCCCATTACTTCTCTGTCTCTGCCCCTCACTCCTTCCACTGCAGGCGCAGGGCCTCCTTGCCGCCCTGCCTCCAAATCTCCAGGCTGCTGCTGGCCTGGGCCTCTGGCCCCAGCGGCTCTCTCGGTCCCGTGGGCATCTGGGTGACCTCTTTCCAGGCTTCATTCAAATGCTTTCTCAATCATTCCAACCACCCTGTTTAAAATGAGAACTGGGACGCCTGGGTGGCTCAGCGGTTGGATCTGCCTTTGGCGCAGGGGGTGATCCCACAGTCCCCGGATCGAGTCCTGCATCGGGCTCCCTGCATGGAGCCTGCTTCTCCCTCCTTCTCTCTCTCTCTCTCAATCTCTCTCACTCTCTCTGCATGTGTCTCTCATGAATAAATAAATAAAATCTTAAAAAAAAAAAAAACAGCCAACTTCCCTGCCCAATCCCACTCCCAATTCCACTTACCCTACCTTATGGGTAGGCTGGGTCATTTTATTGTCGTTGTTACTGTTTGCAACACTTACTGCCTTTAAATCAACTACAGAACTTACCTATTTATCATGTTTATTGTTCTGACTCCTCGCAGCGGAATGTAATGTAAAAGAAAGAGGAGATTTCTGCCCATTTCGTTCACTACTATTTTCCGAGTGCCTGGAAATAGTGCTTGGCACACAGCAGGTGCTCACTCTTGGTATAATGAGCAGGTTCACACTGAGGTGTCAACGACTGATTTAAGGAGCCCCCATGCACTGTGGCTATATCTGCATTCTCAAAGGGGACGGCCTGGGCTTCTGGTCACCAGAACCGATGGCTGAGAGTGGAGATTCCTGCTGCAGTCAGCCGCAGAGAGGGGGCCACCCGGCCTCAGATTACAGAAATGTCACCGTGTTGATGTAGGCAGTATCCCGGGCCCTCCGCAGTCATCCCTGGCAATGCCTGACAGGGTGCGGGGGTGGGCTCAGCAGTGCCAGGCTCCGTTATCCATCTGTCGGGGAGACCAGCCAAGATCTGATCAATGAGAGATCAAGGGACAGAGAACAAGGAAAGGGGAGAAACGTTTCCGGAGGATAAGAGAGCCTGGCCCAGGCTGTGCTGAATCGCAGGGGTCGGAGGAAGGGGCACCAGGTGACTAAGGCCCAGGCACCACCTGAACATGGTGAGTCATGTCTGAGTCCTCGTCTGTGGAACGAGCTAGGCTCCAGGAACGTCCCTGCGGCTTCGCCGCCACCTGACTCAAGCTGGCGTGGCCCTCCACACCTGCACAACAGCTCAGCCGCCCAGACGTCGGTCACTCTTCCATGCTCCTCTCCCAAAACCAGAGAGAGGGAATCTGCTCTGACCCTGGGCACAGACAGGAGCCCAGCCTCAGGCAGAGGCCAGCAGAAGAGGAGGCTGGGCTGTGTGCACGGGGTGACTGCATTCCATGCCCCTCTCCTCCCTGCACCCTCCCCTCCTCAACCTGAATGTCTGCCCAGTAGACCATGGTACCCGGTAGCGTGGGCCTGGGGTCTGGGAGAAATCAGGCAGTCAGCCTAACTGAACACAGCTACCATTTTACCAAGTGCTCAGGGAGTGCCAGGCCCCGTCCTAAACCCTTTATATGTACTAACTCACTCAACACTCACTGCATCTCTGTGGGGGGCAGACAGTTATCCTCACTTGCAGATGAAGAACAGGAGGCATATATTTGGTGACTTGCTTCCGACTAGGAAGTGGTTGGTTGAGCCCAGACCAGTTTGCTCCAGGACTCCTCACTTCACTTAGATCCTAACATTGCCTCAAGTCCCTTTCTTTCCCTTGGATCATCTTTGACTAGAATCCACCAGACGGTGAACTCCATGCCTCCCAAACCTAATCAAGGCCCGATACCTGAAAATGCCTCTTGGAGCTCTCTTGCTCCAGCTCTCGGAGGACTGACTGGTGTTAGCTGAGGACTCCTGGGAAGACAGTGATGCTGTAGGAACATCCAGAAGAGGCACCACTGGGTGCCTTCTTGTTTGTTTTTCAGATGGACAGTCTCCCTGTGTGGGCAGACATGGGGGGGGGGGTGGCCTCCAAAGGCCCCACCTCAGAGCCTCAGGTACACGCAGGCAGGGTTTCCTTGGCATCTGACAGGATGCGGCTCTCAGGACGGAAGCACCCTATAAGGAATGGAAAGAGAAGGTAGCCGGACAAACATCACGGTGACCTAACAAGATTAAACAAAGTGTCTCCGACAGGATGACACAACTTCCGCCTTACCACGGGAAGGGGGAGTCCCCTCCCCTGGGGTCAGGCTCCCGGGTCACCTCCGAAGCCTCAGCTCCTTCTGTTCTACCTCCCAGGGCACACCCCCAAATGCCCCACCCCTGCCTTCCTGAGGGGTGCAGCCCAGTGTAGCTGGCAGCTTGCTGGAGCAGGACACTGGCCCATGGCTGGTCCCTTGTAGGCTGGTTTCCCAGAGAAGAGGGAAGAACGTGTGGACATTTTTACCACCTTTACTGTCCCCCCCAGATTCCTGACCTTCCTCCAGCAGACAAGCCAGCTCAGGATCATGCACCCTCCTCCACCCCACCACCTCTACCTCTGCCCTCGGGGCATTAGATTCTCAAGACCTAAGTCCAACCTCTGTGACCTTTGGCCACAGAGACACCATGTGAAGCTGGCCATGCGGCCATGGCACAGCCTGAGAGGAGGAGGGATGTATGCCTGAAGGGGGCAACATGCAGCCACATGGCAGGTCAGACGCATCTGGGGAGACACTGAGGAATGGCTGGGAGGGACATGGGCATTTGCATCAGATCTGCCCCCCGAGCTAGCAGAGGGCTGCCAAACAGGACTTTACCATTCTAAATAAGATCCGTGGGATGCCTGGGAGGCTCAGAGGTTAAGCATCTGCCTTTGGCTCAGGTCGTGATCCTGGGGTCCCGGGATCGAGTCCCACATCAGGCTCCCTGCATGGAGCCTGCTTCTCCCTCTGCCTGTGTCTCTGCCTCTCTCTCTCTGTGTCTCTCATGAATAAATACATAAAATATTTTTTTAAAAAAAGATCCCTGAAAGGGCCAGTAGAACAACAAACTAAATATCCAAATGTTCAAATTCGCATTTGTTGACTGAGTATGGGGAAGTGAGCACCTTGTGGGTTGAGGGGGAAGGGAATACAGATGTTTCTGGCTTCATGCCTGGAATCAACTTCACCTAAGGGCTTTTAATCAGCATCTCCCTGCAGTGCTTGTGGTCACTTCGGGTCCACGTATGGACATGAACATCTAGGAAATCCTAGACCCAGCTCCAGCTCTGCTACTCAATAAATGTGGAAACTAGGGCAAGCCCCTCGCTGGGTCTCATTTTCATCATTTATAAATAAAGGTGTTGGGTTTTATTGGTTCTTAACCACGGCTGTCCCTTAGAATTACTTGCAGAACTTACAAAATCATATACTTAAGCCAGGCCCCACTCAAAGATTTAATTGGCTTACAGAGCGGCTGGGACATCCAATGTTCTTAAATCTCCTCTGAAGCCCCCTCCAGCTCCAGAATGCTCTGCTGTCCATCTCAGACAGACATCTCGCTCAGACCTCCGAGCGAGAGGTAACGGCACAAGTCTTGGTCCTGCACACACCAGATGCATGCCTTTGGACAACCACAGCTACTTGCCTCCAGTGGGAATATTAGCCGTCTAATTCATGGATCCTTGTAAAGATTCCAAGAAACAATGCAAACGTCTGGCCTGGCTAGGTGTGTCCTCTGTAAAGTGTATCTATACTCACGTATGCATCACATGCAAGTGTCAAGGCCTCTGATCGGCAAAATCTGCAGTTGTTCTTATCAAAACACAAATATCACTCCCATCCAGATATTTCATTGCTCACTTACCAGGTAGTGAGCCATCCATGGAGGCCCCAGGTCCCAACCTGAGAAGGCTTTGTGCAATCCACTCTATTCCTTAGGGGCTGCAAACTCCTCAGAAGCCATGACCTGGACGAGAAGGGATGAGGGGTCACTCTGGAGGCCAACAAAGCTAAGTTCCCAAGAGCAGGGCAATGCTTCCAGCATTCCTGGACAGGGAAGGACAGGGGATAGAGTGTGGGGAGTGTTTAAAATAGAGGACAGAGGGCAGAGGAACAGGTGTAAGCAAAATAAACCTATTGTTTTATGGTCATCAAGATCTAGTAAAACCAGAGTCCAACACCTGATAAAAATAGGAGTCTAAAATAAATAAATAAATAAAAAATAAATAGGAGTCTAAGTAAATCTGGACAGAAGTTTTGTTCTTAACTCAGAGCAACTTGTCCAGCAAGTCTGTCCAGCAAGTCTGAGGGCTCTAGATAAAAGGCACCTTCTTTTCCTGAGGCCTTGGCTAACACAGATTAACATCCAGTCAATATCTTAGCAGACAAGGTGATGAGTCTTTACTCAATCTCATTCTTTCCCCCTTAAAACATGAGTCAAAACTGACACTCTTCTGATCTGAAATATTGATAAGACATTTAATACTGATGAAGAGGGAAGGGTTTATGGGATACTGTTAAGTGGGAGGGGGGGGAATTAGGAAAAAAATGTACATAAAAGCCACTTAACTGTAGAGAAAACTAATACTCAGAGAGAAGACAGGGAGAAAATACCCAGCACACGAACATTTCCTGTCTCTATTTCTCTGCGTGCCCTTGTCTTCCATAACGAGCATATTTTGCTAGATAATCAGTAAACCTAAGGCTAAAAGTGTCAGGGGAAGGATGGTAATTTTTGTTCCTCTACAAGTTATTAACCCATCCTCTCTCTGCTCCCTTATGTGCCCTGAACCCCTTCCACTATACCCACAGACTGCCAGGGAGTTCACTAAAAGTTATCTAGATCATCATCGATTTTGTAAGATGTGGTTTCCCCTTCTTAAGAAATACTGCTCTTTGGAGCTATTAGATGTCTTATGTCAAGAAATCCCTTTGCATAGTTCCTCAATGAATGTGTTTACTAATAAATGCGTAAGGAAGGACAGACTAACAGAGAGGGAGGGCAGAGAAAGCACTAAGTAACCAGCAGCACCTTATCCTCCTGCTCGTATGTCTTAGGGCAAATCAAAAGAAAGATCAGTTAGGGCAAATCAGTTCTCATTTATCTATATTTTGAGGGGAAGGAGGAAGGGAGGATAACCAAAATTCCCACCCTCACCCAAATTTGCCTCTCCCGTGCAGTTCTCCCAGAATAAACACACCTAATTCTAAACTTCCCCCTTGCTCACTCAGAAATCTGCATACCCAGCAGCTCCGGGTATCCAAGTATAAGCACACATTTGTGTTCCTAACTGTGATGTTGCATCTCCATCTGATATGTGTGCACTGTCCTCAATAATCCTGGTAGCCTGGGGTTGATTCCAGGCATGAAGCCAGCTACATCCATATCCCCTTCCCTCTCAAACCACAAGGTGCTCACTTCCCCATATTCAGTCAATAAAAGCCAACTGGAACATTTGAATATTTACTTCGTCGTTCTCCTGGCCCTTCCAGGGATCTTATTTAGAATGGTAAAGCCCTGTCTGGCAGTAGCTAGCACCGCCAGATAAAATACAGAGGACCCAGTTAAATTTGAATCTCAGATAAACAAGAGATACCTTGTTAGTATAAGGAGACCCCAAAGATCACGTGAGGCAACTTATACTAAAATAAGACCCCTTGTTTATCTGAAATTCCAATGTTACTGGGCTTCTCCTATTTTTATCTGCTAAATCTGGTAACCTTACTTGTAGTAGGTTGTTCATCCATCCCCATGACTTCCAGGCTTTTCCTAACCTGCTCACCTTCCTCTAGAAGTACCCACACCTGTCAACAATTCTCCTAAAATATGATGCTTAGAGGTGAACATGATGGGGGGAGGTAGAGTCCTGGTGTCCAATGTCTTACATCACGGTGGCATTTTCTGCGCAGGGTCCCTTGATCAAAGACCACACCAAGTGAAAGACCAAGAGCCAAACAACAGTACAGAGACGGGCTGAACTGCATCATCTGGAGACTCTGTGCATGTTTCCCTGGACATGAGAGGTTGTACTTACTCCCTTGGTTAAGTATTACTCCAGAAAGAAACATCTATTTCCCTGATAGAACAGAGGGAACAAAATATTGTTCTGCTCTTGCTAAGTATGACGAACCATTCTAAACACCACATCTACAGTATCTCATTATGCAGCCCTATAAGATAGTCCTTTGAAAGAGATATTATATCCCTTTTTTATAGCCTCAGCATTATTAGCTAGCTAGACAAGCTTACAAGGTGTTACGGACTGAATATGTGCCCCCCGACTCATATGCTGAAACCCTAACCCCAGTGTGATGGTATGAGGAGATGGGGGGCCTTTGAGAGGTTATTAGGTTTAGATGAGCTCATGTGGGTAGAGTCCCCATAACGGGATTAGCGCATTTATAATAAGAGGAAGAGGGCAGCCCAGGTGGCTCAGCGGTTTAGCGCCACCTTCGGCCCAGGGCGTGATCCTGGAGTCCCGGGATCAAGTCCCACATCGGGCTCCTTGCATGGAGCCTGCTTCTCCCTCTGCCTGTGTCTCTGCCTCTCTCTCTCTCTCTCTCTCTCTCTATCTATCTCATGAATAAATAAATAAAATCTTAAAAAAAAAAAGAAGAAGAAGAAGAAGAGGAAGAGACACCAGGGCTCTGCCTCCACAGAGAACAAGGAGCCACCTGTCTGAAGCCAGGAAGCCAGCTCTCACCAGCACCTTGAACTTGGCCTCCGAGCCTCCTAGAACCACGAGAAATAAGTGCCTATTGCTTAAGCCACCCAATCCATGGTATTTTATTAGGGTACCCCAAGGTGAGGAAGACACAGAACTAGTGTTTGAGTCAGGTTATGCTGCAGTCATTAACTAACCACAAAATCTCAGCAGCTAAACAAACAAACATTCATTTGTCGCTCGTGCAAACTAAGACGAGAGACAAGGGTGAGGGGAGAGGTGATTTCTGCCATCCTGTAGTCACACCAACAAGGACACGTGGCCTTAATGGTCATGAGGGCAAGGACAGAGGAGCACGGAGACACCCTGTCATGTTCCACCCTTCAGCTCTAAAGTGACAAGTCATTCGGCTTACCACCTATTGGCCACAGCTCTTCAGAGGGGGCCTAACTGATCTCCCAAAGTGCCCAGAAGAGGAAAAGGCAGTAGAACTTGGTGAACACACAGCATGTACCACAACTGGTAGATGGTGAAACCAGAATCCACCAGCAGATCTTTAAGCTTCCAAAAATCCATTCTCTTTCCATGATAATATCTGGTCCTCCCAAGATTAAGGGAATCTGTTTCTCATGAAAAGGGAAAGTCACATGGGACAGTTGTAGACGATGACAAGGAAAGTAATAGAAAAAAGGGCCTTGTGAATATTTTACATTTGCAAAACCTGAAGCATCACAAGCTTGCCCCCTTGGAAAACCTTAGGAACACAGACCATGAGATCTCTGCAAGTTGTACCTAGCGGATAAATATCTATGAGACAGGCAGGTTGCTCCAGTTTCTAAGACAAAAACCATTGGGTATGGGGATGAATCTTCACAGAGAAGGTTCTGGTATATTGTAGGGTGACCAACCACTGTAGATTTCCAGGATTCTCCTTGTTTTAGCTCTGAAAGTTCCACGTCTCAGAACACTGTTTCATCCCAGACAAACGCTTGCTCACCTGGTGGTGCATCAATACTTCTCCCAGATGAGGTTTGACCGTGTCCCCTCAGGCGGCTCAGTAAACTCTGCATGAATAAACTCTGTGCAATGCTCTGCGAGTGTGAAGTTGGCTCTGGGTCCTAGAAAAACCTGAATGGAAATTGCACATGAGGAAAGGACCCTCCCACAGGAAAGAACTCAGGAAGCCCCTATATGAATATTGGCCATCTTATCAAAGTAGTCCTCTTCGAGGATTTGGGGAAAGCAAATAGGATGCCAGGACAACTTCTGTTCTGGAGACTCCCCTCCTGCTGCTGAAGCCTGAAGTTTCGCAGGAGGCTTTCCCAGCCAAATCACACCAACGACCCATACTGAGCTTATAGATATATTAACACCTCTATCCGTTTCACGTCAAATACTGTTAAAACAGGCTGTCCCCATCTTGAATTCATGCTCTTCTTAAGAGGTGCATGTTCACACACACACATACACACACAGATGCACACACATGCCATTGCACTTTTTCCCAAGGTACATTTTATCCTGTTAGCATTGGCCTCGTGCTTCATTTGCGGAGTTGGATTTGGCATGCACTTTGACCTGTATGCTTTCCATCATCTCCAGATTAAAATCCCAAGTCCACAGCCAGGCTAGGCTCTCAGGGTCCTGCTAAAAAAGCTGCACATCTGACCCTATCTCACACAGCCCCCCTTCATACAGTGCTCCGATCCAGCCATTCCATTCCCTTGTCCACACTTAGGCTCAATTCATCCAGCTCTGCCTGTCTACACTGCTGTCTACACCTCTTGTGTACTTAGATGAATTCTAAATCCAAGACTCAGATCAGGTTCCTGGCTCGGTGACTTCTCTGCTATTCACTGAAATTGCAGTTCACCCAAATTGCAGCAGCAGACCTGAGACAATTCAAGAAACAATCAGTTCTGTTCTGTTTGCAAATCCCTTCTATGTCATATTTACATATTTATGGCTATTCAACTTTTAGTTATTTTGTGATTTGTCCCCAGGTTTGGATTGTAAACTCCTTGAGAGCAGAAACCACCCTTGGTCACTCTTTTTATCCCCTAATGAATGCATAGCCCTCTGCACATAGCAGGTGCTCAATAAATAAATATTGGCTTATTAGTACGGATCCATGGGGCAAGGGAAAACCCTATCAAAAAGGGTTGAAAAATATGCCATGAATATGACCTCATAACTCAAGACAACAGAAAGAGAAAATCACCCAGAAAAATAAATATTTTTTTTTCTCCTGAGAACTGGAACCTGGGAAAATTCATGGTGGGTTGATCCACTGATCAACAGGCTCTCAAGGTTAGGCTTCCTTTTCCATCCACTATGGCTGGTACATAGGGACAGAGAGGCCAGGGATTAAAATGCCAGTATTTTTGGTTTGGGGCACTGAAATACTTCTGTGGTCAGGCCATGGACCTAGGCATTCAAGGCGTACAAGGCCCAGCTTTTAGAACTTGCAGAGTGATGAAAGGAATAAAGTGGCTCCAGGGGAAAGGAGGGCACAAATGGAAAGAGGGTCTTAGTTCACAAGCCCTCCTGAACATTTTTTTAATTAATTAATTTATTCTTGAGACACACAGAGAGAGGCAGAGACACAGGCAGAGGAGAAGCAGACTCTATAAGGAGTCCGATGCGGGACTCAATCCCAGGACCCCGGGATCACGCCTTGAGCCAAAGGCAGATGCTCAACCACTGAGCCACCCAGGCAACCCCTCCTAAACATTTTTTTAAAGGATTTTATTTATTTATTCATGAGAGACACATACACACACACACAGAGAGAGAGAGAGAGAGAGAGAGAGAGAGAGAGGCAGAGACGCAGGCAGAGGGAGAAGCAGGCTCCATGCAGGGAGGCCGATGCGGGACTCGATTCCAGGTCTCCAGGATCACACCCTAGGCTGAAGCACTAAACCGCTGAGCCACCCGGCTGCCCCTTCCTAAACATTTCTAAGGGTTCTTGGTCACTCACAGAGAATCAGGGAATACATGCAGCCAAAGGTCTGTCAGTGCCTGAGTTCCTGCCTATCCTTGTGCTGCCTAAGATAACGTGTCCCGCCGGTCACTTTAGGCCCATTCCAGCCCTGGGCCAACGAGCACCAAGCCTAAGACATTAAGAAACCCCTTCCCACAACCTAACAGGATCTCAGAATAGTTGTTTCTCTAAGTCCACTGCCGAGGGATCAAGACTGTCCTGTTATCCCTCCAGCTGTCCTGGGTGCCTGAGCTTGGATCTGAATCCTCCCAACAAATTGGGCTGTACAGAAGCCCCCACCACCCCCAGTTTCTACTGGTCCTGGTCCTCAGAGCCTGGCCTTTTCTTCACATGTCAGCAGACCCTTCTGACTTTTGACCCAGAAACATAAACATCCAGAACTATTCATTCACAAAACAAGTATTTACTGAGCACCCACGGAGCCAGGCATCCAGTGACCAGTAGTAAACAAGTCAGACGGCATCACTGTCCAGAGGGAGACCATTGTCTCATGGGACACAGACACTGAATACATAATTACCAAATAGCTTATTAATTATGTAACCAGAGTGACCTCAACTTTTTCGCTATCCAAACCACCCTTTCCTCTACTATCCAAATAACCATGATGCTGACAACTCTAAGGAGATGCTAGCAGATGATACAAATTTCATTGTAGTTGCTGTTTGTCCTCAGACACTCCTAGCTTTTTTTCGAGCACCATGCTCCAAATAGAAACACACAATCCTTTCTCCATTTCCCAAAGAACAAAACACACAGCTGTTGAGTTTAAGACATTTTACTGAAAATTTGGAGGTGACACTGAGAAATTACAACCTAAAATTATTTACTAGCTGGCATCCATCCAACATCATGGCACGTACCTGCTGTTCTAAGCCTTGACCAGGTTGCTGGAGCCAAGGGCCTTCCTCCTTGTAACCATGAACTCACTTCCTCCATGAACTCACTTATCCCATCCTACCCTATGAAGACAGCCTTCTATAGGGTAACAACCCAAGGGGGCCTATCTGTCTTGGGATTCATCCTCTCACTGCTACTTGCCATACATCAACCTGCACTCATTCATTCATTCTGGAAATATTTATTGAACACTTCTTTTGTACCAGGCATTGTGCTAGATGAGATCATAGAAGACAGCAGCAAAAAACACAGACGGGACCTTGCCTTCATGGATGAGGTAAACAATAAACAAGTAAATCCAAAGCTAAATCTGACAATTACAAATTTCAACACTTTTTATTTATGAAATATTTTTAATGGGATGATATTATAGATGCAAAAGTTTGGATGGGGGGCACCTGGGTGGCTCAGTGGTTGAGCGTCTGCCTTCGGCTTGGGTCATGATCCCGGGGTCCTGGAATCAAATTCCGCATTGGGCTCCTCGCAGTGAGCCTGCTTCTCCCTCTGCCTATGTCTCTGCCTCTCTCTCCATGTCTGTCATGAACAAATAAATAATAATAATAAATTCTTTAAAAAATAGAAAGGATGGATAAGGGGTGCCTGGGTGGCTCACTCAGTTAAACATCTGCTTTTAGCTCAAGTCACGATCCCAGGGTCCTGGAACTGAGCTTCTCCCTCTCCCTCTGCCCTTCTCCCTGCTTGTGCGCTCTCTCTCTCTCTCTCTCTCTCTCTGTCAAATAAATAAATAAAATCTTCAAAGAGGGGGGGAAAAAAAGGATGGACAAGAGAAGTCTCTTTAAGGAGATGACCATGGCATGAGATTTGGGGCTATACTTCCTAAGCCAGCTAAACGTGTATTTAAGGTACCAGCAAAGTAGAGGTACCAAATTTTTTTGGAAAATTTTTATATCTAATTCTTTTAAGATATGGAAATAAACACCTTAGGCAAAATTAGAAGGCCAGACATCTTCCTATAGATATTTTAAGATTTAACATTGTTGTTACTTTAATTTATATGTGCAGAGTAGAAAACTCAATCTTTTCAGGGCTTTGGACCTCTAAAGTCTTATTCCAGCCCCACACGAGATACTAGAATCACTCCCAGGAATTTAGAGTCCATCAATCTTGGGCAACTCCCAGGCAAATGAGAGCTTTTAAAAGATCTCAGGATGATTTTAAAGTGTATCCAGAGCAGCCTGGGTGGCTCAGTGGTTTAGCACTGCCTTCAGCCCAGGGCCTGATCCTGGAGACCCGGGATCGAGTCCCACGTCAGGCTCCCTGCATGGAGCCTGCTTCTCCCTCTGCCTGTGTCTCTGCCTCTCTGCCTGCCTCTCTTTCTCTCTCTCTCTCTCTGTGTCTCATGAATAAATAAATAAAATCTTTTTAAAAAATAAAAAAAATAAAGTGGATCTAGAGCTAAGAACCACTGACCTAGGGAAATAATGTTAGCTGGAGAAGAGGGGTCAGAGTAGGACCCTAGAATACTCCCAACATTAAGAGCAGTAATTCAAACTGTGGCTGCACCATAGAATCACCTTTAGAGTTTAAAACCTTACTGGTCTTTGAGTCCTACTTGGAGAGATTTCTGATTTAATTGATCTAACCTGGTCTTCAGAAACTTTAAAAGCTCCCCAGTGATTCTAATGTGTGTTCAAGGTTGAGGATCACTGACCAATAGAAGAGAAAGATGTAATGAAGGAAATCTGGAAAGAAGAAACTAAGGTAGTACATTGAAGAACAGGAGAGTGCAGTGTCCCTGATGCAAAGAGGAGTTTCTAGAAGGAAGAAATAGTTTTTATCTTTTGAAAAAAGCTAAAACCTGGTTCATTCAATAAACATTCTGTTAGATTTTGGTGGGGTAGTGGTAATGCAAGCCAGATGGACATGGGCAAAGGAGTGAATGGTTGATGAAGAAATGGATACAGTGATTGTATACAACTGTTAATAAACAGTTTTAGTTATGAGGGAGAACAAAGAATTCAGGCAGTATCTATAGCCAGAATTGAGAACCATTTCCCAGATGATTTCCTACAGTTCCATGGACTGAGACCCAGTGTTCTCCTATAGAACTTTCTGCAACAATGGCAATGTTCTATATGTGCATTGTCCAATATGGAAGCCACTAGCCACTTGTGGCTATTGACTGCTTGAAATGTGGCTCAAGTGACTGTTGAACTGAATTTTTAATTTTATTTTAAATCAGCTGTCCATATAATATAACCTAAGCATGGGAGTGACTATCCCATCATATTCACTAATCCTGGGGGTTTTGTAGGGCTTGTACATCAGGAGCCATCTTAAAATTCTGCGTAGTACATTAGAAAAGAATCCTTTATTCCAAGAGGGCTCCGGCCTAGATTCTGGATGTGAAGGAAGAAAATCAGATTTTATGATTAATACTCTGAGAAGTGAACTACTCTGCAAGATGATTCAGGAAATAAGACCTATTGCTCTTCTTTACCACCAGCCTCAGGCAAGCGTCAGTGTTTCCTCAACCCCCATATATCCATCCTTTGTCTCTTCTCTCTATTCCTTCATGGGTTATCACCCCCATTCCCAAGATCTCAGCCACCTCCAACTCACTGAAACCTCTCAAATCCTCAACTCACAACTCAATTTCTCTCCAGAGAAATTCATATACAACTGTTTAATGACCACCTTTGCCTACATGTCTCATAAATAGCCCAAACTCAAAATATCCAAAATGGAACTCTTTCTCTTCCTCCCCAAATGTGTTCCTTCTTTCCTCTCCAAACCTGGGGCCATCTCTGACTCCTTTTCTCTTCTGTACCATTAAGCCTTTCAGCTTTACCTATGGTGCACCATTCAAATCTGTCTACCTCTACCCCCATGGCTTCTCTTAGCCCAGTTCCTCACTACCTGAATTATTCTAACTACATCCTACTCAACTACCTCTAGTCCTGCTCCACTCATGCATTCTTCACTCTGCCAATAGCGATCCACTTAAAAGGCCAACATTACTGAACTGTTCTGCTGCCTGAAATTCATCAGTTTGTCCCACCACCAAGAGGATAACCAATTCAATATAAGACAAATTGACAGCTATGATTCAATAACTCCATAGACTACACATTGTGCTAGCTCTGAGAACACTGACCAAGACAGAGATAGTCCCTGTCCTCACAGAGCTTAGAGTCTGGCAATAGAGACACACAATTGAGTTGTGAAAGGGAAAGATGGCTATGGGAACATGCAGCACAGAGAGCTCCCCTCACCTCAGCATCAAGCAAGGCCTCCCTGGGGCAGCGAGAGGACAGTGACACTTAAAGGATGAGTATGAGTTCATAAGATCAAGGGAAGGATGAAATTGTTCCAGGTGGAGAGAAGAACATGGGAAAGGATCTAAAATTGTGAAAGAACAGAACAGCATGGCTGGCACCTAGAGAGCAAGGGTTGAGGGATATACAATGAAATTGCAAAACCAGACAAGGACAAGCTCATGGGAGAACTAATATGCCATGCTAAGAATCCAGGGCATTATCCAAAGGGCAACAAACATGGGGATCCATTGAAGGGCTTTAAAGAGAAGAATGACATAATAAGGTTTGCTTTTCTTTTTTTTTTTTTTTTTAAGATTACATTGGATTGGATTGGATTGGATTGGATTGGATTGGATTGGACTGGATTAGACTGGATTGGATTAGATTGATTGGATTGACTAGGTCAAGACCCAAGGCAGAGAGACCAGTTGTGAGACCATAGTAATACTCCAGGTGAGATGATGAGGGCTTAGACTTGGAAGATAGCAAGGGGGATAGAAAGCAAATAAAGTCAAGATATATTTAAGAGGCAGAATGACAAGTCTTGGTGATTATATATGAGAGGTGACAGAGAAAGAGGAGAAAAGGATGGCTCTCAGGCTTAGGACCTGAGCTACCAGGTAGGTGGTAAAATCTAGACAAAGCAAGATGGTGGTAGAAGTTTTGGGGGTGGAAATATTGAATTTTGCTCCAGACATGGAAAGTTTGATAGCTGCAAGATATCCAAGTCAAGATGTAGCTTGGGCAGGAAGGTACAAGAGTCTAGGGCTCAGATGTGTACGTCATCTACACAGAGGCATAACAGAAACCTTGCAAGTAAACTAAATCACCTAAAGAGAGCATGTAGAGTTTAAAAAGAGGTTCCAGGACTGAGTCTTGAGAACTGCTGATATTTAAAGATCATATAAAAGACAAAAGGATTGGGGCACCTGAATGGCTCAGTCAGTTAAGTGTCAAACTCTTGATCTCAGCTCAAGTCTTGATCTCAGGGTCATGAGTTCAAGCCCCACTTTGGGCTCCACGCTGTATGGAGTCTACCTTAAAAAAAAGGGGGGGGGGGGCAAAAATGAGGGGAAAAAAAACCTAAAGAGTATCCAGAATAGAATAGAAGGAAAATTAGAATATGATGACATAGAAGCCAAGAATGTCTTTCTAGAAGAGGGAAGTGGCCAATAGTTCCTAGATATCACATACATAGGTGATCATCTACATAATTGTTCATTATGGCTCCTGCCTACTGCTTCCTCCTCAGTTCCTGCTATTTCCCAAAACCCATCCTTTATGCCCTGACACCAATCTCACCTAACTTCTCTTTGACCATGCAGTGTATTCTCAGGCATCCTATCCTTTTTTATATGCAGCTGTCTCTCACTGCAGGCCTCCCCCAACCCTGAGGCCCCACTCCCTCCCAGAGTCACCTAGTGAACATCATCATCCATCCTTTAATACCCTCAGCTGCTCAGGCATCATCCACTCTTGGGCCTTCCTTGACCTTCTCTTCCCCAAACTGAACCAGTCAATATATTTCTCATTCTACTCTATTGGTTTACCTGGTATATAGTTCTATTATTGTGCTTATTCTAGTATATTGTAATAACGTCCTTAATCTCTGAATCCTCTCCTTGACTGTGAGCTTCACAAGGACAAAAACAATGTGGTATTCTTCTTTCTTTAACTATACTTAACACAGTATCAGATACACGGCTTCAGCAAATGTTTTTGGACCTTATTGTTGCCTAGATGTCACCTAAAGAATGTGAATGACCTTCATGGGGACGAAGAACCACAGGAATTGCTGACGTGAGCAGCAGGCAAAGACAACAGAATAATGATTGAATCAATAATATGTATTGATTGCTTTCATTCGTTCCAGACTGCTAAGCCCTTTCCAGGGCTCCGCCTCATTCAGGCTTCACCACACCTCACTTAATAGATGTGATTGGGACGCCTGGGTAGCTCAGTGGTTGAGCATCTGCCTTAGGCTCAAGTCGTGATCCCGGGATCCTGGCTTCTCTTTCTGCCTGTGTCTCTGCTTCTCTATGTCTCTCGTGAATAAGTAAATAAAATCTTTAAAAAAAAAAAAAAGTGTGATCATTACCCTCACTTTACAGACAAGGAGATATGACTAGAGAAGTTAAGTCCACCTGTCCAAGGTCAGAGCCCGGTAAAAGGAGCCAGGTCTTGAATGGACCCAAGTCTGTCTGACTCCAGAGCCCTATACCCTTAAGTCTAGCTGGCATTTGAGCTTGGGGAAGACTCCCTGCTGACTCAAACTTAGAAAGTAGAGTAGTGCAATTCAGAAGTGGGACGTGGGCAGTAGGGTGCTGCTGCTCCCAGCACATCTTACATGGTCCAGCAGATAGTGGCTCTGCTTGGCCAGAAGCCATGAGGGACTAAAGTAAAATGTCTCCGAGCAGGCTGTTCATCGGTGTTCATTTGTCAAGGCCCCGAGGTCCCAGGAGCAGGCGGGAGGAGTGCTCTAGAGTAAGCCAATCGCTGCAATGTCAGACACTAAGTTGGGAGTGCAAGTGAAAGGTGAGGAAGCCAGAGTGGAAGGAACTAAGCCAAGCTGCCAGGTCTTGAGCAATTTTAACCCCAACGCTCTGAGCCAAGAACGAACCACAGTGCCTAAAATAACCACCCAAGAGAGTCTGGTCATTTTGCAATCTCTATCTCAATACTGACTTTCAGGTCAATGTAACTAGTATTGATTAAGGCCCTCTTACACATTAGCACCATGAAAGGTACAAAGATCTGGTGTTCCACAGAGACAGGGCAAGCCCCACAGGGAACAACGAGACAGTTGTATAAAACTGTACACGGTGCAGTGCCAATCTGTGCAGGACGAGCCACAGAAGCAGCTGAAATTCAAAGAAAAGAGAGAGCAGGGTGTGCTGCTGGCTTCTTGGAGCAGATGAATTGAAGGAAGGAAGACAGAGTGGGAAGAGAACAGCATTTCAGGGAGGAAGACGATTGATTATAAGCAAAGGTGAGGTAGCCACAATGAGAATGGACCATTTATTCGGCCATGAGAAACCCATCTGTGGAGCACAGGGCTCTTGCTGGAATGGAATATAAAGTCAAATGAGTAGGGAAGAGCAGATCATAGAAGTCTCAGATTCCAAGAATACCAATCAACTAAAATCCAATGTGCAGAACCCAGGAGTCCACGTAGGCAATAAGAAATGATCCAGGCTTTAAACAGGCAATTTAGAATAAAAATTTAATTTTAGGAAGATTTATTTGGTGGTAGTGTTTGAGATAGATTACAGAGGAGAAGACTAAAGGCAAAAAAGAAAAAAAGAAAGAAAGAAAGAAAGAAAGAGAGAAAGAAAGAAAAGAAAGAAAGAAAGAAGAAAGAAAGAAAGAAAGAAAGAAAGAAAGAAAGAAAGAAAGAAGGAAAGAAAAAGAAAAAAGAAGGAGGAGGAGAAAACAACAAAAGAGAAAAGAAAACTGTCAAAAAAACAAAAACAATGGGACTCCTGGCTGGCGCAGCTGGTACGGTGTGCAACTCTTGATCTTGGGGTCAGGAGTTCAAGCTCCATAATAGACACAGAGTCTACCTAAAGAAAAAGAAGGGATGGGAAGGGGAAGGGTAGGGAAGGGAAGGGAAGGGAAGGGAAGGGAAGGGAAGGGAAGGGAAGGGAAGGGAAGGGAAAGGAAGGGAAGGGGAAAACCTGATGGCTTCTTTGAGAACCCACTAAACATCTGACTGCACAAACTTAATAAACATAGTCCCCGCCAGTCCAATGGGGAAGACATTTATTAATCCCATGGTTACCTATTAAGGATCTACTATATGCCAAGGATCATACAGGGCTCTGGGGACACAGTGAAAAACAAACACAGTGCCAGCCCTCCCGAAGCTTATCCACCTCCAGTGATCATGGAAGACAACACAAAACCAAAGCAACAGTTACATCAATATAAAGTCAGGGGCTAAGTGCTATGAAGAAAAATAAAGCAGGGCACTGAGTAGGGAATGGTGAGATAGCACAGTCAGGAAAGGCCAGAGTATTTCAAGCCCAGAAAAGAAGTAAATTGGAGATGCCACTGCCTAGCAATAGGGCTAAGGAGAAGGTGACTTAGTTTGCAAGAGTACAGAGAATATGGGCAGTCTTACTTAAAGCGTGTTAAGCCTGTAATAAAAGCAGGAGATCCCCACAGAAATGTCTAGGCTCTAGAACTCTAATCTACTAAACCTCCCTCAAAGGTTAGACATGTAGATTTAAAAATCATCCATTGATATTTGAGAGATAAGAACCTCTCCAAAACTAGTGTACATGAAATGAAAGTAACTCAAGGACTGGATTTAAAAAAAAAAAAAAGGATAAAAAATATACAAAAAAAAATGGAGCAAAATATTTTAAAATAAAGGATTCAGAAAAATCAAAAAATTAAAAAAAATAAAATAAAAAAGGAGTGTAAGATTTACAAATGATTTTATCCTATCTCCTATGATGGATGATCCTCTCCCTCCAGCCTCCTATAATACCGGGGTGGGCATTGACTTTGGTAGGCGGCAAGGAGCTGGTAACAAAATAATACTAATAATTGAGGCTCATAAACAACCAATCATCTAAAAGGCCTCTATCCACTGTTCCTTCAAACTCCAAGGCACTGTTGTGGGGACAGCCCTATCTCTCTTCTGTTCTCACCTCTAATACCACCTGCTGCCCCTCTGTGATTGTTTTTCTGCAGATGGCTCCGGGTATCTGTTTTAATTTTAAAGTTTGGGAAAAAAGGATTTGGAAAGCAAAATAAATAAATTTCAAACTGGCCTTTCCTACCTTCCTAGAAATGGCACAATTAAATGTTAGGGATAGATTCAAGGGTAGGGGGACCAACTATCCCAGTTTGCCCAAAGCTGTCCCATTTTCAGCCCTGTAAATCCTGCACTCAGGGAAACCCCCCCAGCCCCTAGACACACTGAAATAAATGGCTGATCGCCCTACCGCTGGTCTGGCCTGTGTGATGCAACACAAGGCTTCCCATCTCTAAAGTGACATCAGCACAGTTAAAGCATGTGCCTAGTTTCCCAAGCCCTACCTAAACCCCTACCCTAGAAGTTGGGCTCTCTTTCCCCACGTAGACAGAGGAGCTATCAGAAATTCCTAAATATAAGTTGACCCCAGATTCCTCAGCCTTCTGTTCCCACCACCTCCTACTCAGCCTCAGCTACCCCCTAAACCAGAAACACCAGTTGCACTGGCAACCCCAGTGCATACCCCTGCTGCCCAGTCTGCCCAGCCCTGACCAGCAAGATGGTAGGATCTGAGGGTCGAAGTCAGATTACTGAAGAGGGAAAGAGGGGAACTCACCCAAGGGAGTCATGTGCTCTACCGCAGCAAATCACAAAAAGGGGAACCCCAGATAAATTGCGATCTGCTGACCTTGGAAGACATGTGGTTTGCGTCTTTGAGTTATAGAAATAACGGAAATGCCTATGATGAGGTCAATTTCAGAGTTTTGGGTCCCAAGCTGGTCTGACTCACCTTCAGAGAAGGAACGAGGTGAAAGCCCTGATAGTGAGGTTCACATCACATACCCTTCCAGAAGCCACAGTGTTTGGCACACTCACACCCCTGGAGAAGGCTCACATATCATTTCTGCCAGGTATTAGAGACTTCTCCACGATCATAAGGGAGATTCAAAGAAAATGCCAAGAGTCATATTAATCTCAGCTTGGTCCCTTGTTGCAGAGATTTCCTGTCTGACAACATTAAAAGAACAATGAGCGGGGGACACCATCCTCTAGGAGACACCCCGATTTGGTCCTGTATCACCTTGACCGTTTGGGTGCAGAGCAAAAGGCAGAATTTTGCAAAAGCTGGTTAATTTGCCCAATCGGCGTGCACACACGGATCCAAGACAAAGGGTAGTTGTAATGGTTGTCTTTTTTAACTGAATTATCTGGGAAAACTGCCTCAGCGCCCCGCAAAAAGATTACTGTTAAAATTGGCAAGGACTCAAACATTTGATCTTTGAAACTGTCCCTTTCCCTGTCCCTCTCCACAGGGCTCAGCCGAACTTCGACAGGCTGTTGCAAGATTGCATCACTGACCTTTACAATTTTCTGGCCTGTCTGATTTCCCTCTCCTCCCCCCCTTTACTGCTTGCAGTCCTTTGACCCACTTACCTCTGCTTTTCCCCTCTTGCTCGCTCGCTAACTCTGGTAAATGGATAACCAAAGCTAAATCATTACACCCTCCACCCCGAGGTGATGATTTTGAATCTCAGCCAAAATGCATCTTTCTCTCCTCCCTTGCTTCCAAGAGTGGTTGGTTTTTGTTTTGTTTTGTTTTGTCTTACTTAACTGACCTCTACACCTAACCTGGGGCTTGAACTCAAGACCACGGGTCAAGAGTCACAGGCTCTTCCAAGTGAGGCAGCCAGGTCCCCCACCCCCACCCCACCCCCCGCAAGAGTTCTCTCTTTAGCTCTTACCCAAACCCTCTACTCTCACCCTTCTGGCCCTGTTTGTATAAGCTGAGCCCGCAGGATGCTGGGGCACCCCCAGACCCAGGGAAGTGGCAAGTAACTATTGAGAACATGAACTAATCGCATTCTGGACCAGCAGAGGAAATGTATGGACAGCCCCCCCCCCCCCCCCCCCCCCCCGCCCTTGCATCCTCACTGTCCCCTACCCCCCTACCCCCGGGTGCACTTCTCAAGTAGGCGCAGGGATACTTTGGACTTGATGATACACAGAAGTACAAATACAATCAGAGGCATCACACACACGTGCGTCAAAGGGCACCCTCAATAGATATTTCTCCATCCAGTGACCTTAGCAATGCAAGCACCTGTGACTAACACCAGTCGGGGAAAGAATCACAAGCACAGCGGAGCCTGCAGACCTTGCTCTGCTCCCACCAGGATCCCTCCCGTCGCCCTCCCCTCCCGACCCCCACACCTGTGCCAGGACGACACCCTGAGGAATAAAGACTAAGGGTCTTCCCTCTCTCCCCCGCGATGTCCCCATTAGGAGGGGCCCTAATCCGGACAGCCCCAGACCCTGTGCCGCCCATGCACAGCACCTAGGAGAGTCACGTGGGACACGTCCCCACCGGTGCGCGCACCCCGCCCCCGGAATGGGGCCTCCTGCGTCCTGGCCGCCCCCCGCCCCGTGCACCCCCCTGCACCCCCCGCCGCGGCCTCCCCTGCCCCGGGCGCCCAGCTCACGCGACCCGGGCGTGCACAGCTCGTGCCGCCTCCACCTGGGTCCCGTCCCGCCCCTCCTCCCCCCCTCCCCTTCCTCCTCCTCCTCCTCCTCCTCCTCCTCCCTCGCGGGCCAGGGGAGCCCGGGAGGCGGGCCTCGGAGGAAAGATATAAGCGGCCCCGGGGCACCGCCGAGGCGCCAGCTGCGGAGCCTGCACCTGGGAGAGCCGGGCCGCGAGGAGGAGGAGGAGGAGGAGGAGGAGGAGGAGGAGGAGGACGCGCCCCCACCCGCCCCCGGCTCGCGCTGCCCCCTACGAGGTGAGCCCCGCGGGGGGATGGGGAGCGCGGCGGGTCCCGGGCGGCCCCCTCCCTGTGCGACCTCGGGGGGGCCGGAGCCCTCCCTCCGGAGCTGACGGCCCGCTCCCCGCGCAGGTGCCCCGCAGGTGCCCGGCAGGTGCCCCGCAGGTGCCCCGCAGGCGCCCCGGGATGGAATCGGTGCAGGAGCTGATCCCGCTGGCCCAGGAGCTGGTGGCCCGGAGGCCGGGTCGGAAGCTGGTGAAGCTGTACGTGCTGGGCAGCGTGCTGGCCTTCCTGGGCGTGGTGATCGGCCTGGTGGGGACCCTGTGCGGCCCGTTCACGGCCGCCGGCCGCCGGCGGGACGAGGAGGCGTTGGTGGCCGAGCTGCGGGCGGTGCAGGCCCGGCTGCAGGGAGGCAAGTCGCGGGGGGCCCTGCCCTTGCCCTGCGGCCGCGCGCTCTCCTACCGGCCCCCCGCCTCCTAGGAGCCGGGAGCGCCCCACAGCGCGGGCAGGGCCCGAGACCTGCAGACCTGCGCCCCCGGACCGAGCCCTGAGAAGCCACTGACTTTCAGCCCTGAGCTGCCACGTGGAGCCACCAGGAGGAGGTTGCGAGTGATTTTGCTGCTGTGCAGCACTGCACGATGACATGTCCAAAATCTATGACCTTTGGGCTATTATCTTGGGTGCATCTACCAGTTTGCACTAAGGTGGAAGGCGGGGAAATGCTTTTTATATTATTATATTATTATTACGATGACTACCCATTTTGCATTTTTGAAATAAAATTCGTTTTATAGTATGTCTCTGTATCTGATTCTGAGGGGCACGTTTCCCTGGGAGGGAGAGCAGGGAGGGCGGGCATGCTGGCTAAGGGGGGTCTTCGCTGAGCCCTGTGGGGAGAGCAGCTGCCTGACCGTCAGCGTCACTGTTCCAGACTCTGGTATTCATATTACATGCTTAGAAGTATGTTGAGGGGATGCCTGGGTGGCTCAGCACTTTAGCACCTGCCTTTGGCCCAGGGTGTGATCCTGGAGACCCAGAATCGAGTCCCACATCCGGCTCCGTCATGGAGCCTACTTCTCCCTCCTCCTGTGTCTCTGCCTCTCTCTCTCTCTCTCTCTCTCTCTCTCTCATAAATAAATAAATAAATAAATAAATAAATAAATAAATATAAATAAATAAGAAGTATGTTGAGGATTCGTTTTTGTTTCATGTTAGGGGTGGCAGGCGAGAAACTTTTATAAGTCCCACCGGGCTTAGCATTTTAAGATCAGAAGATAAATCAACTTCTGAGCTACAGTACACTAATAGCAGATACTGATTAATTCTAGGGCAGGAAAAACTATTTGCCACCACCTCACACCTGGCCAGAGGCTCGTATGGCTGATACCTCTGTCTTTCTGTGTTTTAACAAGAGAGAGAGGAAAGAAAAAGAAAACTCGATAGCTGGTAGGAAGAGATAAGGCAAGCTCCCAATATTCCCAGTTGGACCTCTCGCTCTACCCAGCCTTCCTCCTCATCAACTCAAATCATAGTAAGAAGCTCTAAGTTAGAAGGAGAAAAAACTGGTTATCACCCATCTGGGTCCTCTTCCTCCAGGAATAGAGTATAATCTTCTTGGGATCAAGGTCCTTATCATCCTCTTCCTCTTTAGTGTTCATAGAAATCATCAACTAGGTGGCCCAGTCTGTTAAGTGTCTGCCTTCCCCTCAGGTCATGATCCCAGCATCCTGGGATTGAGCCCTAGGTGGGGCTCTCTGCTCAGTGGAGGAGTCTGCTCCTCCCTCTCCCAATCCCCTTCTTTGTGTTCTCTCTCTCTCTCTGTCAAACAAAATTTAAAAAAAAAAAAAAAAAAGAAATCATTAAGTCCTGAGCAAATAACAGGTTCTTAATAAATACTTGATTGCTCAAGTAATCTATTTATAAAGGTAGAGTACTGCTCAGTGGAAGGAGGGTCAATTTTGTCCCCCCAGGAAACACTGAAAAATGTCTGGAGACTTTTCTGGTTGTCTGGTAGGGGAAGTGGGGCACTCCCTACTAGCACCTATGAATAGAAGCCAAGGATGCTGCTAAACATCTTATAATGCACGGGACACCCACATGCACACACAACGAAGCACTCTCCAGTGCAAAATGTCAATAGGGCTGAAGTGGAGAAGCCCTGGGTTAAAAAAGGAAGGAAAGAGAGTTTGCTTAATAGTTTCAGAATCAAGGTTTCGAGACGGTCTCGCAAGACTGTGGTTGTTACCAGATGGAAGCCCCTCTCCCAACACAGGAAATCCCCACTCCCAAAAATGGTCCTTGGCCCTATCCTGTCTGGCAATTTTATTATCAATGTAGGACAAGTGACAGAAGGTATACACATCAATTCAGTTACTGATGCAGAGCTGAGATTGTACAGTCAGGATTCAGAAGGACTCAACAGGTTGGAACCAAGCACTGAACTAACCAGGGAAGAAGATATTGTACAGAATTAGTTCCAAAAATCCAGTTGCAGGGCCACAGAATTATGAAGCCTTATTCTAGCAGCAGATCATGTGAAAAAGACATAGGTAGTGGGACACCTGGGTGGCTCAGTGGTTGAGCATCTGCCTTCGGCTCAGGTCATGTTCCCATATGTACAATCGAATGTATGTAGTTTGACACTGTTAATTTTTTTAATGAATATAGTCAAAAGTTTGTTGACAAATAAATGAAGAATGCTGAGGAAAATTATAATGCTTTGTACAAATAAAGAACATTCTTGTTTAAAAAAAGGTGGGGGGGCTTCCCGGGTGGCTCGGTGGTTTAGTGCTGCCTTCGACCCAGGTTGTGATCCTGGAGACCTGGGATCGAGTCCCACGTCAGGCTCCCTGCATGGAGGCTGCTTCTCCCTCTGCCTGTGTCTCTGCCTCTCTCTCTCTCTCTCTTTCTCTGTATCTTTCATGAATAAATAAATAAAATCTAAAAAAAGAAAAAAACAGAGTCCCACATCAGGCTCCTCACAGGGAGCCTGCTTCTCCCTCTGCCTTTGTCTCTGCCTCTCTCTGTGTCTCTCAAGAATAAATAAATAAAATCTTAGAAAAAGAAAAAAACAGAAAGACCTACATGATTTCCACTGATTACAAGGCTCAATATAAGCCAACAAGGGTCTGCTAAAAAACAAACAAACAAAAACCTAACATCTTATTAGTAGAAGGGAAATGTCCAGAAAAAGGAATGAGGAGGTGGTCTTGTTGTACTTTATAATCTGGTCGGTGGGAAACCAAGAAAGTTAAATGAGACTGGACAGCTTGGGTTTGCATTCTGACTCCTCCATTTGTTGGCTTTAAGACCTTGGGCAAGTTACTTATCAACTCTCTGCAAGTTAGATAAGTTCTTCCCCATCTATAAAACAGTGCCTCCCTCATGGGGCAATTTTGCAAATCAAATGAGACAATGCATGTAAAGTGCTTACAGCAGTGCCTGGCAAACACTGCGCATTTAGTCAATGATAGTCGTTGTTATATTTCAAGAGAGACCTTGATGAACAAACACGCACTCAGGTCAGAGGGACCCCGGGCATATAAAAAATCCAGAAACCCTGTCACATACAGAACAATTGAATAGACCAGTAGAGAAGTTCCAGTACAATCCTGTCATATAATAATTGCCTCCAGATAGTTGAAAGGGGGCCATATCGATCCAATGAAGTCCAATAATATAGACTTGTTTTACACGGCTTGAAAATGCAGAATGAAAAGTAGCAAATAGAAGTACAAGGAAGCAGTTCTTAGGTCATTAAGAAATCAGAGTAATGGAAAACATAAGGAGTTTCCTTGTGACGTATAGTAAGCTCCTTATGACTAAAACCATGCAAGCAGATGGGGCGGCTGGGTGGCTCAGTCAGTTAAGCATCTGCCTTCTGCTCAGGGTGTGATCCCAGGGTCCTGGGATCTAGCCCGGCTTGGGGATGGGGATGGGGAAGGGTCCTGGGATCCAGCTCTGCTTGGTGATGGGAGATGTGGGCTGGGGGAGGGGGGGGGGTCCCTGCTCAGCAGGGAGCCTGTCTCTCTCTCTCTCTTAAAAAAAAAAAAAGCATGCAAGCAAGAGTTTGGAAATCATCTGCCAGTGACGGTATAAACTGGAGGGGAGATTTCTGAACTTGGAGGGAGATTAGTCATATGACCTCTGAGGTCTCACCCAATTAATACGATGCTAAGATTCTTTTTAGAACAAACACCAAATAGGAGATATAGTTCCTATTCCAGCCTGCTTCTCTCAACCCATCCCCACCATCCACACCCTCTATGTTTCCAATGCCTCTTCGTTCTTTTTCTCAGCATGTTGACAAATATTTTCCTTCTTGCTCTCACTATTAAAAACTATTAACCAGGGGATCCCTGGGTGGCTCAGCGGTTTAGCGCCCGCCTTTGGCCTGGGGCATGATCCTGGAGACCCGGGATCGAGTCCCGTGTTGGGCTCCCTGCGTGGAGCCTGCTTCTCCCTCTGCCTCTCTCTGTCTTTCATAAATAAATAAAATCTTTTAAAAAATAAAAAAAAACTATTAACTATTAAAAACAAAAAATTTACATGTTAACTAACTAGAATTTTAAAAAACGATGATGAATTTAATTCCAATAATGAAGTATTTCCTGATTAAGTTTATCTAAAGCAATGCTTTTTGCCTCTTAGAAAATACCTTAACCTAGTGGTTGAACCTAATGGTTCTCAAACTTTGTCATAGTGAAACACTTATTAGTTACCTCATTCTTTACAAAACACAGCAAAGCTCTGACCATTAGTATAGGTAAATATGTAATTTTGTATTATATCAGATTTCAACTTGCATTATGTTCTAATGAAAACAGATAGTTGGTATCAATTGTGAGAATATTAAAAAGTTGCCAGATTCTTGAAGATTTTATTTATTCATTCAAGAGAGATGCAGAGAGGCAGAGATCTAGGCAGAGGGAGGAACAGGCCCCCTACAGGGAACCAGATCAGGACACCATCCCAGGACCCTGGGATCACGACCTGAACCAAAGGCAGACACTCAACCAGTGAGCCCCCCAGGTGCCCCAGTTACCACATTCTTAGGACAAGCTTGATTGTTCTATAATCAGGGTATCCAGAACCAGTTTAAACTCATTGGTTCAATCAATGACAACTCGCCTCAGTTAACACATTTTTATAAGCCAACCAGTCAGTGATAGCCCCTCACCTCTAAGGGTCAACCAACCAGGAACTAACTCACGACATAAATACATTTCAGAGTGCCAGGCAGTCAACAAATAAATATGCTTCTACAGGTGATTCAGCCCACGTACGTCTGGGAAAGTAAGCCAATCTCTGAATTTGGGGTTTCCAAAAACCAAAGTATGCTTACTAGGTTCATTGTACCCAAACTCTATTTATCCTTCATATCTGCTACCAACTAAGTCAGTTCCAATGATAATCTGAACTCCAGTGGTTTCACTGAGTTCTCACCATGTCTATGACTTGTAACCAAGTAGGTGTTTGTACGAAATCATCAGTCTTTGTACAAAGTAATTAGATATTTTAGTTTTTAGTTTACAGGTATACATGCTGGTAAATAATTATACCTAAGCCTTTGTATAAGGTCATTAGACATTTTATTTAGGAGGTATACTATTGAGTAATTAGACGTAGGTCTCATAATTCATTAGACCTGTTGTTTTGGAGGCACACCATTTGATAACTATTTTTGTCATTAAACTGCTTATTCCTCTGCTGCTCACTTTACCTTCGCTTTTGTTTGTCTATATTATAAAGTCTTATCTTATGTGTTGTTGTTTTGTTCTGAAATACCTTATTTCTGATGTATGTATAAAGGAGCGTTTCACAGGAATAGCCCAATAAATCACTGATCCAATCCAAATAGACCTAAGGGATCAGAGCTGAGGATTCATTAGCCTGGCTCCCAATTCAGGAAAAGGCAATTGGCCAAACTTAGCTTTGGGTTCCCTGCAAAACTTTCATGAGAGCATTCTCTGTCTTGTCAATGTGTGAAAGACAGTCACTTTTAGTCTGTATTCCAGGGTCAAACATTGTCAGGTCATTGACTGCATGGCCCTTTACTAACCTTTCTTGGAAAGGGCACCCAAGATACCATTTGCAGGTACATGCTCTTACTAAACAGCTTCTTTTATCTTTCTTGGATTCTTCTATGTCAAAATTGCAACCTCCTCTTGGAAGAACTCCTGCTTCCCATATAAAGCTGTCTGGCAATCCTAGCTCTGGTGCTTACTTTGATAAAGGACAATATCTTTGAGTTAGGATAACAATGGCCATCGCGCAGGAACTTTTGACATATCAAAATCAGCAAATTCATTTAAGAGGAACTCCAGAATCAATTAATATATTTAAGAGGAACTCCAGAAATCTTAAGAGTCAATAGTTTGCTTCTTTAATTCACATGCTGAGGCCTAAAAAGCAACATTCTAATTCCAGCATGGTCTCTCTCAAAGACTCTGACACCCTCTGAAACCCACTCTCATTTCATTTTTCTCTCTTTCCACTCCCCTTTACCTGACCATCTATAGGAGCCTTTCATCAGAACCTTTTCTGGAAAAGCAATAACATTCTAAAATTGCTAAACCGGAAGGCAGTCCTAAGGAAATTAGGTGAACTGTTTTGAGGAGTTTTTGTTTTGTTTTTCGATTTAAGTAAATTGAATTTTTTTAAAAACAGAGCTAAATTTAAGCCCTGGTCTGGAGCCACATTAAGAGCTATAACTAAACTTTTTCCTACACCTAAAGAAGTCGGGGAGAAATTTGTTAAATAATTTAGGATTTTATTAGGTACTTATTGCTCTGGACTACAGACCTGCATTAAGTAGTTCAATTAATTGTTAGTACTACAGCTGGAGAAGAATGTACAAAAGCAGCAGGAAAGAAAGGAAAAATTTAAATAACTCAGCCATGTAAAATGAGAGAAAAAAGTACCTTAAGAGAGCAAGAAAAAAAATAGAAAATATAGTACAAAAGACAATTTCAGAAGCCTCTCTTTTAAAGGGACAAAGATTCAAAATTATAAATTAAATAAAAATGAAAACAGACTTCAGGAAATTTTCAAAGAGTATTCTGGAGTAGACCCAACAGTTGAAGTAAAGGGGACTTGCCTTTTTCAGTTCTTTTTTCTTTCTTTTAATGGACTCAAATATTAGGGGATTTAATGAGAGAAAAAAATAATTGAAATCCCAAATGTCCAATTTGTAGCCAGACATTTTCAGAGAGCCTTCAAAAGTAAATTAGCTAGAAATCAATAGAACTTACGGTTCTCTAGATAGGGAGCCTATAGAGAGGGATACTTAATGGTTGATTATTGCAAGCAAAAACATTGTTGAAAAAACCCAATGTCCCATTTTGACTAACAGAAAGATGACTATCCAAAATCTGTCCAGTGATGCAGTTCCAAGGGAGACATTAGCACCCAACAATTCCAGTCCTTCCTCTAAATTTATGTCCCAAATCTCAGACACCACTGTGTGACCGTGCCAATTATACCCTCCATTAGGGTGGGGCTATGTCTAGTTTGGCTGACTCTATTCGCAGCTCCAACCCAGGCATGGAGTAGGTGCTCAGTAAATAATCTGTTGAATCATGAATCAATAAATGAATAAAGAAAGTGAACTTTTAATTGGCACACTGCTGTCAGTGCTTTAGTCCAAAAGAACAAAACCTCTATGCTGAGGTTTGATCCTCCATCATTAATTGGTGTGAATCCAGCTGGAATTATTGGAGGCCCTGCCCCATCTGGATCTTGTGGCAGGCTCCTGTCTTCCCCTCTACTGTCTACTCTCTGCTCCTGCTGATGTGACCATAACTGTTTACGTCACTTAGATGACTCCCTAGGGGGTTCATAACTGAGCAATGTACAGACACACAGGTCTCAGTCTCACAGGGCACACTGGATCCTAAAGTCTCTTCTGGTGGGGAAGGAAAATCTGCCCAAACCCAGTTCTTATTTCAGTACTTCCCTTTGAGGCAAAGCCAGCAATCTGAGCTCAAGCTTTCGCTGAGGGTGGGACAGAGGTTCGGCCTGGTGTGCCTCTGGCCTGTGCGGAGCTAACAATAGTAATGGATAAGTCTCCAGGGCAACCAGGACCACTTTCAACCCTTCCAGCCCTGGGGTGCTCTGTCCCCTGGGGAGCCCTGGACTAACCCACTCTGGCTTCCCTTCGGGGTTCCCCTCCCAGCACCTCCTGGCTGCAAGCTCCGTCCCAGCAGAAGGCCATTCTTCCTTGGCCTGAGTTTCACCTTCTTGTATCAGGTGGCAGACCAGCTGGTTCCAGGCCCTGAAGCAGGTCTTCTGGCTCCTCCCAGAAACCAACCAACTTCGGAGCAGGAAATCCTGCCCCTCCCCAAAGAGTGGGAAACCGCAGAGAAAGAGAGAGATGAAACAGAAGGGAAGGCAGAGGAGGAGGGAAAGGGAGAAAAGAAGCAAAAGGAAACAGGAGATCAATAAAAAGAAGCCAAATTTGGTTGAAACCTCAAGGTAAGACTTTTTAAAATCAATTATATATAATAGCATCACTATTTGTGTCGGGGCTTAGTACATAGTAGGTCATCAAAAAAACCGCTATTGAAATAATGCATCTATTGGAATAAACTGGAGGTCTGTGCTGAAGAGAGATTTCAATGTCAAATGCTGGTCAAAAAAAAAAAAAATGCCCGATGAGCTTTGAAATGTGTAGGAGGGAAGATATGATAAGACGCAGATGGAACAAGACGTCTGTTACTGGCACCGAGAGCATTCTGATCATTGTGGGACAGAAAGTTAGGTTGGAACAAAAAGTTGCAAAAATAGTTTTAAAAAGTCTGTCTGTTCTTTTAAAATCATACAAAGGTTGCAGGTCGTAAGCATTTTTTTTTTTTTTAATTTAAATTGGCTTGAAACCGATGACAGAGCACAAACACTGGGCTGTATCCTGGGAATTGCTGAGAATGCCGATATCTGCATGCTGCATCTGATCATCAGCCCCTTCGATATTCCTAACTTGGAAACCAGGAGCCTTGGGCAAAGCTTGTTTTAGCCCAAGAAGTCTTGTTCAATGGACCAAGGGAGGCCCAAAGTTGTCAATCAGAATTCTCCTCGTACTGTTGACCTATTCCTTGGCCCCAGCCCAGCCCAAGTGCTCAGGATACTGACCCTCTGGCCAGTTCTGGGAAAATTCAAAGGCACTTCTCACAGATCCCTTAGAGAAACTGGACAGGAACAGGAAATGCCATTCCCCACCCCGACCATTTCCCCAAACCTTCACTTGCCATCAATAGACAGAACCAACCAGAAGGCTGTAGTTTGCCTATCCAGTCACTTGGAGGGATTAAAATAACTGGACTCTTGCTTTGGAAAGCGACTATACGAGATGATGATGCGTTTTCAAAACAGTTGGCTTTTAAGAGTCCTGGCTCCCCCCGACGTTTCCAACAGTGCGTAACGATTCAGAAGGACACACTTGAAGCTTTTTTGGTCTGTGGTTTTGTTTGTTTGGTTGGTTGGTTTTTTAGTGCCAGCCTATCTCTTTGGGGTTTGTGTGAATAAATCAGTCAGAAGCTGAACCGGTGGGAGGGTTGGAGAGGTAAGGAGAGATGAAAGAATCTCACTTCTGCTTGCTTGCCAAGATTGGAAAGGAATTGCCTTTCCCTCTTCATGATACATGAAAATATCATAGGATGTGAAAAATAGATGATATGAAAGTAACATCCAAAAATCTTACCTCACTCTTTATACTAGTATCAGTGCAGCTAAAAGCGCCCTGCACCCGATTTCTGAGCTGGAATAAATCTTAAAGGTAACATAATTTAATTCCTCTTGTTTGCCAGGTAAGGGAACCAGAGCCAAGAGGGAAAGGGTGCTTGCCCAAGGTCACATATATGTCAGTGGTGGAGAGGAGACTGGAACGCATTTCTCCTGGTCCCACCCAAGGGCCCTGTAAAACACTACCTAGACTTTACAGGAAGATGCCCCAGACACCCAAGAACTCATAAACACTGCATCTGCTGTTTGAAAAAAAATAATTCAGTTAAAAGATGCTCAAGTAATCCTTGCCTGGCAGAAATGGAAAGAAGGAAAGATTTTCCTAAGAGTTAAGCTTTTCCAGGATCTGTTTTATAACTGTTAGGGCACTAGAGAGAGAGAAAGAAAGAGAATAGAAAGATTTAAGGCAGGTTTGTCAGGAGACAACTAGAATATTTCAAATTCCTACCAGTGACCCAGCATTTTGCATGCTTTATATCTTTATAGAATCTCACAGTATCCTCCTCTTACAAATAACATTTTTTAAATTGGCTCAAATTCACAGAGGGGAATAGGATATTATTATTTCTGCATCTCTAATTAGTAGACCCAAGATCACGCTCTGGACTAATGTAGATATTTATAGTTCAGTGACCATTACATTCTTATTCAGGCCACTCCCCAGTGTGGACCCTTGCTCCAGCCATTTCAATCTACTTGAGGTTCCTCTGACATGTCATGCTATTTCTAGACTCCTTGCCTGAACACACACACAGTTCCCTCTATTTGGGATGCCCTTCCTACATCTTCTTCACCTCCATAACTTGTATTTATTCTTCAAAACTTAGCTCCAGGACCACCCTTCTCCCACCATCCTGGACTAATTTGGACACTCATATTCCCATTAGCACCCTCTGCACACCTCTATTATAGCATATTATTATGCTATTGTAAGCTTGGATTTACTTGCCTACCTTCCTTGTGTTTAACTATTATTTCCTGGAAGGAAGATACCAAAAATTGCTCAGCTTTTATATTCCTGGCCCCTAGCACAGCCGGGACATATATTAGTGCTGGATAAATGTTTGGGGGGTGGGGGGGAAATGGATGAATGAATAAATGAAATATTTCCTTTCCTTTTCTTCCATTAAAATGATTTAATAACAATCTCATTTTCATGCATTTGACTCTTGAATAGCTTGGGGGGGGGGAGTAGAAGATGTCACTACTATAAGCTCCCCATCACTTCAAGCCTGACAGGTTCCTCAGAAGAGCTAAATAGGGTTAAATGTGGCAGTCGAACAAGCATTAATTTCTGCTTCCCGATAAAATGCACTGATCACAGTAGAAGAATTTACATGCTATAAACCACAAGGACAAAGAGAACTGGAATAGAAACAACAGCAGATGAGAGATGTCAACGCCCTCTGGAAGATGAAAAGTGGATGGATGAGTGATAAGTGACTTAGCAAAGCAGAGATTGCTGAAGCCCAAGTGTCCCTGATAGGAAGCCCATAAGAGGCCAAAAAGCACAGGAGAATGTCAGGGATCAGGGCATCGGGCATCTCAGTACACAGCCGGAGAGATGAGGGGAGAAATAGGGGCCACTCTGGATTCCCTCTCTTGCCCCCCACCCACCCCCAGTAAAAAAGGAAAGTTGATTTTCTGGAGAGAAACTGGCCAAAGAGGCACCAGACTGAGGGACAATAGGCACAGCACAGAGCGGGGTTAGGCATGAAGCTAGAAACAGGGATTAGAGAAAGATTCAATACTGAAAGATGAGATTCCCCAGCCCCTTAACCTGGCTCAGCTCCCAGAACATGAACAGCGCAGTGTATCCCCCTCTCCATTCACCCTACTTGAGCCTGCATGAGGCAGAAGAATTCAAGATTCCTCCTTGTAGAAAGTGCCCAACCAAGGGAAGGAAAGCTATAGACACTGACAGGGGGCAGGGGAGAGGGGCCTTCGATGAACCTGCCAAGCACTCACTAGATTATCCTACGGTAAAATCCAACAGTTGGCAAACCCTGCTTTCACACCCAAAGCTTCCAACACTCAAGGAATGGACTCTAAGGATCACCAAGCATGGAATGAAAGCCTCTGGCATTGAAGACGACTCCAACATAGGTAATCCAGAGAGCCGGGGCAATCATTAACAACAACAGCCAGGGCAACATTAAAATCTCCCCAGGGATAAGGGAAGACAGTGCATCCATGAATAAATATCAGGAAGCCACTGTTTTGTTTTGTTTTGTTTTGTTTTTAAATACTAGAAAACAGGAAAGAGCTTTTTTTCTTTAACTTTTATTTATTTTAGAGGGGGAGAAGCAGGGGAGAGAGAGAGAGAAAGAGAATCTCGAGCAGACTCTGCACTGAGTGCGGAGCCCCATAAGGGACTCGATCCCACAATCCTGAGATCACGACCTGAGCAAAAACCAAGAGTGGGATCTATAAGCAACCAGGTTTCCCAAGAAGAGCTTTTGAAAAAATACAACTAGAAATTTAAAGATTAAAATGAAGCACTGGAAGATACAATTGACAGTATCCCCCCCAAAAGAGGGACAAAAAAGGAGAAGAGATGAGAAACAAGACAAAAAGAGTAAGAAACCTACAGGCTTTCTAAGGTCTTCTCATAAGAATTCCAAAAAAAGAGAACAAGAGGAAGTGGAGGGGAATACATTAATCCAAAAGATAATTTCTCCAAAATGCCCCCTGATGAAAGATTTGCATTGTCACATTGAAAAGATACACTGGGTGCCCAAAACAATGAATGAAAAAATAATAATAAACCTCTCCGCAAAGTACACTATTAGAAATGTTAGAACCCCAGGAATAAAGAGATCCCCAGTGTTCTAGAGAAAGGAAAAACAGTTCAAAAACCAAGGATTAGGAATCCAGAGAGCAATTGGACTTCTCAGTAACAATACTGGAAGCTAGAAACTGAAAGGCAGTACAGCCGTGTCTTCCAATTCCAAGGGAAAATAGCCTTCAGTCTGGAAATCCTTACCCAGACTAACGGAGTCAAGGGAAATGTAAAAGACAAGCAGAGCGAGCTGCCTCACTGGGGTTTACCTGGCCAAGGTCTGATGGATTCATGCCACATAAAGATGTTTAATGTGAAATATCACTCCTGCATCCAAGGTGTCAAAAACATTTCCCTACCATTTAGAAGGAGGTGAGCCAAGAGAGAAAAAAGGCTGAGTTCCCAGGTGGATGGCAAAGGGAATGTCCCAGATAACAGTCTGTCGAGCTCCTAGACCAGACTGGAACGGAATGACTTGGGACTCCAGGAGGGATGTCTCCAAAGAAAAATATTAGATAGATTATCCAATGAAATCGGCCAGTTTATTTGAGTCATATAGCTCTTGTCAGAGGATTCGGGGAACACCACCAACTCAGTAAGCAAACAAAAATGAGGTGATTGTTAACTCCCAGGAGGGAAGGGGAGAGCAGAAGAAAAGAAATGCAGTCACAGTACATTGCCTTGCTGGGCTGTAAACAATTGGTCATTATAACATAAACACTATTGATTTAATTAAAAATTGTGCAATCATGGTATTAGGAATCCGAAAGGAAGGAAAGGAGCATGTGTGAGTTGCAAGAAAAAGCAAAGTCCTAATAATATTCCTTAGTAGGTAATCAAATAAACAATTTCTAAAATTTCAAAATCAAGAAACAGCAATAAAAGCATATTGTTTAAAAATATGGAGTTGATTCCCAGAAAGGGGGGGTCGGGGGGGTGGGGAGAAAGATTTCCACCAGTGATTGCCTTTGAATGAGCCTAGGGCACGGGGAAGGGAGGAACAAGGATTGCTGTTATTCATTATAACCCGTTTGGTGCCATGTGACTTTTTAAACCCTCCTCGTGTATTATACTAATAAACACAAAAATTATTAAAAGGAAAATAAGAAAGAAAATGGCTCAGTCCGAACAGCGGTCTCCCACGGATTACATTCCAACTAGCCATCAACATGTTGATGCCTGGAGCCATTGAATTAAGTCTCGAACAAGCTATAGTTAAAGTATTTACCTAATTACCCAGAGCAGCTCACCAGTCTGTCCACATTCACTTCAGAAGCGCCTGGGGAGCTTGGTAAAAATACAGATTCCTAGGTCCTGCCCTGGATGGTTCTGATTCCACCGGCCTGGAGGGGGCCTGGAAATCTGCCCTTCGGTCCCCCAGATGATTCAGGGGCACAGCAAAGGTGCAGGAACCAGTGGACTGGAGCCGAAATTGTGAGTGTGTCTAGGGAGGGGTGAGGGGTGAGGGATATGTGGTTTGTGTGTCTGTGTGTGTGTGACTGTGTCTGTGTCTGTGTCAGCGTGTTATGAGTCTATCTCCCTCCCTCCCTCCTGTCTGCATCCCCTGTTATCTGAACTTAACCCATAAATAACCTCTGGGCTGCTGAAAAACATTGCCAGAATCGAGTCCCCTTCGCATGGTAAACCTTGCAGTAGGATCTTCCTCTCCCAACCCTGGGGCTCCCTCTCCTGGAAGAAACTTGTTAAAGCTCTAAGCTTCCTAAACTTAGAAACTCATTCCATTCCTAAGAGGTCATTTTCTCCCCCGGGGCGGTTTCCAAGCCCTTCAACTTCCTGAACCCCCAACCCCACCCCAGGTCAGACAGAAAATGCAAAATTCACCTGGCCTGGGACTTTTCTTGCCTTACACGTGTGAATATATACAGATCAGGAGGGAGGCTGCAGGAGAGGTAGAAATGACAGTGAGAAGTGCCCGTTGTGGTTCAAGCCCCAGGAAAAGGAGCCGGGGAGGAGGCTTTCTCCCCCACCTTCTTCCTCCCCTTCCCCCAAGACATATGGATGAACGGACATGGCACATCCGTCTGCTTCCCAAAAAATCAAAGGCATGAAGCACCTTAAGCTGAAGAGCTCACTGAATTTGGAAGCCTGAGACAAGGGTTCCATATCCACCCTTAGTGGACCTCCTGGAGTCCTCTTTGTCAAAGCCTCGTAAACCATACCTGTCCATGGACTCTTGGATTTTTCCCACAAGCCAAACACACGCTCAGCCTGACACAGTGTCTGGCACAGAAGAAATGCTCAAAAACATTTGAATGAAAGCTTAACTCCTTGCTACCCTAATAATCAGAACCTCCCTTCAGATCTGCATACTTCTCAAGTGCCTCGAAAGTACCTCCAGGCTCACACTAAACTTTATATTTCTTCAGGTCCCTTTGCTCTCCAACCCATAGCATTCTGGCTTTAGCTCCTCAGAAGCCTCTGACGCAGTCTCCAGGGATTCCTGTATGCAAGACCCAATGTATTCTTGTCACTTATCGTCCTCCTTGACGTCCCAAAGCTTCAAGGCTGTGATCTTTCCCATCTCATTGAGAACCTCCATGCCACCCCCACCTCCCACCCTCCCTTCCCTGTTCTCTCAGGTCATTCTGCTTCGTGCTTCTTCTCGCTCTCCTTCCCTGGCTCTCCTCTTCTGCTTAACCCATATATGGTAGTGTACTATCCTCCCCACCCCCCAACTTGTACTCTTCATCCTGCCCCTGATGGTGTCATTTACACCTACAGTTTCAAATTTTAACTTACAAGATTTAATTTTCCCAAATCTGTATCTCTAGTCTAGACCTTTCTCTTGAGCTCCAAATACCTGCCAGATACCTTTATCTAGATGTGTGGAAATCACTTTCCTTTAAATATGCAAAAAATGCTTTCTGCGAACCTACTATGTGCCAAGCACCATGCTAAACTGGAGATACACTGGCAAGACAGACCAGGCTTCTGCTGTCCTAGAGCTATGTGTTGGGAAAAACAGGCAAATGAGCAACTGTGAATACCAAGTGATGGGAGCTATGATAAGAGAAATGCCCAGCATTTGGGGAGCACCCTACCTGGTCCAAGGAGGGCAGGGAGGATGATTTTGGGGGGTAGAACCTGAAGGAAAAGGGAGTAGGTAAGTAAATGATCCTTAGGAAAGGATTTCAAATCCTATGAAGAACTTACAAAGCTAAAACAATGAGTTTGGTCTTTATCCTAAGAACAATAGGAAGCCACTGAAGAAGAATTGGATAGAGTAGAGCCCAGAAAGCACATCCACAGTGTTGGCAATGGTCAAATGTTAGCAATGGTTAAGTTGGATGGTAGGCCCATAAGGCTTTCACTCTATTACTATGCTTTATAAATTATTTATGGTTCATATGTTTTTTGTGCACATCAAATATTTCACAACTTTTCTTTTTTCTTTTTTCAATGAATGGATTAGAGAAGGTGAGACAGGCAGAAGAATGAGATTCCTAAAGCGGAAAATAACAGTGGCTGAGTTAGGACGGTCACTGTGAAGGTGAAGATGTGTCTAGAGGTACTAGAGAGGTAGAATTGACTAGACTTGATGAGTAATGGAATTTGGAGATATGGAGAAGGAGGAATAAAGAAGGAGCTCCAAGGTTCTGGAGTATTCATTAACTAATGGTGTAGCCATTAATTGAAATAGAAATTCCCTAGGAGATGATGAATAAAAATAGCAAAGTCATTGAAGAACAGTCTAGCAGTTTCTTAAAAAGTTAAACATAAATGTCCCATATGACCCAGGAATGAACTCCTGGGTATATACCCAAGCTGTCTAGACAAAGACTTCCACACCAATATTTACAGCAACAATGTTCATAACAGCCAAAAAGTGGAAATTCCAAATGTCTGTATTGGTGAATGGATAAACAAAATGTAGTATATCCATACAATAAAATACGATTTGGTGATGAAAAGGAACAGAGTATTGAGACACACTACGATATGGGTGAAGCTCAAAAATATTATGCTAAAGTCAAAGAAGTCAGACACAAAAGATCCTATTTCATGTGATTCCACTAATATGCAACACAGAGAGTAAATTATTGGAGCTGGAGATGGAGCTGGAGCTGGAGATGGGAACAGGGAGTAATTGTAAATGGGTAAGAAGGATCTTTTTGGGGTGATGGAAATGTCCTAAAATTCTATTGTAGTAATGGTTTCCCAACTTTATAAATTTATTAAAAATTGAATTGTACGCTTACACAAGATACTTTTCTGGTATATAAATTATTTTTCAAAAAGTCTGTTTAAAAAAAATCAGGTCAGTTTCAGCATGTTGAGTTTGAGGTGTTTAGGAGACATTAAAAAGGCGAGGTTGAATAAGCAGTTGGTTACGCCACCTGATGCTTAGGAGACAATGCTGCACAGGAGATAGAAATTTTTAAGTTTCATCAACACGAAGATAGTAATTGGAGTCACTGGAGTGAGGGAAATCCCCTGGAGAAGAGGGAGAAGAAAAGAGTGAGAACAGAATCAAGGCCAACTCAAGGGATCCAAAGGGAAGGGAAGTCCGTAAAGAACACTGACAAGAAGGAGTCAGAAAAGTAGGAAGAAAGCCCAGAGAATATAAATGGGTGGAATCCAAGGGAAGAAGATGCTCTGGGGCAGGAAAGAGGCTACTGAGAAGTCAGGTAATATAAACAGATTCCACCATAAAAGTCAAGGTAGAAAAATCTAGCAGGGTTAGAGGAGCCCAGTAACATTGTTGGGTATGGCTGCAGGAGGCCAGAAGCCTCCAGAGGCTCAGGCATAGGGTACAGAAGGAGAGAAGTGTTGATGGTGGGGGCAAGGCTGGATTGATGAGCCTGAGGAGTGGTGGGGGGCGGGGGACGACCCAGAATTTTTGATACAGGGCAATGAGGGAATATAAAAGGCCAGTAAACAGCTAGAGTTCTAGACTAGGGATAGGGATCCCAGGGTGCAAAGTTTCCAAGTCTGGGAGTGAATGGCCACAACTACAAATTCCAGCAGTAGGTATTTAAGGCCCTGTAAGATGTGATTCCGCTTACTTCTCTGGGCAGATTTCTTTTTTTTTTTTTTTTTTTTTTTTTTTTTTGTTGTTAATTTACTTTTTAATTTTTTAAATTAAAAAAAAATTTATTGGAGTTCAATTTGCCAACATATAGCATAACACCCAGTGCTCATCCCATCAAGTGCCCCCCTCAGTGCCCGTCACCCAGTCACCCCCACCCCCACCTCCCTTTCCACCACCCCTTGTTCATTTCTCTGGGCAGATTTCTAACCGTGTAACCCCACCCCTTAAATTCAGTGATCCTGCCATATGGAATTGTTAGCAGTTTCGCAAACATGCCATTCTCTTTCACACCTCCTTCTATTTTCTCACACAGCTTCCGCGGCATGGAATGTTCTACAAACCAGCCCTCCCCTCTCCCGCACACACTCCTGGAACCCAGCTCAGTGCTCACTCTTATCCTTCCTCATTTGCCTAGAATATTCCTGCTCTTGTTTCAATATGGGATCAAGGTTACCCTTGCCTCTGAAGCCTCGCCTACTTGCCCATCCCCCACATAGACCAGCCTATTTGCTTCTTTACACCCTTGGGAGGCCAAGGGCAAGCCATCCTAAGATGGGCCACTTTGACGAGAACATTATTTTGAGTGAAAAACAATCCAAACCAAGCAGATTCAGAGAAGGCCTTTATCTGCACCGGCCCCCCCACCCCCCATCACCAACTGCCTGCTTGTACCAGGAAGAAAGCTGTAGAGGAGATTCCTCTTTACCTAAGACACCTATCTGCATAACGGCAATCTTTGTTTTCCAAACATCTCCTTTCACCCTCCTGCTAATGCTACACTGCCCACCCTTTGTATCTTCAGACCCCTACCCCTCTCCTTAGCTCTTGTAAACCGCATGTTGCCTCACTGTCTTTGGAATTTCATGTCTGTGTGGATTCACTGTACGTCTGAAAGTAAATTTGATTTTCTCCTATTAATCTGTCTCATCTCAATTTGATTCTTAGTCCAGCAGAAGGACCTTGAAAGGCAGAGGTAATTTCCCCTCCCCAGCAGTTGACGTAGTCAGAAGGATACTTTAACTCACGGGACACTGCTCACCCCAGACACTGCTGCTGCTCAGAAATCCTGGGACATCTGACATACAGCTGGCAGAAGGTAAGATTTCTTACCATGTCAGCCTCCCAGGATCTCTATGTGCAGAGTCCAATGGAGTGAGTGGTGAGAGTCCTTTTTCCCTCTTTCTAAGTTTAGATGAGTAAGAGAAAATATTTGCAGGACTGGTTCCTTGGGACTAGTGACTCTGGTTAAATTTGCTAGACTACTCTTTGGTTAGTGATCCATTTCTTTCCAGATACAGTCTTTTTCTTGGTCTGTGTCCTTTGTGTCTTCTGTCATGGAATGGGTTACATTGACATTAGGCTGCCCACCAACTTCCGTGCAATGAAGTACATAGTAAAACAGCACTTAGTCCCTAACCCTGTGGCACAGCCCTCCTAAGTATTACTGTGGCTCCAAAATGATGTAAAAAAAAAAAAAAAAAAAAAACAAAGGTAAAAGAAAAAATTACATTTCCTTACTGCTTACAGCCCATTGACAAGTCCCTGAAACAGGCAGAGTGACCTTCCTCTGGGAGCTCAGCTGCCTCAATGTGGACACTCATTAAGGCAAAAGGCAGTCTTAGGCCACCCCCTCAGGACCTTGAGTCTACTTTAAACATAGAGAAATTCCTTTATAGTCTGGAAGCTTGGAAACTTCCTTTACCTCTACCCCCCAAGATAGATGTTAACAATCATCCTCCAAGCATAAGGCCCACTGATAGACATCTGAAGGGTCTCATGACTGAGTTTTTACTAAAGAGTGATAAATGAACTTTTCCTGAAAATAGCCCCCTCAGGGTCCTGGAAATCTTGTTTCCAAAATACCTTGGAGGTTTGTGCTGTCCCTAACTCCCTCCCAACTTAAAAGTATATAATTGGCTACTTCTCATGACCCCAGGGCAGCTCTCTCTGCCCACGGGTCCTGTCCCTGTGCTTTAATAAAACTACAATTTTGCACTGAAGACATTATTATGACATTATTAAGACATTATTCAAGAATTATTTCTTGACCATTTGCTCTGAACTCCAACATTTTCACATCATTTTGGTGCCCGGTCACGTGGCTTGAGTCTTCTCATCTGAACTCCAAGCTTTGGTGCAAATTCGGTGAGTACTTTCTTTTCCCTTCCTTTACTTTCATTTCAAGGGCTTTTTAAGGAGTATGGTCTTATTGAAACACTTTCAATGTCAGCTGTTCATGCTGCAACCCTCTAGTCCGTGGCTACTCTACAGGGAGGAGAAAGCTTGTCTTTTCTCTGGAAGTTAGTATTATGGATGGAATGGTAACAAGACCAGAAACTTGATGCCCTCTCTTTCTTCCTGTCCTTATACAAAGCTGTCTGTCTTGGGCACAGGACAGCCACCTGAGTCACCAGGATGGCTGCCAAGCTTTAAGACTTTCATGTGAAGTTCCCTCCTCATTGGTCTAATGTGATTCCCTCCACATCTCTGGTCTCATCACTTCTGACCTCAAGATCTCCACTCAGAGCGGCCGTTCCTGATTGAATTAAAACCCAACCAGGAGCCATTTCCTAGGGAAGCTGACTGTAAACGTCTACATGTATTAGAATGTCACTTAGACTGTGATGGATTTCTTATCTTTACTGTTTTCCATCAATGTCCTCTACTAACTACTTACCTTACAAATTGGGGTAATTTCACCTTGTAAAGCTTTTCTAATACTTTCCATGGATTAAAAAGCAGCAGGTTCTTCACAGCAAGGCAAGGCATAGTATCTTCATCCATACACTGGCACCCATTTTGCAGCATAGAGTGTGATGGGCAAGGAGGGGATGCTAGCATCCCTCCTACAGGGCCTTTAGTGAGTGGCAAGGCAGCAATCATAGCGATTTCATTCAAGGGACGCCTTAGGTCGCTTTGATACCAGGAACCTCTGACATAGCCTACGTGGAATGCCACCCAGGAGTGGGGGGGGGGGGGGGGGTGGATTTTCTTGATAATGGACCTTCTCCCTTCTTCAGTTCCCAAGGACTCTGCCTCAGAATGCCTTTTAACCCACTGGAAGCAATTCAGATTGCAAAATTTAAGAAGGGACCAATCTCCTGTAACACTGCATGGCCTCACTCAGATCTATCAATCTCTTGTGCAGGAAACAGGGCAAATGGACAGAGGTATCCTCGGTCCAGGACTTCATGGCTCTAAATCAGGACCTGCACCTAATGGCCTCTTCCAGAACATGTTGGGTCACTAACTCAGCCAGTAAACTCTCTCCTGATAATCTGAATGATAATTAAATAGGCCTCCTCCTGATAGAACCCAGGTTGCTGGAGGAAATAGGCCATCCTTGATGGAGGGGACACTGACCCTCTCTCCTGTTCCTCCTCCTAATAGATGTGGGTGCTTCTCCTTCATTCATTTCCTGGGCTAAAAGCTATAATTGGAGCCAATTGTGGTTCGTTAGTCTCCTTAGTCTACCTCGGGATGGGGACTTTAAGGAATAGTCCCAAGGAGCTGCCAAAACTCCCTTTGCTTTGGGGAAGTTCCCTGTCTTCTCTGGTCCAACACGGACTGCGTGTTTCCACTTTGGTCGGAAAAAAAAAAACCCAAAAAAAACAAAACATGACATCTGCTTATCTGTCAGTTGATGAGGTTTAAATCCAGGAACCCTCTTTCTTTGCCTTCTGGCAGCACCTGGCCTCTTCTGCCTCCCCTCCCCCTCTTGTTTCTACAGCACCTTGGGTGCAACCTGCATAACTGGTTCCTAATACCATCCCCGGTGCCTCTGGCACTATTGGCTCCTCCTCCTACCCTGTCAAGGAGTGAAGAGCACCCCCTCAGACTTAACACCACCCTCTTCAGATTTCCCCACCAGTGCCCCAGGTAAAAATTGACAATGGAGAACAAATTGGTTGACTTTTAAGTGGACCCAGGACCCAGGTTGACTTTTAAGTGGACTTTTAAGTGGACTTAAAAGTGGTTGACTTTTAAGTGGAACATAATTTAGTATTTAAAGTAATTTAAGTTTGTTGGTTTAAAATGACACATTTTTAGCGTTATCTGCATTAAATATAAAACTTTTATTCTACCAAAGTTTACTAAATGTCAAATAAGCTCGTGTTACCTCAGGTTATCATGTTGCAGTATCTTAGCAAAAAGATGACTTAAAATGATAGCTAATTTTGTCTGTTTTAAAGTTTTCTTGGGTAATTGTTAAGATAGCTTTCACAATCGTTGGTAACTTGAAGTTTTAAAGTTTTTCTTGGTTGTTGAATTGAGATTAAATTCATTGGACATCTAAGTCTTTTCCAAATAGGATAAAGTGCTAAAGCATTGATTACTAAACATACAGTGTATCTGCTTTGGACTCCTTTTGCAGAGAAACTAAGGATATTTGGGTCTGCTGTGAAAAACTACTTTGTGCTTAAATGTATCTATAAATTTGCCACCTAAAGAATTCTGGTGTAATAATTCACAACTCATTACTACTTGGTTTTAGGACTGATGGAAATAAGGGAAGCAACAAGGGGCCCCTGGGTGGCTCAGTCGGTTAGGCTGAGTCATGATCTCAGGGTCCTGAGACTGAGCCCTGTCTTGGGGTCTCTGCTCAGTGGGGGTCTGCTTCTCCCTCTGCCCCTCCCTACCCCCACTCTTTTAAAAAATGTTAGTTAAAAATTAAAAAAAGAAAGAAAGAGAGAAAGAAAGAAAGAAAGAAAGAAAGAAAGAAAGAAAGAAAGAAAGAAAGAAGAAAGAAAGAAGGGAAGCAACTCTATGTATGCAAAAGATCTAAGAAATTAGGAATACATTTTTGTTGAAGGTTTAAGAAAGTAATTTTGGCCTAAATAAGACTGGTTGGAGACCAATTACTTGGGACGAAATCTGAATGCAAAGGAAAGTTGTAGAAGGTTTTCTGAAGGGACATCTTTGGAAAGGAATTTTAAGTGTGGTCAGGACAGACAAAGGTTGAAATGAATAGATTTTTAAAATACACTGATGGAGCGCCTAAGTGGCTAAGTGGGTTAAGCATCCAGCTCTTGGTTTTCAGCTCAGGTCATCATCTCAGGGTAGTGGGATTGAACTCCCTGTCAGGTTCTGCATTTGGGATGGAGTCTGCTTGTGATTCTTTTCCTTCTCTTTATCCCTCCCCTGCCCCTCACTCTCTCTCTTTGAAATAAATAAATAAATAAATAAATAAATAAATAAATAAATAAAATCTTAAAAAAAATACACTGGTATAAGATTGAAATTCTGCATTCTCTCTGTTAAAAAGACACATTTTCTTGGATTGTTAGTGTGCTCTTGATAAGAAAACGTAAACAAAGTTGTTTTCTACATGCCCAGAAAAACCAGTTTCTAGGTTTTTGACCTCATCATTGTCAGGTCTTTGATGATCTATAACCCTATTTAGGCATGTGCTTTAAAACCTTCTAAGGTTTTCCAAACTTCTCCAAGATTTAAACTGTAAATGAAGTCTGACTAATTAGGATTGTTTATTCGGTATGTTACATTCTGGTATAAGATCATCACTCAATATTCCGATTATTGAAGTGTTCTGTGTCGTAGAAATAACTGTATTTGCTTGTCAATTGCATCATAATGAATTGTCATATCAGATCATAAACATAAACTCAGAATAAACCATTTCTGAGTTTTGGTCACTTAGAAGTGTTCTGATGCTTTTATAAAACATGTTTCCCTTCTCCCTCTGCCTGTGTCTCTGCCTCTCTCCGTGTGTCTCCCATGGATAAATAGATAAAAAAAATAAATAGATTAAATAAATAGATTAATAGATAAATAGATTTTAAAAATCTTTGAAAAAAAAACATGCTTCATCTTCAAGGACATTCATGAAAAGTACATTTAGGACAAATACAAGTATTCGGTATCTTTAAGATCCTAAAACTGAAATGGGTAAGAATATCCAGAACTAAAAAGCCACATTCAAACTAAATTAGGATTATTAACATGGGACTAAAAGAGTTAAGGAATATAATTATAGCGGTGCCTGTGTGGCTCAGCGGGTGAGCGCCTGCCTTTGGCTCAGGGTGTGATCCCCCATTTGGGATTGAGTCCCACATCGGGCTCCTAGGGGGAGCCTGCTTCTCCCTCTGCCTATGTCTATGCCTCTCTCTCTGTCTCTCATGAATAAATAAATAAAATCTTTAAAAAAGAAATATGATTATAGTTTTTGTAACTATTGTTTAAAATATCGCTGGTTCTCTAATGTTCTCCCAGATTAAAGAAACTTCCTCTTAAAATATCTATGACTTAGAAAAATATAATAAAATATCCCTTTGTGAACAAACTGAACCATCTAACTTTTCTCTCTCTCTGAACCCTATGAAATTCAAAAAGTCTAAGTATTCTTTCTTTCAGGGCAGTCATGGTCATTTGCATAAATTCAATAAGAATCTGTTCTCCTTGTAACAGGACACCATTGAAAACATTGATTATTACCAAGGCTTTGACTGGGACGTCATAGTTGAGAGAGACATGCACAGACTAAGATATGACCAGACAGCTTCAAGGAATTGAGGTTGACTTTATGAAACATGGAGCCATAAAGTCCCGTGGAAATGTTGGCCTGATACCTTGCTTATAGAGTTCCCAGCAGCCTTACCAAGTGAGTAAAGAATGTCACTTCCTGGCAGGTGCAGGAACCTCAGGATACTTTGGGGACCTCAAGAAGAGGAATTCACCCAAATCTACAGGTATTGCAGGCATGTTTGATGGCAACTATTTGACTTGGCTTCTGGCCTTGAAAAGCTACTAGAAGTTCAATCTAGATTCCTTATGAAAAGTTCCAGCAAAACTGATTTTGAGGGGATCCCTGGGTGGCGCAGCGGTTTGGCGCCTGCCTTTGGCCCAGGGCGCGATCCTGGAGACCCGGGATCGAGTCCCACGTCAGGCTCCCGGTGCATGGAGCCTGCTTCTCCCTCTACCTGTGTCTCTGCCCCTCTCTCTCTCTCTCTCTCTGTGACTATCATAAATAAATAAAAATTTTTTTAAAAAAAAAAAAACTGATTTTGAAAGATCTATATGGGGCAGCCCAGGTGGCTCAGCGGTTTAGCACCGCCTTCAGTCCAGGGTGTGATCCTGGGGGCCCGAGATCGAGTCCTAGGTCAGGCTCCCTGTGTGGAGCCTGCTTCTCCCTCTGCCTGTGTCTCTGCCTCTCTCTCTCTCTCTCATGAATAAATAAATAAAATCTTTAAAAAAAATCTATATGGCAAATTGCTATTTTTGCTGAGCTTATGTAAATAATTAGTCCACATTTGTTAAAATTGGACTTGTTTTTTAAACGAATCAGTCTTGATTTGGCTATCTCCAGAATTGAAGGTGATTAGAGAAAGAAAAATAATATCTCAATAACGCACCTCTGTGAATGTTAAATTCTAGTTCTATTTGACTATTGTTTTGCCTAAGCTAGACAACTTGAGGTAAACTTCAGAGAAATTACCACATTTCATGTATAGACAATCTTCATGCTTGTTATTCTGTGGGGATAATAACAGGACCCCATGGGCATATGATTATTTGAACAGCTGGAAGATGGGATTAATTCCCCAACAATTGTATGTTTCAACTAGCACCTTGACCAGTTCTGTGTGGCTGGGATGATAATATCATTCCCTAAAAGTCAGAGCTTACCCCACTCCATGGGGTTAACTACGGGTTTGTGAAGATAATGGAGGACCCCACTTTCCTTATGATTGGATTGGATGATGCTGTTGGGGATGCTCTTATGTCCTGAGACAAGTCTCCTCCCACTTGCCAGTGATTCTTATAATTAGGATATTGTTAAGGCTAGACCCCAAACAAAGAGGGCTTCTTGGTGGTTTTGTCCTTTAGCCATATTTGTCCTAGGAACTACTTCTATTGATGTAAAATTGCAAATAGAGGCTTTAGCCAAACATACAACAGCCATCCTGGTAGAAGAACCCTCAAACTTACTATCAGACAGTCCATGACAGTGATGACTCCACATCAGATCCAGAGTGTCTTAGAGACCAAAACCCACCAATAGATGATGAAAGGCTGACTTATTAAATACCAGGCTATGCTTTAGATACACCTGAAATAATACTTAAAACTTGTCAAACTTTAAACCCAGCTACCCTTATGCCTGGGCTTGACCATCATACTTTCATGTTAGAACATGATTGCTTAAAGATTACTGATCTTGTTTATTCTAGCAGACCAGATTTAAAAGATTCCCCTACTGAAAATGTAGATGACAGTGATTTACTGATGGCAGTGGTTTTACGGAAAAGGGGCTAAGAAAAGCTGGGTACACTATCAGTCACTCTAACTCAGACTGTTGAGGCCAAAGCCCCCCTGGCAAATATGTCTGCCCACAAAGCAGAATTAATAGTGCTCACTCGTGCTTTACAATTGGCAAAGGGCCTGAAAATTAATATCTATACTAACTCTAAATATACCTTCCTAGTCCTACAGACCCAGGGAGCATTTGGAAAGAATGGGATGTATTATCAAGCCATAACTCCCCAACAAATATGGACCTGAAAATTATGACCCTTCTTGAGGCTGTACTCCCATCGAAGGAGGTAGCTGTGATTCACCTCAAAGGACGTCAAAAGGATATGACCTTAGAATCTAAAGGCAACAATCTGGCAGACCGTGCAGCCAGCAGGCAGCACAAAATAAACAAATCTTAAGTCTTATACCAGTCTTCACCCCAATAAAGTCCATAGCTCCAATCTATTCAGACTAAGAAACTACAGAGCCCAGGAAGGAGGATATGCAAAAAATGCAAAGGACTGGCTTCTTAATAATGAGAGAAAAATCTTTATACCCACAAATAACCAATGGAAGGTCATACAAGGTTTACACTAGGCTACCCATTTGGGTAAGAAAGGCCCTGGGACAAATGGTTAACAACATCTTTGATGGAATTAGCTTAACCACCAACATTAAACAGGTCCTTTGATCATGTGCTGTTTGTGCACAAGCAAACCCAGAGGGAGCAACTGCCCCTGCCCTCTTTTAAGGCCAGTCCAAAGGCAGGGGACATATCCTGGAGAGGACTGGCAATTAGATTTTACACAAATGTCACCGTGTAAAAGATATAAGTACTTACCGTTTTTTTTTTTTTTTTAAATATTTTATTTAAATTCAATTTGCCAACATATAGTCTAACACCTAGTGCTTATCTTATCAAGTGCCCTCCTTAGTGCAAAAATACGGAATGCTTCATGAATTTGCAAGTCATCCTTGAGCAAAGCCATGCTAATCTTCTCTGTTTGGTTCCAGTTTTAGTATATGTGCTGCCAAAGCGAGCACTAAGTACTTGTTGGTTTATGTAGACACTTCTACTGGATGGATAGAGGCTTTTCCTTAAGAAACAGAAAAGACCACCGAGGTGACAAAAACTTTGCTAAGAGAAATTGTCCCTAGATTTGGACTCCCTTGGTCCCTATAAAGTGACAACGGACCATCTTTTGTTGCACAAATAACTCAGCAAATACCTTGGGCCTTAACAATTCATTACTTTTTACGTGAGACTTGGCATCCACAACCCTCTGGAAATGTGCCCTCCAAAACCAAATAACCCTTGATATCCTGACTGCAGTTCAAGGAGGCCCAGAGTTAGAAAGTTGGCTTATTATTAGAATTATAATTAATAATTATTAGAATTATTAGTTGGCTCCTGAAAGGACCCAGTGGCTGTGAGGCTCTACGTGTGGCCATGACGTCCCCCAGGCTGGATAGACCACTCTACTCTGAGCTTTGTCTGGATGCATAGATACATTATTAGAACCATTACCAACCCAGCCAACCGTCCAAATTTAAAATGATGGTGACACATTCTGTGTCTCATTGGTATGACCACGTAGCATCCATCCTTGTTCTCTCTTTGAGCCTGGAGGATGCCGTTTGGCACAGGGAAACTCTTTTTTTTTTTTTTTAAGATTTTATTTATTTATTCATGAGAGATACACAGAGGGAGGCAGAGAGATAGACAGGGAGAAGCAGGTTCCTCGCAGGGAGCCTGATGCAGGACTCGATCCCAGGACCCCGGGATCATGACCTGAGCTGAAGACAGATGCTCAACCGCTAAGCCACCCAGGCATCCCAGGAAACTCTTAATAAGTACACTGCCAAAGCCCTAAATGACATTCAAAATAGCATCTCCCTACTAAATACCGAAGTAACACAAATGCAAAAAGCAGTTTTACAAAATAGAATGGCAGTAGATGTTTTAACTGCTGCACGAGGTGGAACTTGTGCTAGTTTAAAAACAGAATGCTGTGCATGCGTTCCAGATGATCACAAAAACATTTCTGGGTTTCTAACTGACATGAAATTGGTGCTTTAAACAATACTTCTCGTTCCTTAAATGATTGGTTGAGCTCCTGCACTGGCAGAGGATTTCTGTCAACTATCAAAAGACTTTTATTTGGGCTTCTTTTTTCTTTTTGTTATTCTAATCAGGTTTTGCTGTTTTCTCCCACTTCTCTCCACCTGATGTTGAGACTCCTTTCCTGCCATAACTTCAAGCCAACATATGCTCCTTTCCACTCGGGAAGACCCACACGTGTGGTCTCCCTTGAATTCAGCTGCCTCTGCCTTTCATAGCTTCTATATATAAAGCCCCCAACTGCCCAATGTTGACCCACAGGTAGGGACATCGCTATGCCTCTATTTGGCAGGAGGAAGTTATGGAAGATAAGACCTTCCACCTTCAGCAACCTTAAAGATCTAAAGGTCAGAATTATTCAGGGGGGAATGATGTGGGAAACAAAGGCAAAAGAAAAGTTAAATTTCCTTACTGCTTACAGCCCATTGACAAGTCCCTGAAACAGGCAGAGTGACCTTCCTCTGGGAGCTCAGAAGCCTCAATGGGGACAATCATTAAGGCAAAAGGCAGTCTTAGGCTGCCCCCTCAGGACCCTGAGTCTACGTTAAACATATAAAAATTCCTTTAGGGATCCCTGGGTGGCGCAGCGGTTTGGCGCCTGCCTTTGGCCCAGGGCGCGATCCTGGAGACCCGGGATCCAATCCCACGTCGGGCTCCCGGTGTATGGAGCCTGCTTCTCCCTCTGCCTGTGTCGCTGCCTCTCTCTCTCTCTCTGTATGACTATCATAAATAAAAAAAAAATTTAAAAAAAATTCCTTTATAATTTGGAAGTTTGGAAACTTCCTTTACCTCTACCCCCCAAGATAGATGTTAGCAATCATCCTCCAAGCATAAGGCCCACTGATAGACATCTGAAGTGTCTCATGACTGAGTTTTTACTAAAGAGTGATAAATGAACTTTTCCTGAAAATAGCCCCCTCAGGATCCTGGAAATCTTGTTTCCAAAATATCTTGGAGGTTTGTGCTGTCCCTAATGCCCTCCCAACTTAAAAGTATATAATTGGCTACTTCTCATGACCCCAGGGCAGCTCTCTCTGCCCACGGGTCCTGTCCCTGTGCTTTAATAAAACCACAATTTTGCACTGAGGACAATCTCAAGAATTATTTCTTGACCATTTGCTCTGAACCCCATTTCCACATCACCAGAGACCCAAAGCTTTGGCTAAAGCTGTTAAGGTGAATACAAGATTTTTTTCCTTTTGTCTTATTCTGTGTGCTAAGAGCTTGGCTTTGTGACCAATGAGAATATTCTTCTCGGTGGCCAGTTGAAAAGACTGGGGATCTAAACCTGACTCTCTCTCCCCCTCCCCGCCCCACCTTTCATCCTGTGCCTTGCCACCTTTCATTGGTGTTTGTTATGAGAGGTTCTAGCCCATAGGAACCTTTGTCCTCTCAACCTTCATTGCTTATGAGTGCTAGAAAGTCCCACTCCAATAGCACTTACCTGGTGTCACAGATGAGCCGTCTATGACTGGAGGTGTCTTATTGGTGAGGGAACAGAAGGCTAGTTGAGGACAAAGCACAAGCTGACACCCTGCACCCCCGCCCCCACATACACGCACACACTCCTAGGTGGGATATGTATGACATTCCTCTAGGAAACTCCCAACTGTCTTAATGTTAATGCCTTGCTAGAAGGGAAACAACCTTAACTTGACAATGGCGAGGCCTCCAGCATCTTGTAAATCGTCTTCATTTAGCATATGAAATTTCTTTTGAAAATCTCCCTTTTCCTTACCTCTCCCAACTCCCAAGTATATAATCAGCTACCCCTTACAACCCTGGCACAGCAGCTCTTTAATAAAGCCACCTTTTTGCACTAAAGACGTCTTAAGAAATCTTTCATGGTTGTCAGCTCTGGACCTCACCCCCCCCAAACCTCACCTGCCTTTTAGAACTACATCATTATGATTTCGTGGGAGACCAGAGATGCCATTTTCAGTACACCATCCTTACTGCCTGTGCAGGGAAGACCTTTTCTTTCTTAAACTAATCCTAGGAATAAACTTTCGGATCATGGGGGTGGCATCATCTATGCCCTCTTTTTTTTTTTAAAGATTTTATTTATTTATTTATGAGAGACACAGAGAGAGAGGCAGAGACATAGGTCAAGGGAGAAGCAGGCTTCCCACAAGGATCCCAATGCGGGACTAGATCCCAGATCCCAGGATCAAGCCCTGAGCGTGAAGGCAGATGCTCAACCACTGAGCCACCCAGGTGTCCCATCTATACACTCTTTGAATGCCTCTTGTGTCTTTGGTGAAGCCATTCAAAGGCTTATTGGTTTGCGTCGCTCTTAGTAGATCCTGCTTCTCAATGGCCAGATGATGAATCCTTTAAATTGGCTATATTTAAAAGAAAACTTTTCTTTACAGAGAGTTCTCAGTTGTCTTATTAGTATAACAGCTAGCCTTAGGGATTCCTTTGACAAAAGAACAAATTAGACTTAAGACAAAAATAAATGTCCACATTCAGTGCAGAATTTCCTAAAATCTACCTGTTTTTAACTTCCCTTTCCCTATGAGATGTACAGCCTATTCTCTAGGTTCAAAGTATGCAGGTTGTAAATGCTGTATTCAGTATTCAGGTGTAAATGCTGAATGCCAGGAAATGAACTTAATAAAAACACCCAAGCTTGGCAGTGAGGCTGGCTTTGATCCTACCTCCCGGGGTTCTATAATCAGGATCTGCCAGCTTTAGGCATTCTTGTGCCATGGCCTTTCCAGGTGTATCCTAGATCCCCCATGCAGAAGAATTCTTTCCTCTGGGTAGCAGCAGATCTTTTTAAATTGTAAAGCCTTTTTTTATCCCCCCCGGAAAAATCCTACCAAATTTAGAGAGGAATTGGTTGATGACTATTCATAACCTCCCTTTCACAGAGGAAACAGGACCAAAATTTCTCCTAGGCCCTCCTAAAAATGATCTCAAAAGACTAATATTCAGGGACTAATAGAAGCCAAGGTTAAATTGTGTACCCAAGAAAAACGCTTATGTTGAAATGCTTTATATAGATTTTACAAAGGCATAAGTCTTTGATTCCCATTTTACTTAAAAATCCCCCTGATATAAAGAAGCAAATTTAGTTTAAAAAGGAGGCCAGTCCCTTGATATTCAGGCTCTAATCCAGTTCTTTGGGGGAATTAGCAACAACTGTCTTTGTCTTACAAAGCTCAAAAAAAAAAAAAAAAAAAAAACAGAAATGCAACGCTAAAAATAGAAGTCAAAGCCCACCCATCTTTACTAATCCCCAAACCTCACATATTCCTTTCAAAATGTTTGTAGATATAAACAGAATATCAAACAAAATTCCCTTGTATTTAAAAAAAAAAAGGTGAATTGTTCGTAGCAATTACCCTGAAATTCAAGGGGAAAAAACATTTTGCATTCTTTCTCTGTCCCTTGAAATTTTAAATATTATCATGTCTTTGAAAAGCAAATACAGCCCACCTGTACTGGAGACCGAAGGAAAAAGGGGGGGGGGACTTTTTAAAACAAAAACTGCTAAAATGGCTCTAATGCCCAGACTCCAACATATAATAATATGGAGATATAATAATAGGGAGATATGCTCCCAGTCTCTACCTTGGAGAGAACTTGAATACTTACTCTGTGTCCTTGTGAGGCAAATTTTGTACCATCTTCTCTAGGACCTAAAGCTATACTTTTTTTTTTTTTTTTTTAAGATTTTATGTATTTATTTGGGAGAGAGTGAGAGCCAGAGAGATCACAGAGGGAGAGGAAGGGGGAGAAGCAGACTCAGCTGCTGAGCAGGGAGCCCTACTCAGGGGCTCCATCCCAGGACCCTGAGATCACAATGACCTGAGCCCAACGCAGATGTTTCGGCTGAGCCACTCAGGTGCCCCCTGAAATACAAACTTAAGAGGGTTTTTCATCAGGAAAAAAGAAATAGAGGGAGGTATTTAAAAATGGGGTTTTTCTGTCCTCTCCACAAATATTAGTGAAAACAAAAGCTCTAAGATTTTGTTTCTATCTCAGTGTGTGTCCATATATGTTGTAAATATGAGATATTTTCTTTACCTCCAGGTGGTATTGCTAAAATTATTGGCCAAAAACCTCTTTTAGTTGGTTGAAGGCAAGCATTTGTAAAACTTGGACATTCTAAAACTCAGAAAGGGAAACTAACTCAAATGCTTTTCCAGTTCACATGATCTGGGAAAATATTCAGTATTATAGAGCTGATTTGAAGTTGCTAGTTTAATGAAAATGGATTTATCTTTAGAGTTATCAGCATTAAATGTAAAACTTTCATTCTACCTATCTTTACTGAAAGTCAAATGAGTTCATGGGATATTTCTGTTACAAAATTTCTTAAAAGAAAAAACAATCTTCAAATAATCATGGACTTTGTCTAATGCCTCATGATGTTTTGTGGGTAATCTAAACACAATTGTTAAGAACAAGTAAATTAAACAGATGTAAATAAGATTAAAAGGTTTGTAGGTAAACTTTTAAATAGCTTCCAAAATCTTCCATAACCTGAAACTTCATAAACTTTTGCTAAGTTAAATGACACATTGTTAAATTTTTTAAACATCTAGATCATTTCCAAATCAGATAAAAGAATAAAACATTAAATACTGAACATTTGTTTAACTATTTTTGTCTTATTACAGAGAAACTAAAGATAAATTCAAGTCTGCTAGTAAACATGATTTGTGCTTTAATGAAAGATTGTGCTATGAAAAAGCACACGTTTCTAGAAATCATAAAATGTATTCATAAATTTGCCAACCTAAAGAATACTGGTATAATAGCTCACAAATTGCTTACTATTTAGTTTTCATTAGAAATTAAGGTTTCTAAGAGAAATTTTTTAATAAATATAATTAAGGCTACTGAAAATAATAAAGGAAATAACTTTGTATGCAAGGAAAGTAAGATGTGTGTCTGGGGATAAAAAAAAAAAAAAAAAAGGAAGCATGAGGAATGGGAACACATTTTTGTTGAGGGAAAAGAAAGGAATTTTGTCCTAAAGTGAGGCTGGTTATTTAAAGAGGGAAAACTTAGAACAAAATCCGAATGTAACCATGTTGCAGAAGATTTACAGAAAAAGAATCTGGAAAGGAATTTTATGTGTGGTTAGTATTGGCTAAGATTAGAGACAATTTAAGCAAGTAAATGAGTAATATTAAAAATACACTGAAGCAAAATTAAAATTTTGTCTTTCTCTTTGATAAAAGGACAAAGTTTTCTTGAAGTATTGGTCTGCTTTTAATAAGAAGTTATAAACAAAAGTTTTTCTTTACCTTTAAAGTTATCCTCCCGGAAAACAAGCACTGTGTATTTTGCCAAAATAATTTCCTTTATTTATCAAGTCTGATTACTTAAGAAAACTGAGTCTTAATATTTAAAAGGCTAACCTTCTGTATTTTAAAATCTTTTATTGTCAATTTGGTTGAATATATAGTAAACTATTGTTTCATAATAATTTATGATCCCAAAATGAAGTTCTAAAATGAAATCTTTTGACCACAATCTACCTGGAGTGTTCCAGAGCACTCCTGGAACATTCCAAAGATTTTGAGAGAAATTAAATTAAGGAGGCTTATTTGGCATGTTAAATTACAGGGGAAACATTGTCAAATAAGTAATACTAAATCCTCTTGGGTTATATTTATGTAGATATTTTATTAAACTAAGCTTCTAAAAATTGTATGAAACTCCTAGAAATCTGATGTGCTAGTATGTTATTATCTTGGAGTGCTGTATGTCACAGAAATAACCAAATTTATTTGTCGATTGCATTGTAATGAAGTCTAATCAGATCTTTAACTATGGTCATTTGTAGGTCTTGTCATTTATAGTTACTGGTTTACTTCAATGCTGTTGCAAATGTGTTTCATTTTAAGTGAGATTCATAGAAAATCTCTGAGTACAGGACAGGTTTCTAAGAGCATAAAATTGAACTAGGTAAGAATTTCCAAAACTAGCAGAAAAACGAGATTCAAAGAATTAATAACTTGAGACTGAATGAAGAGGATAATTGTCATTTTTTTAAAAGATTTTATTTATTTATTCATGAGTGACAGAGAGAGGCAGAGACACAGACAGAGGGAGAAGCAGGCTCCATGCAGGGAGCCTGATGTGGGACTCGATCCCGGGACCCCAGGATCACGACCTGAGCTGAAGGCAGCACTAAACCACTGAGCCACCTAGCTGCCTGATAATTGTCATTTTTATAACTTTTGGTTTAAAACATTGCTGACATTTTTAAATATTTTGGTTTTCTAAATTTCAGGAAACTTTTTCCCTTAAGCTGACTGACCTATAGCAATGTGATAAATTATACTTTTGTTGTGTTTTTTGTTTTGTTTTGTTTTTTTAAATTATACTTTTGTATAATTGGTTGAAACATTTATCTTTTCCTCCCAACTGCGTCCCTCCAAAATTTAAATGTCTCAGTGAGTATTATATTTTTATGGCAATATATTTATTTGCAGAAGTTTGATAAGAAACTGTTCTCCTTATAATAAGATATAATTACAAATATTGGTTATATTACCAAGACTTGGACTAGAATGTCATATTTTAGGGAGACATACATAGACTCAGGTATGACCAGACAACTTTAAGGAACTAAGGCTGACCTTATAGACCCGATAAAGTTTCTTGGAAATATCAGCCTGGTACCTTGCTTTCAGACTTCCCAGCAGCCTATGTGGTGAGTAAAGTCACTTCGTGACAGGTACAGAAACTTCAGAATATTCTGGGGACTTCAAGAAGAGAAAAATTAACCCAAAGTCACAGGTATTGCAGGCAGTCTGATGGCAAGTATTTGACTTGGCCTCTAGCCTCAAAAGACCGATAAGGATTCAATCTAGATACATCTTATGAAAACTTTCAACAAAACAGGTTTTTATTTTTTTTTTAAGTTTTATTTACTTTAAGAATCTTTACACTCACCTATGACTTGAACCCATGAGTCCAAGATCAAGGGTTCCACAGTCTTCTGACTGAGCCAGCCAGGTGCCCCAATACAGGTTTTTAAAAAGCCTATAATGGCCAACTGCTATTCTTGCTGCTTTTATATAAATTATCAGGCCAAGGATTTTTTGTTTGCTAGCTTGCTTGTTTTTGAAACTAGACTTATTTTGCGAGCAAATTATTCAACTATCTTTGGTAGAAATGGGGGTGACTATAGAGAGAAAATAGCTTTCAACAAGAGACCTGAGTAGTAAATACTAGATTCTAATACTGTTCATTATAAACTGGACTAGATCCTGATGTCTTCTAGTGTCCTCCAATGCCTGACTATAACCCTCCAAACTAATGTTTTTGATTTTTCTCCTACTTCCTGAGCTGGATTCATTTGAGAACTAAATGCTGTTTTTCCTGAAGCCCTGCAAACTGAGTATGAACAACTTGATGTAGACTTCAGAGAAATCACCACCGCAGCACACATATAGGCCAGCTTCATGCCTGCCACTCTATGGGCAAAAATCTCACCAAAGACATTCAAACTACAAACCAGGAAAATCTGTTCCTGGCTGCTCTCACAGTATCTGAAGGCACTTCAAGCTTGACATCTAGAAATCTTTTCTAATAACTACCCTCAGAACTCAGAAACTGGTTTATAACTTGATTCAATCATTAACCATTGGTTTTCTTTTGTTTCCATAGAAATGCCTCTTATTTAATACCTAATTGCTTGAACCATTGGCCTAACTTTGAGGACACAACTGGATGACCACCTCCTGAAATGAGTTTAGCTACACTGACCTATTGTCAGGACTGGTTCAGTGAGCTGAGACACTATCAGCTCAACTTTTAACGTGTGAAATGTCAGGGAAGTTTCAGAGGAAGGACCTGCAGACTGCCCCAAGATAGGCCACTTTGGCATGAACACTAATTTGAGTTAAAAGCAGTCAAAACTCAGCAGATTCAGGAAAAGCTCTCTATCTACCCCTCAACTGCTTGCTTGTACCAGAAAGAGAGCTATAGAGGAGATTCTTCTTTACCTAAGAAACTTATCTGTATAACAGGGCAATCTTTGTTTGCCAAACCATCTCCTTTAACCCTCCTGCGAATGCTCCACCTCCCCTCCACCTCCTTTGTATCTTCAGACCCCCACCCCTCTTCTTAGCTCCTCATGTTGCCTCACTGTCTCTGGAATATCAGGTCTGTGTGGATTCCCCATGTGTACAAAGCTAAACCTGATTTTCTCCCAGTAATGTGTCTCACCTGGATTTGATGACTAGTCCAGCCAGAAGGACTTTGAAGAGCAGAGGAAAGTCTATCCCACCTTCCACAGCCTCCATCAGAGACTTCACTTTTTTAGGATTTTCTTTATTTTTAAAAAGATTTTATTTATTTATTTATTTATTTATTTATTTATTTATTTATTTATTTATTTAGAGATAGTGACCCAGATAGCACAAGCAGGGAGGAGGGGGAGAAGCAGGCTCCATCCCAGGACCCTGGGATCATGACCTGAGCTGAAGGCAGATACTTATCCAACCGAGCTACTCAGGCGCACCCTCACCATAGACTTCTATCATAATAGTCTATAGTAGCTCTTTATTCATTTCATTTACTGCCCTGTCTTCTTCCGGAGCATTTTATTTGCTTTTCATTCATAGGACCTGATCCAGAGTAAGTACTAAGTAAATATTAGCAAGTGAAATCTCCCCTCCACTACCATGTGGCATGTATGTCCCCTTTCCTCCTTCCTACTTAGGGCCCTTTTGGGGGGCTGCCAGTGGCCAGGCTGCTGGGTTTCATTGTGTGAAGGTGATTGAAGCAGTCTGACCTCTGCTATCAATAGCCATAGTCAAGAATGTTTTGTCCACACCTAAGGCTCAGTTTCCCCAGTGTTCCCAGAGCTCTGTGCCACTTCTGGGACTTCCAGATAAAACACAGGATGCCAGGCAGCCCTGGTGGCGCAGCAGTTTAGCGCTGCCTGCAGCCTGGGGTGTGATCCTGGAGACCCGGGATCAAGTCCTGCATCTGGCCACCTGCCTGTATGGAGCCTGCTTCTCTCTCTGCCTGTGTCTCTGTCTCTGTCTCTGTCTCTCTCTCTCTCTCTGAATACATAAATCTCTATGAATACATAAAACCTGAATTTCAGATAAACAATGAATAGTGTTTTAGTATCAGTATATCCCATTCCGTTATAAGGAAGGAAATTTTACCACTCTTTTTGGCACACTGATTATTCTAAGTTGGTTATTTTTAATAAACTGTGGGCACAAGAAAACCTCTGAAAACCAAGTATGAGTTACCTTTTTGTAAGAGACATTTACATGTATAGGAAAAAATCTCCATTTGTAAGGGGGTCTCTCCCTGTACTAGGAAGGAGGGGGTGACTAATTCTCTAGAAACTGTTATCAATGGAGAAAGCATTGACTTAAATGTGCATAACCACCTTACCCTTGAGTACTGTGCTCTTCCTCGTAACTTCCCATTGCTGACTCCCCACCCACAACATCTTTTGTCTTTAGCTAGAGATAGTATTTCAGGGGTAGCTTCAGCCTATTCAGGGAGTTTTCCTAAGTCTCTCCCATCCCTACAGGAGGCATACATGTTATTAAACTTTTGTTTTGACTTTCTCCTGTTAATCTGTCTTATGTCAATTTGATTCTTAGACTAGCTAGGGGAATCTTAAATGGCATAGGAAAAATTTTCCTCCCAACACAATAGTTGAGATTATACATAGCCCCAAAATGTATTTGCTACTTATATATATCCATGGTTTATGAAGTTTTGGAATATAGGTGTGGTCCAGAGCCGATGATCAAGAAAGAATTCTTGAGATGTCTTTGATGCAAAATGGTGGTTTTTATTAAAGCACGGTACAGGACCCATGGGCAAGAAAAGCTGCTGCCCCAGGCTTGTGAGGAGTGGCTGATTATATACCTGCAGAGTTGAGGGAGGTAAGGAAAAGGGAGATTCCAAAAGGATTTTCATATGGTAAGGAGGACCTACAAGATACTGGAGGACTTGCCATTGCCAAGTTAAAGATTGCTTTCCCTCTAGCTAGGCATTAACATTAACACAACTGGAAGCTTCCTGAGGAATGCCACACATATCCCATCCTGGGTAAGGGTCGTTTGTGGGATATTAGCTGTCCTTTGTCCTCAGCTAGCCCTGTTCCCCATCAGTTTATATATATTTGTTGATTCTTATTCTGCACTTCAAATTTAACTGGGTGTCTTGTATTTCTATTTGCTAATCTGGCAAACTTACTTCCCACCAAACGGGAGTGGCTCCTCTCTAAAGCTGAAGCATGGGTTTCCTAAGGAAACCCTCTTGGCTGAAGCTTCCATGCCACTTTGATGTGCTTCCTGAAAGCTGAACTCTGAATGACCAAGAAAAAAACATGAGATGGGCCAAAGCTGTGTGAGCCATGTGGTTGCCTTGCTAGAGTCAGCCTTCTCACCTGTGTGGGCCTCTTCCATTGTTCCTCATGTTACCCGTGTTCTACCAAAGTTGCCAGGGAGTAACTTTTTCACTTACTGTAGGTGGGCCCTATCTCTCCTCCATGCTCAGATGCATTCCATAGCAGTTAGACCAAAGGAAAAACCTGAAAAACTGCAACTACAGCATGTTTAGAATTATCTCTACCCCACTCCCACTGAGAGGCAGGGATCAGACCATGCTCTGGGCCTCATCATGTATCTGTTCTTTCCCAAGAAGTTCTTGACTCTCCCACACAAATGGATTCCAGGTAGCCTGCCTCCACAGTCTCCCGGCCACACTCTATGTGACAGATGAAGACAGGACAGCACACATAAGGCAGTTTATCTCATTTCTAGTTCATTTTCTCTGGTCTTGAGATTCCGTTAGTTAGTTAGAAAAGATGAGAAAAATCTGTCCCTTGGGAGTGGGGTCGTGCAGAAGGGTGACAAAGAAACTCTACTCCACACCTCATTAGATATGCTGGAGAGGGAAAAGGAAAGGAAGGAGTGAGGAGGAGCCTGTGCTATATTAGATAAAATTATATGAAGTGATGGTTGTGTCCATAGCTAGGAGGAGATTTTGGCAGCCATGGCACAGACTGAGTTCCTAAAAGGTCAGACCTGAGAAACTGGATTTGGGTGGGAGTGGGAAAGGTGAAGAGGAAAGGAGCATTTTATGCATTCTAATATGCTAAGATCCTCTCCTGTTTCAGCATGTTGGCAGTGTTTTCCCAGGGAAAGGAGAATCTCCAAAATGAAAGGGTTCACCTACCTTTTATTCTGAGGTCTTCCCATTCTTCCCCTGGTAGGATTAGCTTTCAAAAAAGGAGATCGTTTCACAAAGCTACTAAACAGTCCTCAAAAGCCCCACAGCTGCTGCTGCCTCAGATATGACAGGTGCACCTTTCATGATCCACATTTATGCCAAATTCCTAGAAATTCCTCTTTGGCTGCCCCTCCTCAGAGTCTCTCCACCCACAATTAGTCCTACCATATCTGGCCCATATCTCAAGGTCTCTTTCCCTCAATATCCTGCTCTTCCCACCTTGTTATTTCTTGACCCATTTATTCAGGTGAGAATTATCAAATCAGAACTCCTGGCTGGGCTGGGATAGGTACCCCCAGCTGAGAAGGACCCACTCTGAGTTTTTAAAAACTGCCAGGTTGCGTTTAGGTATTTCATGAAAAAGTCTGCTCTAAAATTTTTGTGCTTGATGCATTACAAAGGAGAGCCAGCATGAAGGAGTAGCTTCGTTGCCATGGTAGTGAAAGGAACTTTACTTGATTAGTGAAAATATGATTCAAAACAAATGCGAGGTGAAACAGTCATATTTCCTTTTGTCTATCTGTCTCTCTCTCTCTCTCTCTCTCTGTCTCTTTAACTTTGTTGAGAACCACTAGAAGAGGAGTAGGCAGCGGAGCTGATAGATTCTAACCAGAATACTGAATCCCAGTGATTTCCCTGGATTAAATCAGGCTGCAGAAAGAGTAATCTTCTCATTGCTGTAGCACCTCAGAAACACTAAACAGCAAAGTTCGTTGAATGCCTATTTTGGAGCAGGGCTAGGGGGAGAAGGAAAGAGACAAAGATAAAAAAAGACCCAGTCCATATCCTCCAGGAGCTTACAAGCTAATGAGAGAACCAGGCCTGAAGATATGGACATACCGTGGATCAATGTTTATTACATAATATGGTCAAAGTGAGGCACCATTGCAACCCTGAGACCCTCCTGGGGGTTTGAAAGGTCCATTATTTTCATAATCATATGAAGACATTATTTGCCCTTTTTACTTTTTCATTCCTTCATGACTTTTCTAGAAGCTACAGGATGTGTGATAATACAAAACATAATACATGTATAGTTAGATTTTCTTGAGTTTAAAAAAAAAATTCTCAGTCTTGCGTGCTTGGCTGACTCAATCAGCAGAGCATGGAACGCTTGATCTCAGGGTCATGAGTTCAAGCCCCATGTTAGGCACAGAGCTTACTTTAAAAAAAAAAATTCTCAGTATTAATTTCTTTTAAAGGAATATCCACTTATTTTTTAAAAAAATTTTTAAGTAGTCTCTACACCCAACGTGGGGCTTGAACTCACGACTCCAAGATCAAGAGTTGCATGCTCTACCAGTTGAGCCAGCCAGGTGCCCCCTCAGTTTCAATTTCTAATACATCAGTATCAATAGTAAAACCCACATACAGGTATACCTCATTTTATTGCTTTTTGCTTTATTGTGTTTTGCACATATTGTGTTTTTTATAAATTAAAGGTGTATGGCAACCCTGCATCAAGCAAGTCTATCAGCAACGTTGCTCACTCTGTGTCTCTGTGTTACGCTTTGATCATTCTCATAATATTTCAGACTTTTTCATTATTATATTTGTCATGGTCTGTGATCAGTGATCTTTAATATTACTATCGTAATTGTTTTGGGGCTCCACAAACTGTGTTCATGTAAATATGGCAACCTTAATCAAAAAATAGTGTTCCAACTCCTCACCGCCCGGCTGTTCCCTCATCTCTCTCCCTCTGTGATAGCCCCCCTAAGACACAACAATATTGAAATTAGGTCAGCTAGTTACCCTACAATGACCTCCAAGTGTTCAAGTGAAAGGAAGAGGCACACATCTCTCACTTTTAAATCAAAAGCCAGAAATGATTAACCTTAATGAAGAAGGCATGTCGAAAGCCAAGATAGGCTTAAAGCTAGTACTCTTGTGCCACTTGGCCCAGTTGTGGGTTCAAGAGAAAAGTTCTTGAAGGAAATTAGCAATGCTGCTTTAGTGAATGATAAGAAAGCAAAATGGCCTTATTATTGATATGAAGAAAGTTTGAGTCATCTGAATAGAAGTTCGGTCATAACCTTCCCTTAAGCCAAAGCCTGATCCAGAGCAAGTCCCTAACTCTCTTCAATTCTGTGAAGGCTAAGAGGTGAGGAAGCTGCAGAAGGACCAGAGGTTGGTTCATAAAGTTTAAGGAAAGAAGCCATCTTCATAACCTAAAACTGCAAGGTGAAGCAGCAAGTTATCCAGAAGATCTAGAGAGAATAATTAATGAAGGTGACTATCCTAAACAACAAATTTTCTATGTAGACAAAACAGCTTTCGATTGGAAGAAGAGGCCATCTAGGACTTTCATAGCTAAAGAGGAAAAGTCAATGCCTGGTTTCAAAGCTTCAAAGTACAGGCTAACTCTCTTGTTAAAGGCTAATGCAGCTGGTGACTTTAAATTGAAACCCATGCTCATGTACCATTCTGAAAATCCTAGGATCCTTAAGAATTATGCTAAATCTACCCTGCCTGTGCTCTATCGGTGGAACAACAAAGCCTGGGTGACAGCACATCCATTTACAGAATATTTTAAGTCCACTGTTGAAAACTACTGCTCAGGAAAAAAAATTCTTTTCAAAATATTACTGTCCATTGGCAATGCACCTGGTCACCTAAGGGGCTCTTACGGAGACATATAAGGAGATTAATGTTGTTTTCATGCCTGCTAATACAACATATCCATTCTACAGCCCATGGATCGGATCAAGGAGTTATTTTGACTTTCAAGTGTTATTACTTAAGAAATATATTTCAGATGCCTGGATAGCTCAGTTGGTTAAGCATCTGCCTTTGGCTCAGGTCATGATCCTGGAGTCCTGGGATCAGCCCTGCAATGGGGCCTCCTGCTTCTCCCTCTCCCTCTGCTGCTCCCCCTGGTTGTCCTCTCTCCCTCCCTCTCTAAAGTAAATAAATACAATATATATATATTTTTAAAAAGAACATTCATAATTCACGGAAAGAGGTTCAAATATCAACATTAACAGGAATTTGGAAGAAGGTGATTCTATCTTTCATGGATGACTTTGAGGGATTCAAAATTTTAGTGGAGGAAGTAACAGCAGATGTGGTGGAAATAGAAGGAGAACTAGAATTAGCAGTGAAGCCTGAAGATGTGGGTGAATTGGTTCAATCTCATGAGAATACTTAATGGATGATAAGCTGCTTATTATGGGTGAGAAAAGAAAGTGGTTCCCTAAGAAGTATTCTATTCCTGGTGAAGCTGCTGTGAAGATTTTTGAGATAACAACAAAAGATTTAGAATATTGCATAAGCTTAGTTGATAAAGCAGCAGCAGGTTTTGAGAGGCTTGATTCCAATTTTTGAAAGAAGTTCTGTGGGTAAAATGCCATCAAACAGTATTGTATACTACAGAGAAATTGTTCATGAAAAAAGGAGCCAGTCAGTGTGACAAACTTTATTATTGTCTTATTTTAAGAAATTGCCATAGCCACCCAACCATCAGCAACCACCACCCTGATCTGTCTGTCAACAGCCATTAGCATTGAGGTAAGACCCTCCATCAGCAAAAAGATGAAAACGAGCTAAAAACTCAGCGGATAGTTAACACTTTTTAGCAATAAAGTATTTTTCAGTAGACATTTTAGGGGAGCCTGTGTGTCTCAGTCAGTTAAGCATCTGCCTTTGGCTTGGGTCATGACCCTAGGGTCCTGGGATCCCCATGTTGGGCTCCCTCCTCAGTGAGGAGCCTGCTTCTCCCTCTCTCTCTGCCTGTAGTTCACCTTGCTTGTGCCCTCTCTGTCAAATAAATAAATAAAATCATTTAAAAAAAAAAGGTAGGTACAGACATTTTAAAGACATAATGCTATTGCACACTAAATAGTATACTGTGTAGTGGAAACATAGCTTTTACATGTGCTGGGAAACCAAAAACTTTTGGGCTGTGATATTGGCTTTATGGTGTCGGTCTGAAACCAAACACGCAATATCCTCAGAGTATGCCTCTACGCAAAAATGGAAATACCCAATAATTTTTAAGATTGCAAAGGGATCCTGAGACCAAAAATTTTGAGAACTGCTAAGACTTAATATATCATCTACCATTACATGGTGTCCTCATTGCTCAGCAACACATTTTATTGGTTAAATTATTTCATTTGTTTCGTGAAAATTACTTTATTGAATGCTTTCTCTGTATCCTTATTTTCTAGCACAATAACTAATTATTAAAATGTCTTTTTCTATGTGCCTGTTTGTGTCTAAATGCGTCTTTTGAGCAGCACAATGTGGACTTCATTTTTTAGTTCAGCCAGCAATCAGCAATAGTTGATGCATTTGTTTTATGTTCTACCACCTACAGTTAATCTTACTGTTATTTTTGCTTTCTTTAAATTTATGCTTTCTGTAGCACACCTGAAGTTTTTTTAAAGATCTTATTAATTCATTCATGAGAGAGAGAGAGAGAAAGAAAGAGGCAGAGACACAGGCAGAGAGAGAAGCAGGCTCCATGCAGGGAACCCAATGGGGACTTGATCCTGGATGAGCCAAAGGCAGACGCTCAACCACTGAGCCACCCAGGTGTCCCTGTAGTACACCTTAAAATCTTTTTTTATCAGATAATAAAGTTCCCTCATCTACCTTTCTATCGTATCAGCAGCATCATATTTTAAAGCAACTTTTTATTGTTTTCTATAATTTTGCTATTCATAGGATAGTATTAAGAAAATAAAACTTTACATTTCCTTCTCTCTGGAGATGAAGATGGAGTCTAGTCTGTAACATGTCTTGGCAGCATAAAGTCTTTTATAAAATTATACATATATACCTTGCAGTCCTGTCAGGATGTAAGGTAGCTTCCCACTTGAATTTTCTTCATTTTTTTTCTACTTTGTCCTCCATAAATGTTGAGTACTAGCTAGCCCTCAACTGTTGTCAAATCTCCATTGTTTTCTGGAAGTGAACTTCACAGCTGTGAGGCTTTGTTGACACATTATTTCATCTCCTGTGGGTCTTAAATTATTTTCCCTTACCCTGAAGTTAGAACTCAGTGACTGTTCCCATATACTATGCTTTGGGTCATAACTCAATTTCTCTTAATCTTGTGTGAACCCCCTAACCCCCGCCCTCAACTCATATTCCTTCTCCCAAAACAGTGGTACCCAATCTTATCCTAACAGTTTAGTGGTTTTCTTGACTCTTGATAATTTGCAGAATTCTATACTTGCCCTATGATGAGGGAATTTTTATGGCTGGTTAGTTGGTTTTAAGTTGAAAGACTTAATAATATATCTTAAATTTTTTTTTGAGGGTTGTTCCTTACTGAATTCTTGCTACAGACATACCAAAGTGGTTATTTCTGTATTTCTGTGATATATTCTAAATTACTAGGGGTTTTCATCTCTGATCCTTTGATTGTTACTAGATCATTGTTTAGCTAGATGTGAGCTTTGGGGGCTAATTTTGGTTCAATAGTGCTAGTTATTTTTGCTCCTGGACCAGATCTCCTCTTCCCTATATCTTCATGTGTCTTGTTCCTCTATAGCATTTATAAACCCAGTTTAATAGCTTAGTGCCTTTTTTTTTTTGGCACTCATTATTTCTTCTTTATTTGCTGTTAAAGTAATAAGTGTACGTTCCGTTGCACTTGCCTGAGAGTCTTGAACCAGTCTTGGGTTTCCCGCCATCTGGGTTCTGGCTGGCTTGCATTCCCCTTTGATGTTGTAATACTTGTTCATTGAACTTGAGTGTGTGGCTTATATGGCTTGTTTGCTTTTTTTCCCCCCAAGATGTGCACATTTTTTTCTTAAGCTTATTTTTCTGTTTTGTGCTGTTATTTTTAATTGCTTCCGACTGGGAGGTGGGGCCAAGAGTGAGATTTGGCTTCTATTTGGCTCTCTTTGCTATTACTCACATTTCCCCAGAAGCCCCGCACACACTTTCTCTCTGCCTTTGACATACCACTTTTGAAAGGCCGTTGATTCTTGGCATAAATGGTGTTAAGAGGAAGATGGGCTCTGGGTAGGGATGTTCAGGAATCCAGTCCTGTACAGTCATGAGCTTGGCCATCTGGAAGTCTCTTCTTGCTCAATGAAATGGAGTAAACATTGTCCATTATGAAATCCACCACACAGGCTGCCAGGGACGAATGGGATCCCACCCAAAGCCAATCGCTGCTCTGACAGGGAAATTGGCTAGCACTGCCTGAGACTACTCCAGCCTCCCCCGTCCCTGATGTCACAATTCAGAGGCTGCTGCCTGCCTAGGAGGTTGTAGAAAGCTCTGTAGGTTCTCTCTGTGTGTCCTACAGGGCTCCTCGGGCCAGGTCTCTGTCTGATGGCTTTTAAGAAAAAATATCTCCCCCCCCTTCTGGGGTTCTTCTTGGCCTACTACTACTATTCTGCGAATGAGGAATTCAGACCAGGTAAGTACCAATGTATCTAATTTTGGAGGAATAGATAAAAAACACAGGGGTGGCTGGAGTATTTCTGAGGATCAAGATTAGTTCCTGATCCTCAAAGTTGTTGAACCCTGAGGTGGGACTGTATTTCTGTGTCTTTCAGATGTGGGCTACGGGTAATAGCAGTGTGGAGAGGGGTAATTATGTAGCCAACAGATTGCCAAATAGTCCATGCTTTATTTGGCACCTTTAATGGAAAGCAATTTCAGATTCCCTGCAAAAAATGAGGGTAATTCCAAAATTTACAACACAGCCAGATAATTGGGCTCTAAGGAGAGACTGATAAGTGGGAGGCAAGAAAGGACTCTGGAGTTGATGACTAAATAGAAGTGAGGGAAAATCCCTGGAATCTCTATGAGCACATGTGTTTTGATGACTTTTTAAGTTTTATTTCAATTGAGTAAAATTGGATGAGTCCAGAAATGTCTGGAACTTCATTGTTTTAGCTGAAGCATCTGTCTATGGACATTTTTAGGAAAGACAGCAAGAAGCCCTGTTTTGAGAAGTAAGCTATACCTCCATTTCAGAGCATGTTTATGAAAGACTTGAACTATTCCTTCATTGGTTTATGCAGTTTGAGAAAAGTTGATATGGGCTCATAACCTTTAGACGTTGAGAGAAGGCTGCCCACAACCAGAGTGGAAGGAAGACCGCTGCCGAGTTGGGTATGGGCCTTACTGCCTTTTCGGTTTCACAGAGATGCTCCAAGGAAAGAAAGTCATTGTCACAGGGGCCAGCAAGGGGATTGGAGAACAGATGGCCTATCATCTGGCGAAGATGGGAGCCCATGTGGTGGTGACAGCAAGGTCTAAAGAAACTCTAAAGAAGGTGAGGGTTCTGTGCCCACAGACGTATGTACCGCCTCATGTCCAGATGTATTATATACTCACATACACAGACCAACACACAGAAGCTGGCACATCCATACACAGATGCAAACCCCCACACACAGGTTCAAACACCCATAGGAATATAAAAATAATGAATTTAAGTGTCTGTTCCTGTGCACGCACACACACACATATATATGCTCATAGACATGCCTATGTGCACACATTTACACATGGAATTATGGATTATATAGATATGTGCTCAGATACCAAAATTCTAATACCTACTCATGATTTCATATTCTCATCCCCATTCAGACTCTCAGACACATGCTTTCTCATATACTCAGACTCACAAAACCCACGGATACAAACATTTACAAACGTAGGGCTACCCACATGGAAACTAGCATCCATACTAATAGTGAATTCAGATACATCTATTCACAGACACTCATAAGCACAAGTTATGAACTTAAACTCCAGCACCGTGATGATTTCTTTATTTACACCCTACCTGAAATACTTCAGACAGAGGACAAAGATCATGTCAGGTTGCCTTTAGCAACACACACACAAACACACACACACACACACACATTCACTGAACTCACACTCACACACACATATCCCTATCATTTTTATCAAAACAGGGTTGTGAGCAACTTATCATTTAAACCCCCATTACTGGAGTGTCTGGGTGGCTCAGTCAGTTAAATGTCTGCCTTCAGCTCAGGTCATGACCTTAGGGTCCTGGGATTGAGCCCCCTGCCAACAGGGAGCCTGCTTCTCCGTCTCCCCTTACCTGTCTCCCCACCCACCCTCCCAGTTTGTGTTCTCTGTTCTCTCTTGTGTTCTCTCTCTCAAATAAATCTTTAAAAATAAATAAATAAACCCCCATCACTTCAGAGCTTGCCCCCAAAGTCTACAGCCAAGATTGACACCATTGCTGCTGTGTCCCTGCAGGTGGTATCCCACTGCCTAGAGCTTGGGGCAGCATCTGCACACTACATTCCTGGCACCATGGAGGATATGACCTTCGCAGAGCAATTCGTGGCCAAAGCTGGAAAGCTCATGGGTAAGGCTGCTTCTCCTCCCTCCTCTTCTGTACTATGCTCTACGGGTCACCAGGGAGCTTTGGGGAGGAGGAGAATGAGAGGAAGGGTATTACCCCAGATGGTTTCTCTCAACACAGCCATCTCTCTTGCAGGGGGACTAGACATGCTCATCCTCAACCATATCACCAACACTTCTATGAATCTATTTAGTGGTGATATCCACTTGGTGCGCAGAAGCATGGAAGTCAACTTCCTCAGTTATGTGGTCCTGAGTGCTGCTGCCTTGCCTATGCTGAAGCAGAGCAACGGAAGCATTGTTGTCGTCTCCTCAAAAGCTGGTGAGTGGGGCAAAAACCAGTATGAAGGCAGGAGTGGGAGACACGCCAGGGATGGTACTGGGGGCTCTGCAGGGAATGTGAATTTTTACACACTTCTACATAGAGAAGTAACACAATATAAACTAACATATTAAATAGTCACAGTGAAAAATCAACCAATCAATCAATATTCACAGTGAAATTAAGCAAAAGCTGTTTAACATCTTGTCCCTATGCATGACAGGCAGGCATATGCATGTACAGTCTGGGTATGTCAACTCAAGGAGAAGCCTGCATGCTGAGTGAAAGAGACACTGTTAAGAACAAGTGGGACTATAAGAAATAAGAGGCTATTCAAGGTATATGGGCTGCAAGATCCCTGGAAGTAACGGAGAAAGAGCAGTAATTCAGAGTGCCCATGAGAAACTTGGTTTGTGATCTACAAATGGAAGTCTAAATGGACATTGAGAGATTGTGGAGGTATAGCCCATCCTGATCCTAAGGTGAGAGATGTGGTCATGAGGGATAAAAATGATTTTGCTTCTGCCATGACCAAGAACTATAGGCTGGTGAAGTTAGTTGACACAAAGGTAGAATTGAGAGGTGGAATATTTTAACATACGTGTGTCTGATACGTGGGTTAAGCTAAGCCAAATGAGATGAAGAAGAGAAAAAAATACACCATAGTAGCAGATCTGCCTAAATTGGGAGTGTTCTCCAAAATCTGGATTTATTGCCTTAAGGGTCCTGTTTAAACAACCAACGGGGTAGGAAGAGAGCGTTGTACAGAAATATTCATGAAGAGAACACTGTGTGATCAAGAGAGGTCATTGACACTTTGGGTGGGGTTAGTATCAGAAGTTATTACCAATAAAAAGCTAGACGGTTTCCAGCTTGGGAGATTCATTTAGTCATGGGGCCAGAAGAGAAGTCCCACACCTATCTGTTGATTAGTCAGAAGGATGTAGCAAGCACCAGGATTAAAATCAGCAATCTAAACGTGGTTCCTGGCAATGTAAAAGCAAATAACCTGAAGACTTTGAAATTCTTAAGTATTTCACAAACCTTTATTAGCTATTACTGTAACTAAGAACACCATCTATGTTGTAAAGAATTCTATTTCCTGGACAGGAAAGGCCTGCATAGTGATGGGATAAAAGGGCAGTGTGTCTGTGCTACCCGCCAAAGGAGTGATTGATATGCATCCCTGTGCTTCCCAGACAACACAGACTCCCCACCCCTCCCCAGACACAGCCTCTCTCCAAGCTGAAAGGAAGGGAGAGCTTCCGGATGCATACTGAGTGGGAGGGTGCTGGGCACATCCCCAATCCATCCTAGGGCATTGGCCAAAACCCTCACATCAGTCATGGTGTAGGTGGCTTTAATGATTTTAGTTGATTAAATAATATATCCACTCGAGGCAAACAGTGTGCTTCATCTTTGGCTAGAGAAATTTAACTTTCGACAATGTACACAGTGTCTTAATGTTCTCAGAAGGAACAAGAGTTACTGTAGAAGTCCAAGGGCATGATGAAAGTCTGATAACCCCTGCTTCCACACGTCTTCTACACTTACCAAATGTCACTTCACAATGTGTGTGGACTCAGAGGTGGAAGTCACGTTGAACTACTATCCTTCACGTCTGCTGTTTGTATGGTCCAAGGACTTCAGCCTGTTGCTTTGAAACATGTCTGTGAACTTGCAAAGTACAGACACTTTGCTTTCTGTCCCTAACTGAAGAATTTTTCTGTTCTATGCTATATTTTTTTAAAACATCCAGCAAACACATTCATTAATCCTTCCTCCTTAAAATCTGAATTCCACAAACATGGGATGCTAATCCTCAAATTGATCGTGAGGTCAGCCAAAGAGTATTGGGATGGATTTTTAATCATTCCTTCCAGAAATGCATTAAGTCGTCATTTATTGAATTATGGTGATAAGCAGTTGTTGTTTTTGGTTTTCTTTCTTTTTTTTTTTTTTTTTTTATCTCCAGGGCATTTCCAGGTATTGCATTACATAGAAAGCCTATATTTTTCATACACTCTTTAAAGCCTCCATATAAATATGCTTTAGCATTGAGACACTATTGCTGCCTCTGGGAATTTTCTTACAGTCCACATCTATCCACCATTCAACACCACTTGGGGCACCTACTGATCAAGTTTCTATGTATATATAATATCTAGTTACGTTGATAAGTCTCCCCTTCTTCCACCATGTGCTGGTTTGGCTATGAGTTGAGTTACTATAACAAGCATCCACATTTACACTGGCTTACACAAATCACAATCTATCTTTCTTTCATAAAACAGCCTGGAGTAAGTAGTCCAAGGATGATATAGTAGTTCTGTCCCACAAAGTTGTCCAGGAACCTCTCTGTCTCGGAGCCGCCATCCCCGGGGTGTTATCCTCACCTGTATATCCAGGATGGTTCAGCACCCTGTCAGAATTCTAGCTACAGAAAATGGAGAAAGAAGGATACAACCTGAAAGTTGTATTCTTCTCTTCTACCACAGCTGGCTGCAGTTGTGGTCTTTATTCGAAGTGGATTTGTGTCCACCTGAAAACCAGGAGTTCTGGTTCTACAAAAGACACTGATGTTGGTAAGCAGTGTCTCCCCTGTCACCCATGCCAAGATGCCTACAAGATCAGAAGGCGGTATTCCCTCCAGACCACCCCATGTGCCTACCGCACATCATACACTCACACTCCGGACTTGGTCTCTCCAGATTCCAGATCTGTTGTGCAAACAAAACCCCTTCCATCAGGCAGCAGTGCAGGAAACAGTGGGTCAAGAGGAAGCACAGAAAGAGAATGCCTAGATGGTATTTGTGAAACAAACAGAGACAGAGATATTACTACTCCAATGTGACTGGAAAAGAAATCACTGGATTGGGCAAAGAACAGTTGGAAACATCTGGAAAAAGTTTATCTGCCATTAATCAAAATGGGTCTTCTTGACTTAGGTTCAACTTTCAAAAAGTAAAGGTCACTGCATTTTCATACCCCTTGGCTCAGTGAACCCTGTAACTATAGCCCATCACATCAGTCACACACATGACAGCCAGAAACCAACTTCTTAGGCTGCTTCTCTGCCCCTCTTTTACCACCCTTCGGGACTCACGGACAAATCCTGTGATCCTCCTGCCCTCTTATCCTCTCAGGGACCTCACTTCACATGAAGTCCTTGTCAGTTCTCGCCAGAGCCCTTTCCTCTTTCTCTTATTCAAAACATTTTAGAAAACTACCTTTAAAATTATACTTCCTCCCTCTCTCTCTCTTTTTTTTTTTTACTTTATTGGTAATACAAATATGACTAATAACAATTATAATACAAAGGCTAATCACACTGGGCCAACATAAGTGTAAGGATACTGATTCTTCTGTATCAAGAAAAATGTAAGACATACTTTGAAGTGCAACTACACATAATAAAATTCTGGATTTCTTTAAATATTAAAAAAAAAACCCTAAAGGAATAAGAGAGCCTTGCCAATAGCCTCTGAATGCTCAGACCTCTCTTTGCGAGCACCATAAGCATCTCCAATTACCTATTCATTATTCTCCGAGTAGATCCTCTTTTGAAAAGATCAGCTTTCTATATGTATTCCTTTTCTGGTTTACTCATTTCCAGCATTGCTTCATATATTTTTTTTACACAGATGTATAGTATTTCAGACATATTATGAGATGAGTAGCTAGGGGCCAGTACCTCATAAGACAATGCTTTTGTGGGAAAACTCAAACCAATGTATGAAGTCACTTGTTGGATCTTAACCTGTTTGTGGGTTAAGGGCTGCCTGTGTGGTCTAAACCTACTTTAAGAATTCATCATTACAAAGAGAGGGGAAAAAATAAAATAGGTTTCTCCACTAGAGATATCAACTAACAGGATTTGGAATACCCATATGGTGTTTTGCATCAAGGCAATAATATACAGATGTTAATCTCATCCTTGCTTTCAGCTCTGCTTACCCACTTTTTCCTGAAAGGCAGACAATGTCCCGATGTATGGATATGCCTTGGAATGTGGTGGGGAGGGGAGGGCCAAGGTCAAGGTCTGGAGATGCAAAGGGGCCTAGGAACTAGAGTAGGAAGAGGTGATTTATCCCTCACCCAACTGTTTTATGCTTTTCTAAGATGAATCTTTACCATTAAATCCAATTACCTCGGAAATAATTTTCAGGAACCACACTTTACAAGGTGAGTGACAGTGTTTATACATGTGAATAGAGGTATTTGTGTGGGCAGGAGGCAGGTGCTGCTTCACACTTGAAGAGAATTTGAGGAGAAGGGAGACAGGGGAAGATAAGGTATGTGCATGTGTAGATATGTCATCTATAGGGTCTGGAAGATGCCCAGAAAGGAGATTCAAGTAAGAATCCACAACCTGGACATAAAAATTTCAGGAGCCACAGTTGTCTCAATTCAAGAGGTTGTGTTTAGGCAAACCTGAAGGATTGAGACAGAACCCGTTGGTGGTTGTGCCAGCCGTGCAAAAGGGGCAAATGGAGATTTGCGAGGAGAGAGACTCCCTGTTGAAGACAGTAACAATTTAGCACAGGTTGAGAACCATGCAATGCCATCCATGACAACCATTGCTCTACCTTTCTCCCTTGAAAGGCTGGGTAGAGCTTAAGTAATCATGGCTATTAACCCGACTAAACTATTGGTTTTGTTCCAGTGCACTTCCTGGTGAAAAAGGAGAACCCTACCATCATGTCTTTACATTTACTTACCGAGGAGTTTGAGAAGGCTTAGAACAAATACACTCTATTTGGAAATATACAGATAGAAAACTAGATCTTAAGCAAAGAAGAATATAAGACCTGTTGAATCACTATGTTGTATACCTGAAACTAATCTAACATTGTGAGTCAGTTATACTTTAATAATCCCCCCGCAAAAAAAAAAAAAAAAAAAGGAAAAGAATATTTAAAAATGCCAGAATTAGGGGTGCCTGGTTGGCTCTGTTGGTTGAGCATCTGCCTTCGGCATGGGTCATGATCCCAGGGTCCTGAGATTGAGCCCCATGTCTGGCTTCCTGCTCAGTGGAGTGTCTGCTTCTCCCTCTGCCCCTCCTCCTTCCCTCGCTCTCTCTGTCTCTCTCTTAAATAAATAAAATCTCTTAAAAATGTCAAAATTAGACTTAACACAGATGCAGTACTTAAGTTTCAAATTTGCCTCTTGAATTTTTTAAAAACATTTTTTTTTATTTATTTGAGAGAGAGAAAGAGAGCACGAGTGGAGGGGGGTAGGAGCAGAGGAAGAGGGAGAAGCAGACTCCCCGCTGAGCAGGAAGCCCAATACCAGGCTCCATCCCAGGACCCCAGGGTCATGATCTGAGCCAAAAGCAGACGCTTAACCAACTGAACCACTTCAGTGCCCCATGCCTCTTGAACTTTCTTAACAGAAAGAAAAAGAGGGAAGGTCAGTATATAGATAAGATTATATTCAAAAGAAGGAGGTATTATAGGAAGCAAATAATATCCGAAATAAATTTCTCATAAAAGACTACAAAGTGAAGGCATAAAGTAAAGAAAAGAGCAATGTCCCCAACAACTTTCTTAAATGTTTCCTTAATTTTAAAAATTACACACACACACACACACACACACACACACACACACACACCCTCTATGAATATCTGAAAAAAGAAGTATAAAACTTAAAGTAAAAATCATCCATAATCATGCCAATATTTTTGAGAATTTCTTTCCAGATATAGAGATATAAAACAATTATTTTCCTATTGCCAGACATTTAGGTTCCTTTCAATGTTTTGCTATTTTAAAAATCCTGTAATAAATGCCTTCTATGTAAATCAGTAGCAGAGTTGATGATTATTTCCTCGATAAATTCTTAGTACTAGATTTGTTGGGTGAAATGATAGAAACATTTTGAAGGCTTTTGGTACATATTTCCAAACTGCCTTAGATAAAAGGAAAAAATAAAGGCTAGACTTTTTAAATAGACAAAAATTAAAATGAATTTAGATAAATATGAACATCATGCCCCATTTTCACCCTGAGTATAGACATGAGTGTCTCTCTCACACCTACTTGGCAGAGTTCACAAAGTGTTTGGTAATTGACAAGTTTGTAAGAAGAAAAAAAAAAGGTGTTTAGTAGTCATAATTTTAATTTCTTTGTTTATTTGTGACATGGAACATGAGGTCCAATATGTGGAGCAAAATAATCCCTTTGAGACCAGTGGTATTCTATTTTTGATTACTATTATATCTTATTCCATGTAACAGCATATGGCATGTAATGGATATTTAATAAAAGCCTGGTCATTAGTGAATTAATTTCATTTCCATGTATCTATGGGATATTTTTATTTTCTATTCTGTGAATTGTTTTCCCATGCCCCTGCCCACTGAGATGTTAGCAAAACTTGCCTAATAATAAATACACCTAATCGATTTCATATGCAACTTCTTGTTGGAAACATTGACAAAGGCATATCTTTGAAACTCAGCTAAATGTAAAATTAATAAAGTGAAAAGTGAATTTGACATGGTGTGAATATACAGCTTTAGACAGTTGGGTTTGACCCAAGGAGAATTCCTTGTTCAAATACTTGTTGAAATAAGTATTAATTTCAATAATTAGAAGTCCACTTAAGATACTTCAAGATGCAGAATGCCTGGAGAGAAAGAGCATGACTTCACATCTGAGAAATGTATTCTACACATAAACTTGCAAAAGTATTTGTGAAATATATTCATTCATTTATTCAAAAAATATGAATCGAGGGTCCACTCTGAGCCACACACAGTACCAGATGCCAGGGCTATGGCAGGGAGCGAGGAAGGCAAGGCAAGGTGCATCACTGCGGAGCCTCCATTCCAGTGTAAACGACTATCGCATTGTTTACAGTTATTAAAAAACTGAAAGCAATCTGAATGTCTACTACTAGTGACAGGTTTTTAATACAGTGAAATATTATGTAAATTTTTATGCATGCGGACTATAAAAATCATGATGCTTGAAAGAAAAGTAATTTAGAGAACAGTATATATAGTATGAGTCCAACTGTGTTTAAAGAAAAGGGCTTTTACATTTCATTTTATAGACTTCAGAGCTATTTATTGTATGATAAGCTTAGAATAATTAGAAAAATTATTTTCTTAAAGTAAAGGATCGGGTTCTATGTGGTAACTAGAACCGAAATATTACTCCTCCCATTGGGCTGACTTGGGGGGAGGGGAGGAGTGAGATTGTGCTCAATCTCACAAGTAAACAAGCAAATTCAAGTGACTGAAACTACTACATTACCAAATTCAAACTACTAAATGCCATGGTGGGAGTGGACTGTTGATTTTTGTTGTTTTGTGTGTTTGTTTGCCTACAAAATTGTCAATTGCTGAGAACTTTGTTCACTCCACAGAGTAGGTATAATAAGCTGGGCACTCTCAATATACTCCTGGTGGAGAAAAGTGTGGGTTGTTTTTTTTTTTAATTAATTTTAAGTGGTTTCTACCACTGATCTTTAAAAGTCTAGCCCCTCATTTTTCTTTTTGTCTAAAGCAATTTGGCAATATGTATCAATAGCCCCAAAAGTACTTCCATCATTTCACTCAGAAAATGTCATGCTGAGAATCTATCAGGATATAATCATCAGTCCAGTCACAGAAATACATAGGAGAACATTTATCGGAGGATTTTTTTCAACCATGTCTGCCAATCTGCAAGCAAAGCTACCAACGCTGAGAATAGCCCACTGGCATGTGCCTGAAGTCAGTCATCACAGTCAACTAAATGTGAAGATCCAATTGATGCATAGTCCATTTTACTCCGTGGGTTTTAAATTTTTTTATATTTTCCCAAAAGTTGTCTGGTTCAGGAACTCCCAGGTAATCAGTGCATATAATAAACCCTTTATTTCTAGCATTAGAAAAGTAATTAACATCAAATAAATGTCAAACAATATTTATTTATTCATTTATTTATTTAAAGATTTTATTTATTTATTCATGAGAGACACAGACAGAAAGAGAGGCAGAGACGTGGGCAGAGGGAGAAGCAGACATCATGGGGAGCGTGATGATGCGGGACTCGATCCCAGGACCCCAGGGATCCCTACCTGAACTGAAGGCAGACCCTCAACCACTGAGCCACCCAGCTGCCCCATATTAAACAATATTTAAAGAATACTATTTTGAAGGGGTGTCACATCGCTGGCCTACATTGGACATCCATCTGTCTCAGCCCATCCCTTGGGAGGCAGCTGGCCATACGGCAATGATAGCTTAGACATTGCAAGAATCTAAGGCCACGCCAGGATCCCCCAGAGATAGCATGGCTTTGCCATACCTGCTTTTCTCAGCACCTTTGCGCCCCTTTCTTCTCTCTCCATTAGCCCCTCCTTCATTTGGAACCTGCTTCAACCTGGCTGCCGCAGCCCTTTCCTCAGCCCAATGGCTTTCTATATGCTTTGAATTTCCACCCCATCACCAGCTATCCTGGTCTTTCAATCTCCCAACTCCAAACTCCCCCTGGAAGGAAGAGGTATCTAATTGGTGCTGCTGAATTTTATAAGTCAATGCCCCAAGTTATTCACAGCTTGACTAGTCTGGAGGCACAATCATTGACTCAGGTCTAACCAGTGAGGCCACAGGGAGGACAGAGTTAGGAAAGAAGCAGGGTACACGATGGTTGATGTGTCTGAGTCATTTGTATTAGCCTTTGGATAATCTTTCTTAAAGACTGCTCCTGTCAGCACAGGTTGTCCAACTGGGGCAGGCCAGGGCAGGTTTGTGTCAGGTAGCAGCAATGGCAGCATGGCTTGGGATATCAACACATGAGATGAGATGAGATGAGATGAGATGAGATGAGATGAGATGAGATGAGATGAGATGCGATGAGGAGGATGTCCATATAAGAAGCAGCAATGGTAGTCTGGTATGAAGTTTCAGAGCTCAAGTGGACCAAGAAGAGTGTCCGTGTGGTACCTGGCATGGAGCGTTAGAACTAAGAGAGAGAATATGGACATCTGCAAGGGGTGCTGCCAAGGGACAGCCCAACATGGAGTAAAGAGGTCACCCATGTGCCCTAGGATGAAGTGCCAGAGCCCGGGTGGGATAAGAAGGGCACCCACACAAAGGGCTCAGAAATAACTAAAGAATAATCACATATGAGGGGAATTCATCAAACAAGTAATACATATTAAGGATAATGGATCTTGTTGTTAGCGTTACAAAGTAGAATGAACCCTGTGATATTGGATTGGACCTGGAGGTATCTATGAACCAATTGTTCTTAATATCCATGGTTAGATACGGAAATATAGATGTGTATGTCTATATATGCACGCATATATTCCCTAGCTCTGTCTACTGAGAGGACCTGGGAGCACACTGAGTGTCTAGATCTTGGTTTCTAAACATCATTCTCCACTAAAAGGATCCAAGTATTCTTGGAGAAATGGTTGATTCCAGGACAATGCCAGAAAAGGTTTAAGATGAACCTGAAAATCTTGTGCCAGTAATTTAAAAAACTTCCCAAAGAATAATAACGACATGTTACTAGGACACAGAAACTTTTAAAAGGCTCCCGCTTGCCAACCCTGGAACCATTGGGGCATTCAACTAAATAATGATAATACCGGATTATAAGCCATTAGGTACAATAAAAACCCATGATGATATAAATAAGTACATGGAAAAATGGGGAGTGAGAAGACATTTCCATATGGTGGAAAGCTAAATGATAAATTTAGAAAGAGTGATGAAATTAGAAACAATTAGCAATAATTCAAAAAAAAAGAATTAGTAATAATTCAGCAAGAAAGCATCAAGGGTTGCCAAAACTAGTGAATAAAAGTTTAATAAGAAACATGATATTTACAGTCTTAAAGTACCACCCTCCTCAACAACAGAAAAACATGATTCTAAAATGAACAAAGGACTTAAGTAGACATTTCTCCAAAGAAGACATACAAATGACCAACGGGTATATGAAAAAAATGCTCAACATCACTAATTATCCAAATGTAAATCCAAACCACAATGAGATACCACCTAACAACTGCTGGGGTGGTCATTATCAAAAATTAGAAACAAAACAAAATAAAAACAAGAACAGAAAGTAACAAGATCTGTTAGGATTTAGAGAAATTGGAACCTTTGTGCACTGTTGGTGGGAATGTTAAGTGGTGCAGCCGTTATGGAAACTAGTATAGAAGTTCCTTAAAAAATTAGAAATAGAGTTACCACATGATCCCAAAATCATACTCCTTGGTATATACTTGAAAGAACTGAAAGCACACCTCAAAAAAGATACTTGTATACTCAGGTTTATGGAAGCGTTATTCATAATAACTAAATCATGGAAGCAACACAAATGTCCATCAACAGACGAGTGAATAAGCAAAATATAGTATATACATACAATTAAGCCTTTTAAAAAAAGGGAGATCCTGATATATGCTACAACATGGATGAACTTTGAGGACATTATGTTAAGTGAAATAAACCAGTCACAAAAAAGCAAATATTATATAATTACACGTACATGAGATACTTAGAGTAGTCAAAAATCATAGAGACAGAAGGTGGATGGTAGTTGCCAGGGGCTAGAAGGAGAGGGGAATGGGGAGTGACTGTTAGTGGATACAGAATTTCAGCATTGCAAGATAAAAAGAGCTCTGGAGATGGATGCTGGTAATAACTGGCACAACAATATGAACGTACTTAATCCGGCTGAACTGTACACTTAACGTTGGTTAAGATAGGGGTTTTTAAAAATAGCATCTTACAAGATATTGTAGTAGATTGAATGGCGATCCTCAAAAAGATATGTCTATGTCCTAACTCCCTGAACCTATATATGTGACATTATTTGGAAAAAGCGTCATTGTGGCTGTAATTAATTTAAGGATCTTGAGATGAGATCATCCTGGATGACCTGGGTGGGCTCTAAATCCAGTGGCAAGTGTCCTTATAAGAGACAGAAGAGGGGTGGCTGGATGACTCTGTCGGTTAAATGTCTGCCTTCCACTCAGGTCATGGTCTTGGGATCCTGGGATCTAGCCTGCTTCTCCCTCTCTTCCTCTGCCTCCTCCCCCTGCTCGTGCTCTGTGTCTGTCTCTCTCTCTCTCTCCAATAAATAAATAAGACCTTTAAAAAATAAAAATAAAATAAAAAGAGACAGAAGAAAAGATATAGACAGAAAGATACAGTTGTGTGAAGAGAGAGGTAGAGCTTGGAGTGATATGGTTATGAGAACTGCTGACAGCCACTAGAAACTAGAAGAAGCTCTAGAGGAGGCTTCTCTCTCCTCTAGAGCTTTTGGAGGGAGTGCAGTCAGGCCAACACCTTCACTTCAGACTTCTGGTTTCCAGAACTGTGAAAGAATAAATTTCCGTTGTCTTAAGTCAGCCACTTATGGTAATTTGTTACGGCAGATCTAGGAAACCAATAAATTACTTCCCACATTTTGATATGGTTGTGGTTTGATATGCATTGTGGTTATGTCTGAGAATGTGAAGGAAATTCACACTAACTTATTCGGGGGTGATGGGACATTAGATCACAATGACCTCAATTACAGTAATTATTCCCAAATGGTTCAGAAAAGGGAGTACTATTCTTGCAACTCTTCTCGAAGTTTGACATTATTTCAAAAGAAAAAGTCCCCATCCTAGGGGTGTAGTGACTTGGAAGAGGTATGTGGGTGGATTTTGTGGGGCTTTCTCATGGGTTCCTTGGGGATCCCCTGTAGGAGATGTGCTAATACTTCCTCCAGCTGACTCTTTTTTGGCTTCTTCCTCAGCTCCAAGGCTTTGATCAGCCCATCCCCCTTGGCCCAGTCCACCCCACCATCCAAGTGCAGGGGACCCCAGGCCAGCTCCCCTCCACAGGTTCCACATTTGATTTCTGAGAAGCCTGATGCTTATCGATATATTTGATCGCACGATGCATTCAACTAGTTCCCAAACTCCAGTGGATACTTGCAAAGGTCTCCAAATAATCTTAAAGCCCCTCTCGTGCAACTTAAGGTGATGAGAATGCAAATGCCTCCCTGACCCCCAGTGGATGAACACATATGACAATGACCATTCTCCTTTCTCTAAGCACAACTATTTAAGCTGGATGTGGGTGATTAGGTAATGCTCGTGGAACCGGATGGGCCCACCCCTCAACTGTGGGGCTCTTGAAATCCACTCTTTTATTCTCATCTTAGGAGATGTGCTCAACGCTCAGGACAATAGGAGGAGCCACATTTCATGGCCTGTACCTACGCAAGAAAAGCTCTTGCCAAAGTCATCTTGCAAAACCTAGTAACAGGTTTTATCTCACTTATCTCTGATGTATTTCGCACTGTTTCAACACCATACACCCCTCTTATATGTCCAGCCAAAAAGTCCCCTCAGGGTCATGTCCTCTGGCCACCCTGAATGCCATGTCTCAGTTCGCTTTATTCCAAAGTCTTACTGCTGGTTTCCCTAGGATTCTTTCCATCCTGAGCCCCCTTCTCTTTTCACTCAATATACTCTCCCTGGACATCCCCATCCAGTCCACGTTGCTTCTGTTACCACTGGATTGTGGGTTGTCTTAATACGTACAACGACACCTCAGGTTCTCCAAAGCCTGGAGTAGAAAGATGATTTATTTTTAGAACCTGAATCAACCCAAACAACGAAGGGAGTTGGACCGTGAGGGGCCCAGCTAAGGAAATATTTTTAGGAAGAGCTGGATAAAAGGAGCAGGATCCAGGATGAGTTCCCAGCCTCGAAGCCATCAGGGAATGGTGAACCCCAAGTTGAGGCTCGCTCAGTAGAAGATGTGGTGCTTTTGCCTGGGGTCACTCTGAAAGTCTGAAGGCAGGCAGAAATGAAGCTTTTCAATCCTGCACACTTTCTTCAGAGTTCTCAATTCAAGCAGTTTAAAATCTGCCTTTGAAATGGAAATACTGTAATTTCAAAATCTCAGCAGGGCAGTTGGGGATGGAGGGTGTGGAGTGGATGAACAAAAGCACTGAGGCCTGCTTTTGACCTCTTCTTCTCAGCTAACAAGCTCCAGCACACAGCTAAGCTGCCAGCCCTCTGGCTCTTGCTGTTCCTACAGTGGCTAAGTCCCAACGTTTCTGGGACAGAGCTAATTGCAAACAGTATGTCCCATTCATCACCAAGTCTGCACTCTTACTTGTCAGACTCCATGTCCCATATTTTGCTTCAGAAAATATGATCCCCAGAGCTCTGTTTCTTTGCGGTCTAAAACTTCCCAGGAGAGAAATCTAGCTGACATCTATCTGTTCTGCTGTGATGGCTCCATTCTCCCCACGTAAACAAAACTTAACCCAGGACAGAAGCACTCAGGCGTCGACCCCCTCACTTTCATGACAGTTTCATGCAAATTAGTATATTTATTTACTTGTTCATTTGATTTAATTAACCTCATACTCCGGCATATTTTCTAACTGGTAATTGAACAAGTGGATCTTGTAGGCTGCAATCAGAAAACAACTTTATTCTTTCCCGCAGACCCATTTATGGGTTAGCTCATCCCTGAAACTGGATGTGATCGCAGGCAGATGGCAACGCGCTAGGATAATAAAAGATCCTCTAGCTGCTTCCAGTCTCAAGAAAGGTCTCACTTCAGTAATTAAAATGTCCAGTCACGAGTAATTTAACTAAAGCTTCTCCCCTGATCAAGCTCTAACCTGCTGTAGGAAACAGGGATAGGAAAGAGTTGGATTCAGCTTTTCCTCTCATTCCCTATCTCCTCCTCATTTACCAGGCTGCCTCGCCCCTCTTGTTTAAAAGAAAATAGGGGGCACAGGGAAGAAGGAGGTTCAGGAGAGGTAAGGTCCGACTAGGCTGGCCCCCTACCAGACGTACCACTGAACTGTGGCCACAGCAATTGTTCAAAGCTCATGCTCTCTGACCTCAGAGGATGACCAAACCTGACTCTTGCATTGAGTGTTTTTGTGGGGTCTTTAGGAAGCCCCCGCTGGAACACTGCTAGCTCTTCTTGTGATGTGGGCAGCAGATGCTTATGTTATTTATTTCCCTCAGGCCCTGGGGGTACAGTGGGAATACAAGGGGGTACACTCACCACTTGGGGCTGTCCTTTGGGACAAGATTGGGAATGACAATGGGGAAGAAGGGGTGCGCATTAGGACAAAGACCCATACCACCAACTCTGTAGTGGCCTTGCCCATAATAACCAGAACCTCTCAGGTTTAGTCAAACCCCATTCCTTGGTGCTCCTCAAGGCACCTCCTTGAGGTGCCCTTAGAGCTTCTATCACAAGGATAGACATGAGAAGGCTTACCCTTTCTCCTTGGAAGATCATTGAGACACTGTTCATTTCCGCTCCCTACCCAGTTCCCTTTGGCTTTTTCACCTTCTGGCCTTTAATTCCCTCAGGATGGTTGCAGGTTCATATGTTACAAACACGTTTTGGTTTGGGGTGTTTTGAGGGTTTTGCTTATCTGTGTTACCATGTGCTGTCCAGGCAGTCTGGAACCTCCCTTCCGAAGATGGAAGTCTTTGCCAGTTACTTTGCTCTCAGCCTTTGAACCTCAACTCAAACTAGAGCGGGAGAAGTCAATTTTTAACATGCTGTTACATATTATTTATTCCATCTTGGCCAGGGCCCCTTAACTCACAGAATCTTTCTAAATAAAAATTAAAAATCTGGGTTTTTGGAGGGGCCTTGTCCTTTTCAGCTTTCTGAAACTTCTCAATATATTTTACATAAAAGAATGATACAGAGGTTCCCTCACACAAGAGAATCAGCATTATATGGGAAAATGTTTAAGAACAGCTCTGTGAATAGAAAGTGGGCTTTCTACTGGTGCACTTCATGCACCAGGTTTGTTTTGCACCAGGTTTGTTTTGGAATAGTGAACACCTAGGAGAATTTTCTCCCTTCTCTTCTCTTTTTTCTACTTTTTGACATGTTTCAGCTTTTCTTTAGTGAGCCTAGACTGGTTCGCAAAATCCTTTATCTGCAACTCCAAAATCCAAAAAGCTATGGGCTGGGGCGTGGGGTGGGGGTTGGGAGCTCTAAATACTAAGGATTTTCTTTCCCCATAATTAATTCTCTATAGTTAATTTAACTTGAATTGAAGGAAGCTACTTAAAGCTCTTATCTCAGAGTAAACCTTCAAATATTTTAATGCAGAAATAATAAAATAATGTTTTTGCTTACAGCATGCCTCCCCAGACTCTACTGGGAGTGCTATATAATATACATTATAAGCCCCATACCACCTCCTAAAATCCAAAAATAATTCTAAATTCCTTTACACACCGGGCACTATGGGTTTTGGACAAGTGTTTATTACCCTATACTTTTGAAGAGGAGAAAATATAATGAACTGTGTTATTATTTTTCTTGCTCTAGTGGCTACTCATTATCACTAACTCATCCTCACCTCTAGTCTTTGTACAAGCTACTCCCATACTTCCCTGCCCTTCTGTGCCTTCTCTTATCAAAGTAGACTTCACAATCTACCTCCTGAAGGTGAAATCTGAAGTTTCCTCGTTAGTCCAATATCTTTCTTCACCTATATATTCATCTTGGGTTTGGGACACATTTTATCCAGGTCACACTAATTTGGGCTTTAAAGAGACACAATAACTCATAATTCAATGATTGCTCACCCAGTTCCTGTATAAAACTTCAGCGCCTTCCAAAGACCTCCCCTCTTTATTTCTTCTAGGAGTTCCTAGATCATGTTCAATGAACAAATGTTACAATGCATCTCTGGTTCCCACACCCACCCTCAAAGCCCACCATAAATATGGTTTATGGAAAAAGACCTTTCCTACGGAACCCTTCAACACAGACCCAGAACACAGACTAGAGGACTCTGGGGAGGGAGTAGACTAAAATCTTAAGTTCTCTCCATATTTGAGTTTGTTTTCTAAGATTTTATTATTTTTAAGTAATCTCTACTCCCAACATGGGGCGTGAATTTACAACCCCAAGATCAAGAGTTGCATGCTCTACCAACTGAGCCAGACAGGTGCCCCAACACTCCATATTTGAATTTGAGAATAACTGGTTTAAAGGTCTGCAGATCAATGCCAGATCACAAAATTTAAAAGATACAATTTATAATAAATGTCAATGACAGTTGCAGTGTACCTCATGTGTGGTTTTCATAATAAAGGTTAATGAGTTTTCAACAGTCTTTGTCCAATCTTGACCATTGTCTAGTAACTCAGTACTTTCTTCACCATTTAAAAATATTTTTAGAGGAGTCTGGGTGGCTCAGTTGGTTAAGTGTCTGCCTTCAGCTGAGGTCATGATCCCAGGGTCCTGAAATCAAGCCCCACATTGGGCTCCCTGCTCAGAGGGGCATCTGCTTCTCCCTCTTCCTCAGTCCCTCTCCCCACTTGTGCTCTATCAAATAAATATATAAAATCTTAAATATATATATATTATATATATATAGTTTTTTTTAACCATGCATCTTATCTGGTAACTTTTTCTGCCATATCCTACTGTTTCTCTACCTTTCTCCTCTCTTCCTCTTTGTCTTTCTCTCTTCTCTCACTCTCCTCTCTGGAAAGAAAACAACAACAACAAAAACATCACCAGCAACAAAATCTCTCCTTTCCTCCTAAGAAACAATTGGAGATCTTTTTTGTACTTTGAACATAACCTAAGGCATAATTAAAGACAGAGAGTGGGATACACTAAGCTCCCTTAGTGGGACAAAATCACTGTTACAGGACTTCAGACTATAGGTTCACATAGTCTCTTGCTTCTGCATCCCTGTTGCTATCTGGACAGACACACAAAATACCATAGTCAATATCTTTATTATCATCTAGAAGGGTATTGTGGGCTGACATGTCAACCCAGAACCTGTGAGTGTGACTTTTTATGAAAAATGTCTTTACAGATGTAATAAAGGTAAGGATCTCAAGATCAGATTATCTCAGGTTATACTGATGGCCTAAATCCACTGACAAGTATCCTAATAAGAAGAGTAACACACACACAAAATTGGAGAAGGCCATATGGAAATGGAGACAGAGATTGAAGTGATGAATCTATAAACCATGGAACATGTAAGATTAGCATCAGACATCAGAAGCTTGCAGAGACAAGGAAAGATTCCCCAGGGAACATGATTCCTGCTGATACCTTGGGTTTGTATTTGTAGTCTCCAGAACTATGAGAGAATAAATTTTTGTTGCCTAAAGCCACCAAGTTTGTGGTAATTTGTTATGGCATCTCTAGGAAACTAACACAAAGAACCTAGTAGTTGCTAGCCCTCTGGGTGCCCTTGTCTGCCATCTTAGAAGTGAAAATAACACTACTATTCCTAAATTTGGCCTAGGGCAACCCTCTTGGGTCTCCTCCCTCTCTGGGAACTCTGTACTATCGCTTTACTATCGCTCAATAAACTGCTTTGCTGCCCTCCAAAAAAATACATATATACATTTTGCCTATTTGAAGCTCAATTGTCACGTAGAGAGAATCTTCACCAACTCAGGGATGGCTGGATTTAACATCTGGCTTCTGAAAAATACTCAGATAAAGAACAGTGGCTTCTGACTGAGTGATGTATAGAATTGTTGAATCATCATTTTGGACACCTGGAATTAATCTAACACTGTATATTAGTTATGCTGGAATTTAAATTTAAAAAAATTAAAAGAACATGAGGAAATCTCACCTACTGCTTGAAATCCATGGCCACTAGAGTCAAATTTGAATCCTGATTTGACTCCTGGTTCTCCTACTCATAAACTATGTAACTTTAGGCAATTATCTAGCCTTGAGACTAGCACATGAGACCTAAATAAATGATAGCTCCTATTTAGCTCCAATTTTTGTGATTGTTTGTTTGCTTCACATGGCTGCTTCTCTGTTTGCTTATTCCTTTCCATGGCAGGAAATAGCTACCCCAGTCCCAACCCACACGACTTTTTAGTTCAAAATCCAACAGCAGCTAATTAGAATCTTTGCATCACTTATTTCAATATCTTTAGAGAGAGAGACCATGATGTATGTTCAAGCCATTGTGCATATTAGCTATCACTGGCTTGACCTTCTATGTCTGTGAAGGCAAGATCTTTTTGAAGGGTATGTATGTAGGAAGGCAGTGGTGAGCATTTCCAGAAGTCTTTTAAGTTTTATATATTCAAATCTCTTTATATATTCTTTCATAATGTATGCCTTTGATCTCATGCTTTAAAAAGTATCCCCTACCTTGAGATCATATATTGACCCTTTATTTGTTACTTTCCATGTATACTCTCTAAAATAATTTGAGTTTTTTTTATTAGAAGGGTACTTTTCTCTAAGGAGCCTGCTATTTGTCTTAACATAATCTTTTCAATAGTACATACTTTTCTCACCAATTTGAAACATGAATACCAATAACAATCACATTTACTAGATAATTTTTATGTGCCAGAGTTTGCGCTAAGTATATTACATGGATTATTTCAGTTTAGCAGTATTATTACCCACATATGACAGCTAAGAAATGGCATACTTGGGATTCACACTCAGGTCATCTAATTATAGAGCTCATACTTTTAACCACTATGCTACTCTTATAAATAATTTGGGTCTATTTTTAGCTCAAACAATAGGAAAGATTTTTGACATAACTGGAAGTCCAGATTTAGGGTTGACTTGGCTCGTGCTTGCTTTGGCATCACATATACTAAAATAGGGTTGACTTGACTTGAGTTCAGTGTCTCCATGATTCTCTTGGCTCTGTTGCCTTCCATGTGTGATTTCATCCCCAGGCTGATAGTGAAATAGCTGCAGTAATTCTACCCCCATATCCATTCACAAGAACGTTCAGTAGAAAAGAAACAAAATGGCTACTTTAAGAAACTCCCCCAGAAGAATAAAGAATTTTCTCAGACCCTCCAACAAAATTCTCCTCCAAGATGGGCCAAATACTCATTCCTGTGTCAATTATGGACTAGGAGATTAGATAAAATCAATTATACAAGCCCACCCCTAGAGTTAGAGATGGAATCAAATTTCCTTTGGAACATGGGCAGCATAAAAGTAAGAAGGACTATCAGTAAGGATTAGGTTCAGCTCTCTAATGCAGAAAACCTAAAATAGCAGTAGGTTAAATAAGTTGAAAAGTAAATCAAGTCTGGAGGTAGGCAGTCCTGGAGGTAGATCTAGGATAGAGGCTCCATGGTCACCCAGTTTCCCTCCTGTCTCAATGCTCTGCCATTCTCACCATGTGGCTTCTACTTCATGGTCCTAGATCATTCTGAAGCCACAGCCATCATATCCACCTTCAGGCACCAAGAAGGAGGAAGGAGTGGAAGGGAGAGACTGATTTCTTCTTTTAAGGACATATCCCAGAAATCACATGATACATTTCTGTTTACAACCCATTGGACAGCACTTAGTCATTTGGCAACATTGGCTGAAAAAAGCTGAGAAATGTGGACTTTATCCCAGATAATTATTTGCCCAGACACAAATCAGAGATTCCACTAATAAAGAAGAGCAAAAGATATAATGAGAGCATGCTAGCAGTCTCTACAACAGGTGGAAACATGAATTCAACTGGGGTTCAGTTACAAAAGAATAAAGGGGAACTAAATTCTGATTAGGCAACCAACAATGTGTCCTGAAGCCCCAGTGGAGTGTTTGGTCCAGTCCTAGACTAGTCAACAACCCAGTGGTATCAGATACTCTGGTTGGACATCCTGTGCCACACACCCATTCCTGGAACTTGACTGTAGAGTCATTCTTGCCAAAACTCATGATTGAGAATGGAGCTGGAGCGGCTCCCTAAAGAGATTTGTTTATATCTTTTTGAGAGTTAATATACTAGTAATTAAAGTTCAGATTGAAGATATTAATCTTTTGTCCACTATGTTCCAAATTGTTTTCTTGTTTTTCATTTACCTTTTACTGTTATAGTGATGTTATTATAGTTATTGCTTTCACTACAGAAGTTTTACATTTTATATTATCAAGTATTCTTTGCCTTTTCATATTTTTTTTTACTTTTCTGTTAGAATGATCCTTTATAATACGGATATGATAAATATTCACCTAGAGTATCTTCTTTCCTGATTGAATTATTTTTTATCAGTCAGAAGGTGCATTCTGCTGTACATATAACAAAAGTCCACTTACAATCACTTAACACTAAATAGGGCTTACTTTTTCTCGGGTAATAAGTTCAAAGTTTGTTTGGTGGACTTATTATATCTTAAAGAATCCAAGCTCATTCCACATTTACGTGCTATAATCCTTAATATGTAGGTTTTCCTCAAGTTCACAAATGATCACTGCAATTGTAGGCATCACATCTGAAGTACTTTTAGAATGAAAGAAGAAAGGCAAAATGTAAAAGCTGCATGCCACCTGAATCTACCTATTTCAGCAGGAAATCAGTATCTTTCCTGGAGACCCCATCTATAGGATTTCTCACTGGTTAGAACTGGATTACTTGGCCTCACAAAAAAGCAAGGGAATCTTGAGGAAATAAATATTTTTATCTCAACACACTTCTGCTCTGAGGAAAAAAATCTAATTCTATTATCAAAAAGGGGGAAATGGATATTGGGTAGACAACATGTGCCATATTTTCCATCTAGAATTTTGGGGATAGGGATCCCTGGGTGGCGCAGCGGTTTGGCGCCTGCCTTTGGCCCAGGGCGCGATCCTGGAGACCCGGGATCGAATCCCACGTCGGGCTCCCGGTGCATGGAGCCTGCTTCTCCCTCTGCCTGTGTCTCTGCCTCTCTCTCTATCTCTCTGTGACTATCATAAATAAATAAAAATTAAAAAAAAAATTTAGAATTTTGGGGATATATGACATAGAACAAGGAACTAACAATTTTTGCCACTGACTTAACCAACTTTCCCAGCATCTTTATTGATTAAGTCATTCTTTTTTCATTGATTTGGCAAGAAATTTCATTTAAGAATTTATAGAGTTTCTGTTGCACACTCTGCGGCAACACAATCAGGGTCCCGAGGGTAAGAGGATGAGGAAAATAAAAGTAAAGAGATGGGGACAGGAGGGACACAGTGGATGCTGTCCAAGCAGTGCCAGCTTTATTCAAGGTTCTACAACATTATATAGCATGAGCAAAACAAAGACAAAGAAGTATCTGTTTTTAGCATGTTTGTGAAACCCTCCAAGGTTCCCCTTTCTCAGCATGCAAGACAGACCCACTGGTGCCAGAAGACCTTGGTAAATAGATAAGCTTGTTGCTCCAGATGTACATACCTCAAAGGAATATTAGATATGGTTAACAGACCAGCAAGGACAACACAGACCCCTATTCAACTTTATGGCCAGGCCATAATACATTGTATCTAATGTGTTATGTGGGCGATCACTGCACAAGCCAGCTCTGAAAACCATTGCTCAAGCCCTTTCTCAAGCGTCAACCAACTATTCACCCTTTAGGCTCCTGAGCCTTTTGAGTGAATGAGGGACGCAAGTCCGGGCCTGGTTTGGTTCAGTTACTCCAGCTAGTCCGTGGTCGCCCACAAGTTTCCAGTTCCAATAAGGGCAGAGTGGTATCTAACAGATCAGCCTGCGTCAGATCAAACTTTGGACAAAATATGGAAAACAACCATTGAAAGCAATGGGGAGAAAAGGCAAAGGCTGACAAAAACTGGAGTCTTGTTGACACTTGAAAGGGGGAACTGACACTAGGTGAGTTTCCCAATTTTATAGCTTATGCCTAAAGGCAGGCCACAGTCAACACCATGCCATCTTACTACCTTGAAGAACCAGAAAGAAGAGTTCAGGGTTTCTGTAAGCAGCCAGAAAGTGGAGGGGGACACCCTGGAAAGGAACAAGCCACAGGGGAAGAATATCAAATTCTATATACAGACTCTTCCAAAATCTGTTTGTCCCCTAAATTACACCACTCATAGGCAGTGTAGATACCAAGAAGCCCAACTAAGATTAAATAATTCAACAGATATTTTAGCTGGAACCTTGCTGCAAGAGACACAGGGTTTCAGCCAAGTTAAATGCCCACATGAAAAAAAAATCAATATTCTTTGGAGGAATATGTCAGAATCCAGAGATTCTACAATGCATCATTCACAATATCAAGAATACTCTGCAAGGTTCTCTACATACAAGAATAGGAAATATGACTGATACTCAGAAGGAAAAGCAATCAATGGAGAACATTCCTTAAAATACGATATTTTAGAATTAGCAGACAAAAATCCTAAAGTAACTGTTATAACTCTTTGATCAGCAGAGTCTAAGGTCTCAAGCCATTTCTAATCCCTCCCTTTAGAAAGGGTATAATGAATAGGTTACCCTATTAAGCAGATGTCCACATGTCCTCCCAAAAACTGGCTGAGAATTAACCAGGGTGATGAAAGTAAGAAAAGCAGGGTTTTTTTCTTTTTGTTTTTTGTTTTAAGATTATTCATTCATTTATTTATTTGAGAGAGAGGGAGTGACAAAGAGAGAGCATGTGCAGGAGAGGGGGTAGAGGGAGAAGGAGAAGTAGACTCCCCACTAAGCAGGGAGCTCAATGTGGGGCTTGATCCCAGGACACCAAGATCATGGCCCAAGCTGAAGGTAGACGTTTAGCTGACTGAGCCACCCAGGCACCCCCTAGAAAGCAGTTTTAAGCAGAAAAAAAGGCAGGGATTTTCATTTCCCTTGTATAGAAAGAAAAATCAATAATAGGTTGCTATGTTGGCAGAGAGCTCTTGCCCAAACCTTCGGATCTCAGCATTCTTGGGTTCAGAGGTAGCAGAGTTAGCAGTTGTGGGATTACATGGCTCTTTTATGGTCATTTATTTACCACCCTTACTAAAATCTAACCAATCTCTCTTCAGAGAAGATTTTCCTGCAGCCCACCCCACCTCCCACCTCAATCTCTTCAAGGACAGTTTCTTTGATACCTTAATAATCACTTTTTCTTTCAGAAATTCAACACAGCATGATAATCTCACAGGAGTAAAGAGAAACTATGTCTCAAAGGGTAAAAGGACTCCAAAGGGGTTACAAATCTTACTACAGATAAAGCAAAGATCATCTCTGTAGAAGCTAAAATGGGTCATCTTCTTAACCCATTTCCTTATTATTTAGGGAAAATGTCTTCTCCACTTGTTGCACCCTATTCTGCAAGCAAGTTTGCTCTGGACGGATTTTTCTCCTCTGTCAGGATGGAACATTCAGTGACCAAGGTCAATGTGTCGATCACACTCTGTATCCTCGGCCTCATAAACACAGGTAAGGTGAAGAGAGTGAAATAAACAGCCTGCAGATGACTGCCTTCCTTACCATTGCGGGCAAAGAAGGTGCTGAACTCTTTGACTCATGTGTAAGGCACTAAAAACCAGCAAAAGCACAAGTCTCCATTTAACGAAGCACTTCTGTCACTAGTGGAGCCTCTGACCATTCTTTGACCCTTCTTTCCATTCTGACCATCAAGTGTGCTGAGTGACACCAGACTCATCACTTGACCCTATTCTTTACACTACATCCTCAGGAACACTCGATGGCCACTAGTTTCCTCTTTGAGGCTTATCAAGTACAAGTTTGTTATTCTTAATATCATCACCTGTAATAAGACATATTGATATCATGAACCTTTTTATTTTTCATGAATAATCTCTAAACCCAATATGGGGCTCAAACTTATAACCCCAAGATCAAGAATTGCATTGTTCTATTGACTGAGCCGGTCAGGCACCCCTCATAACCGTTTGACATCATGCACTGAGAAAGACAGTATCATTTTTGTGATATTCTTGCCAAAAAGGCATAATCTCAATCTAGTCAGCAGAGGGAAATGGACAGAGGCACCTGGCTAGCTCAGCCGGTAGAGCATGAGGCCCTTGATCTCAGGGTAGTAAGTTTGAGTCCCATGTTGGGTGTAGAAATTACTTAAAAATAAAAAAGAAATTTTTTAAAAAGAGAGAGAAATGGACAAACCCAAACTGACATTCTACAAAACAGTTGATTAATACTCTTCAAAACTGTCAAGCCCATGAAGGACAAGGAAAGAATGAAGAACTGTCACAGACTGGAGAGAAAATAAGAAGAAATTACTACTAAGTGTAATCCTGGCTAAGACCCTCAAACACAAAAAGGTTGTTAGTGAACAAAATAAGGTCTGTGTTTTAGTTAGTAAATTTGTCCCAAATATATTGTACACTGACAATTGTACAGTGCTTATATGTGACGTTATAATTAGGGGAAGCAGAGTAAAGGCTACAAGGGAATATTCTGCACAAGTTTTACAACTTTTTCTGTACTTTTTTTCTGGACTTTTCTGTAAGTCCAAATGCAAGTTTATCTAGAATAGGTACAATGAGAAAACTTTATTTAAAGAGTAATTGAGTCAATTGAGTGGTTGTTATTGAACAAGAGAGAAAGAAAGACACATAATGAAACAAGGATAGAAAAAGAAAAAGAAGCTGTGCAAAAAGGACATGGAAATTTGGAAGAAATAAGTAACTTTCCTTCCAAATGAAAGTGGTTTGTGTTGACAGAAAGCAAAGGCCTGGATTCTTGTCCATATCCTCCTTTTACAAGCTAGTAAATCATTATCATACAGCACTTGGCTTTACCCACTGATACTTTCCATTAGCTTCTATCCTCATTCTGCTCCCCCATATTACTCTCTCATCCCATCCAAAACGCACAAGAGAAAAGCATGATTTAAATCTCTCCATCACCTTTAACTGCCCCCCAAATCTTCATCCAGGAAGACAGGGCCCACATTAACTCTAAGCCTCTCTTTGCAGAGTGGGCCCTAAATGTACCCAGTCTTCTGAGATGGCCCGTAGGTCTTGTAGAGCAAACCCAGGCAAACAGCCCCTAACAGCTAAGCTGTTGCTGTCTACAGACCCTCCATCTTGTAGACTCTACTGGTCTTGGATAACCACACTCTTCTCTCATGTTCTACAGACACAGCCATGAAGGCCGTTTCTGGGATACTCAGCACAGTAGGAGCATCTTCAAAGGAAGAATGTGCCCTGGAGATCATCAAAGGGGGAGCTCTGCGCCAAGAGGAAGTGTACTATGACAACTCAGTCTGGACAGCTTTCCTACTGGGAAATCCAGGGAGGAAGATCCTGGAATACTTGTCATTAAGAAATTATAAACTGGACAAATTTATAAACAACTAAGCACTTCCTTAGGATGCGGCATGGGAAGGGACTGTTCATCCTGATATTACCTGAGCTCCATCCATGAAGGCATCTCCCCGGAGAGACAAATGAGTGTCCCCAGAGAGTTGGAAGTCACACATCACATCTCACAATTTGAAGGAGTTCCTCTAACACTTGCACAGTGGAAATGTAATTATAATGAATGTCATGAACCACTGCAACCTGTGGTCATGAAAATGATAGTAACCAGAGGTACGATTAAAAAGTAGTTCTATCAAATTTACCTCATATATAATATTATGATTAATACAATATTAATTATAATAAAGGTCATATCAACTTTATAAATTCATAATTAGTAGCTCTAAGTTCAGTTCATTCAGTATGGTTCCTTTAAAACCATGATCTATACAAGTGAAAATTTTCAGTGTTCATTTCGTATTTTGTGGTCGGAAACTTTTCTGTTCTTGAGTTAAAGAAATCACCCTACTCTTCATTTAGTGGACATCATGTCCATACCATATTATATATTTCAGATACTCTTTATATTATTTTACATTGCTTCTCTGGGAAGGAGAACACCTGGGCAAACCCATGGATGTGGAAATCCCTGGTAACTGGAGCCAGAGAACCTACACATGTTTATTGAGCTCAGGCTGCATCAAGCATCTATACTTTACATGTGAGCTCTCAACGGTATATTAGAAGTCTGGAGAGAAGGAGATGGAGCTTAATCCTGCCACTTACACATTTAGTCATTTATTCATTCAACAAACATTTATCAAGCACGTGTCAGGCATCACCTGACTACAACCAAACAGGAAACAGAAATCAACTATATTAACAAATGAGCAAAGCCCTATATTGGTTAGCTCCTGAACAGGTCAGAGAGGGCAAATTAGATCATTTTAGTAGACTTTATTTAAAAAGGGGATTATTTATTCAAAGTGTGGACAAGGTTATTGGGCAATCACAAGGTATAAGGTAGTATCTCGAGGCTAGTCCCACCTCAGGGACAAAAAGAATGGTTATGAGAACCCAGAGATAGAAACTATTTGGAAAGCATCACAGAACAGGAGCTATGACATTCAGTTATGGGATGCCACTAGCCCACCTAGGACCATGTAGGAGGGATCTTGGGGAATAAACACCCCAGCCTCACTCTCCTCCCTCCCTTCAATTTCTTGCTAATATTTTCTATTATCTAAACAGAGGGACAAGGGAGCAGATTCATATAAACCACACAGGTCAGCTTCCTCATGGACAGCATGGTAGGAAAGAATGGAGAGTGTTCTGGGGGCACAGATGGGATATATCCAGCATGAACTCAACATCCCAAAATGTAGAGCTTCCATGGGAAGAGATACTAGGACACAAGACATGGGCTTGGAAACACAAGGGAAATTTCCTTTTCCCATCTCTTACTCTAAACGTCCAGGCAGCAGAACAGACTGGAATCCATTAAGCCTGCCAGCCACATGGACAAGGAGCTAGATCTGAGGGTGAGTATAGCTGGGTTTTTCTTAGAAAGAGATTCTCTCCAGACTATGCACAGTGCTAGGGAGCAAGAAAGACCTGGCTGCACCTAGGAGCAAGTAAATAGACCCAAGGGGTGCGTGGGTGGCTCAGTCAGTTAAGTGTCTGCCTTCAGCCCAGGTCATGATCCCGGGGTCCTGGGATAGAGCCCCATGTTGGGCTCCCTTCTCAGTGGGGAGCCTGCTTCTCCCTCTCCCCTGCTCATGCTTTCTCTTGCTCTCTCTCTCTCTCTCTCAAATAAATAAAATCTTGAAAGAAAGAAGGAAAGAAAGAAGAAAGGAAAGAAAGAAAGAAAGAAAAGAAGAAAAGAAAAGAAAAAAGAAAGAAAAAAGAAAAGAAAAGAAGAAGAAAAGAAAAGAAAAGAAAAGAAAAGAAAAGAAAAAAAAAAAAAAGAAAAGAAAAGAAAGAAAATAGACCCAAAAAGTGAAGTCAGATTTCGGACTATATGGCATAACACACATGCATTGCTAGTGCTGGATCAGAGATCATGAAGTGTCTGGATGTAGGTGATAACTGCTGTGCCAGTCCCGTGTTCTGCACACGACACAGATGGGGCAAGAAGCCAGGCTTGCAACAGGATGAGGGCAGGAGGCTGATCAGGAGAAAAGGAGGTAACTGCTGAGACAGGAGCAGGACTAAATGACAAATTTACAGCCAGAGTCAGCTTCCAATTAGTTTTGCTTTCAACCTGAACTTTTAGGGTTCTCTTTAGACTTACAGACACATTAAGACTTCAGCCTATGTTTAGTATAAATCAGCTGCTCCCTGATTCTGTTCACCTATGGGGAAAGCAAGAGAAGGTGTGTAACAATATTTAGGTAACGAATAAACTAAACCTTTGGTCTTTACAAGGGTGTGTTGGTAAATGTTTAACAACTGGCTGACCAGAAAGAGAGAGAGAGAGAGAGAGAGAGAGAGAAAAGCCCTAATTTGTAATATTTGCCTGCTTCCTCGATGTAAATGCTCTCACTGTGGTCGATTTCAAGCCACCAGGTTACATCACTGAATGCGTAATAGAAGAGAAACGCACCATCAGCTCTTTCAAACCTGTACAGCCTGCTCCAGCACACCAGCCTGACTTTCCAATTCCACATTCTTGACAGAATTAGTTATTCTTAAAGGCCCAGATCAAATGCTTCTCTCCTCCAAGGACTTGAAAGTAACAGGCAGCTTCTTTCTACCATTGCTGGGCAAGCTAGGGGAACAAGGGCTCCCAAAGACAGAGGATGCCCACATTCTGGATTCTCAGGGTGTCAGCATTTTGCATGACGTCCATGGCCTTACCTGTGTGCAAGTCCTAAAATCGACCTTTGTGTTCACTAGCAGTGCATTCCCCTGGGAGTAGCAGAAAAACCCACTGACAGTGGCTCAATCAAGTAGAAATTACTTCTCCTCCCATAACAAAAAGTCTGGGAGGAGCAGACCAGGTGTTAGGAAACCAGGTTAACTTCTGTCTTTCCACTCAACCAACCATCCTCCTCCTCATCACCGTGGAGTACAAGATAGCTGGTCTACCTCAGCATCATGCTGTGTTTCAGGAAAGGAAAAGAGGAACGTGAAGGGCAAAGCATGCACAGCAGCTGAATCTGCCCCCTGATATAGAACAAACTGGGAAGCCCCATCCAGGACTTCAACTCCCATCCTGTCGTGTGACCATCCATCCCTTCAGGAGAGGTTGAGAAATGGAGCTTTCAGCTGAGCACATTGTCACACCCTCCACGAAATTGGGGCTCTGTTAGGCAAGCAGAAGTGTTTGTCACAAGTGTAAATCATGACAAATACAAAGAAATACACAGAGCGGAAGGACACCATTGTGTCCTGACCATGATGACAGGACCCAGTCCCACTGACCATCTGTAAGGCCTAATTTAGTCCCAGCTACCCCCATGCTGAAGAACGTCCTAGGCTCCTGCCTCTCCAAACTTCACTTTGAGAAACTAAGAGAGGGAATCTCTTCAGTAAATCCCTCTCTTCAGTAAAAAGTGTCATGGAAGACCCTGGACAAGAGGTAGCAGGGAGCCCTGAGGTGACCTCAGAGGCAATGACTCACATTGGCACAGGGGAATCATCCCATCTGCTGTTCCTGGAGAGTTCTCTCTCAGGGACAGTTAATTCCCACCTCGCCACCACATCTGTTCATCCAGGCTGGGCCTTTCTCCATGGCTGGACCGCTCTAGGCCAGTGTTGCAAACCCACCCCCAGAGTCCATGGCAAGCTTCAAAAATTTCCCCAGAGTAGTAGCTGCCAAAGCTTTTGATCACATACTTCATTATTAAAAAATGATTAGGCGTAGAGATTTCTAACAGATACACAGTTAGTAGTATTTACTAACATGAAGCGTATACAAAAATAAACATCATGAAAAGACAAGATTAAAAATAAATAGAAATTGTACTGTCTTCTCCCCACATCCAGTCACTCCTCTGACATGCTGGAGACCATGGCTCTAAAGCCACGTTAGAGAAAGAGGTCAGTGTATGTTATGCTTCTAGCCAGCCATAGGTTAGAGCATCAGCAAGCACCCGTGGTTCAGGGTCAGCCCCCATTCACCTTTCAGGGGGCCACATGTAGGATAGAATCCATCCTCCCCACCTCCACACCACCCCCCCTCACGCCCCCCCCCCCCCACAATGCCAGCTGTCCGAAGAATTTGCCAAGGACCCACATTCTTCTTCATTAGTGCCCAGCCTAGAGCACTGGGGAACATATGCTAATCAAGTCCCGGAAGTATCCCTTAATTTCTCCAGAGAAGTATGCAAACCAAACTAATTTGCAGTATCAAGGGAGCAGAAAAACACATTGCCCGCCTTGATGCGGTGCTCATCCTGTCTCACAATGACTCCAGCAACTCCGCTTCCCTGTCAACATCTCAGCACTCTTAGATCCTGCACCACAGGGTCACCAGTTCATGGACAATGCTCAGGAAAATCAAGATACCCCTTCCATGCTCCCCCCTAGGCAATTCTTAATCTAACTTCTCTAGCTGTTAGAAGTTCTCTAGTTAGACTTAGAACATGTCTAAATTCTCCAGTTTTTAAGGAGGAGGTAGAGGGGAACCAGGGACAGGGACAGAGCCAATGAGAAAAGAAAGAATTTTCAAAAAGGTAAAGCAGGACTTAGGATGCTAATGCCTACAGGCAAATTAAAAAAAAAAAAAAAGCCAGGAGAAGCAGATTTAGGTCCATACAGATCCAGAACACATAGGGTGAGGAGGACAAGAACCTAGAGCAAAAGGTAAAGCCACAGGATGGGGCAGCCCAGGTGGCTCAGCGGTTTAGCGCCGCCTTCTGCCCAGGGCCTGATCCTGGAGACCTGGGATCCAGTCCCATGTCAGGCTCCCTGCATGGAGCCTGCTTCTCCCTCTGCCTGTGTCTCTGCCTCTCTCTCTCTCTCTGTGTCATAAATAAATAAATAAATAAATAAATAAATAAATAAATAAAACCACAGGATGATGGGGGAACACAGGGCTCGCTGAGGACCAGGCACCAGCCAGGGCAGCACATGCACAAGTCCCTGAAACAGGCAGAGGGATCTTCCTCTATGGACTCAACTGCCTCGAGGCAATCTTAGCCCAACCCCCAGGAGCCTGTAAGTCTACTTTAACATATAAAAATTCCTTTAGAAATTTCCTTTATCTCTAAACCCCCAAGATACCTGCTGGCAATCATCCCCCAGCATACGGCCCACGGATACACATCTGAAGAGTCTCATGACTCAGGGTTTATTAGACGGTAATAAGTGACCTTTTCCCAACAATAGCTAAGCCCCTCAAGGTCCTGAAAACCTTGCTTCCAAAACTCCCCAGACCCCTCCCAACTCCCAGGTATCCAATCAGCCACCCTCAGAGGCCCGGGGCAGTAGCTCTTGGTGCCCACGGGTCCTAATCCTGCGCTTTACTAAAACCACCATTTTGCACCAAAGACGGCTCAAGAATTCTTTCTTGGTGGTGGGCTCCGGACCTCACTTATATTCCAACACTTCATCAAGGAATGGGTGGCTAGGAAATGAGTTCTTAAAGAAAAAAAAGGGGGGTGGGCAGCCCTGGTGGCTCAGCGGTTTAGCACCTGCCTTCAGCCCAGGGCCTGATGCTAGAGACCTGGGATCGAGTCCCACCTTGGGCTCCCTGCATGGGGCCTGCTTCTCCCTCTGCCTGTGTCTCTCCCTCTCTGTGTCTCTATGAATTAATTAATTAATTAATTAATTAATCTTTTAAAAAATTAAAAAATTTAAAAAAAAAAGAGAAAGAAAGAAAAGTGCCAGATGAACAAACTGCTTGAGTTGGGGAGGCTTTGGAGATAGGAGTCTCTGGGGGGACAATAAAAGTGCAGGGTGCACAGGCCGTCGCAGGGCCAGGAGCCCGAGGGTTTCCGCAGCCCCCCAACCAGTAACCGGTGACCTGGAGCCCGTGGTTTCTTCCTGCCGGTTCGCATCCTCACCCCGGAGAATCAGGCTTAGGGCACAGGTCCCTAGCCGCCAGCCTAGGCCCTAAACCACTGGCTTTTAGCTAGATCTGTTCAATAGCGACAGCTAGTGGTCACCCTTAAAAGCAGGGTGCTTGTGAGCCTCCGAGGGAAAGAAAGGTCAATGTGAAGCGGGTAGACCAAGGCAGATTCTAGGCGGTCACTGCAGGCGAGCATGTTTGCAGAGCCAAATGGTATAAAGAAAACCCAACTTCTTAAAATGATGTCCAAGGGCCTTGGTTACCTCCATCGCCACGTCTCAGGCCACCTGTCCTGCCTTTGACTCCCCAAGGACCAGCCATTCCTCTGAGCCATTCCTCAGAGGACCATGGCTGGTCCTCTGAAGGCAGCCTTCTATTTCCACCAGGCCTTTGCCCATGCTATCTCCTCTGCCCGGACTGCTCTTCACTCTCCCTATTGTCTGCTTAGCTCCTACCTGTCCTTCAAGACTCAGCTCTGCCCTGACCTCCTCGGGGACAAGTGTCTTCCTTCCACCCAGGCCTATCCACAGTGCTGGGATGGGTGCTCTCCCACCACTCACCCATGCCTCTATAATTTTCTGTATCTGTCAATCACTTTAGCTCATTATACTTTAAATCTACCTTTAAAATGGTCTTTTGTAACTACTTGAAGGTATTTATTTTCTTTTTACTCATTGTTGCATCCCTGATACTCAACACAGATCTTGGTATGAATAAGGTATGTGATTAATGTTTGAGAAATAAAGGACTCCTAGGCCCTAATACTGGGAAAGGGTTAACAGGTGGACAAAACAACTTTTCATTTCGAGGAAGAGGTGTAGCTGGATCTAAAAGTCATTTCATCAGATTCCTGCCCATTATTCTTTTCCCCGCACCACCCTGTCTTTGCCTGTGTACAAACAAGCAATAGCACCTTAGTCGTTGGGAGAGTCCCTCACCTCTCAGCGGTTCTCAGGACCTTGCCATCTCCAGCCGTGACCCACATCCTAGCTCTGTTCCTTCCTGCCCACTTCCTGCAGAACTTCCTCATCAGAACTAAACTGCTTCCTCTTGAAACTGCTCCAGCATACCCACTCCTGGATTTTATCCTAACAGGAAGTATTTCAAAAGACAAAAAAACAAAAAACAAAAAAAAAACCACATAATTGCCTGCCTGAAGATGCTCATTTGCAGTATTATTTGTAAAAGTTAAAAATTAGAAATGACAGGGGTGCCTGGGTGGCTCAGTCAGTTGGGCATCTGCCTTTGGCTCCAGTCTTGGTCCCAAGATCCTGGGATCAAGTCCCTTGTCGGGCTCCCTACTCAGCAAGGAGTCTGCTTCTCCCTCTCCCTCTGCCTGCCACTCCCCCTACTTGTGCTCCACTTCTCTCTGTGTGTCAAATAAATAAGTAAATAAAATCTGTTTAAAAAAATTAGAAATGAGGGACACCTGGGTGGCTCAGCAGTTGAGCATCTTCCTTCAGCTCAGGGCATGATCCTGGAGTCCTGGGATCGAGTCCCACATCAGACTCTCTGCATGGAGCCTGCTTCTCCCTCTCCCTATGTCTCTGCTTCTCTCTCAGTGTGTCTCTCATGAATAAATAAAATTTAAAAAAAATTAGAAATGACTAAAATCTCCATATAATTAAAAATAAATCCATCCCTATAATCTCCATAATCTCCATATGAATCAACTAATTAATTACATCATGCAGAATCTAAGAATAAACTCCCTACAATGGGGGACGATTTGTTTTTTTACTCCACTTTATTAACAAACATAGGACTTACTATGTTCAGGCACTATTCTATTGCATGAATATAAACTCATTGAATCCTCAAGACAGCCCTATGAGGTAGGTGCTATTGTGTTCCCATTTATTGCAGAACACATTTTCTTTGGTCTGATATAAAATAAAATGGCCTACAAGACATTTATTTGAAGGACCGCTGTGAAGCACATCAAATGTTTTTTCTCCATATGCAATTGTGTGATATGTATACATTTGTAAAAGAACATTGTCAGTTGACTTGAGTTGGGTGAGTTTAAAAACTTACATATTTGGGATGCCCGTGTGACTCAGCGTTTGAGCCTCTGCCTTCCGCTCAAGGTGTGATCCTGGGATCAGGACTCATCCTGCATCAGGCTCCCTGCAGGGAGCCTGCTTCTCCTTCTGCCTGTGTCTTTGTCTCTCTCTCTCTCTCTCTCTCTTTCTCTCTCTCTCTCTCTCTCTTTCTCTCATTCTGTGTCTCTCATGAATAAATAAATCTTTTTAAAAAAACTTACAGGGATCCCTGGGTGGCACAGCGGTTTAGCGCCTGCCTTTGGCCCAGGGCGCGATCCTGGAGACCCGGGATCGAATCCCACGTCAGGCTCCCGGTGCATGGAGCCTGCTTCTCCCTCTGCCTGTGTCTCTGCCTCTCTCTCTCTCCCTCTGTGTGACTATCATAAATAAATAAATAAAAATTTAAAAATAAATAAATAAATAAATAAACTTACATATTTTAACTTTTCCCATCATTCCATGGATGGAGAAGTTCCTTATGTTGATTAATTTTTCAAAGTGATGATTTTAAATGGGTTTTTTTTAGCCTCTGGATATACTTATGAAATGGTATCAGATAAAACACACTGTTGCAGCCGAACTACTTCATTTCCATACAACTGCAGGTCTGAGCGAGAGTCTGTTTCGTCATAACCACTGATAAGTCACAAGGGCAGATGCTCCAAATTGCAGATGTTACTATGACAGTAGTGACAACTAGAGTTTATTGAGCGCATCCTAAATGTTATACTAAACTAATCACATCAAGTAGGTATGATCATCATTGCCATTTTACAGAGGAGGAACCAGAGATGCAAAGACGTTAATCTACTAAGCCTTTACTAAGCCGAAACAGGAAGCAAATGGTAAACCCAGGCTACCAATCCAGGCAGCCCTACTTCTGAGAGGTCCTGCTGATCTTCCGCCCCAGGCTGCTACTCGGGCAGTATGCTTCCCAGTGAGCAACGGGCCCTAAAAAGCAGGTGCCAGATGTGATATACAAAGTAATCTTGTTATAAGGTCGAAAGTTATCACAGCTCTAAATTAATGATTGCAATTACAGAAAATTACGATAACTCAGGCTCATTTTTCTATGGCTATTAAATTGTATTTACCAGGGGTTAATAATTATCCTGAGCAATGTCAGCCTGACATGGCTACTGTTCAATAAAAAGGAAATTATTAAACAGATTGTGGTACTTTAACATTATGGAATATATGATGACACTAAAAGGTAAAAATGCCAAAAAAAAAAAAGTAAAACTGAAAAAACAAAAAGATAGTATCAAGTGGAAAAACAAACGCATAATTATAGGTTCATTACACTTAAAATACGTTTTTTAAAAAGGTGTATATATAGACAAAAACTAGGAGGGAATGTGAAAAAGATGAAATTTGCATTTGGGGAGTAAGATTAAGGTGTTTGTTTTCTACTTTGAAAGTAATTTAAAAATTTTTTTAAAAAGCTATAAAAGGGGCACCTGGGTGGCTCAGTCGGTTAAGCATCCTTGACTTTTGATCTCAGCTCAAGTCTTGATCTCAGGAGTTCAAGCTCCATGTCAGGCTCCCTGCTGAGTGTGGAACCTACTTTAAAAAAATAAATAAATAAAAATAAAAAATAAAAGTTATTCTAATGCTATTATATTAGAATTTTTACAAACTGAAAAAAAGAAAATCTGAATGTCTTTTGACCCATCTCTCTATCAATTTGCCTTATTAGTCTTCAAAGAGTGCTCCTAAAATGCTCTCTGCACAGCAGGCTGACAGCAATCTGTCAGTGCTTTGGTGAGATCAGTTTTGGTTCAATATTACTACATCAATTTAAATATTCTCTGTTGTGAACAATAGATTGTTCTGAATATAAAATAGATCAGAAAGGAAGGGTGTCTGGCTGGCTCAGTCGGCAGAGTGTGCGACTCTTGACCTCAGCGTCATGAGTTTGAGCCCCATGCTGGGTGTAGAGTTTATGTAAAAAAAAAATTTAAAAAGGTAAGAAAGGTAAGTATAGAAATATGAAAAACATATAGAAAAGGCTCTGGAAGATATTTCAGTGTGGAATGTGAGGACATCTGTGAAATAACTTGGGACAGTTTAACCAAGGCTGTGGTAAGGAATGACAGTTTAAACCAGGAAGGAAAATTGCCAGTTTCAGAAAGAAGATAACACTATTAAATGAGCTAATTTTACTAGGGAGCAAATATCTCCAGAATTAGAGTGTTAGTGAGTACAGTTAGTGTTGTTTAGGCTCTCAGAATTCTTGGCTGAAGGCAAAAGCAATCATTTTACCTTTCACTAGATCATTGGTGTGGTATCCCATTGAGTATGTTGCCCTAAAAGGGATTTTGATCTTCATACACATTTCTTTCTGATTCTTTTTAAAAGATTTTATTTATTTGAAAGAGAGAGAGACAAAATGCATGAGAGAGAGCACATAACCAGGGTAGAGGAGGCAGAGGGAGAGGGAGAAGCAGACTCCCTACTCAGCAGGGAGCCTGATGTGGGGCTCGATTCCAGGACCCTGAGATCAGGACCCAAACTGAAGGCAGCTGCTTAACTCACTGAGCCATCTAGGCCCCCTCTTTCTGATTTTTTTTAAAGTTTTCATTTATTTATTCATGAGAGAGGCATAGGCAGAGGGAGAAGAAGGCTCCCTGCAGGGAGCCCCATGTGGGACTCGATCCCAGGACCCCAGGATCAGGCCTTGAGCTGAAGGCAGACGCTCAACCGCTGAGCCACCGAAGCGTCCCCTTTCTGATTTTTAAGGAAGTCCAAAAAGTTTGTCGATAGGAATTCCTGTTATGATCTCTATACTCCAATGTCCTAAGCTACCAGAACCTTCTCTCTCTTCTGTGCCAATAAAAATTTCTTATTCTGCTCTGTTGGACTCCCCAACGTCTCTATCCTTTGCTCATTCTTGCCTCCGTATGTCAGGCTCCAGGATCTTGAGCTCTTGTCTCTCATCCTGAAGGAATGTTATTTGCCTTCAGCTCTAATGCCTGAGAATCCATCCTCTGTGCTTTTCCCTTGCCTACTCCTTGTCTTCTTCCTCCTCAAAGAACGGGGGAAGGAGTAGGCACTGGAGAAGATTGTGACATACTTCCCACAGGTCAATAAATACACGTTATCACAACTGTTTAAAAGTCCCGTCATACCCTTCACATGTGCCAAGACGTAGGATTCACAGAAGCTGTATTGAGTGGACCATAGAGACCAGGCTGATTGCACATGGTTACAAAGCTATTTAGTTAACTTGTCCTAATGCAATTTCCCCTCCACCTTCTTATCCTGAACTTCTTATGCATTTCCTGACAGTATGATTTGTAATAGCTTCTTTTTAATGCGCAGAGATCGGTTCTTTCCAGTTTTTTCCCAAATTTCCTAGTCAATTGGAAATTCTTTTTATGAGATTCTGCTGCTATGGCTCCTTTCAATCCCCAATCACCCATCCACCACCTTTTCACACCCCCTACCCTGCACTACTTCAGAAAGGAGCAAAGTCAGAGCTGGCCTCATTCCAGAATTCTGAAAAAGACACCGGGTACTTCAGAAGAGCAGAAACTCTTTACAACTCTTTGGGATTGGGAAGAGGTAACCAGAGGAAAGAGAAAATCTTTACAGAGACAGCTACCTGATATACATGAAAACCTATGCTGGGAATGTCTCTTCTATATCAAAAAGCTATTTGCCTCCCCATAGAAACGGCAAGGTTTGGTTGTGACCCAGAGTCCCATCCTTGTCTACTTTTAGAAAGGGATCTTGATTTGCAACCAACTGAGAGCTCACACCAATGCACTAGCCAGCCAGAGAAAGGGTGGCTGGTGGGTGCCCAAAGATGGGAGGAGCTCCTGTGCCCAGCCCCAGAGGCCTCAAGGGCTCGGGGGCCCACTCAGATTGTACCCGAGAGCAAGAGAGAGGAACTGGGGTGAGCTAGCACTGTGGCTTTGTCTGTTTCCTGTTTCAGCAAGGCTGCCGTGCAAAAAGAAAGACGGTACCAAGAAGGGAAATGCTAAGGGGGCCCAGAGCCATGGATTGAGAGCTTGCATTTTACTCAGCTGCTGTCCTGCCCCATCTGAGACCAGAGCCAAGATCTGCCCAGGAGCTGGAATGCTTTCCTGAGCTGCTTGGTTTGGAGCCTGGGACCCAAGGTAACTGAGAAGGAGGATGCTTTTGTGTCCAGATTGGGGACCTCTGACTCTGGGGTGGGGAAGATGCTCGGTCATCCAAGCTTCCCTAGGCTCAGAGGGGGAGACACGGAAGCAGATGGATTAGTTTAAGAGTGTTTGGGGTTGGGTAAGCAGGAAGGCATCCTGGCTGGCTCCCGGAGGCACTAGCCATGGCACAGGGGTAGATCTTCAAACGCTCCTCTGCTCCGTCCTTCAGATTGTATTAGGAGTAAGTCAAATGACTTAGCATCCCAGCTACCCAGTACTGGGCATGAGTTAAATGCTCTTTTATAGTTCCCCTCAAAGCAGGAGTCCCCAAAACAATAAGCCGCCTTTCCACGGCCCAGGTGCCTGCCGGCCCTTCTCTCCCGGGCTCACACTGGGAGCTCTGCACCAGGACGGCCAGACCTATACAGGAAGACATTCATTGCACACACAGCCAGGAAGTAGGAGCAGACTTGGAAAGGCAGCGACAAACCACTGTCAGGTGAGGGCAGCACCCTGACCTCTCCCTGAGGCAATACGCCCTGAGCCAAGATCACCTCCTCCCCAAGCTCCAAATGGGCCCTGTCATGCTGCCAGCTGCCAGAAAGCCTGGGCAGTGGCCCAGTGACCTTTCTTTGAACCACACAGGGACTAGTTCCCTTTTCTTCTACAGCCCATCCCTGTCAGTCAACCATCCCACATGGCTTCTGGTGTTGAAGCAAATCAGAACAGTCAAGACACCCCCGAAAGCTGGATGTGATTCCACTCAGCTGTGTGCACCTAATCCTACCGGGTGTCAGGCCCTGGGGGTCTGCGAATGCTCCCTTCTGTAAGGAGCCCTTTGGACGGCAAGTCCCCACTTGGGCAACAGGTCCCAGTGTTTGCCCCTTAGGAAGCAGAGCAAAGCCACTGCATGTGTCTGCGGACTGGTGCACTGGCCAGGGCCAGGCAGTCTGGGGAGACCTCATCTCAGGCTCCGTCTCCTCCCCCACGGCGCTTTCCCCCTCACGGCAGGAAGGTAGGAGGATTCTCCATAATCACAGGCTTTGCCCCCTCTACAAAGCCCTAGGATTACCTGGGGCCCACGTTTTAATGGTGGGATGCCGACAGGCTGGACACCGGCTCTTCCCCCCACCTCTTCTTTGCTTTTCTGCCGGGCCTATTTGACATGGCGGTTGTGTCCAGCTCAAGGACAAGTCCTTGTAGCCCACACCCAGAGGTCAGACGAACCCAAGCAGTAAATACGATCCACATGAGGCCACATCCCCTCCGTTTAGTAAACAGAAAAGGGTGGGGAACAGAAGGATGAGGCATTCTTGATCTTGGGGTGCTGGTCCAGCTGAAGGCCTTGGGCTTAACAGCACCAAGTCTTTGGTAGCCAAGATCAGCAAGACAGGGGTAGTAATAATCCTACTTCAGTATTGTAAAAAAGCTGACATTTATTGTGTGTTATGTGCCAGATGCTTGATGTGCGTTTTCTTCTTTAATTCTTATAACCTTACAAGGGAGGTTGGGGTCTCGTTTTATAAATGAAAAAAACTAAGACTTAGAGACATTTAAAAGCAAAAAGGTAGTAGATGACAGAGCCAGGATATGAACCCACACAGCCAGGAGCGAGGGCTCTCTCCGCTTCCCCCATCTAAGATAGAATTAGCCAGGAGCTATGGCTTAGGCTCCTATAAGGGTAGATTCTGGACATGGGGTTCACCTGTACATAATCCCGAGTCTCCTCCATTCAATCATTTACAACTCAATATGAATGGGTCTTTTGCATCCTGTTCTGTTTTTAAATAACAGAAGTGGCAGGTGGGAAGTCAGGGAACCATACAGAGTAGGAATGAGGACAAAAGCCTAAAGAAAGGGGGGAGCATCATCTACTCCCAAGGATGGGAATAGAGAACAAGCATCTACAACCTCACAGTTTCCCTTCCTTCTTTCCTTCCTTCCTTCCTTCCTTCCTTCCTTCCTTCCTTCCTTCCTTCCTTTCTTTCTTTCTCTTTCTTTCTTTCTTTCTCTTTCTTTCCTTCCTTCCTTCCTTCCTTCCTTCCTTCCTTCCTTCTTTCTTTCTTTCTTTCTTTCTTTTCTTTTCTTTTCTTTTCTTTTCTTTCTTTCTTTTTAAGATTTTATTTATTTATTCATGAGAGACACACAGAGAGAGTCAGAGACACAGGCAAGGGGAGAAGCAGGCTCCCTACAGGGAACCTGATGCAGGACTAGATCCCAGGACCCCGACATCATGACCTGAGCCAAAGGCAGACTTTCAACCACTGAGTCACCCAAGTTCCCTGCAGCCTCACAGTTCTGCCTGGGGTCTGCACTGCCCCATACCAGAGTATACCCCGCTAAGCCTCTTTGAGAGCATGCCTGGCTTGACCTTATAGGACCCCTCTCCTGGAGTAAGATTGCCCCACCCACGAATGACCCCAGGGAATGAGTGGTCTGATCAGAGAGATAGCAGGAATCCTGCAGAGAATTCTGGACTGAGCCAGATGGGCAGCAAAGTTCCAATGAAAGGACAAAAAGGCTGCTACCTGTTGAGTCTGTTTGGCCTATAAATAAACTCAAGGGGCCAGAGCTGGCAATTACTTGCTGGTCAATGAAGCTGAGATGCCCTTTCTGACCTATCCAGGAATGAGGTTCTGTGGGCAGTGGGTAGTGACATTGTAGGACAGAAAGGAGAAACAGAAGCTGGAAGGGGGAGTCCCTCTTCCTTCGTCCTCCACTGGGCTAGCTCCAGTGGTCAGTGGAAACAGGGCACAGAATTTCCTGTGTTCAGGTCTGGCTCAGCCACGTCCAGCCCCAAACAAATTTGCAGAAGGTAGGTGAGGGAGAATGGGAAAGAGGGAGAAGGCACAGAGAAAGAAGAGGAAATTAGAGTTGGGGGTTATGTGAATAGCAGGTAAGATTATCTAAACAGGCAGCAAGTATGGCTTCTACACCACGCCTGGTTCCCTGGGGACTTGTAGTTACTGTTTTCATTTGTTTCATTTTTTTTTTTTATAATAGCCTTATTGAGGTATCATTCATGTGGTTGCTGGTTTTGATGGTGTGATCTGTGTTTGGGCTAAGGAGAGCAGACCTAGCAGCATACGTAGCCCTACCAGGGAGGAGATTCTAAAACATGGAACCTTTAGCTTGGAGTGTTATTGAGCTAGAAGCTGTGAAATGGGTTTCAGTCAACACTGGACAGATGGCAGGTACTCAGCCAATATTGGTTTGAGTTGATGTGCTCCTGAGGGTCAGATCCCAATCCTGGGACAGGAGCGGATACCAATGGACCAACGTCAGGACTCCATGACCGGAGGAATTAGTGTGAGCTTTTCCTCCTAAACCATGCCCAGGTCTGGGCTCAGAAGCTAGTTGCTAAGGGTTAAGAAGACAGCAGTGGATGGTAGTCACAGGACTGGCCCCAATTTGGGGGGGTCTGGTTATTGTTCCAGGCCTTGAGAAAAGAGTCACTCAGCTATTTCAGTTCAGATCAAGACAGCAGGAAAAGATGCTGGCCTTCCTTTTAGATTGGAGAAGAGAGAGCCAGTTTACCTGTTCTCTAGAAGTCTCTGGAAAATGAACACATCCCTATCTGCCATCCAAAATGCTATATGCTCTGACAATTTTTATCAACTGTTTCTCAGGTTCCCCTGACTTAGAAACAGGGTGAGATCAAGGAAGGTGAGATCAAGGAAGAAGTGGCAGTGCAAAGAGATCTTCCCACTTTGCAGGGGGTAACGTAGGCCAGAGGTAAGTGAAAATTAGTATGGAGCCTGGACCTAGGAGTCCTGCTCCAAGTTCAACACCATCACCTCCTCAGTTTTCAAGCCACATGTACGGGACGTTGTGCTATTTCTGCCCCCTGGTCCAGGGAGATAGTCATTTTTCTGCCCATCTCCTGACCCCTCCCCTTCTCCTCCCTCTTGGCATTTGGCAGACCCAGGCAGCTATTCCAGGAACTGGAAGCCAAGCACAACAGGTGCTCAGGAGGTCATCATGATCAGCCCAGACCCCAGGCCTTCCCCTGGCTCGGCCCGGGGGGCTGAGAGCTATGAGGCCAAGTGTGAACGCCGGCAGGAAACCCGTGAGAGCCGCCGTTGCCGCCCCAATGTGACCACTTGCCGCCGGGTGGGGAAGGCACTGAGGACCCAGCAGAGAGAGCAGCTCCAGAGTGCACGACAACGGGAGTTCTTCAGGAGGAGGGACCTGGAGGTGGAGGAGACAGGCAAGGCCCAGAGCCCCAGGGCCAAGGAGCGAGGTCCCTCCAGGAGGCCAGGCCAGCCAACTGACCTCAAGGAACCCTTGTCTTGGGCCAACAGGATCTCTTCCCCCCGGCAGCAGGTGGGTCATGTCAAGGGACACGCTACTCTGGATGGAGGCAGGGGTACTAAGGCAGATGATTGGGCTCAGACTCACCAAAAAGTGATTTAAATTAAGCTCCTTCTTCCTCAGTCATAGAGCATCTCCCTTACCCACTTACTCATTCAGAGGTTTTTGTTGTTTGGGTTTTTGTTTGTTCAGCTCTTTGTTGTTGTTGTTTTGCACTGGCCTTTTAAGGAAGAAAAAAAAAAAACTTAAAAGCAATCCCATTGCTAATTCTTAGTTATCAGTTCAAATTTAGGCAGTCTATACATATGTTCTAGAGCATTTGTTCATCCATCATTCAACAAATATTTACTGGGTGCTTACTGTGTGCCAGGTACACAGGCCTATCTTCTTGATACCTCCTCTCAGGAACACACACACACACACACACACACACACACACACACACACACACCCTCTTCTCTCCTCTTCTGTGAGACTATTGTACCCACCTACCTTTTCTCTGTCACTTGGACCATTCCGTTTGTACTAAATTCATGCAGAGGAGGTCTTGTCTGGTCCAGTAAGCTTTCTCTGGCTTCTCCAGGCCACCTCTGCACTCTGTGGTCCTTATGAGGTTATAAATCCTCTAAGATTGTGTAATAATACTTAGAGAACCCATCGTTCTGGCCTGGGAAGGAGCAGTGCTGGCAAAAATCAGGGTGTGCTGAGAGGATCTAAGCCAGCAAACCATCTGTGTCTTCCTACCCATGTTATGAGTATGCTGACAGCAGGGATGGGTCCGCTGTATTCCCTGGAAGTGCCTGGCCTGGTTCCACACCCAGAGTAGAAGTTCAGTCGGGCTTCTTAATTAGTGGATCTGTTATCTGTAATAGAAGGTGCTGCTCAAAAAAATGATCCTTGAGCCCGACTGTAAAATAAAACCAACTTTTTACCTTCTAAGGCAAGAAGATTTCTGAATGCTTTTTGTTTAAAAAAAATTTTTTTAAGGAGAAAAAAGTACAAAAACACATTTAACTAAAGAACTTTGCCTAAACCTGTCAGTTATCGAAGTTTTACTGAGCTCGAGTTGGTCTGCATGATTGGATACCACAGGCACCCCTTAGCCTTTTGGTGTTCTGTTACAACCATAGAATTTTTGAGTTTGCATGAAGAATATATAAAAAGAGCGGACTAGATTGTGACAACTACTACTATACCCCTCCCTCCACATTCCTGCTCTACTGGCTCTTCTCACAAAACCTCAGCAGTATTCCAGCCATGACTGAGAGGAAGGAAGCCACCTCTCAAACATAGAAGGGACCTCAGAGATCATCTACATTACACAGACTCATTGCACAGATAGAAGACTGAGACCTAGTAGAAAAGGCAGGGTCTGACCCTAGATGCCTTCACTCTCAGGCCAGTTCTCTTTCCACATCCCCATGCTGGCAGCATAGGTGGCTGAAACCAAACAAGGTAAGTCAGGGGTTCTAGAGAAAGTAAGGAGAGATAACCCCAGCTCCCCATTTGCCTGGCATGGGAAGGACCATTCCTCCCATGGCTGAGGGAGGCCAGGAGCAGGGACAACTTTGTAGTTTTTAAGGTTTGAATGGGTTACCTTGGTTTTCTGGAACTGAAACTTGATCACTTGTTCACTTTTCTGCGGTCAGCTGGAGAATGATGCTCTAAGAGGCTCTAGGCTTTCAGCATCCCCTACTTGTTTTCCAGGTGTCAGGGACCAGCTCTGAGGTCTTTCCAAGCCAGTGTCACCCTCCCTCAGGCCCCTGGAGGGATTTGGCCAGCCAGCCCTCCCAGGCTGAGGACCTTTCACTGAAGGATCATCCCGCCAAAAAACCACCCAAACACCACCGTGGTAAGAGCAGAGCCTCCCCCACTTCATTGGGGCCTGCAGAGAATCTGGCCACAGCAGGCTCAGCTTGCTGACAGTGGAGAGTCCCTGTGCCTTCCCACTTCTTCCTCCATGGGTTCTGAATCACCTTATCCTCTATCACTCAGGCACCCAGACAAAGGCAGAAGCGGCCCAGCCAGCAATTAAGAATGATGCCAGTCAGCAGACCAAGTGAGTACCTTCTATGTCCCTGCCCCCAGCTTCCTTCCATACCATCCACTCATCTCTTCTAAGCTTTGCTTGAATCCTCACCCAGTATGTGGAGAAGGAACACAGCAAACTTCCACATCCACCTTAGTTGAGAGAAAGGAAGGCCTTCCCCACCCTATTGGCTCTTCAGAAGAGATCAGAGAAGGAATCCACCCGCCATCTCCTGATGTGCTTATTTCTTTGATCGAGTGTCATTTCTGTTTTTATTTCTTCTCTTCCCAGTTATGGAGTTGCAGTTCTAGATAAGGTAAGAAAATCCTCGCTTTGAGCGGGTTGACTCAAAGGGTATCTCAGCTCCTCTAAGCTCTGACATACTGGAATTCTATGGTAAACACAGCTGGGATGGAGGGGCACCTTCTTCCTGGATGAGCACAGACAGGAGGACCTGGAGGGACTCTGTCTGAGCCAAGGAAGAAAAGTTACTTGACACAAGCCAGTCTCGGCTCTTGTTGCATGTTCGAGGATTTCAGGGGACCTAGAGTCTTCTTGAATACCCTTTTTCTTTCTCTCTAGGAAATCATCCAGCTTTCTGAGTACCTCAAAGTAAGTAACATGTGAACTCTCCCCTCAGCTCCTTCACCCACTTGCTCTCTCCTCATCCAGATTAATCATGCCTTCTTGCATTTTTGCCCCCCAGGAGGCCCTACAGAGGGAGCTGGTTCTAAAACAAAAAATGGTAATTCTCCAAGACCTACTGTCCACTCTGATAAGGGCCTCTGACAGCTCTTGGAAGGTAAGGGAATGAAATCTTTGTTTGAACAAAGCTTGTGGGCTCTTACTCTTCTTTATACACCACCCCAGCAAGAGAAGGGGTTTTCTCACTACTGAAGAGGCGAGGTAGGAGGTGCTAAGATCCAAAGGTCAAACATGCCACAGTAAATATATGGAAGAGCTCAGCTAAATCCAGAATCATTAGCTGGGCTCATGTTGCTCCACACCCAGGGAAGACTCAGAACCAAAACAGGCAAGAATTGCCATTTTTCAATTTGTTGGCAGAAAAGAAGGATGATCCCAGTACATTTGCCGTTATTGACTATGGTGAATGTCAACTCTTTTTGTATGGGATTCATACCAATATTAACTCTGAGCCATCATGCACCTACTATTCAGCTTAGATATCAATGTCAAAGTGAGAAGGGACCTGAAAGATCATGTAGTCTAAGTTTTCCCATTTCACCAACAAGGAAACTGAGTGTCAGAGAGGTCAAGTGACTTGCCCAAAGTCACATTGCTAGTTAGAGGAAGAATTGGAACTAAAAACTCAAGCCTCCTTATTTTAGTCCATTCATTCAACAAATATTTATAGATCATGTTCTCCGTACGGAGCACTGGAAATCATGAGATATTAATTAGTTAGAGTTCCTGCTTTTAGAAAGCTTGTGGTTTTGTCAGGGAGGCAGATGCCTAAACAATGTAGAGATATGACAAACGAAATAAGAGAAATGTTTTCAGTATATAATAGTATATATAAGACCGAAGGAATGACTCCAGAGAAGAGGAAAACCAAGGAAATATTTATAGTTATGGAAGTATTTTCCAGACTAATGTGGAAGCAAAAACTATATCCTAGGCTGGGGATACAGCAAAGACAAAGACCTAGAGGCATAATATAGTCTAAAGCAATGGGTCTCCAACCCTTTAATCTGAAGACTGCTTTATACTCTTCAAAAAGTTTACTGAAAACCCCAAAGAATGTTTTGTATTTAGCACATCAGGATTTAGCCTATTAGAAATGAAAACAGGAAACTTAAAATGTGTGTAAATTTTAAAATACAGTAGTAAACCCACTACATGCAAACCTAAATGACATACTTTTATGAAAAATAAGTTTATTTTTCAAAAAAATCATGAGAGGAGTAACACTGTTTTACACTTTGGCAAATCTTTTTAAAGTCTGAACAGAAGATTCTCGTATTTCCATCTGCTATAATACATTGTTTTGGTTGAAGCGTATGGAGGAAAATCCAGCCTCACACAGATACATAGTTGGGAGAGAAAAGACCTCATAGAACCTGTGAAAGGGTCTCGGGGACTCTCAGGGGTCCTTAGACCCCCAGAGTGAGATCCCTTAGATGTTCAGGGAGCTACGCCACTGGAGCATAAAGTGCCTGGTCCAAAAAAGAATGCATGACCTCACAGGCCTCCATGAACATCTAACCCTGCAGCATAGATGGCTCATATTTAGACAGAGAAATGGGCTGGGAGGGTTTAAAACAAAACTGAGAAGTTAATGGTGATATAAAAGAGACTTCCTAAGCTCAGTCCTCCTTCCTCACGTGGCATTGTACGGGATTTAGTGTCTACGTTCAGGGCTCCTGATTGTCAAGGAAGTCGTTTTCATCAGCCGAGCAGGAGCCTGGGACAGACAGCTGTGCATGCCAGGTGGTTTCCGGTGCTGAACTAATTTGAGATCATCTCACTCATTTATTCAACAGACATCTGATAAGTTGCAACTATGTGCTGAGCCCTGTGCTACGGGGACAAAAAGAAGTAGGGTTCTTGCTCTTGAGGAGCTCACATATCAGCCAGGAAGAGAGAGACGTACGGTGTGATGAAGCTGTAACAGTGGTTTCTAAAACGTGACACGGAGGAGAGAGAAGCAAATAATTACTCTGCCCGAAGTGGAACGGGGTAGGCTTCAAAGGAAAGGGACCACTTGAGTTGGGTCAGGAAGGATGCGTCGTTTACTGGTTACAGAAGTAGGAATGATGATGGGGAAGAAAAAGCAGAAAGGAAAGGCTGTTTAAAGTAAAGGAATCAGAATGCTTATAGGCCTCTGTCTCACAAACAATTGGGTATAGCCAAGTGTGGCTGAAATGAAGGCATCATGTCAGAGGAGTTCCAAAGATAAGAGCAGAAAGGGCTGCAGATGGGTCTCTGCAATTATGAAGCTTAGCCTTTTTCAGATGGACGGGGTGTCTCAACCTTAAAATAATGTAGAGACTCTTTCCTAAATGAAAGGATCACAGATCCCGGAGAATACATGCTACCCCCAGTTCGAGAAACACTGCTCCAGGCCATCAGCAGGGTAGCAATGGGAGGACTCTGTATTTGGGTTTAAAGTCCTACACTTAGCAATGTTTGGCCCATCCTCACGAAGAGCTCAGTCGATAGCTGTGGAGCTGTGGTCACTTTGGCAGCATACACGCTGAAATCGCTGAGGAACTAAGTCGAAAATGAATGATCAGATCTGTGCTTTGAAATGTTCTCTGACAACAATAAGGACCCTGGCTCTGGGTGGGTGGGGAAGTGGCCAGAGCTGTGTTGACATCCCAAGCGAGTCATAGCAAGCTTGGCGGAAATGGGAGACATTTCCAAGGTCACCTCTGGAGGCAGTTTCAGGCCACAAGGGGCACGAGAGCCTCGGTTCCTCTGCTTGTGGTTTTCTCCCTCCCGTCTTCTCACCCCTCCCTATACTCACCCTTCTTTTCTTCCTCCTTTCCACCTACCCCCCCCCCCCCCACAGCTTCCTGTTTTTAACAGAAATAGTCAGATTTTTCAGTTAAGAGGTCTTGTTTCCCCCGAAACAAAATAAAGCAACCTTCTACTCCTGCCATGGAAGCCTCAACTTCCATGGAAGGACAGCCCCAGACTGTGGTCCCGGGAAAACTAATTGGGAAGAATGTGACCAAAACGGGGGCTGGCGTTCAGCCCAGTTCAGGCCTCTGTTTTTTCCATTTGGCCCCCACGATTTGAGTTTCCAACTTCACATGCAGGGAAGCTCACCGCAAGCTCTGTGAGAACCCCAAGAATGAGGTCCCTCCATTGCTTCCTCCTCAAAGCTGACTCTGGGCCTATTAGATAATATGATGCGGCCTGGGGCCCTGCGGGGACTCCAGAGCAGAAACAATTTGGGTAATAAGAGAAAGCAAGCTCTCAGTGTTGGGCAATTCAAAAACCAAGGCAGGGCACACTTGGGTTTTAAGTTCTGTAAAGTGGAAACGAGATTTTTGAGATGACAGCCCAGCGGGGGATTGGCTGCAAGCCCCAAGCAACCTCTGCTAGAGCAGAGATGAGCTGTGGGCTGGTGCTTCTGCGGTGAGGTGGTAGTGTTTCTGGAGAACAGATCAGAGGCTGGGGAAAGCCAAGCAGAAGCAGGAGCTGAAGCCCTCAGACCAGCACCAGGTGTGTACAGCCTCCACCTTGCTCCCTTTTCCAGCTGGGGGAGGGGGGGTACTCTGCTCTCTGAGCCCTGGGGCTCCCAGGCAGGGGGGGGGGGGGCAGCGATTGCCAAAAAAAGGTCCACTGTAGGCCTGTGAAGAGTGCTTCTTCCCACATACTGCGCCACTGGGCTTCATGACGGCAGAGGGGGGCGTGGGGGGCTGGGGCTCACACCAGGAAACTACATGCCTCATTTGCAACAACTTGGCTACAACTTTCTTCCCTGCCTCAGGGAGTCTGGGAAGGTGGAGCTGTGGACGAGATTTTTTTTAAGCCCCAGACTTGGGTGGTCCTTCGTCCCCACTGAAGGGGCTATCTTGAACTGTCTTCTGTTGCATTGTGAATGGAAAAGTAATCTGGGGTACGGCTAAAATACAAAAATAGTTGGGAGGGCCAAGATACTGGATTAAGACCATAGTAAGGGAGGAGTGAGGAATCACCCAAAAAAAGGGTAAGAGACAGGGGAAAATATAAGGATATTGCTTTGGGCTGGTCTGCTTTCTTCTCAAACCACAGCCAGATAAACCTTAAACTCGGTGGGTTTGATTACACTGTGCCGTAGCAAGGAGTTTAGGCACAAGGAAAATGTAGAGATCTGAACCAGGAAATGGGGGTGCAGAAGTTGAGTTCAGGACCCGTGGATTGACAGTGAACCCGCCATTCAGGGGAAGGCAGCCCTTTACCAGTTAGTCCGAAGCCCAAAACAATGGAAGTCTTTGTCCATCTCTTTTATCTGTCCCAAAGCCCTGTGGTTACTGGCGATGCCAAATCCAGTTGGACTCTCAGCTCTCACACGAGACATTATGAAAAACATTAATAGCAGGAGGCACTTTGAAAAATTATTTTTGGCAAAGCTTTTTGCTTTTGCAAAGCCCAGCTGAGTAATACAGGAAGCAGAAAGGGTGGGGGCGCCCTCTGGCTCCCAAGGTTTAGAAGAATCAGCCAAACAAGATCAAAACAGGAGCTGTGAGATACCACTTCCTGCCTCCCCCAGGTGCCCTGAAACTCATTGAAGGGGACAGACCTCAAAACAGAGTCCTCTCCTCTGCACCCAGGCCACCGTAGACCAGAAGCATAATGAGGGTTCCAAACACCCAAGCCGCCTGACTGAGAGGGGACATGGCATCTCAGGCAGGAGAGAAATGTCATTTCTAGACCTCACAAGCATCTCACAGGGCTTGGTTGGGAAAGCCAGAGAAAGGATATGAAAATCGGTTCTTGCTAGAGATCCATGGCCTTTCCTCTGGGAAACCAGCTCTCATTGATGGCACCCGCTCCCCAACCCCCTTGTACACACAACCTTCCATCAGACTGGAAGAACAAAGCCCTGCCCTGGGAAAAAGGGAGACAATTACAGGTGGAGGAAAGTACAGAGCAGCGAAGAGGTAGTTAGCTACTCGGCTGAAATACTGAAAAATTGAGAAACAGATAAGCCTCTTCCAGCCTGCCCTTCTCCACCCTCACCCTTGAGATTAGCATCCTTCCTGGAATGTCCAAGATGGCATCAAACCCACCCTGCTTGGGAATACACAGAATGTGGCTTTCTGGGAAGCCCCTTCACCACCACGACTACTCCCCAAATACACACACCCTGCCTTGACAGCTCTCCTCCATTTCCTGCTTTCTTAAAGGATTTCTCAACTTTTTTTAAAAAAGATTTTTAATTTATTTGAGAGAGTGTGCACATGCACACAAGAGAGCATGAGCAGAAGGAGGGGCAGAGGGAGAGGGAGAAGCAGACCCCAGGCTAAGCAGGACCCCAAGATCATGACTTGAGCCAAAGGCAGCCAGCCACTCAACCGAGCCACCCAGGCGCCCCACTCTCATCTTGAGTCCAGTGTGTGTGTGTGTGTGTGTGTGTGTGTGTGTGTGTGTGTGTGTGTTGAGGGAAAGGGGAGGTAGTGAGGGGAGATACTAGTTTGTTAGGGCTGCTATAACAAAATACCACAGTCTGGGTGGCTTAACCAACAGAAATTTATTTTCTCATAATTCTGGAAGCTAGAAGTCTAAAAGCAAGGTGTTGACAGGGTTGGTTTCTCCTGAGGCCTCTCTCCTTGGCTTGCAGATGGCTGCCTTCTCCTATGTCTTCACATGATGTTCTGTTCTCTTTTTATGAGTGCGCCAGTCATATTGGATTAGGGCCCACCCTAATGACCTCATTTTAACTTAATTATTTTTTTTTTCTAAAAGAAGGAAAGAGAGAGCATGGCAGGGGGGCAGGGAGAGAGAGAGAGAGAGAATCTCAAGCTGACTCCATACTGGGCTGGGAGCCGGAGCAGGGCTTGATCCCACAACCCCAAGATTATAACCTGAGCCAAAATCAATAGATAGACAGTCAACAGATTGAGCCTCTCAGGCTCCCCTCAACCTAATTATCCCTTTAAAGACCCTATTTTCAAATACAGTCACATTCTGAGGTGCTGAGAGTTAGGATGTTAACATCTAAACTTGGGGTGAAGGCAGTGGAGGGAGAGCACAATTCAGCCCATGAAAGGAAGTAAGGAAGGGAATGTAGAGACTTCTTTAGTCTTACCAGCCTAAACTTTAGAAGTAAAGCTCCAGGTCCAAGGCTATAAGGAGATGAGGAATATAGAAGTGCCTAGATACGGGAAAGAGGTAATGAGGAAAGAAAGAAAGCTTAGAAGATTTCTTTCAAGTGAACTCCTAATCTGATATCCTGAAACATTGGCTAGAGAACCTCAAGGTACAGAGAGGAACTGAGGACAGTCTGATTCTCCCTTCTCCTGTTCCAGAGAAACTGGAAAAGATCTTTTGTCATTTTTCTTCCTCTCTACCTCCTGAAAGGGTTCAGTTCCAAAAACATTGCTTGAACACTGACCACGTTCTAGGCAATAAGCTAGAAAAACAGAAGAAAACTCTGCATGCTGTATTTTGGCCCAAACTCATTAACTCATCCCATTTGCTCCAGGGTCAGCTGAATGAAGACAAATTGAAGGGCAAACTGAGATCTTTAGAAAACCAGCTGTACACCTGTACCCAGGTAAGCATTCAGGAGGACACTTTCAGCCCAGGAATCTAGAATTAAAGGAGAATGCTTGAACCTTGATTCTACTCTCTAGAAATGACACTTGACATAGATGAAAGCACCCATACCTACTCACTCAGTTCTGTCTTTGCCATTTTCACTTTGGCCTCTAACCCATCCTTTTCTCCCTTTTTCCTGGTGTTCTTCCCTTTGCACCCTGAGAAGGAACCCTAGCATCAGTACTGTGCCAGTTCCAGGGGAATCTTAGGAATACCTGGAACTGTAGGGAGAGACCCTAGGTAAAGATTCACAATACCCAGATAGACCTTCATAGGTCCCAATCTCTGAACAGATAAGTTGGATATTATAATAAAGTCTTACAAAATGATTTCCATTCCGTGGGCAACTTTAGTCTAGTAGCAATCCCTGGGAAGAAGTAAAAGGCTACCACTCTTGGGTTTTCTATTGCACTGTTATCCATCTTCAGTTAACTCATTAGCCTGGTCTTGGATTACAAGAGATAGAAAGAAATCAGCTTTCACACTTGAGAAGTGATGGATTTCTGATAAGTGGCGAGGTGTCAGATAAGAGAATGAGGTGATGTGAAGTTAGGGAGATAAGATGGACCTGGCTGCACGGTTTTGGTCTTAGGAGGGAACAGAGTTTATATACAGGTTTGCTGATCCACAATTTTTATTTTTTCAGTATGGCCTGCTTTGTCACTTTTATGAACTAAATAATGCCAACTGTGCTCATAAAATACTGACTTATAATCCAAAATACCAGTCTATATATTTTCAGTGAGGGGTAAAGCGGGCCAGTATGGGTAAATCCACTAACTAGAACACACCCATGTATGACCTCAGCCAGTAGCTCCTAGATCTGGCTTCTAATGAAAGTTTTAAGAACATAAGATCTACTGATATTTAAATTCAAATTTTCAGAGGATTCCAAAGTTAAATGGAAATTATTTCATATTGATCCCTAAATTTGCATCATCTGGACTACTGCTTATTCAATGGGATAACCGAATTGACGGTAAAAGCTGCCTGCCTTCTCCAGAATCACAAGGCAAAAAGATGAAAGGGATAGGGAGGGGAAGACCCTAAGGGAATTTGCAAAGCTGCTCTTAACTTCTTAAGTTAAGCCAAGACAATTTTTTAATGCAAATGTATGAATTTTAAAACATTAAGAGTACTGAGGATTGTTCAGGTCTCTGAAGCTACACATTTTTTTAAAGCATGCTCTCTACCTTGAAGGAGTTTACAATCCCCTAAGGGACAATATTGACAATGGAGAGTCAATAGAATGAAAAGATAGAGACATACAAGGGACACTATGTGAACCTTAAGAAAAGCTACCTAATCCATAACGAGTTGAGGGATGGGAGTGATTGGTCAAGATTTATCAGAATTTACGTGATCTTTGGACTGAATCTTGAGCATGAGTAGAAGTTAACTAGGTGAAAAGGGTAGATGAGGATGCTCTAGGCAGAAGCTATATGGACAAAGGCAAAGGCCAAAAAGCCTAATGCTTAGGGGATCTATAAGCAATTCAGCTTGGGTGGAAGTAGCATAGAATCAAAGTCTGAGCTTATAAGGAGGAGCCATGCCAAGGAATTTGGACCTGCTCCTTAGTCACTGAGAGATTTAAACAGGGAGTTACGTGATTAGATTTACATTTTAGAAAGTACCCTTTAGCTACAAGGCTTGAAGATAGAGAAAATATTGAATTGACCCATACAATATTGTCCGAGTCTGAACTGACAGGAAGTCTGGAGAAGAGACAGATTGGAGCTGTTGATTTGACAATGCTCAATGAACCACTGATTAGTGGGAGAAAGAGAAATCAAGGATGACTCCCTGGTCTCAGGCTTGGGAGACAGTGGGTGATGATGCTAGTCACTGAGAGAAGCAGCAGCCCAGGAGAAAGTAGGTTGAGAAAGACGACTTTGCTTTGAAAATGCTGAATTTGAAGTGCCTCTGGAAGGCCTGGGGGAATGCCCAACATGCCTAGAGTACTATTTGTTATGCGTGCTTCCTCATCACCTGGGACCCTCTCCCTGCCCACCTTGAGCCTGGAAGAAGATCCATCAGATTACTTCTATCTCTGCTCAGGAGGGCAAGGGGTGGGTGGGTGCAAGGACCAAATTCTTTTCCTTTCTGTATCCCAGCTCAGGGATTGGCACACAGAAGCTCAATATGTTTGTTGATTGGATCAAATTTACAGAAATACTCCCCTTGGGGAATGAAAAAGGTGTTATTGGAGATGGAAGACCAGAAAAACAGCTATGAGCAGAAGGCCAAGGAGTCACTGCAGAAAGTGCTGGAGGAGAAAATGAGTGCAGAGCAGCAATTGCAAAGCACACAGGTGTGGGGATGCTGGGCCTGGGACCCCGGGGTGGCTCTGGGCAGCATAGAAGGCAGCTGCACAACTCCCTGGAACCCCCAAGGCACCCTCCTCTTGTCTTGACCACCCTCTCAGCGGTCCCTGGCTCTGGCCGAGCAGAAGTGTGAAGAGTGGAGGAGCCAGTATGAAGCTCTGAAGGAGGACTGGAGGAACCTGGGGACCCAGCACCGAGAGCTGGAGAGCCAACTCCATGTGCTTCAGTCTAAATTGCAGGTACCAGGCCCGGGGGTGGGGTGGGGACTTGGGGAGAGAAGGCAGGGCTTCTGGGTTGGGGACAGTGACAGCAGCAAGGAAAGAAGCTGCCACTAAGACGGGGGTTCCAAAACAGCCTGAGAGCATGTGGTTTTTAGTTCCTCACTCTTTCAGTTCCTCACTCATTACCCACTTTGTACCCGACTCACTGTTTGGGCTCTGAAATCTAATTGTGAGTTCAGCAAGGATGTCTGCACTGCTCATGCCAATGAACTAAGTGTTCACTGGATGACACCATCCAAATGCAAAGGATGTGACTAGAATATTCATCAGATTGCTGTCATACTCCAACCCACTCTCTGCACCCCATCCCAGCAGAGCATCCAGCTCAGAAATGCCTACTACTGGCACGGAACAAGCATCACTAACTTACTTATAGGCTGGGTATTACCTAACATCCTGCCAATGTGATTTTAAGCAATTATAGTAGACCCCTGGCATTCTCCAGGGTTCCATCATTTCCAACCTGTGTTACCTTGTCAAAGTTAACTAATCTAAATCTCACTTTCCCCATCTCTGAAAGGAGGCTAATAGTACCCATATCATAGGATTGTTGTAGGATTAAGTGAGTTAATCCATACAAAGTATGTAGCACAATACCCGGCACATACAAGCCTCCACATATATTAGCTATTTTTCTTCATAGATTTTACTTACTTGGTTTGAAATTTTTGAGAACCCACATCAAAAATTTACCTTTATAATTTCATTGAAGCAGAAACCTGAGTAACCAAATTAATAACACAGGGCATGGGAGTCTTATCGAAGGAACGAACCCAGCTGACCAGGGCACAATAACCACATCTCTTATAAAGGTCTTTTTCTTTTTAACCTTATTGAGAAAAAAAAAAAAAATGACCCTGAGGGGAAAAAATAGCAGTGTTAGAATGAAAAGACAATGTGAAGATACCTAAAAAGTGATGATTTGGTATTTTTCAATTTGGGCATTAATTCAAACGAGTTCCTTGTGAAACATCCAAAAGTCTAATGCATTGTTAAAATGTGAGAAATAGAGCAGCGGGAAGGGAAAAAAAAAAAATCCTAGTTTTCATTTCCCTAATACTCCAGTCTATGAAATTCTAGTTTTCCTCTTCTATGGGATCTGTTCCCAACCTCCGCCCTGGCACTGACCTGCTTCTGTGTCGGGCCCTCCTCCTTACAGGGAGCAGACAGTAGAGACCTACAGATGAACCAGGCTCTGCAACTTCTGGAGAATGAGCACCAGGAACTACAGGCCAAGATTGAACTTCTACAGGGGGACAGAGACAGCTCAGATACCCAACACCTACAAGGTACCCGGCTCCTTGGAGGCCTCTGGCTGAGAGAGCCCCAGAAAGGAAGCTAGGTGGAGAAGGCCTCACACTTTGGTTGGGTTTGTGATTTCATTTTACCTCGAGGGAAAGGTAGGGCTGTTTTGATCATCCAGGACTGAAAATTAATTATGCTGCACTAGCGCATCTTGTAGTATCGGCCTGCTTTTCCAGCCAGTCCCTCTGAACCAGGTCACAGCATTCCCACTTTAGTCACACGTGGCGAAGCTGCATTTCTAATTTGAAAGGGAAAGGTCAGTTGAAACACAAGGCACAGTGAAGGTCTCCTATCACAGCCTGTGTGTCAACAGGGCGGGGGCAGGTACCAAATCCTGTGCAAACACAACTCTTGATTCAACCCGAGGTTGCTGAGGCCAATGAGATCCAAGGTCCTCGAGAGCTGATTTACCTCTCCAGTAACTGACAAGTAGAAGAGTAGCTTCCACTTGACACACATCAGAGGCCACAGACATCAGAGGCACCTACTAACTCGTTCTCAGGTGTCAGATTCATTAAGTCTTAGGTTTGTCTATTTCAGTTTGCATTATTTCATTTTCAGATCAACTGAAGAGGTCAGAGGAGGAGAAACTCACCCTGATGGCCAAAGTACAGCAGCTGCAGGGTAAGTTCCCTTTCCAAATTCTCAAAGTAGCACAGCTGGCTCTCTGGTGTTCTTGGGGCTCCTGTCCCCCAAAAGGCATCCAGGGGAGGGGTTTGGGGCTGTCTTTGACATATCCCCTACCTCTGTGCATTTTCAGACCTTCTTGGAAAGTGAGGTCATGTACATAGCATGCATGCATGCAGTCTTCACAAGTTAATATTTGCCGTTTTTTTCCTTTAAACTTCTCTCTTTCTGTGCCAATGACATCGGTCCAAATTTCCCTGGTTTTCAGATTTCAAAAACAAAAACAAAAACAAAAACAAAAACAAAATGGTAGGTTTCCTAAGGCAGTTATTTTATATATTGTCGTTCATTACATATGTGAATATGTCCTATAGACTTCTGTCTTTAGGAATGGTTCAGAAAATCAGTTCACGCCATGTATGCCTCAAAACTACCTTTTGGAGCCAAAGAGGGAGTTTTTGTAGAAAAAAGGAAGTAGGCAATTGCCGAAAAGAGAACCTGATTTGATTAATCTCTCTGCTGGCTGCCCACCACCTTAACCTCGGACACCCCTACAGAGAAATTTCACACAATGAATATTAAAAGTAAGGCAACCACCAGCAGATGCCAAGCACCTACAGGGCAGAAGCTGAATGGACAAGGAGCCATGTCAAAATCGTGCATTTATTTATTCAGTACATATCTGTTGAGCCCCTATCAAGTGCCAGGTACTTTAGATATACATGGTGAGGATACAGTGCTGAGCAAGCTGACGCAGCGGCTTCCCTAGGGAAGCTTACATTCTGAATAAGCTCTCCAATAAAGTAGAGTTTCTGTGAATAACTAAGTACGTGTCAGGTAGCAGTAACTATGGAGAAAAATAAAGCAGGTTAAAGGGAAACCAGTTGTTATTTCATACAAAGTCATCTGGGGAAGTCTTTCTTCTAAGGTAACATTTAAGCAGAGACTTAAAGGTAAAGACAAAGTAGGATGAGATATGAGGATGATGTATTTATAACAAAATACCACACACTGGGTCACTTAACAGAAATTTATTTTGCTCTGGAGGCTACAAGTTCAAGGTCAAGGTGTTGGCAGGGTTGATTCCTCCTGAGGGCTTTGAGGATACAATCTGTTCCAGGCCACTCTCCTTGGCTTGCAGATGGCCTTCTTCTTCCTGTGTTTCTTCTTGTCTTCTATCTATGCACGTCTGTGTTGAAATTTCCCCTTCTTGGAGGACATCAGTCATATGAAATCAGGGCCAACTCTAATATCCTAAAAAACTTGATTACCTGTGTAAAGAACCTATCTCCAAATGAGGTCACATTCTGAGGAACTAGGGGTCAGGATTTCCTATGAATGGTAGTGGTTATTCAACCAATAACAGACAAGAACATTTTGAATAATTAAGTTTCAAAGCAAAGTTCTGAAAAGACACTGTTTGCAGTAGATATGCTAGTATAGAAAAGTTCCTTATGTTTTCCTGCAGGTCTGCTCCAGAATCAATCCTTACAGCTTCAAGAACAGGAGAAACTCTTAACAAAGAAAGGTCAGCAAATTTACTTCCACAAATTCTAAGATAGTGGTCGTTCTTTGCCTACCTAGAGGCAGGAGACGGACCACATGACCTCTTGGAGTCCCATGCAGTTCTAGGAGTCTATTAGGGCAGGGATCTAGGGGAGCTTTTTGGTGATTGATCATTGGCTTTGAGAACACTTTAACCAGTTAGCCTCCTATCCTGAGAAGTATATAAACTGTGAAAAGAATTTCTACTCTCTCCAAAAACATATGTCTGTGTTGAACATTTCAATAAATTGATTTTGAACTCAGGATTTAATGTCAATTTTTACACTTGACTTTCTGAATCAAATCCAACTCCCCAAGTCCACACTGTGTTGCATGCAACGGTTACCTCACTCTTAACCCTCAAGAGTCTTCTGCCTTAGCTCTCTGAGAAGAATTCATCATGTACGGGCGGGGGGAGGGGGCAGGGGGGAAGACCCTCACTTATGCGTTCCATGAGGTCTTTTGTTTTCTCATCACAATCACCATGTAAAAGATAAGGCAGAAATTATTATACTCACATAGTATGGATAAGAAAATGAAAGTCTACGGTCATAAGAATTAAGGACACTGCTAAGACAACAATCCACAATTTCTGACTCCTAGTTCACTGCTCTCTTCACCAACACTAAGACTGCCACGTGGCTCAGAAGCCATCCTTAAGCCACCCCATGAAGATGAATTCCAGGGTAGGACAGCCATTCTCATGACTGAAATGAGGACAGAAGGGAAAGGGCTTAGTTATATCAAAGCACCAAACAAACCTACCACCAGAAATACTACAAAAGAAACTGGATTAGTAAGTATCCTCTAGAAATATCTGCCATTAAACAGGACTAGGGATACAAAGAAAAGATGCCAATCTTGACCTCAAGGGGCTCAAATTCCAGCTGTGTCAAGACTGAGCAAGGTCCCAATGGGAGGAAGTGAGAGAATTCTACTCCGTGCAGTCTCATCAGGGACAGGTCCTCCCTTTCTCCCTCTCCTCCCTTCCCGTCACTCCAGGGTTCTCTCAGTGATAAGGCCCTCCCTCGGAGGTGTGGACCTCACTATCACTGAGAATCTGGCTGCTTTTTTAGATCAGGCTTTGCCTCTGTGGAGTCCAAAGCCCTGCCATAATGAAGTGGAACCTGAGGGTACAGGGAAGGAGAAAGAATGGGATTTCAGAGACCAGCTGCAAAAGAAGACTTTGCAGCTCCAGGCCAAGGAAAAGGAGGTGAGACGGTGACCTCAAGATAGTGAGGGGATCATCCTACAATAGTAAGGAAAACTACTGGGAGGCAGCCAGAGAGCAAAGATTTCAAAGTTTAAATTGTGACTGGATGTCAGTAGGTATTCATTTGCCTTTATAAAATGTCTTTACTTTTGGGCTAATTTGTCAATCTTTTCCTTCCTTTATTTATACCAACTGTTATTCAGGTTTTACTAGTTACCTTTTGTAAAGTCAACCTAAACTCAAACACATTTAATAAACATATTATTTCCTAAAACTTTGCCCTAGAGTTATCTCAAAACCATATATATATATATATATATATATAGTCTTTTATGTAAATATAATTTTAAATTATTATTATATATATATATACACACACATACATACACACACACACACACACATATATACATATATAGTGTCTTTTAATTAACAAAGCCCTTTCCATCTACATACTGGGGAACATACATATCCCCAGAAGTATTCATATGCAACTCAACTAGGTCCTGGCAGAGATGCTTTTACTAAGATCACTCCCAGGTCCTCTGTGCTAGAAGATCGTCATTTTTTGGTGCCCCCGTCCACAAAGCACTTACACATACACAATCATGAGAGCACTGACATGTACAATACATATTATAATATGCGTTATAATCATTTAAATGGACACATTCCAGACAAAGTAGGTGAGACGGTCAAAAGGCAAACTGAAATCTCTGAGAAAGGCTGGGAAGGGAGGATGATGGTAAAAAATTCCAAACGAATGAAGGGGTAACTCACATGGGGCCCTCTCCCCAATCTGAGCTGTCCCAGGAGGAACTGGTGGTGATGACGTTGGTGGTATTCTCCCCCCAGTGCAGAGAACTGCATTCGGAGTTAGACAACCTCAGTGACGAGTATCTCTCCTGCCTACGTAAGCTGCAGCATTGTCGAGAAGAGCTGAACCAGAGCCAACAGCCGCCTCCCAGAGTAAGAGAGTCTATCCTCCCATATTGTCCTGGATGATGGTGGGACGGTTCCTCCTTTGGCCAAATCTTGCAGATAAAATTTATCAGCCTGTGCCAACATCTGGCCAGCCTGTTCCACTCACCCTGGTTTATATACTTGACAGTATAGCAAGTGTCAGTAAACACTGGCTCATCCATCTAAGCCTAATTTTCATGGAACTCTTGAACCTGAAGGGGAAGACTATTAGCTAAAACATGAAGTGGTGTTCTTGTAGCCTATTATGAGCTAGTAGCAAGAGTAAGGACAGCAAAAGCACTAAGGAATACAAACGGAGAATAATATAATTTTGCTGAATTATTTTCCATCCTTGATTATTATTATCATATTTAAGTATCTGGCCTTTGCTGGGTTTGATTCCCCGGGCCAGTAATCCTGGCTTAGGAGCCAGTGACCAGCAGTAAAGTGATTTAATCCGAAAGGAAGTGACCAAGTGAGAGGGGCAGTGATGTAAACAGCTTTTTCTCCTCTACTGACCCAATACTTTCCACTGGGCAGGGATGAGAAGAAGGAAGATTATTTTTGCCTGTACCTTCTCTAAACAACCCATGGCCTCTTTCTCTCTCCCCAACACCCCCCCCCCCCAACCCCCTCACAGAGGCAATATGGCCAATGGCTCTCGATGCTGATGATAATGATTGCTATAGCACTGGCAGTGCTCCTGGCCAACAAGGACAGCCTGATGATCTGAATCACTTGTGACAGCTGCATGAGTGAAAATCTGAAGCAAGAAACTTAATGAAAAACTCAGAAGGTTTACATACGTTAAAGTGTGGATTTCCCTGAGATTTTTGACTTTGCTATTATTTTTTTTTAACCTACTGTAAAATAAACAAACTTCACCTAATTGTCTCTGTTCCTTGGAACTCTTAGTTTACCCCTGAAAGACATGTCATATCCACAAACATAAGACATTTGAGCATCCTGGTCTAGTCTCCATAGTCCAATTAAGTTGGTGGTATATGAACATGCAATAAAACCTATCCAGTCCTCCACTTTCCGGCTGACACTATCCACTAGGGCAGGTATATTTACAACCACCACACAAGAGTATATTGCTTGTCCTCCACCACCCTTCTCCACAATCTCTTTTCTCCTATCGCCTATCCAATTTAAAAAAAAAAAAAAAATCAACAGATATCTCAGCAACGTCAAGAGGACTTCCTAGTATAGAAATGGCAAAAATGTATGACCAAGGCCACCATCACCTACTCCCCCTGCCCATGGCAATGTGCACAACTGATGACAGCATTTTTCCCTACTGTTCTCAAGATGCTCAGAATTCGTACTTGAGAGGTCATCCTTGAGCTAGAACTGATCATTTCCTGAATACCATTCACGTGAGAGAAACAATAAAGTCAGAGAGCCACTGCTGGGAGCGTGACTATCTCGGAGGAGATGCTCAGGTCAGCAAAGTCATTCTGAGCCCTACATCGAGTTCTAAGGTCTTCCTCCCAAGTATTTAGAATCTCTCTCAGGGCTGGGAACGAGCTCTCTGGGACACTAAAGGAATACAGCAAGACTGGGGGATGACCACGCAGCCATGAGATCCGAGCAGCAAACACCCGTAGTGGGGTCAGGGCTAAGCAGTTGTCATCTCCCTGGTTCAGTTGAAAGGTATACGGAACAGGATAGCCCAGGAGGATCCCAAACACAGTACAGAGATTCCAGTCTGAGGAACGAAGTCGGCTGCAGGAGACTGCCACGGACAGGTCCTTCTGCAGCCCTTGCAGATGCGTGATGATCTCAGCCATCAGGGCCTTCAAATCCTGAAGCTGGTCCAGGGAGCAGATAGACGGGTGAGGCTGGGAGCTGGAAACATCCACAAAGGCTATGGTACCAAGCAGCATCTGCTCCAAGGACTGACATACACGCTCGGGACTGACAATCAAGCTGTTTTCTCCGATCTCCAGGATGTGAAGTCCCTGGGTGGGGAAGCCCAGGGCCCGCAGCTCCTCCAGATAGCTCTGGAGCTCTGATGCCCCTGCGCAACTGCAATCATACAGCAGAGCTGGCTTCAGTCCCCGGGCCACAGCCAGCACCTCTCCAGCTAGGTGAAGGCAGACGGCTTGGGGTGGGCACCGTCTCTTCCCCATGCCCAGGGTCTGCTGAGCAGCTGCCACCAGCCTCTGAGGGCTTGGTGCTGACACGGGACCTGCAAGTGACATCAAGCAGGGCCTCGTTACCTAGCCACAGTTCCCTCCCCTGGGCCGCACCTCTGAGCTCCAGACACTTGAGGCAAGGGCCTAAAAACAAAACAGTAGCAAGGGATTATTAACACCAGCCGGGGACATTCCGGGAAACCTGCCAACAGCCTACCCCTACGTTTCGGAGCATCCTCCAAACATCTTTCTGTCCCTCCTTCTGCTTTGAGACGCTAACCCAGACCAGACAAGGCGAGATCCCTAACCTGGTTCCTACAGCTGACTCAGTCTCCCTCAGTCCCTAATTCAGGAGTCTTTCGGGTCTTTTGAGTAGATGCACGTTCTCTCTGGCTTCTTCTAACCTTTTTACCTCTTGCAGATTCCTTTCTCGGATTGGAACTTTAGGGAGTAGCGGCAGGGCTGTCTTTTGCAAAATTCCAGGCATTTCACCTAAAACTACCCCCCCCGGGGGGGGGGCAGAGTTCTGGGCTCCCAATGCCCTCTCTCCACTGCCAGCTTCCTCCTTCCCTTCCCGCCGACAGCTGCAACGGTGACCCGATCAACAGACGCCACAAGGCACCCCTGCACCCCGGGACGTAACCGGGAGCCCCGGAGGAGGCCCGGACTGGACTCCCGCCGACGCCCCTTCGGCAAACGGGCTCCCTCCACCCCCCGTTCCCGGGCCCGAGCAGATCGTAAGGATCCGCTAAAGGAGCCAGCGCTCGCTCTCTCGCTCTCACACACACACATACTTCCTGCTTCCGCTTCCGCCGCCGGCTCGCGGGCTCGGAAGCGCCTTCCGGTTCCCTGCGGGCCGCCGCCAAGACACGGAAGCCCGCACGCACCGCCGCCAACACCGGAAACCGCTCGCGGCGCGCGGCGGAACAGGCCTACTGCGCATGCCCAGCACAAGCGCTCCCGCCGCTTTCCCGCGACGTCATCCAGCGCGCTGTCGCGCCCCACGCGTTAGAACCTCCGGCCCGGCCGCGCCGGAAGTGTGGGCGCCTGCGGCCCGGCCCCTTCCGGCCAGACAGAGGCCGGCCCCGCCCGTCTGCGTCGGAACGGGGGTGGGGCGGGCGGAAGTGCACGAAAGGAGGCGGGGCCTGGCGCGACGGGCCGGCTGCAGCTGCGCTCACGCGGCCTGGCGTCGTGTGTCGTCCGTCGCGGGAGCCGGAGAAGGGCGCGCAACGCGATGACTCCGCTTGTGCCCGGGAAGACGTGCGTCCCCCCCCCCCCAAAACGAAGCCTCCCTCGGGACAAGCCACGTGTTTTGCGGAGTCTCCTCACCTGTGAGTTGGTTGCGTGCTTCGACCGCCTAAATGCTCAATCTGAGAGGACTCGGCCTCTAACCGAGCAGGCTGTGAAGGGCGCGAGTATTATTAATACTCGAGTATTATTCACATTTATTGTGTGTGTCCGTATCACAACGTACGGAATAGATTGAAAAAGAAAAAATTTAAAAAAAAAAAAAAACACTTTGACGGTGCTCAAGTTCGAGGAATTCGGTTTTCTGATTCCACGTGAGAACCGAGCAGAGAGGCGGAGGCTTTCAGTCAGGTGAGAACCAGGTGTTACTCCCCTTAAGGGTTAACACCTCAGAGGCAGAGAAAGGCCCTCTGAGAAAATGGCCCGAATTTATTGAGTTTATTGAATTTATTGCTCCGTGGGCAGAGCAGAGGCAACTGCGGGCTCCCCCACTGGGGGTGTCACTCGCGGCTCCACGTCGGTGCCTCCTGAGAAGGTGGAACCAGCCCCGAAGGAGGGAGGGAGCTCCCGGCCTAACACCCAAGGGAGTCAGAAGCACAGACTAGAAACGAATTCTACGACTTTTTTTTTTTTTGCCTCCCCCCCCCCCACACTCCCCATATTTAATTTTCCCGTGGTCACTAGCAGTAAGTCTATAAAATGAAAGATTTCGTTCAGTTCATTCATTTATTCGAAGAACCAATTACAGTTGACCTTTGCACAACCGCGGGTGGTAGGGAGTGCCCCCCCTCCCCCTCCCCACAGTAGAAACTCTGAATAGGACTTTTAACCACCACCACCACCCCACCCCCCCCCCCAACTTTACTAATCCCCTACTGCTGACCAGAAGCGGTTCTAATAATATAAACAGGCAACACATACGTTTGTTAGAGCAACATCGTATATTGTATTCTTTTACAATAAGGTAACGTAGGGAAAGAGAAAACGTTAAAAAAAAATCTTAAGAAAATACATCTGCCGTACTGTACTATGTTTATCAAGAAACACTTAGCGTAAGTGAGCCTGTAGCAGTGCCAAGTGGTGGTGGTCAAGGATCAGTTCTAGTTGGGAACAGAGCATGTAGCAGACATTGGCAGCAAAGTCCAAGGCACACCATCCCTACCTTCAGGGAGTTTGGGGTCAAATAGGACACAGATGCTGAACAGTTGCAAGGGGACTGATTACTCTGAGAAAGGAAGATATGGGGACATATAAACAGAGGCCTAATTAATTATATGGGGAAAGGGACAAGCCCAGATCCAGCACTTGCCCTCCCAATTTATCCCTAGTGTTCTGGTTTCATTCTGAACTAATCCAGGTTGGCGGAGAACAAACAGAAGAGGTAATGGCATCATCCAAATCCCTTTCCACTCTTAAGCAAGGTGGAGGCAAGGAAGTAGAACACACCAAGAGTCTGTGTGATACAGCCAGCAAAGGAGATAACACTCCAAGGAAGAAACCGCACCTGGTATCTATCTATCCATGAGAACCAGAGAAGGAATACTGAGGGAGACCAGTGGACAGCCTGGCATGCACACTCCCAGCATTTTTTGTGGGTTCTTTTTTTGGGTTTTTGTTGTTGTTGTTGTTTAAGATTTATTTATTATTAGGGAGTGTGCAAGCGGTGTGGAGAAGGGGTGGCAGAAGAAGAGGGAGATGGAGAATCTCAAGCAGCTCCCCACTGAGTATGAAGCCAGATGTGGGGCTCAATCTCATGACCCTGAGATCATGACCTGAACCAAAATCAAGAATCCAACACTTAACCAACAGAGCAACAGAGCCACCCAAGGGCTCCTCTCCCAGCATTCTGAAAATTATTAAAAGAAAAAAAAAAAAACATTGGAAGAAACTGGGCTCTTTAATGAGGACTACATAAAACCACTCCTCCATTCCTCTGGATCTTTGTAAACATTTCATTAGAGTCACATACTACAAGTGTGTGAGCCTTCTTGGCCCTTAAGAATACAATCTTCAACACTTTGCCAGCTCAAATTATCTGGGCCCCCATCAAGAAGGAGAGCGTGGCTATTAGCCTCTCCCATCATAAGGGAGAAGGACTACCCAGATCTAGCAGTTGCCCTCCCAACTTTGAGCTGTGCAGTTACAGAGTGAGCAGACACCAAATGAATCCTTCACGTTACTTGCTCAAAATGACCAAAGAATATAAAGTTTTGGGACGACTGGGTGGCTCAGAGGTTGAGTGCCTGCCCTCTGCCCAGGGCATGATCCTGGAGTCCTGGGATCAAGTCCCACATCGGGCTCCCTTCATGGATCCTGCTTCTCTCTCTGCCTGTGTCTCTGCCTCTCTGTGTCTCTCATGAATAAATAAAATCTTAAAAAATATATATATATAAAGCTTCTATATCTTGCATGTTTCCTGGTCTCTACAAGCCCAACTTCTGCCCCCAGCTGAGCACCTGGCATTTACCCAGATTTCTCCTGGTCATATTTTAGTAACAGCAGATCCCACTACTTACACAGTAGTGTAGAGACTTAGAGACCCTTAGAGACCCTAAAACCACAGCTTACACATTCTAAATAAGTCCCATTGTCAACTGTAACTGAATTGAGCTTATGGTTTTTGAAGCTAGCCTCAGTGTTCAGCTAATTCAACTTCAGTAGCAAGTAGCGGATGGCCCAGTTCAAGGGTAGCACACTAGACATGGGTTTTCTTACAACGGCCTGGCACTGATCGGCATCAGTATTCAAAAGGATTAGGGGCCTGCAACTAGAGATTAACATCTTGTTTTCCATTTAGGTCTTGGAGTTTAAATTCTACTTTTTTTTACGTTTTTTTTTTTTTTTAAGGCAGAAAGGTCAGACACTGAGCAAAAGTTAATAGATAAGACCAGTCTATGACAGCTGTAGCTGCAATGTTCTACAACCAATCATCACCTGAGTAGTTCACACCCAGCTACCTCCACAAGAAGGGAGAAGCATTCACTCTTGTAAAAAAAAAAAAAAAAAAAAAAAATCCAAATGATAATAACACTGGAAAAATTCCCAAACAAGAAGGAATTACCCCTTTTTTAGTGAGGAGTTTGTCCTGCATACCTTGCTCACTCCCGGGTCTTCCTCAAGGAAGAAAAAGAAAGAGCTCTATCCTCTCTGAAAGGTACCACTGAGTTACATACTCTCATCTACCACATGCACAGTGTTATTTGGTGGCAAGGGAAACAACTGACAACCAACTGCAGAATCCCTGGGCCTTCTGTTGACAGATTGCCTTTAGGAGCTCAGTTTATGAGCTTTTCCTCCACGGACCAGGTGACTTTCAGACTTTGGCACCTATTTCTATTTAGATATCAAGCTTGGTTCCTAAGCAACCAGCCAGCTCTCCTCCCTCTCACTTACCCCGTCAGGGAGCCAGCTTACTATACTAGCAGAACAGGTCAAACGGAGATCAATGTTGGACAAATCAGCGCTTGAGGGAACTTTAATGAAAGCAAGAAAAAAATGTGGTGCAAGAACAATGCAGAAGGGTTCTGTTCCAGGCAGTTTTGCCTTGTACAAGTAGAATGAAGTCATCAGGTCAGAGTTTTAACTGGCATTATTTCAGGCATTGTTCCAACCCCTTCATTTTACAATAATGAATCTGAAGCCTAGAGGTTAAATGATTTGGTGGTTCAAGGTCACACCACTGAAGCAGAGCTGCAGCTAGAATGCTGGTGTCTGAAGTCCCAGGCCAAATCTCCTACTATTTTACACTAACATTGGGAGGTTTAAAAAAGAAAGGGGGAATATGAAGGGTGATTTTTCCATAAATTAAATCAACTTCAAAAGCCAGATATGTGGAGGATTGGAGACCACTAACATTGTTAGAAAGAAGAGGTTTTGAAGCTGGTTAAATCTGAATAATAAAAAATATATGTACAGTATTGTAAAAAAGATGGCATTCATGATTACTGGGCTGGCAGAGCAGAGGGTAGTTGCATGCTGGGGGTGGGCTGCATGGGCTGCCAGCTTTCTTGGGTTTGGAGGATGCGGTACAGCTGCTTCAGTTGAGCAACGATGTTATCTTTGATGTCTGGAGTTGAGATCTGCAGGCGGACACTGCCACTGTCAAAGGACCGTGTAAAATCACCAGAAAACATCTCGTAGATCATCCGAGCTACCACTGGAATGACCTGTTCAGGACACAGAGCACACAGGTATCCACTGAAGAAAAGGTATTTTTAAAGAGCAGAGGGGACTCAAGATTATAGAAAGGGTTAGTGAGGCCCTGGGGAAGCCCCCAACTCTTATGTCTAGATACAGGGTATGCCTTTATCTGTCTGGACCATCTTGCCAAGGTTCACTCTAGACCTTGGTTCAAATGAAGGCAAAGACCCTATATCTTTCATCACGTCACATGCCTAAATAAATAGCTGCTTATTTAGTGAGACTTTTACCCACATTACATCTATTGACTATCTTTTTTTACAATCCATAGACCAAACCCAAGTGGTCTTGCTGCCACTTACTAAAATAAGGTTACATCCTTAAAAGTAACTCAAAAGGTTTTTCTAAAAGAGCTGGAAAGGATCCTATCCTGTTAGGTTTCAGCCAAGACTCAAATGTCAGTAAGAGAATGCAAGATAAGTTCTTCACTAAACCTAGCATCTACTATGAGGACCCTGTGTGCTCCAGCCTGATCCTACTTTGATAGGACCTACTTGGTTCTTAAACAAAGCTTGAGTCTGCTACTCTATCTGGTGGGATTAAAATGCACATCGGCTGATGGATCTTTGCTCAGCACAACCCTAGTCCTAGAGGCTGACGCATTCGTAAAAAGGCTAAGAGTTGTTGACACATCCTCATATCCTCACCTGAACCAAGATGAGTTTCCTTTCCAGGGGTTTCCCATCTGGCCATTCTTCCCCAAAGCATAAGTAGATCTCAAATGGTGGCTGCTTCTCTATCTGTCCTTTCTGGTGGGCAATGAGATCTGTAGAAGGTGGAAGAGCAAATTTGGTGTACTGGAGCCATTCCATATCCACTCAGTAAATACCATCTTTTATGGTGTCCAGTGTGGTGGCCACTAGCCACATGTGGTTATTACATTTAAATTAATTAAAATTAAATAGTTTCTTCATCATATGAGTCACATTTATTTATGTGCTCACTAGCTCCATGTGGGCTGTTGTGGACAACACAAATAGAGAACGTTTTTATCATTTCAGAGGGTTCTATTGGACATCACTAAACTAGACCTGGGGTTCAACTGATATTGTGAAATCTATATCTCAGTGTTCTCCCTAAATTTGTCTGCTTGAATTTGCCACTCTGATATTTCCCAAATGAGAAGAGTATATGTTTTGCTGATTATGATGAATTCAGCTTCCAAAGTTAAGGTGGCATTAGTGGCATTTGGTAGTAATGACAAGGCTGTCTCCCTCTTCTGTCACTAAAAGAGTCACAACCAACCTAAAAATAGCTTCCAAGTACATAGCTTTAGAGTGGAATGCCCTTCTTTGTTGCCCAGGCCACTTTCATTTTTCAGAACTAAGGTTCTGTTCTACCTTCACTTCCTCCATGAGTTTTTTTTTATTAAGATCTTTGCAGAGCCAGGAAAGTGGGTAGGTAAGGTGGAAAACCTACTTCTAGGGAGAAGTTCCCAGACACCAACCTTCTGAAAAAAGACTTACCACTAAGGAACGTTTCCAGACAAAATAGTTTGACCTTCTTTTGCCTCTCAATCAGGTTGGGGGCAACAAGTGATGGGGCACATGGCCCAGACCAGTACACCTTGCACTGGCACAGCCTGATGGCATAAATTGCATGACCGCTGACCTCCAGGATCAGTCCTCTGTCCATGACATCTAGCAGTTTACTGGTGAACAACTTCTGCTTCTCATTGGTGATATGCTCTGGCCCTGGGAACTTGACCTGTTCCAGGCTGACAGGACCAAAGAGCTCTTCTTGGTCAGGCATGGGACCCAGGTCGCCATAGAAGAGCCGGCAGCCCTGGGGGTTGCTCACAGTCATGGTTTGCCCGTATTCCTTCCCACGGTACTGAAACTTGATGTCCAGGTCAGTCACTGCAAGTTGAGAGAGGACAGTGAGAATCCTGCTCTAATGCTCTGCCTGTCTATCCCTGAGACTCATGCAAGTCCATCAAGATCAAGCCACTTTTCAGCTAGCATTCAGGAAGGTCACTACCGTAGTTATTCTTCCTACAACAAAGGAAGACCTCAGCCTATCCCTGGAATACTCACTCAAAAGACTGCCTTAAAAGCAGACAGTTCAAGGTCCACATATACTATCTGTTTAATCATTACACCCTAAGTGCTAGAATTTCTTCAAGCAAACTTCTGGGTCCAGTCCCTCATTTACACTGACCGAGTCTTCACATCAGTGGCATTAAAAGGACCCAAAAACTAAGGTATCTGGTTTGGGTCTCGTCTTTAAAGAAACCAGAAGAATAAGGAAAAATGCCAAGCCATCTTGTCTTTTATGAAAATTACACAGCACACACTGTGGATCTGTTCTAATAATTTACCATAAAAGGACACAGTTCACGGCAAAGTAAATTTTCACCCATCAGGTCTCAAATGAACCCTGTAAGACGATCAAAGCTATTAGCCTCTTGGACAAAATACTAGCCCTCACATCCCCATCCTATCCCTACTACCACCATGTATAGTGTGGAAAGGGAGATGAGACAGTGACATTGATTCTTCATTGAGATCAATTTGTGTTCAATTTAGAAAGATTTTTCTCCCTTCCAAAATCCCCTCAAAATCCAAGAAGAATTTTCTTGATCAAATCCATGGCCATTAATCTTCCTATCCCACAACTGGCCTTGTGCCCAGATCCCCTAGCCAAATTGATTAACCTAGGCTTTACACCCACCTAAGAGGTGAGTAACCTAGAGCTACAACCAGTCAGCATCACCTTGGGCAAGCAGACGTGAACTAATGTTTCTTCACTTCTTCCCTGATGATTCATTGGTCAACCAGGAACCAGACACAGAGGCTGCCTATAGGACAGGTAGCTATTCTATACATGGCAAAGAAATAGAAGCAGCAGGTGGGGCAGGGAAGGGACTAGAATAGGAGCTGGAGACCTAGCTAGAAAGATTAAGTCTCACTTACTTGGGAGAGAGCTGATCCACAGCTCTGGAGAGCTATAAAAGGGCTGTATAGGTGTCTGGGGTACATCTATTTCCAGAGGTTCAGTTTTGGGCCACACTGCTTCAGGGCTGCAGTTACCCACACTGGCTGGTGCCATGGGAGAACCTAGAACAGAAGGATGTGGGTGAGCGGGCAGGGGCACCACGCATGTACATCACCTGGATTGGGGCTCTAAAACCCAACAAAGTCAATAGATAAGAGCCAAACACGGGACTATGACTCATTGTGGCAGCCCATCAGTGATCCCCACAACTAACACACACACACACACACAATAAGAAATACAGTTCCCCTGCTTCTACTTCCTAATCATATTAGTTCTCCCATAAAACCTGCATTTGCTGAAGATTATCAGACATGTGAGTTTTTTCTGGGGTTAAATGAGAATGAACATGAATGAAAGGTTCCCTGTTGCAGATTGTGACTCCAGCAATCAAATAGAAATTGGATGTCTTCTTTAAAATGAACTTAATTGGGACGCCTGGGTGGCTCAGCAATTGAGCGTCTGCCTTCGGCCCAGAGCATGATCCTGGAGTCCCGAGATCGAGTCCCACATCGGGCTCCCTGCATGGAACCTGCTTCTCCCTCTGCCTGTGTCTCTGCCTCTCTCTCTCTCTCTCTCTCTCTCTCTCTCTCTCCTCTCTCGAATAAATAAGTAAAATCTTAAAAAAATAAAATAAAATGAACTTAATTGAATTAGCTGATTAGCTTTGAGAGTATAGAAATTCCATTAAAAACAAATACTTTTACATGCACAAAACATCTGGAAGGATACCCAAAAATCTGAAAAGATCACAGTTTCCTCCAGGGAAACTGAACAGGGTTCAGAGACAGAAAGGAAGGAAAACCTTGCAATTATTACCTTTTTGTACCATTATGAATTTTAAACCATGTAAAACCAATACTTATTCAAAAGTATCTGATTAAAGCTTTTAAGAAAGAAAATGAAATACCCATCCTATTTTCCTGCTATTCTCAAAGTTGGCTCACTCCAAAGTCTACAGATTTCTCCTTCTAGCCTCACTTCTTAGGCATCTATTCTTCAACAATTCTTCTTCTGCCCCAACAGCTCTGAAATCATAGAAGTTAATGTTTCTTTGACCCTTTGTGCAGAAGTCTGGTTAAATCTATGTACCTAGTTTACTTTTTTGTTTTTACTTTTTATTTTTAAAGATTTACTTATTATTTGAGAGAGAGAGAAAGAAAAAGCAAGTGCACAAATGAGGGGGGAGGGGATAGAGAAAGAGAGAGAACACGAATCTCAAGCAGATTCTCCACTGAGCCGGGAGCCCAACTTGGGGTTTTATCCCAGGACCCTGAGAAAGAGTTGGATGCCCAACTGACTGAGCCCTCCTACTTTTTTAAGATGTCCCACATCTTCCCAAAAATGATCCAAAGCAACCCATAACATAAGGCCATACAACATTAGCTTTAGTATAATATGAACAGAAACAGGAAATCATGATCCTTGAAATAGGTTGTATCTTTTAAGGGGTGAAAATAACAACGAGTCAGCCAAAGATTTGGGAAAGGATCTCATATTTCCAGATATCCAACTCAAAATCACTAAGTGGGAATATAGCATGTGGCAATATTGACCTGAAATAGCTCAATGATATTTTTCTTTACTCATCACTTGGTTGTAAAGACATAAATGGCAGGTTAAGTGAAGGAGAGCAAGAGGACAGGTAATAAGAGTCATTTCCTGATTCTCAAAGGTAAGGGAATCATCTAGAGTAGGTACTCCAAAATCCCAAAGGAATCATCTTGATAAATTTTCTAAGTGGCACAAGTGTCTCATTTGACCCATAGCAGCCAGATGGAACTAAAAAGGCAGTGACAAGCTTCTCAACTAATGCATGGCATTAGACTAGGAGCATTTCAGTGGACAGTTCAAGTGAAGATGCTGAAGAGCACTTCACCCTGTGTTTGAGCATCCTCAGAATGTGCAATGGAAGAATCAGTGCCTGTTCTGTCACAGTGACCTTCCAACCTCTCCACTCATTTTTCCTGAGATACTGAATTCAAAAAGTCCATAAAAGCAGCAAAACATCTCTTGCAGATAAATTCTATCAAAGCTTAGTATTAAGAGCTGTAGAAACTACAAGTTCCCCCATGATATAGCCTCAGCAGAGTAGACCCTGCTAAGAAAGTGACACGAAATTTATAACAAGGGAAATAGTGGACGAGTTTGCCTATTATCCATCAAAATTATATCTGCACTTGGCCTCAAGGAAATCAGTGAAATTTATGATAACTGATGTATTTGTATGTGGGATTGAGAATTAATTTAAATGTTTAATTTCTCTGAATTATCTGTAAGATTCAGAAGATGTTCTCTATGCCTGGAAGTTGCCCACTGGGATAACTGGACCAGCAAAGTTCCCTTGTCTATGACCTCTACTTGCTAATAGACCAGCAGCTTGACTATAGGGCATGGTCACTGCTCCCCATGCAGTGGGGCCTGAGAGGTCAGCAGTACAAAGTCAAAGCCTGTTCCACCCCCTTCATTCTTCTGTACCACCTACCATCTCCCACTCACCATTGATGTTCAGGAAGGGGAAGGTGTCCTGGATGGGAACATGGTGTTGTGACTGATCGAGCTCATCTTCCTCATCTTCTTCATCTACATCATTATCCTTCTCATCCCAAGGAGCAGATCCAGTGGATCCTAACCAAGAAACAGACACATAAGCCCACAGGTGAGCCCCTGGGGTTGCACGGTCATCCTTGCAGCTGATCCATTGTACATGCTAAGTACCATTAGTACAGACACTCCCTGGGGTTCAGTGTGTACCCTCAATGCCCTAGCCAAAAGGAGTGGGCACCAAAGGTGTATTAACCTCTGGCTCTAACTCCTCCTACTGAGCTCTAATGGCTCTATGTAGGAGTTGCAGACCCTATCCCTTTCCCTAGAAATCTCTTAATTCCTACTGTAAACCTCTTGCTACATGTTAGCATCCCTTTAAAGGACTCAAGGATGCCAACTTCTCCACTTTGTAAGTATAATGTGAGGACAGACCCTTCCCTTTTGGCAGGGCCTCACTAGATTCATTGGAGAACAAGTCTTAATTATTTAGCTCTTGGTATTTACTAAGCGTTAGGTAAATAGGATCAGGTGGTATTCTCTTAGAGAAAGTATCCTACAAATTAAATAATCACTCACCCAACATTTTCAGAGAGAACTTAATAGCTCTTAAATGTCATGTCAATTGAGTCTTACAATAGTCTTTCAAGTAGGCAGGAAAGATGAGAGCCCAGATTTTGCCATTGAAGAAACTGAGGCTTAAAGTTCAAATGACTTGCTTCAATGTCCCACAAGGACCAAAGTGATAAGAGCAAGGTTCAGAACTCAAACCTTCTAAGTTTGTTTTTTGTTTTTTGTTTTTTTTTATTTATGATAGTCACAGAGAGAGAGAGGCAGAGACACAGGCAGAGGGAGAAGCAGGCTCCATGCACTGGGAGCCCGACGTGGGATTCGATCCCGGGTCTCCAGGATCGCGCCCTGGGCCAAAGGCAGGCGCCAAACCGCTGCGCCACCCAGGGATCCCCAAACCTTCTAAGTTTTAATTCCTCCATCTTTAAAACTACTTGGCCTCTCCTCTCAGTGTTGAGTCCCACAGGAAGCTATTCCTGCAGTAGGACTCTATATTCCCTCTACTTTCTCATGCTTTAAGCAGTCAGGCTAGTAACTATTCCCATAAGTGAACGAGACTTTGCTGACTTTACATCTTTTGTTCTCTGGGTCCTTCTTAGGAGAAGAGTTTCTTGCTTTTACCAATCTTAAACTTTGTAAACAATTTTCAAGTCAATTCTCTCTTTAAGAGTCCAACCCAAAACAGGGCTTACTGTCCACCTGTCCCCCCAGCAGCTGGGGCCTCACCTGGGTTAATGATCGACCCCTGAGGCTGGGGGATGTCACACACTTGATATATCTTCACTGGGTTCATGGGTACTTCCTTGGTGCCATCGTACATCAGGTTGAATTCCCTGCTCTTGTTGAGAGCACAGCGAAGCTGGGCCTTCCATTTAGCTGGGTCAGGATCATCCACCCCTTCCTGGTACTTCCCTGTCTCCACAGCCCACGCCTGAGGAACAGGAAACTGCAGTGAATGCCTGTTGTTGCCCAGAAACACTACCATGTGTGCTCACCCTCTCACACACAGACACACATGCAATGTAGACCCCTGCCTGACTGCCCCGCCATCTGAACCCAACTTACACAGCCTGTAGGAAGAAACACCACCCTCAGGACCAGGCCAGGCAGGGCCTGAGGGAAATTAAGCCATATGCAAACACAATCTTTTGAAAGGAGGAGCCTTATCTCAACTGTCAGTGCCAGCACCACCTGTCAAGAATGGCTATAATAAGGGTTGAAAATAAAGAAAAGTCTGGAAAAAATACAGTTCACCCTTGAACAATACAGAGGTCAGAATACCAACCCCTGCACTATCAAAAATCCATATATATAATTTTTGACTTTCTAAAACTTAATTATCTTACTGGTAACAGTAGTTTAACATGTATTTTGTATCTTATATACTATCTTCTTACAATAAAGTAAACTAGAGAAAAGAAAATACTATTAAAAGAATCATAAGAGAAAATATAATTTACGATACTGTATTTATTTAAAAAAAAAAAAATCACAGAAGTAGACCAGTGCAGGGGCACCTGGCTGGCTCAGTCAGAAGCCTGCAGCTTTTGAGCTCCAGGTTGCAAGTTCGGGCCCCACGATGGGTGTAGAGATTACTTAAACAAATAAACTTAAAAATAAATAAGTGGACCTGCACAGTTCCAACCCATGCTGTTCAAGCATCCACTGTATACACTAAAATGCTAATGGTAACTTTGGATAGCAGGATTTCAGGTAATTGGAGGGTGGGGGGCATATTTGACATTAATTACTTATATAATAAGACAAGGGGAGATGGCATGTGATATGAAGAGTTTGGCCTTGCTGTTCCCTCCCTCTACATTCTTCAGTCTGATGGATAAGTAATTGTAGAAAACAAGTGTAGAAAAATAATAGCCTGTAGGAGGGCAGGAAGCATACCCTGGGAGTTCAGCTAAAGGCGGAGGGCCTCATTCAGCTAGTCCCATGTCCAAGTCAACCCACACCTCCTTCCCTTCCCTAGTTCCTCAAAGTCCCACTTCACTGGAAATACTTTGCTGCAAACACCAGGGCCCAGTGGCATGAGCTAAAGCCACTCTGGCTCCTCCTCTCTGATTTTCAGTTTCCAGGTCTAAAGGCATGTAGGTTTCTGCTCCCAGGATATCCCACTCCCCCCCACTGCTAACATATTCTCAGATCTCTATGCTTTCTTCAGGACATTATGTTCTGATGCAGAAAAGGGAGATGTCATTAGCAGAGTACTCAAAACCAGGAAACACACCCCAAACTTGTTCAAGCGAACAGAGCACGTTGTCCAGTCCCAACCCCTGCCTCTGCTTCTGACCTCAAGCTGAAATGGAAAATTTCTGCCCCATCTGTTGAGCTCGCTGATCTCCCTCAGTCCCTATCCCCCAGAGCCTGATGGATCATGAGGAAGTTTCTGCCAATACAAATTTAAATCCTGCTCTTCTGATTCAGGCTCACTTCTTACCATGGCCTCAAGACAGGGGCAGCTGCATTTGTTTTGCAGTAGAGAACGAAGAGGTCTGACAAAGTGGTGCTGCCTGATGTGGCTGTGCAGCCACCGTTCCATCCAGCTCCCTACAAGGGACTGCATCTTCACTGGTCTGCAGTATCTGAGAAGCACATCTCCAGTTGCACCTGGTGGTACCTGACTGCTACCTCACCACATTTCCCTTCCGTTTATCTGATCCCCTGTGCCCACTCCCACTCTGGCCCCACCCAGCTGGCTTGGGCTATGCTGACTTTGGCACAGGTCTACATATTTCTGTGGCTCCCTAAACCCCTGTCCCTCCATGGAGAACAGCCAGACTAACCCAGAACCACAACCCCGGCTTCTTGCTCGCAACACAGTCATTCCCCCTCAGGGCCCACTCAAGATGGTGCAGAGGGCCCAAGGCTGATGCAGCAGGGGGAGGTACCCACCACATGGCAATCAGTGTGATTTATAAACATGACTTATTTAAACCCATTCTGAGTCTTGCTTCTGACTCTCAGGTCACTGTGCAGGTCCCTACTCCTCTTCCAGAAATGGTAATTCACTAGTCCCTCCCCAAACATTATTTCACTCAATTCTCACAACAATCCTGTGAGGCAGGTAAGACTGGTTTCATCCCCATTTTACTGAAGGGGAAGCTAAAGCCCAAAGAGATTATGTGACTTGCTCAAGACCATATATGCAACTGATAGTAGTAGGATTTGAAACCAGGTCCTCCAACTCGCAGTCAGAATGGGGTAGCAGATAGGCTTGGGTTCAAATCCTGACCACACCCCTTACTGGCTGTGTGATTTTGGCAAGTTATTTAGCTCCTCAGAGGCTCAGCCTCTGCATCTACAACATGAGAGTAATACCGAGTTGCCGATAATTAGATCATGGACACGGGATACAGAGCAGGCACTTAAATGCAGGCACTAGCATTTAATGCTAGTGTCCCTCTGCTCCCCTCCCGCCCCCAGATATCCTGCCCAAGGCCTGTCAGAGCTTGGGATCTGTGAAAGCACCCTCACTCTTCTCCTGACTTCCAAGGCCCTCCCCTTAGCATTCCACAAACAGAGATACAGATATAAATAAAACAAGTTTCCTGCAGTCACCTTTTTCTCAAGCCCTAAGCACACAGATCACTCTCGTGAGCAGGGCTTTCAGGAACCAGCCTCTTCCCCCATGGCCAGCCACCCTCAACCACCAACAGCAAATCCATTTTCAGACCAAGGCCACAACCAGAGGCCAGCTGAGCCAGGGCAGGCCCATGCCCCTCTCGATCCCAACTTCAGTAATTGAGTCTGGCTTACAGATGTTTTCCTTATCATTTTCATATAATTGTTTTAAAATTAAAAGCACTCATTTACTTTCTTCCTAAATGATCTCAGGCCAATATTTCTTCTACCTCTTGCATCTATACCTGATATAACTGAGTTGGGTGGAAAACATCTCTGTGATGGCTTGCCTCCTCTGAGGAGTGAGCCCACCTCTTCCGATCCAAGCTCAGCAAGAACCTGAGGCATCAATCTGGGTAGGGACTGGATTTCACTTCTAGCTTCCAGCTTATAGGGGGAAGAAAAGACTAAATTTACTACCTCATGTCTTGGGGATGCAGAAACTAAAGCGACTCATAAGATGGAAGGCTCACCAGCACCGAGAAGTTGGTCTGAAGCAGAGACACAGGGTCCTGAGTTACAAACCACATAATACCTCTCCCCATAACCAGCTTCTCACCTACTTCTTAGGCCAACCTCTAGCTTCACTAAATTTTGTAAAATGCCATATGATTCAATCTTGTTTTCAGCTAAACAAAACAATTCTCATATCAGAGCTATTTTTTATATAAGAAAACATACTTGTAGAATAAAAACTTGTACTAAATCACCTTTAATTTATAAGCAGAAGTCATGGATGGAGCAAGGTATTTTAATATCAAAAGAAAAACATTCAGAGGACCCTCTACACCCAATCTACAGGTTATGTTAGGAGCCTGCTAACACTCAGTAGTTCTGTCCTGGTCTGGAGAGTCATTCCCAGGCCCAAGCACCTCTCTTCATAGCAAGAGCCCTGAGTGAATGAAGAGTGAGAGTCATCTGCTGACCCCTGGGAACTTTTGGAACAACCACATCAATACAATCACTTCCAGTTTAGTCAACTGCACCTGGATCTTTTGGGATGTGAGTTGAGTACCTTCAACCAATACGAAAGAATAAACAGCCTCAAACATTACAGACATGCCCCAGCAAGAGAAATTACTATGCCTAAGTTTGGGCACCCCCTTCATAAACATTCTGATGCATCAGCATTTTGGATGTAGTATATTCCTTGTGCCAAAATAGAAAACAGAACAACAACAACAAAAATCCCAGAAAGTTCTGACGGAACTGGAAAGCATCGCAAGTCAGATTGGTGGAAGAAGTGCTTTACCTTGAAAATGGTATTTTCTTCCTCTTGTTGGGGGCTATGCCGGGTGGCATGTTTCCAGGGAATCTGGAAGCGTTTGGAGTCCCTGTGTAGCCAGATGAGCCCAGGGTACAGGCCACTATCCACCTGGGCCACCAGCCAGGGCTTCAGCCGAACTCTGCGGGGGTGGAGGGCCATGATCTGGGTGGGGGAGGGTAAAGAGTGAGGGAGAGAGCAGGAGAATTAGGCCAGCCTCTGGGAACTTTTCCCAGCCACTGTTCCCGTATGATAGAGCTACAGTTTCATTAGATTACAGCAAAGAAACTAAATATGGGAATAAACTGTGCCAGGTGGGGAAGAAAAGAAAAGAGGTTAAAAGGTTCTTTTGATTCTCATTCCAAAGCCATTTATACTTCATGTTCTAGCCAAATCAGACTTATCATGTAAGTAGATCACATTTCTTCTATTTAAATCCTGAAGCAGAAAAATAAAAAAGATGATGTCATTCCCGCTGGAGCACAGGCTTCCTGAAAAACCAAGGACTTTGGAAGAGAAGTGAAATTGCTCTTTTCAATCTCAGGAGAAGGGAGAAAAAATGTTATGGAAACAGCAAAGATAGGGGCAAGAATTTGAAGCGTACTCTCTTTTTAGACCATGAAAGGCGAATGGGAATATTTTAGTAAGAAATGACACAATCGTGGTGAGAGAGAAGTAGGCAAGGGGTGGGTCCTGGTTCCAAAGTCCTCACTTACAGAGATGAACAGGCAATGTATCCACGGGGATCCGGAGAGCAGGGCCTCAAGTCAGCTTTCCTTTCTCTGGGTCAGCCAAAGACTCTGTACCAAGAAAAGGGGTGTCTGAGTTGGTTATCCACAGGACAATCCAGTGGCTGGGAGAAGACTTGGGAACATAGGGGACAAAGGCTCCGAGGACCCTTCCTTGCACCTGAGTCTGGAAAAGTTCAGGAGCCCTAGAATAATCAAATGCTACAGCTCCTAACCCTGGACTGCTAAATACAATCACATGGCAAGTTCTGCTCTCTGCTCAGCCTCCTCCACCTGGGTCTGTTTATCTCCCCCACCGTGGCTAAAGTGAACCCATTGGCTGCAGGAGCCGGCCTGGGTAAAGTCTGCAATTGATTCTCATAAAAATACCCGGGCATAGCAGATAACATTCGGCAACAGCCAGCACTCACAGCAGCAGACAAAGGCCTGCCCAGATTGGGTGCCTTGAGGAAAAACTGGTCACTACAGAACTATTTGCTTTGGATGTTGTGTTTAGGTTTTTTTTGGTGTTCTCATTTCGTGCTTTACCTAAGGTGAGGCCAGCAAAATCGCATTCACTCAACAAATAACGTGTTCTTCGGCTACTGTGTGTCCAGCACTAATGTCGCTTAGAAAGCACACGGTTTTCATCAGACTCCCTGAAGAAATCCACACTGGAACTGCTCGAGCCCCACAGTGGCCCGAGGAAAGGAAGGTAAATAAGTCACCTTCCCACCCAGGAAGATCCCCACCTGGATCACAGTTCAGAAACCAAACCAGTTGAGTCAGCTGAAGGCTCCCACTCAGAGGAGCTTAGCTGAGGGGGTGGCTCCTAATACCACTTCCTTCCTTCCCCTGCCAGACTCCCAACAAACAGGGAAAACCCAAACCCAACCCGGCTTCTGGCACTTTAAGAGCAAGGCAGGACCTGCTCTCACCTGAGCCTTCTGACCCAATTAACCAGGCTTGCAACTGAAACCTTCCCCCTGGGAGCCCAGCTCACAGTGGGCAGGTAAGGTTGGCATGCAGTATTCAGCTGTCCCCCCAAACCCAACCCCCATGTTCTTGGCCTCATTTAGGTTGTTTTGTAGGGCAGCAAGTCAAGCCATCAGTCAAACTGAGGAAAACATTTACCTTATAAGGAGGAGAGAAATGCATATCCTCCCAAGGGCAAGTTCTACCTCTAAGTCCTATCCTACTGGAAAGGGGATAGAGCAGGGGAAGGACGAATAGGACACCAGGTAGCACATCGGTCAACCTCACGAGGGACTTTTGAGAATTTCTATTGCAGCACCGGTAAGTCCCATGTCTCTGCTTGTCAGACATGTGAAATCCACTTCTTGACGGACCACAGGCTTTGAAGAAAAGGGCTTATCCTCGTTAATCGACAGCTCATCAAGAAAAAATTAAAGCAACCGGGTCAACAGAGGGAACCGCACATAGTGTTAGGGAAGGAGAAGCAGCCACCCGGAGAGATTGATTGTTAAGATCTAGAGCCCTGGGTTCTCAGCATTCTCTCAAGATGGCACTACACCTGAGCAGCCTCGCCCCAGCCTGCCTTGCTCCAAGCCCTACCTCCATCGCTGCTAACCCTCTCCACCTTCTCAAAGTCGCCAAGATCTCCCCCACTTGCCACCACGAGGACTCTAAAAACTGGCAGAGAGGAAATAGTTGGAAGCAACCAAAATAACAGAGGAAGATGGCTTAATTACATACTCACAGGCTGCACTACTAAGGAGCCATTAACGGGGTGTCTGAAGAATTTTTATTGGGTTTGGGGAAATGTTTACAACATGAGGTTAAGGGAGAAAATACAGCATACAATATTGACTGTATAGTAGTATCTCCATCTTGTAAGGTAACATGCACTTGTGTATTGTAAGGTAACATGCACTTGTGTACATATGGCACATACACACACACGGGTAAAAAAAAGGAAAAGAAATAATATACCAAAGTAACAAGACATTCATAATGGTTACTTGTGATAGGATTATGGCTGAATTTTATACTTGTCTAAATATACTTTCGTATAGAATCCACATTTTCCTATAATGATGTTTCAATTTACAATAAAATGGAAAAAAAACTACAAGTTGTATTTCTTTTTAAAAATTTTATTTATTTGAGAAAAAGTGAGAACAAGCAGGAAGAGGGGCAGAGGGTGAAGGAGAAGTAGACTCCCCTCTGAGCAGGGAGCAAAGCAGGGAGCACCAAAAAACAAGGTGCTCGATCCCAGAATCCTGGGATCCTGACCTGAGCCGAACGAAGGTAGATGCTAAACCAACTGAGTCACCCAGTCGCCCCTACAAGTAGTATTTTTTTTAACTACAGGAAGCTAAGACATTTCTCGGCCATATAAAAGATATGTATAGATACAGATAGATATAGATAGGTTTAAAAGATGATGCCCCTCAGCTGCTAAGACCTTGATACCAACAATCCTTCATAACTACATGGACTTTACAAGGTTTTTTTTTTTTTTTTTTAAGATTTTTATTTATTTATCCATAGGAGACACAGCAAGAGAGACAGGCAGAGACACAGGCAGAGGGAGAAACAGGCTCCGTGCAGGGAGCCTGATGTGGGACTCGATCCTGGACCCCAGGATCATGCCCTGGGCCAAAGGCAGACGCCCAACCGCTGAGCCACCCAGGCGTCCCAACTTTACAGTTTTTATATGCACTTTTATTTAACATGTTTGATTTCATCCTCATGATCTGGAAGTAGTACTCTTATCATTCCTATTTTTATAGCTGGTTAATTAAGACACAGAAAAGTGCTTCATCTGGGGCCTGGACCCAACACTCCTGAGTCAGAGTGTGCTGTACTGAATCCTGCCACCGTAGCCTGCCTTCCAAGTCCCTCCTTCCACACACTAAGAGAGTAAACCAAAATACTAACACGATGCCAGCGGCATGAAGAGCCAAGAAGTGGCTAGGGAGGAGGCTGCAAGACACCCACCCCCAAACACACCTAAATCAGAGTTCTCTTTCTAAACACGCTCATCACCCAAATCTCAATGCCCACAGAACTAGGCTAGCGGCCATCACAGTGAAATTCAAGGCCTGTGTCTCCAACAGGTACTTACCCAGCGAAAGAACAAAGATGCTAACCCGTCCACTCCCCTCACACCGGGCCTTGAGCACAGATACTTTCAACCTCCCCAAGGCACTAACTGTTCTCTCTCACACCCACTCCAGGGAGCAGGGCCTTTATAAAACCCTTCACTGCCACCTCTGCAGCCCCTGCCCAGATTCCTTTCCAGGGGCACCACTACCTCAAAGTCGAGATTCGAGATTGGGCTGCTAATGGTTCGGCTCAGAGTAAAACGCCCTTGCCAGGTAGTCCTGCTTTTCCCTTTCCACTGAGGGAACTGAAGACCATCTTCCAAGTTCCCCCACCTTTCCTCCATTTAGTTTAGCCCTGCTTGGAGGTGAATTCCAAGTCTCTAGCCATAATTCCCATGCCCTTCCTCCCTGCTGGATTGAAGTTGGGGGCTGGTGAGAGGGAGCCACAAGGTACTGGGTGCTGCTGTCATGCATTACGCACACACCTCAAACTAATCTAGTCTCCTGGGTCAGCACCAGCCTTCACCAACTCCTACACAAGCACCTTCTCCCTCTCTCTCCCTTCTCCGGGCTTGATGTTTTTGACATCCCCTAGGAAAGCAGGGTTGGGACAGAGATGACCTCCCTACTGCAAAGCAGGCTCCCTGTAAAGAGTGGCACCCGGGGCCTCCTTTCCAGTTGGGCCTAGGAGACTTTCCCCATTTTTCCACACCCACCCTCCATCCCCTTCAGGCGAAGAGGGCCTCACCCCCAGAGCAACCACACCCAGGGCCACCCTCCCCAGCGTCAAGCTTGGCTACTTGGAAATCCAAGGGTGTCTCCCAGGCCCAAGGCAGGAGCCTGACTGCATTAAACAAACTCAAGGGGGAAAAAAGAAACTAAACTAAACAAAACTGGCTAAAGCTCCTGGCCGCCCCTACCCCACATTTCTCCAACACCCACCAGGACTAAGGGCCTGCAGGCCTGGGAAATTCCCTCTTTGGGACACCGGGGCCAGCGGCCGAGCAAGACCGGAGGAGGGGAGGCGCCGGAGCTCCGTCCCGGTGTAGGGGTAGGGGTAGGGGTAGGGGCGGAGAGCAGCGCACTCCGGGAGGGCAGGGAGGGAAAGGCGGTAGACAGCGAAGTGTGGGGTCGGGGGTGGGGGCGGCCACTTCGGGGCTAGCACCGCCCCAGAGCTCCCTAAAGCCAGGCGACAGCCACCCCACCCCAGGGGGTCTCCCCAAACAGGCTGTCCCCAAAGCAAGGTTCCTAACCCCGAACTCGGCGGGCGGGTGTGTCCCCAACCGCCCCCACCCCCCCGCCCCCACTTCCGAAGCTAGAGCTCAGAAGTTAGCGTCCTCACCTCTTCTCGATCCGGCTACCTCCGCCCCGTCCCCAGCTACGATCACCCGGCGCCACCGCTGTCCTCGAGCGGCCGGGGAAGCAACAGCCCGCCCGGCGCAGCCCGCGACTCCGAGCGCCGCTCCCCGGCCCGCCCCGGCGCTTACCTGCCCGGCCCAGGTGCGCCGAGCGCACGTCAGCGCCTCGCCCCGGGACGCCACCGCCCCCTCCGCCGCCCGGCCCCGCCCCCCAGGTGCGGCCCCGCCCCCTCGCGGCGAGGATTGGCGGGTCGCGGGAAACGGGATACTCCGCGTTCCTGGGCGGTGCTGGGGGGTGCTGGGGGGTGCTGGGGGGTGCTGGGGGGTGCTGGGCCCTCCCCACCCGGCTCTGGGGCTCTTAACCCCGGGCCGAGAGAATTCCCCGAGTCGGTCTGGACCTCGTTGTGCCTCTGGGCTGGTGGTCTTGGACCCTGGAAGCGACTGGGAGGTCAGATCGAAGCCCAAAGGGTGCCTCCCCTTTCCTCATGCCCCATAGTCACCCTGCAGTGTGGAGACAGTTAACCTACAAATCAGGGTTTAGAGTAGGGCTGGCCCTGCTACTACTACCTGTGGGCCTGTAAGTAAGTGAGTGGATTCTAGAACAGGGACTCAGGACACCTGGTCCCCTTTGGGGGGGATGCGGGGTGGGGGGAAGCCCTATGGCTTCCAGGGCAGGAATTGCACCTTTATTCTGCTTCTTACCCAAGTGTGAGTTACTTGGCTTCTTGGTCTCACTTTTCTCCTATTCAATGAGAATAATATTTCCTACCTTTTCCAATCGTTATCCCGTAATGATTAGAAGCATGGCCTCTGGAGCTAACTGTTGGGATCCAAACCCCAGCTCCCTCCCTCAGTTACTACATACAGACTTGGGAAAGTTTCAAAACTCTCTGGGCCTCAGGGTCCTATCTGTGCAACGCGGTAAATAATAGTACCCACCTCAAAGTACCCACCTCAAAGGGGTGTTGTTGGAGTTCAGTAATTTGCCTCATACAAAGTATTTGGAGCAGTATTTTGGCACTTACTGAGGGATATATATAAATACTTGAAATTTTTGTATAAGGCTAGAAAAAGCATGTAGACAGTGTCTCACAGAATAAGGTGACATTTCCTGTTATTACCTGAAATTCAAGGCCTGTATGTCTCCTGTTTGATGAGAGCTCCCTCTCCTTTCCCCACTACAGTGAACCCCAGTCCTTGTAGAGTACATGCTCACAGTGAGCTGTGTCCCAGCACTTGAGACCCTGAAGCACTGAGCTGTCACAGGTAGGAAGGGGCATAGGCAGGGCAGGGCACTAAGGTTTGGGGGTTGAGAGCAAAGACAGAGACCATGAAAGAGTGGTGTTATGGTTGAGTTGTGTCCTCTCTCAATTCAGATGTTGAAATCCCACAGCCCCCAATGCCTCAGAATGTGACCTTACTTGGACATTGAGTCTTTACAGAGGTGATCCAGTTAAAATGAGGTCTTTAGAGTGGGCCTTAATCAATGATGACTGGTGTCCTTATTGAAAAAGGGAAATTTGGACACAGAGGCAGACAGACACAGAGGGAAGATGATGTGAAGAAACGCAGGGAGAAGATGACCATCTACAAGCCAGAGAGAGAGGCCTGGAACAGACCCTTCCTTCAGAGCCCTCAGAAGGATCCAACCTTAGTGACACCTTGATTTTGGACTTCCAGCCTACAGAACTGTGAGACAAGACATTTCTGTTGCTTAAGCTACCGAGACCATAGTAGTTTCACCAGCCCAGGTGAAAGTGCAGGTGTGTTGGAGAACTCCAGATTGGAATCATGTGAACTTGATTCTTAGTGCCAGTTCAGTTAGGGACATAACCAGCAGAGCCTAGGAAGATAGCAGGTCCCCAAGCCTGATTTAGCCAGCTTCTAGCTGGTGATCGCTCTTCCCTTCATGAGGGGAAGGACTATCTCATCAATGCGGCCCGCTCTTTACTGCTGATGAGTTCAGGCAGCGTCTCCCATTTGGCCCAGGGCTTGGCTCTTGAGACCAAGCAAACAGTCCACTGCAGGTGTGTGTGAGGGGTGGGGGGAAGACCACCAGGAAAGCATCATTTCAAGGGAGCCAAAAGCCCTATGTCATACAAGCATGAGCCCACACACAGGCATTCACTTGTGCATTGGCAGAAATCCCCCAAACTACCGTGATTTCTTAAAGATTTTCTTTAGAAGACATGTTAGAATCAGAAAATTCAGGCTGGGAGGACCCTTCTAGTCCTCTAGTCTGAGGGTAGAACTGGCTTAGAGATGTTTGCTTGACCCACACAGTATTTTAAACACCAGGAGATTTCACGTAAACATGCATATTTTCAGCATCTCTTGAAGAGTCAAATGCTCTGGACAGCCTGGCTCAGCAGTTGCGTCCGACAACAGAGGCTCATTTAGACAGAATCCACATGTTAAAGCCAGGACTTTATTGGGCTTTATCTCACCCTATTGGATTCATTCATTTACTGTAATTGCCTGATCTGTAGGCATATGAGTTTGCAACTTCTAATCCAAATTCCCCCCTTTCATAGATGAGAAATCTGAGGTCCAAGGAGATCAAGGGATTTGCTCTAGGTCAGCTAGCAAATTAGGCACAAGGCCAAGCCTAGAACTTCCAAACCCAGGATCCTTTCCACTTGGACCCTGCTCAGCATCCCAACCAGAGTCTATTCTCACTGGTGCTATATTGGTTGTTATTTTTTTTTTAATCACCCATGTTTCTAGGCACTGTTGCTACTATGGTAAACAAAATATAGTCCCAACTCTGCAGTCGCTCTACTGAAGAATCGGTGAAAGGGGATGAAGCAGGAGGAATTAGGACAGAGATCAGAAAGAGCTTCTGGGCTCCTCAAATGATGAGACTTGGAAATGGGCCACCCTGAAGTCTTCTATGCTTGAGATATGCCTCATCTGCTTGGTCTGGGGAATAAGAACACCTTGTGAATCCCCTCCAAAGGTTCCGGCGGAATCAGTTCTATGTTCTCAAAAGAGTGTTCTTAAGATTCAGAGATTCCCCAATGTGACTTGGGCCTGTGATGTTCTCATTGTTTTGCCTTCCATCCCCATTCAGGGAAGGCATTGCTGACTCACTCCTGAGTCTGAGTTTCAGGCAGTGTGATGTAGGTTTCAGCACAGGGGCACTGAATCTGGGAATTCCTCTTTCCTGCTCCTGCTCCCAGGCAGCTCTTACTTGGTGAGGACGGGTCTTTTTCACAACCCAGAGGCTTTAACCACTACAATACCAAACATACGACAATAAAGTAATATGACCCAAATCCCATTCATCTTGGCGAGCAGAGGGCATAGGAACTGGGTCTGCTCCCACAGGTTCAGTACAGTGGAGAACTTCGTGTCCTTGGTGTCAGTAATAGCACTGGACTGGGCTACTTGTCAGTGGGGCTGTTGAAGAGGGAGGTGAAGACATCAAGCTGAAAGATTCAATTCTGTGCTCTCTTGAAGGAACTCAGACCCCATCCAGCCTTCTAGAAGGCGTTTGGGAGCCCATGATGCCTACCCCAAATCCTACCCTTACTTAGATCTGGTTCCACGCAAGTGTTTTGAGGTACTGGGGCTACAGGTTAGCCTAACACACTACCTAAACTGCAGCCTGAGTTGTTACCCTGCCTCTGTCCCCTTACCCTCTACAGAAGCACCCCGGAGTGTGATCCTAATTAGAGGCTCATTGAGATTTCTACAGTGGAAGCTACAGCAGAAATAAATTGATAAATGATTCTCACTTTCCAGCCCAGGCAATGAAACTGACTTCAGTTTGGGATTTTAGGTGAACTCCCCTCTAACGTGTTCAGAATTATTAGTTTCTGACTCTCTTTTTATAAGTGTTCTCAAAGAAGCAGCTTGCTTTATCCCAAACTTGGGTCTACGGGGAGGAGGAGTTGGGGGGGGGGCGGAAATAATGCCCAGTAAATCACTTGGAAGGAAGCTGTCCCCCTGGGGTCCTCCCATCATTCTCCCTCCCCTTCAGTGCAAATCTGAGAGTCCACTTCCACCTGTCCTGGCAAAAAAAAAAAAAAAAAAAGCTCCTGTTGGCCCTGCAGACAAAAGGGCCAAATAAGAAACCACCTTGAGTGTGAAGATTCACAGTCCTGATTTCAAATATGCTGCCCTGTCAGGACAGAGCAGTGTCCCGATTTCGACTCCGTGGTCAGCACCAAACAACACATCCTGTGATTATATGTCGTGTCCAATGAGATTGTGGATATGAAGGCTTTCTGCAATTGATCAAGTGTGGATGAGAGGGATCATCACCGCGGTCATCTGCTCTTTGTTCTCTCATGTAAATCATTCTCTGGCCTCGGTCAAGTCCTTGAGGGCAACTAGGCACAGGCCAGACAGGCATTCTTGTGACCCAGTAGCTCCTAGAACAGGTCAGTCTCAGGGTAAGCTACGTGAGCACTGGACATGTGTTGACTTCAGAAAAATGAGTTATCTGGGGATACAGAGTCTTATGGAGAACAATGTGGTAAGAAATTGGACTTCTGTCCAATAAAACTGATTGACCAAGTGTATTTCATCTCTTTTCTCTCCTCCGGCCATTCTAGTACAACCACAAGGTTAAGAGAGGACAAAAAGCATGGGAGGGAGGATAAGAAGGGATGAAAGATTCCAACAGAAATATTAGGAGATGAAATATTATTTCAACAAAAATAGGGAGTGGGGACAGCTGATGTTTTGGTTATAGAGCTTTCAGTACGATTTGATTTTTAAAGCAGATAAACATAATATTTAAGAAAGATTTTATCATCATGTATTTTCAAAGGCAAAAGAAAAAGCACGTAGGAGTCAGGAGGCCTGAGTGTCAGACCTTTCTTTGGCATTCAGTGACTGCCAAGCTCATTGCTGCTAATATCGCTCATTGGAAGGAGCTAAGCAAATTCCGCAATCACCTTCTAGTTCTAACAATTCCTAGTTCAGTGATTGAATTTTAGAGGCAGCACTGATGGCCTCAGAAAACCAACCTAGGCTTTGGAGTTAGCCAAAACTTGTTTCAAATGTCACTTCTCTCAATTTCTAGTTATATGAACTCCCTGGACCTCAGCTTACTCACCTCCTACATGAGGATACTATTTCACAGGATTGACAAGAGGAGCAAATTGAACAAATAAAAAAACAAGAATAGGCCTCTGCGAATGTTATTTTTCTCCACCATCTGTAGGCAAGGATCTGGCACAGTTCTGGGCACCGGGCATTTGCTTAATAGAAACTGGAGAATTCAGCAATGAGCTGCTATATATTTATTCTTGAGGCAGGGAGGCTATGAAGCACTTCCTTCCTGTTGATTGGATTAGGGGCCAGGTCCAAGTGTGGATCTCAGAGCCTAGTGAGTAATTCCTCTGAGGAGATGTAGCTAGCAAAAGGGCAGACTAGGGAGGGTATAATGAGAGGCTCTGTGACCAAGCAGCAGTCCCACCTGCACCCCGCCACCCCTCCAGCATGGGACTTTTTCTTAACACGATCCACATACCCAGTGTCAACCTAGATCAGCCTCCTTGCCAATAGCTGGTGGCTCTGCAGGAAAGGTAAAGATGATGTCCGCAGGGATTTCCACACTCTTGAGTGGCTCTGGACTGATACACTAATTTCCATACTCCCAGCTCCCTTCCACACTAATTTCTGCACATCACCTAAAACTTTAGTCTGTATAATATTCAGAAATGTCATTTGACCTGGTCTCTGCCCCTAGAAACCTGCAGCCTGAACCCCACCTCAGTTCCTCCAGGCTGAACCCCCATTTGTCTGAGCTAAGCCAAGGCCTGAAAGGTGACTGCATGCCATGGAGGGTTAACCCAATCAAGGAAGGGAGGGAAGATGTACCTGCAAATGCAGCAGTTCAGTGTTGATCTCATGGAACTCCTGGCCAGGAGAACCCCAGAGTCAAAAGCAGAACAGTTTCAGGGCTTTCCTAAAACAGATCCAGACCAGAGGCCTGAGCCCGTCCCGTAAGAAAAACACAAGCATCGGGACACCTGAGTGGCTCAGTGGCTGAGCGTCTGCCATCAGCTCAGGGCATCATCTTGGGGTCCTGGGATCGAGTCCTGCATTGAGCTCCCCACAGGGAGCCTGCTTCTCTCTCTGCCTGTATCTCTGCTTCTCTCTCTGTGTCTCTCATGAATAAATAAATAAAATCTGAAAAAATCCCACATCATCCGCACATTCATCAATCGGTAAATATTTATTGAACATCTATATGCCAAACTCCCTGCCCTCGTAGAACTTACTGCCCCCTATTGTCTTCCTCTATTTGTACTGAAACCCTCTGTTTAAACTTTCACTTATGCGTCCTTCTGCTACTGTGACTACCTCCTACCCACCAGCTCCAGCCCCATTCTAATCTATCCTAAAAAAAAAAAAAAAAAAAAAAAAATTCTGTGACATCCCAAGGTTTCTTTGAACCAAGAAACTGTACTCACTCACCCAACAAATGTTTACTGTGCATCTACAATGTGCCAGTCTCTGTTCTAGGTTCTGGGGGGTACAGCAGTAAGCAAGACAGAAAAGAACCTCTGCTCTCATAGAGCTTATATTCTAGTGGGGGAGATAGACAATACCAAGATAAATGAGCAAAACAAGTAAAGCACGTTAGTTGGTGATAAGTTCCAAGAAGAACGATACACGAAGGGGACAGGGGGGTAACTCGGGTGGCTCAGTGGTTTAGCACCACCTTCGGCCCAGGGCCTGATCCTGGAGTCCCCGGATCGAGTCCCGTGTCGAGCTCCCTGCATGGAGCCTGCTTCTCCCTCTGCCTGTGTTTCTGCCTCTCTCTCTCTCTCTCTCTCTCTCTGTGTGTGTGTCTCTCATGAATAAATAAATAAAACCTTTTTTTAAAAAAGGGGGTGGGGACTGGGCAGGGGAGAAGTAAAGTTTTATATAGACTAACCAGGGAGAAGATGACATTTGAGAGCTAAGAAAGTGATGGATGGAGACCTGTAGATAGCAGAAAGCAGATTATTCCAGAAGGAGGGACTGGCAAGTGAAAAGGCCCTGAGGTGAGCACATGCTTGCCCATTAAAGGATGGGCAGGGAGATCAGAAGGAAGTTCAGTGGCTGGAACAGAGCAAGGAGTGAGGGGAGAGTGTTGGGATATGAGGTCTGAGAGATTATGACTTTAGCTTTTACTCTGAGGGAGATAGGGAGCCACTAGGAACTTTAGAGTATAAGTGGGGTGACTTGTTTTGCAGCATCTCTCTGCTGTTGTGTTCAGATAGAAAGAAGGGAGGGAAAGGCCAGGCATGGAGACTAATTGGAAGGCTCCTCTCTCACTCTAGCCTGCTTTTCTAACTACATCTCTTACCCTATGGCTATGGGGTAAGAGTCTTACATACCCAGCAGCTACTGGCCTACCATGCTTGATGGAGTTGCCTCCACTTGGAATATTAATAATAATACAGCCAGAATAATAGCTGTTACTTACCAAGCATCCACAACTCCAGTCAAATGTATTTTTTGGAAGAATGATCTAATTTCCCTCACAGGCATTATTTCACTTACTGCTTATATTTTGTCCCAATTTATTGGGAACTCTGAGCTTTTGTCACCAATTGGAAGGACCGTGGGCCTAACCGTAAGATATAGAACAATTGCTGCCCCTTGGGTCTCAAAGGGACCTTTTCTATCTTTGAGGGTCTCCAGCCCATGTGACTCTCAGATATTTCCTCACGGGAAGTCTGAACAAATAGGGAGAGAAATGTTTAAGATGACTCTAAAAGATCAGTATCAATTTTCCGAATAGAAAAAAATAAGACACAAAAGACATTTTGGGCAAAGGAAATAACACTGCAAGTGTTCAGAGGTACCATGTGGGAAGGTCAGAAAACTGCAGCTTGCTGGAGCTTTAGTATTTGTAGGGACGAATCAGGCAGGAAACAGACCTAGAAGGCCCTGAATGCCGAATCAGAGAGTTGGGCTTTCTCCTCTTTAAAGTCAGGGAACGTGGAAAGGTTGTAAGTAAACAAACAAACAAAAATAGCGTTTACGCTTGAGTAAGATAAGAGTGTCTGGAAATGCTCAACTCTGGTGACCTGAAAAAGAATGCTTTCCTTTTAAAGGAAGTAGTCGCTAAGCTCTGGCTGATGGTTCCCATACAGAAAAACAGGCCCAGATTTGCCACTGAGAAATCTAGATTTTTTTTCAAATATTTTATTTATTTATTCATGAGAGACATGGAGAGAGGCAGAGACACAGGCAGAGGGAGAAGCAGGCTCCATGCAGAGAACCTGGTGCAGGACTCAATCCCAGGACCCCAGGATCACGCCCTGAGCCACCCAGGCATCCCAAAATGTAGATTTTTATGTAAAACTTTTTTTATATGATTGCAAAACATTTTTTGAAATTTTAATTCCATGGGCCACATAGAACACCCCACAGGAGCTGTTGTTTGGGGGCTTCTGCTCCAGGAGGACAGGGACTTTGTCTTGTACCCATTGTGTGCTCGGGGCTTGGCACGCAAGGCTTGGCACACAGTGGGTGTTCAATACATATTTGTTCGGTGTGAATATATGGGTTAGTAATTAGTATTCCTACTTACACTTTAGGAAACTGAGACTCACAGAGGATAATAGATCACATGGGAAGTGGTCATATTCTGGTTCAAGATCAAATCTCTGAACTTGAAATTAGACAAAATGACTCACAAGGGAGGTGGATTAAGAGTAAAAACAGGACTTCATCTGACCCTTACACCACCCCCGATCCCAGGGCTGTTTCCACTTGTTACCAAAGTCTTGTGTGAGGCACTGCCTGGTTTTAACTCCCCTGGGATACTTCTGATCCCACTCTCTGGGGCTGCTTTTTCCCTTATTTTGTTCAGACCTAGGAATTAGAGACGAGGCGGCCCACACACCACCTGTCCCTCCCCAGCAGCACGGTGACATCTGCGTAACGTCAAGCTGCTAGCAGTAGCAGTGTCTCCCGGGCCTCTCAGATCCAAGGAAGGACCCACCAGGCCTTCACTGGCCAGGCACCTGGCTGACAAATCCCTCAGCGGAGCCAAGTAGCTGCTCTAGTTCACTAGTTACAAAACATTATCTGCAGAGCTGGGCATGACTGCTGCGTAAATAGCATGGAAGGAGCTAGGAAAATAGTAGAACTAGTGAGTGGGGGTTTGGGGAGATAAGATACTAGTCTTTGAGGCTTCGAAAGTAAGATTCAGGATTTCTAATAAGATCGACCCAGTGGACATAAAATCAATCCTTGTTTCTGCCCTTTCTTCCTCTAATCAGACAGTAGGTAGGTTAGTCAATCAGCAAACATTTCTTGTTCAGTGTCCGACATACTTTCGTCAGTGCAGGTAATGATTTAAATGATGCCCGTGAGCTGAGTGTGTCATACTTCGTTCATATTTTCTTGCACTTTTAATTCATTAAGAGAGGATTAGGAGAGAAGGAAACACTAGCATGCTTTCCCCACCATTGCGACTCACAGGGGAAAGTTGCTTTTCCCCAGTACAATTCTAAGAGTTAATTTACTAATATTAGCTTTTCTGGAATCCTTCCAGCATCTTGTACTTTGAAGGAACGGCTGTGGCTCGACGTCCTGCCCTCTGTGCACGAATCCCCCGTGCGGCACGGCCGGCCCGACAGCCAGGATCATCTTGCTCACATCCATTTTCCTTAAATGGCTTTATTTTCAAGTACTTAGGGAGACTTCTTTTTTTTTTTTTTTTTTTTTTAATTTACTTTGTAAAAGAGTCTCTTACCCAAGGTCACTCAGCTGGTACCCGGTGAGTGGGAAGCTGACCCCGCCCCATCTGACTCCGTGCCCTTTCCATGAGGTCATGAGGGGGAACCAAAGCTTCGGAATGTTAATCTTGCCCACAGGCCCGAAGTAATGTCCCAGGATGTAAATGTGTGTGACCATCTGTCTGTCCTGGGGGCGTGAAGCAGGCAACATGCTCTGTCCTTGACCCTGACTCACTGAGCGCAGGGGCTGGATCTGGAGCTCGAGGGGCCTGGGAACCTCTTTCAGGGTGTCCATGTCTGGAGGCCCCGAGAGTTTCGCTCTGTTTCAGAGCAAGCCTCGCCACCTCCCAGGTACTATTCTGCGCTGTGGCAAGTGCCAGCTTGTCTTCCCTTCCCGCCCAGCCCGGGAACCCAGCCGCATGTCTAGTTCAGGCCCAGACCCGTCCTGGCAGCCTGGATTCCGCCGCCGAGGCTGCAAGCTCATCTCGGCCCAGTGACCGTCTCTCTCTGGTTGTTGTCACAGGGGAATTTCTGTTCCAGCCATTTGGGGAGATGGGGGTGGGTGGCCGCAGATGTCTCCCTTAAACACAGAGCAGTGGGGTGGAGGTCAGGGTGCAGAGAAGGGACGATGGGAGGGAGGGAAGGGAGGCTTTAGACATTCCACTCCTGAGGCTGTTTCATCCCCAAATCCAAGGTAAATAAAGGAGTTGGGGAGGCTGGACTGCACCCAGCAGCCCAGCCCTGAGTTCTAGCCCTAACAGAGCTGAAAGGAGGACTTTCTGGCATTCCCACACGGGGGTGGGAAAGAGGCTGGGTCTGGGCAGGTCTGAAGAGCCCTTGTTCCCTGTGGCCTTGGGGGGACACGCCCCGATTTGCTGACCTCTCTGGTAGCAGTGTGTCAGGTAGGAAGCCCAGCCTCTGATTGCTCAGGGGCTGTGGGTGGGTGTGTGTAAGCAAATCGGGGAGTGCATTTGTGTGTTTATTGTTTATCTGAAATTCAGATTTAACGGGGTGTTCCAATCTAGGGGGTCAGGGCTTGAGAGAACCGGAATGAGGCTGACTGCATCCCTCTGCCCCTCCAATTTCAGCGAGGCAAGGCCCAGTTTCTGGAACATGTCCCTGCTTTGACCTGCTCCCCTCACCCTGAAGCAAGAGAATTCCTTTGGCATTGGCTTTCCAGGAGAGCCCGGTGCCTCAGCCCACAGAGCTTGGGCCCCTCCGCCTTCAGTTCTGAAACTCCGAAGACTTTCATGTCAAGTGTTAATGCTCCATCCTGGGGCTCCTTTGAAGATGAAAAGCCCTCCTGAGAAGTGAAGGGCTCTGTTGTTGTAATTAAAATAATTACAAGCAATTTTTCTCAGAGCCCTATGGAAAACGAGGAACTTCACTTCTTTTATTTTATTTTTTTTTTAAGATTTTATTTATTCATGAGAGAAAGAGAGAGAGGCAGAGATATAGGCAGAGGGAGAAGCAGGCTCTATGCAGGGAGTCTGATGTGAGATTCAATCCTGGGACCCCAGGATCACACCCTGGGCCGAAGGCAGGTGCTCAACTGCCAAGCCACCCAGGCATCCCTGGGAACTTCGCTTCTTGTAAGAAAAACCTACCTCAGTCTCCCAGAGGCAGCCAACCTCTTCTGATCCAACACTGAGCTAGATGTCCCTACCAGCCCCAGTCTCCATTCCTACCCCCCACCTTGACCTAGACTTGGTTTTGGTTTTGGTTTTACCTTTTCAGATGATTCATCACCATGGCCAGGCATCCAGCTCTCTGGGCGCAGTAACTGCCACCCTCTCCTGGGACTTGTCTGTGCCTACTTTCCTGGGTTGAAAACACCTGGTGAATGGTGGTGAAGCCTCTAGCTACCATTTCTACCCTAGCCCTGAACCAGACAGAAGGGATGCCAACTGCTGCTGTGCCACCTCTCAACCCAAACGCCCTGGCTGCTGGGAGCAAACACTTCCCTGATTCCAAGAATCAGTTGCTGCTGTGCAGAGTGGCCATGTGGGAGGACACGTAAGCATTTCCCTCTGGAGGTAGCTGGTCACACAATGGTAGCCAGGGCAGCTAAAGGTCATGCCCAGAGGCCCTGTACAGAGTCTGTTGTCTTAATTGTTTCTAGCATTGAATCTTTCTGTTGTCCCCAGGGAGGCGATAGACTCTTCCACAGAAAGAACCACAACATTTCCTTCCCTAAAGGTTTAGCACAGAGATGCTCAGGATTACTAATTCTGCCAAATTAATCTGTTTGTCATAGGCCTCTCTCTCTCTCTCTCTCTCTCTCTCTCTCTCTCTCTCTCTCGATTCCCAGGGCTCTAATGCTTTGGGGTTTCCTGTCATATATGTCCTATCACCTGTCAGGTGATTGTCAAAAGTTACAGAAATGTCCAATGTGGTTACTGTCGACAGGGCAAACTGCCCAACTACCCAAAGTGGCCAAAAGTTCAAGAATTTTAGACTCTAGACTGATGATGGCAAAACAATAAGATGTTATTAAATTTCCCTGTTCCCCCAAATCTCTCTTGAATACCTTTGTATTGGTCTTACCCTAGGTTTCTCCTAGGAAATCACAACAAAGAAGAGTCCTAGACCCCAGAAGAATCTGCCCTCGGGACCTGGTGCTCACAGCCGGCTCCTTTCCCCACCATACACGTGTGCACACGCATGCACGCACACGCACATGCACCTGTGCACATAGTCATCTGAAAGCAGCAGAGCCAACTCCTCATCCTTCCTGTTTCATTCAGTTTAATTTAATAGGAACTTGCGCTTAGAGAGTTATTAATGCTCAACAACCATACCAGCTCATATTGTTATTGATTACTATAGTCTCTTTGAGATTCAGAGTTACCCGAACATGTCAGATGAACTTAGGGCACCCTAACAGAGGCTCAGTGACAGACAGTTGAGACCAGGCTGCTGAAATGACATTCACCACAAGGCAGGGGGGCACTGGGACCGGTGTCCTAGGGCCTCGAGTCCATCAGAGGGGAGATCCCACTCTGGGAACAGCATGAGGCTGATGCCGGAGCCCCCTCCCGACCCCTCCAGCTCGACACTGTGGGAGAGTCTGAGGAAGTGGCTATCCATTGAAGGACTGTACCACTGGGAGATAGTTCTGGCACAGCAGGCCGGAGGCTCAGTGTAACAACCTGGGGGAGCCAAGGGAGGGGAAGGGGGTCGAAGGGGAGAATGTCTGCTCTTGCCCCCAGAACACAGCCAGGCTTCAGCAGTCACTGCTTAACGTGAGTGTAACCAGGACTGGCCCTCTGGACTGTGCTAGCATTGAGAGACTTGGCCAAACCAGGGGGAAGGCTGTACTCAGAGCTCATACTCGTGTGTAGAAGCTTGACGTCTTAGTGTGCTTGGGGTGTTATAATGGAATACCACAGACCGGGTGACTTATACACCACAGAAATTTGTTTCTCACACTTCTGAGGCTGGGAAGCCCAAGAGCAGGGAGCTGGCAGCTACAGAGTTTGATGACAGCCTGCTTCCTGTTCTTAGCAGGCCATCTTCTCGCTGTGTCCTCACATGGTTGAAAGAATGAGGGAGCTCTCCAGAGTCCCTTTTATAAGGGCACAAATTCCATGCCTGAGAGCTCCACCTTTATGACCTAATCACTTCCCAGGGGCCCCACTTCCAAATACTCTTACCTTACGGGTTAGGATTTCAACATATGAATTTTGCAGGGATGCAAATACTCAGTCTATTGTGCTCAGCATCACTGGGATTCCTAGATTAAAAGAAACTCGTTCCTTTTAGTTAAAGGCTGAAGCACAGAGATAATTTTGAAGAATGACTCTTCTTCAAGTATTGTATACTCTACTGAGGAAACAAGTCTATCATTCCTGAGAGAACGGGGTAGAGTGTTCTTCGTTTTAAAATCAGGACTGCATAGTTCTCTGACTTTCTTTTCTTTTAATGATTTTCAAGGTCTTTTTGTTTTCTGATGAGCAAAGACTGATTTCAGGGTATATTCCTGTGTGGTTGAAAAACTTTTCTTCCTTGGATGCCAGCTGCCAATGCTCAACCCTTACCTAGACTACCATCATCTCCCTTTCCACTGGGACTTGCCTTGTCCCAAGATACCATCGTCCACACCAGGCCACCCAAAGGACTGCTGTTACATTTACTTTACTATTGGAGGACACAGTGATCCAAACATTTCTCTGGCTCCCAAACCCCTAGCCCTGTCTTCAGGCCGAGCAGGAGGACATACAAGTTTGCAGAATAAGGGTAGTTTACTTCATGGTGCTCCACACTGAGCTACAAAACAGCTTTGCAATCTGCCCTTGTAGAATTTGCAGTGCAAGGCTTTATAATAAACTCACGAAAGGACATCTCTAGTTACAAATTTTATGTCTAAAATGTTCAGTTCTTAAAAAATAAAAAAATAAAAAAAAAAATGTTCAGTTCTAACCAGAGTGAATGCAGAGAGAAGAGAGCAAGGAGAAATAAAAAGCACAAGAAGATGCGAGAAATCTTGTTCATGAGAAATGAACGGCTGTTAAATCTCAGAAAGGCTGATGCATATTGGGGCTCCAGTGTCTGAAGAAAAAAATCTGCCCCCTGTTGCCCTCACCCAAATGGAAGATACATCATCGGGAAAGGAAAAAGATTCCAATCACTGAAGCCTACCACACTAATATGATAGGCTCCCTGGTTTAGCCTGCCGTCTGGGGACTACACTGGAGAGTGATTTGGTAATAGTCAAATGTGGGAGAACAGAAGAACAGCTGCTGTTGATTTGAGCTAATAGGCGATTACGGATTCGATTTCATTCAAGACAGTAATTCTTCATTTTTCAAAAAGTAGGACCACAGTCTATACCCACAATCTATGCTTCTTCTCTCCAAAAGAAAAAAACATCCTCGGCAATTGTCACACGGCTTGCTTGGTGGTGCTCACAAGAGTCACGATTTTCTTGGGCAACTTGGCACGTAAAAGACAAATGAGGAAAAAAAATGCATCACATTTAAGTCAGGCTGTTGCGGGCTGGATTAATCACTCCCCCTTTCTGCTCTCTCAGTGCATGGCTCATACTTTCATAAAAGAATTGATCATGTTGTGATGTCATGGAGAATCAAGGGCTTCTAGGGCTGCCCCTTTCCTCTGGACTGCGAGCTCCTTGAGGCTAGGGCCTCTGTTTGATTCTCTCACGTGAATGCCCTTGGCACTCAATATGTGCCCAGCGTGCGGTAGTGCACACTTAGTGATTATTCAACAGACACCCTCCTGGTCCTAGACTGGACCCAGTGGTGTAAACTCATTTAATACTTAATATGTGGTTGACATTTGAATCTGGATCCAAATACCAGTCCAGTACCCTCAGTCTTAGCTTCTTTGTAAACCTATCTTTCCTGAGAAGGATCAGTTAGTAAGTGGAAGAAAACATCCGCTTTCCTGTTTCCCAGATGTCTGCTCCTTCTCAGTCACCTTGCTGGTTCTTCCTCAATCCCCTAGCCTCTTAAATTTGTAGGGCCCCAGGGCTCACTGCTTAGGCCTCCTCTTCGTATTTATACCAAGTGATCTCATTGTGTCTTATTCACATGCTGACCACTCCCAGATGTGTCTGGGCCTCCTGGCATCTTGGAACTCTCCCCTGAAGCCCAGATGTACACGCATCTCTGACTACCTCTTGGATATCTCCCCTTGGATGTCTAATAAAATTCTCAAGCACATGTGACTCAAATGATCCTTTTTTGTTAGGCAGATGGATGCAGGATCTCTGAGGCCAAAAAGGGAGAACAGCTGTGGGGAGCAAGTCCCTTAGGTTGGCCCATGGGATGCCCTTGTGTTGTAACCACATCCTGCACAGGGACCAGCATGGATGGTGTGGGCTTCATAAATTGAACTCACCATCGTCTCTACTTAGGATGATTCTATCTGGGACACTTGAGATGCTAGTTTCAAAAATGTTAGGAAGTGGAAGGAAATATTTGGTAAAAATATGAAAAAGCCACTCAAGTGTTGGTGGGCTGCATGGATAGCAAACTAACCACTCAAGGGAGGCACCAAAAAGGGAGATTTAATAGCCTTGTCCCCTATAGCAGACATCATTAGGATTTCTCTAAAGTCCACATCTGATCAAGTAACCCCTTTGCCCCAAATCTCTTAGCAGCTTCTCACCTTATGTGGGGTTGGGCCTGATCCCCCTCCCAAGCAAGGTACATAATGCATTCAGTGAAGTGCCTCCTCACCTGTTGGCCCTCCACCCCCTCCTCCCTAATCCATCCACCCCAGAAGCATGGACTTGCACTTTTCCAAACACATCTTTACACCTTTGTTCATGCTACTCCCTCTCCACGGAATGTTCTTTCCCTATTGTTCACTCGGGAAACCCTGACTCAGCACGTCCCCTGTGTGGTTCCCCATGGCTCTCACCCTGCCCTCTACAAAAGAATGAGTTTCTTTATCCTCTGTGTTCCTAGAACCCCCTGTGCATCCTTCTAATACAGATTTTATTTTATTAAAGACTTATTTAAGTAATCTCTATATCCAACATGGGGCCCAAACTCATGACCCCAAGATCAAGAGTAGCACACTCTTCCAACTGAGCCAGCCAGCGCCCCCAAATAGAGATTTTAGCCCATGACAGTGTATTTATTACCTGCTTTGTCTCCCCAAAAAGGCCTTGAGATCTTTGAGGGAATTTTCTAAGGTTGGAGCTTTTAAAATCCTTGATGCGTAGCATCATGCCTGGAACACAGTGATTGTTTAGTAAATGTTTGGTGAATGAATGAATGTATGCATGCTGAGCCCTGCCCCCAAATATGAAGAGTATAGTTATGCCAGTAGAGGGAGGGACGTCAAACTTTGTCTCCTCCAGCATAGCATTTTAGGTTGGATGGGTTCTCATGGATGGGTACGGATGAACAGAAAGGGTAGGAACCATCTATACTAAGATTTTACATGTAGAGCGCACTTAAGTACATCACAAAACTTTTCTTTCCTCAAACATAGTCTGATTTTCTAAAACATGCTCCACCTTGAACATTTATTGCCCCATACACAATAAATGCTGTGGAATCTGATGACCACACAGCTTTCTGATTTCCAGTTGTCCTGTATCTCTCATATCTTGTCTTGAACACGCACACCTATACACACTTGCTGTTCATGAAGTCAGCTGAAACAACTCATACAGCCAAAGATCTAGAATCTAGATCAATTTGGAATTCAGTTCTCTTGTTCAGTGAATGTGACTGACTGGCAAATCCTCAAGGGCAGCAGTTCCCCACTCCACAACTCCACCCACCCCAGCCCCAAAACAACTGTCCTGGCTGCTTTCTTGGCGTTGGCATTTATGGGTTCAGCATTTATCACAGTGTATTGCAATAATCTGCATATCTGTCCATACCTAAACAGGGCTGCAAACTCTTTTTTTTTTTTTTTTTTGCAAACTCCTTTAAGAGGCCAGCGTGGATCTTATTCTTTCTCTTAGCCTCAGCGGCTAGCATAGCACCTGGCACACAGTGTTTAGATACATATTTTAAATAAATAAGCTCATTTCATTATAAGGGTAGTGAGATAGGGATTTCTACCAGCATCCACAGCAAGAGGCTGGATTGCTTTGGGGTGTATATAGACATGTGTGTATACATGTGGTGGAGGAGCTGGTCTTGGGTGTTAGGAAACTGATTTAAGGCCTCTGGAGGAGAGGAGATAAACATATGGGTGAACATATAAGAACCTTCTCCAAAACCCTCCTATCAGTGGCTGAGGAGTCTGAACTTCCATTATTAGAGAGTCATACCTTTGGATTACCTTTGGCTCCCTGTCAACATATCTTGAACCCCTGTGACCTTGTGATTACATAAGTTATCACATTAGTTTCAGAACTGAAATATCTTCCGTTTCTGATCTGTAGCCTCAAGTTGCACAGCCCCCTTGCCCCTACACCCCCACCCCACCCTCCCAAACTGCCCCCTACTCCGCTGACTACCTGAGATAGACTCCTGTTAACTTTCTGTAGTTTTCAGTAGAAAGTGATTTATTTATTCATCTTTTCAGACACAGAGCTATACATCAAATAGGCTCTTTCAAATCATATATACCATAATATTTGCAAGGGATGAAAACACATCAATTTGTATAGCTCCATGAGTTCATAATGATAGTAAAAAGAAAAAAGCAAAAACTTGATCAATCACCATTAGAAGACAGCAAATTGACTTCTTGCATTGAAAATGTGTAAATGAAGGGAGAGAATCAAGCGTTTACTCTGCCTTTCCTGTATAAACAACACCACCGGGTAGGCCAACATTAGATAAGGGGAGAAGCTTGTCTTCATAGAAATAGTTCAGCAAGTGAGTGAAGAAGAAATGATAGAATTAGGATATAACCCCTCTGATGCAATTAGAATGCAACCTCTGGTGAATTAATGAATTTAGACACTAAGCATCAATGGGTGGTAGCATTACAAATAAAAGACAATCAGACATTGTATGCCTCCTGTAGGAAGTGTAAAATGCCAAGTATAACGAAGTCTGATCAAAGTTCTAGATCCAGCAACCTATTCGTAAGAAATACAGAGAACAACAGAAGACATTAAGCCAACAAAGTGTAACGAAAAAAAAAGATGACATTTATGAAACAATGAGAAATTTGAACACCGATTTTATCATTTTTTTAGGTGAAATAATGCCACCGTGGCTATTTTCAATCCTTATCTTGTCGAAATGTGTGCTAAAATATGTACGGATGAAATCATAAGATGTCTGGGATTTGCTTCAAAAATAATGTGGGGCTGGAGGAGGTCAGGGTCAATGGGAGGGTGCATACATAAAGCAAGATGGCCTTGTGTTGGCAATTGTTGAAGTTGAGTAATGGGTACATGGGAATGCATTATGCCATTTTGTGCACTTTTGTATTTCTTGACATTTTCCAAAGAAAAAGTTTTTTCTTTTAAATTATTAATTTAATATTCCTGAATATTCTGATATTCTTGTCCTAAGGGATCACCATTTCTCTCCCACCTTTTGAGACCATTATCCTAGGGAATCTCTGGGGAATTGCAAATATCCTAGGAAAAGTTACATTAATTCATTAATATGTCTGCACACTAGTTAAAAGATTATGTCCTGGGCTGTCTTTACTCCTGAAAATACTGAATGCCTGAGGATAAAATAAAAGAAAACCTTGGAAGAGGAAAAAATAAGGGCTGGGTGTGAAAAGAAGCAAGGAAGAACAAATTTGGTCTTCATTATGATTTTCCCAGGGCCTTCACTGGTTGGCACCTGCATCTTCTTTGTCTGGGGTTTTACTAAGAGAACTTCCACTGGAGGCATGAAAAAAAATGTTTGAATTCTGGATTCTCAGGTTAAAATTTCACAAAGGGTCCCTTTCATGCTGTTAAAGGCTAATATAAATATTTTTTAGGAGAAGAAGGACTCCTTTTTCATTGTCTAGTGAGCCAATGATGAGACTGCTTGGGTGGGGCTAGGCACAGTTTTGCCTGAGCCTGAGAACCGTCTAGACCTGTCCACAAGACTACAAGGATGTGGAAACCAGGAGAGAGTAAGGAGTCATCTTAAGTGCTCAAGAGTATAGCTTTTTATAGAGGATCTCTGGAAGAACACCAAGAAACTGGTTGCCTCTGGGGAGAGAAGCTGGAGTACTTGGGACAGGGTGGGGGAAAAATAAAGTATGACTTTATTGTTACAGCCAGATTATACTGTGGTTAGTGCCTTAAAATATATGATGACATTTTGCAAACAGCCTTTTGTTGACATAAGTGTACCTTTTATCTTGAAATGAGACAGAAGACAGATGTGTGTTTATGGTTTCCTTGTCTGGGCCAGGTGCTGACACCACTGGCTATTTGCATATTTTCTTGATAGTCCTTTCTTTACCTTCCCTACCCCGCCCCAAGCTCCCAGAATCTAATTGGGAGCAGTAGATGGGTCACTGGAACCAACGAGAATGGGACCCTAGTAATTCTAGTACAGTTTCTCCATGGGTGACATGGCATCGGTCAAAGGTCAGATTTCCCCCCACAGAAGCACCCCTAAGAGCAGAGCCAAGGGAGCATTCTCTTTGATGGCTCCTGTTTTACTTTAAATATTCAGATGAATTCTGCAATCTATGATTTAGCAGCACTTTGTTTTTATAGAACACGATATGATGTTATTACTAGGGGAAAACAGTTGCTGTGTTTATCCGGTGGAGTCGAGAACTCCCGCACACCTGTGCATGTCCCTGAAGCACCAGGTCTAGTTTTGTTTTGTTTTCTCTTTATTTGTTGGGGTTATTATTTATGTACAGTAAAATTCACTACTTTTACATGTGCGCTTTAATTTTGGTAATTGTGTACGGAGTGTGACCATTAACACCATCAGGATCTGGAACAGTCTCACCACCTGAACACGGTTTTCCATCCCCCTTTGCCCGAGGGCAGTTTTGAGACACTTAATTCAGTTCTGTGGCATTCTCTAATACTGACTCTGGGTGATTTGGGGAAAGTCCCTGGATGTGTTTCTGCTCTCCTATCATGATGAATGTGGGCATAGCTTTGTGTCTAGGGGCTCTTCCAATACTTGTAGAATAAGGGGGCGGTGAGGGCGGTTATCTCAGCTTGCATCTGGGTTCTTGATAGATGACGGGCAGGTGGCTGACCCTGGTGGGTAAAAAAGCCTGTGGTCGCTTCAGACCAAGTTTCCCATCCTCTCTTGCTAGTGTGTAACACCTTCCTTTTATTTTATTGTATTTTATTGCATTTTATTTATTTTTTTATTTTTTATTTTATTGTATTTTATTTATTTTATTTTTTATTTTAGTTATTGTATTTATTTATTTTTTATTTTAGTTATTGTATTTATTTATTTTATTTTTTATTTTAGTTATTGTATTTGTTTTACTTTTTATTGTATTTATTGTATTTTATTTATTTTATTTTATTTTTTATTTATTTTATTTTATTCTTTATATTTTATTTTATTTTTATTTTTTTATAAATTTATTTTTTATCGGATTTTATTTTTATTTTAATTTTAGGTTGCAGGGTTTTCTAAGCGTCAGTTTCAGGCTCCTCCTCTGCAGTGTTGGGCTCAGAGACGGGACGTCTGTGTGTGTACGGCTGCGACGATGAAGTGAGATGCGCCAGCACCCTTACATATTGGTTGGTATTATTATTCGCGGCACGACATAAAGCCAGGACCCTCGACCATCTCGGCTGCCACCCGTCTCCGCGGGAGGACCCCACCCCAGCGCAACCGAGGCACAAAGCGCGCCCGCCCACCTGCGCACCTCCCGCCGCTCGCAGCACCTGCCGGCGCCCGTGATGCGCTTCCAAAGAGCGTCCCTAGAGGGCAGAGTCGAGGCCAGGAAGTTCTAACGCCCGTCGTACGGGCACGACGTGAAACGGCTCTGCTTTGCGGCACCCGGCCTCCCGGCCTCCGCCGTAAAGCGCCGTGAGCTGCCCCGCGTGGGTGAGCTGACGGGCGACTTCCGCGGGGTGCGGGGGCGGGAGGGAGACGCGCGGGTGGAAGCGGTGGAAGGCGGGTCACCTGGACGCTCCGGCTATGGGCAAACGCGGGAGCCGGAGCCGGAGCCGGAGCCAGCTGCTCCACACCCTGACTAAGAAGCAGAAGAAGCACCTCCGGGATTTCGGCGAGGAGCATCCCTTCTACGACAGGTGTGGCGGCCGCTGCCGGGCGCGCGGGGGGCCGTCTCCGCGGGGTCCAGACGCGGCTGCCGCGGCCCGCGCTCCCCGCCCCCCCGCGCTCCCTTCCCCCCCGCGCTCCCTTCCCCCCCGCGCTCCCTCCCCCCGCGCGCGCTCCCCCCCGCCCCCCCGCGCTCCCCCCAACGCACCTCCCCCCCCTCCCCTGGCTCCACCCCCTGTGGTCCTCCCGCAGCTCTCCTCCCCCCTTCCCACCCTCCTCCCCACGCTCCTCCCCGTTACCCCACTCTCCTTCCCACTCTCCTCCCCCAGACTTACCCCACCCTCCTCCCCACGCCTCTCCCCCCTGCTTACCCCACTCTCCTCCCCACGCTCCCCCCCTCCTCCCCACGCTCTTCCCCCCTGAGCTTCCCACCCTCCTCCCCACGCTCCTCCCCCCCTTACCCCACGCTCCTCCCCACGTTCCTCCCCGGCGCTTCCCCCACCGCTCCTCCCCCCTTCCCCTGCGCTCCACCCCCTGTGGTCCTCCTGCCGCGCTCCTCCCTCACGCTCCTCCCTCACGCTCCTCCCCACCGCGCTTACCCCCCAGGGCTTCCCAACAGCGCTCCCCCCAAACGCTCCCCTCTCGTGCCCCCAGCGCCCCCCCACGCTCCTCCCCCCTCCTCCCCCTCGCTTCCCCCCCCTGCGCTCCTCCCCACCCCTGCGCTCCTCCCCCTCCTTGCACCCCGCCCCCCCCACGGTGGGTTCAGGTGGCACCGGAGATGGGGTTCTTCAGATGGGCTTCTTCGTGAGTCTTCCTGCCTTTTCGTGGAGTGGAGCCCCTTAGCTTTGTGCTAGACCTCACGCCTCCTGTGGGGCTGGGCTGCTTGTTTTTGTGCCCTTAGAGAGGTTTCCTAAGATTGTGTGTGTGTGTGTGTGTGTGTGTGTGTGTGTGTGTGTTGTAAAAAATTGCCTGGGCCCTAGGACACCTGTGTTCTCTCCAGGTACAGTGGGGACACCAGTGCACCGGCTGTGGGCTCAGTCACCTTTGTCAGGACAGCTGCCCCGTGAACACGGTGCCGGGTACTGTGTGAGTTGAACCAAAGCACATAGATCCAAAGCAGCGACTCTTAACCTTGTTGATTCCGTGATATCTTTGAAAATCTGGTGAAAACACAAGACTGGACTCCGCCTCCGCGTGTCCAGACTCTCGGTTCCCATCTTGTTGCTCACCCGCCACTGTGCTTTGGGCCGCTTCACACCAGCAGTTAGGGGCATTATGATTAAGAAATGTGCTAGAAAATGGGCTTTTATTTGCTTAATTGATACTTCTTTGCAAGGAGAGCCCGTTAACTGTGTTCGTCATGTGACCTTGTTAAACTTTTCATGTCTCAGTTATTCGTTTGTGATATTCTTACAATCCCTGCCCAAATGCACATGTAGCTTTCACATGACCGTAGTCATAACGTATTTATATTGGAATTTTCTGCCTTTTTCATTTAAAGTTGTATCGTTAGACTGTTTACTAATGGCTACGTGCTAGTAGTTAGAGTTTAATGTTACCTGTTTCTTCTCAGGGTTTCTGGAAAGGAGGCAAAACCACAGATTTATCAACGGGTAATGCTTTTATTCTTTTTTAAGTAATAGGTGGTTCTTGGCTGTTAATTTTAAGATTGTATATAATGATAATAAAAGCCTGGCTATATTTTCACTCTTTGCGATTGTAGATGTAAGCCATTAATTTAGTCATGTTGCTTAGTGTTGAATGCAGATGTCCGTCATAATGCCATTGTGATAACCGATAATCAGAGTTTGAAACACTTTTTAAAAAAAGATTGTATTTATTCATGAGACACAAGAGAGGCAGAGACACAGACAGAGGGAGAAGCAGGCTTCCTGCAGGGAGCCTGATGTGGGACTTGATCCCAGGACCCCAGGGCCAGGCCCTGAGCCGGGGCAGACACTCAACCCTTGAGCCATCGAGGTGCTTCTGAGTTTGAGATTCTTGAGTCTACTAGAACCTGCCAAGAAGACTCACCAGAGAGCTCTTGGTGAATCCTTAGAAGTGTCTTGTTTACTCAACATAGAGGGAGCCACAAACAGTGCAAACTGAACAAAGTTCCTAGCTCAGAACAGCAAACTAAAAATGCATTCTTTTGTTGTATTGTAATTTTCCTATTGCTCTGTTGGGCATGCCAAATATCTGACGGGTAGATCAGATTTCCTTATAACCAAAAGTTCTGTTTTTAGCCTGCCTTTTTCCCATGTAGAATATTAGCATTTCAAAGAAGATGAATAGATTCTAGAATCACAGCTAGACTAGCTTTTTTGTTTTGTTTTGTTTTTTTGAAAGAGAGTCACACACTTAAGGGGTGGGGACGGGGAGAGAGAATTTTAAGCAGGCTTCGCACCTAGCATAGAGCCCAACACTGGGGCTGGATCCCACAACCCTGAGATCGTGATCTTGAGCCAAAATCAAGAGTCCAGAACACTTAACCAACTGAGCCACTCAGACGTCCTGCTAGACTAGCTTTTAAAAATAACTTTGTGGCTAGGCATGATTGAGTAGATAGGATATGCATATTTACAGAAAAGCTAATTTTTATTTATGAAAGTCTCAACCTGTTCTATTTTTGGCCTAATGATAATCTTAGGGCAGAAACAAGAATATGTTTCTGTTTTAAATTTTCCCATTTTTTCCGGGCAGCAGGGTGGCTTAGTCAATTAAGCATCTGCCTTCAGCTCAGGTCATGATCCCAGGGTCCTGGGATGAGCCCCAGACTCAGCAGGGAGTCTGCTTCTCCCTGTCTCTAACCCTACCCTCACTCATTTTCACTCCCTCTCAAATAAATAAATAAAATATTTTTTAAAAATAAAATTTCCCATTTTCCTTTTAGTCAGAGAATTCAGATGCTTCAGGTTCTGAAAGTGAAGCAGAGAGTGAACCAGAACAAGTTTCTGGGTACCACAAACTACTCGCCACGTTAAAGAATGCATCAGAAGAGGATGAGGAGGAAGAGGAGGACGAAGAAGAAGAGGAAGAAGACAGTGCTGTAGATGAGGCAGAAACGAACAGTGAAGATGATGGTAGTGATGTCAGCGTGGAGAAAGAGACAACAGCAGAGTCCACCAAAGTGCAGGAGAGTAAGTCTCTTTGGTGTGGGCTCAGTCACCTTTGTCAGGATAGCTACCCCGTGAACACAACACGGTGCCGGGTACTGTGTGAGTTGAACCAAAGCACATAGATCCAAAACAGGGACTCTTAACCTTGTTGATTCTGTGATATCTTTGAAAATCTGGTGAAAACACAAGACCATATAGCCAGAAAAATGCAGTAGTAGTATTTTTGCTTACCATTTCCAGGGTTTCATCAATCCTAGTTAAAGAGCCCTTGACTCAGAGGAAAGGGAACATGATGCTGTTTTTGTGCCAGTCTCAAAGAGATCACTGTCCCTCCCTTAGAGAAACCAAGTTTAATGGAAGACAAACTACAAAAATTGTCAAGCAGCAGGTTTGTATGGAGCAGCCAGTTAAGAGGCGTTGAAGAGACATGGAGTGGTTGCACACTGTCAGAGTAAATGAGGGAGGGCTTCAGAGAACAGCTGAGATTGAGAGCTTAAAGGAATTCTCTCATTCAGACTTCAGGTGGCTTTTTTCTTTTAACTTTAAAACCAACTTTATGGAGGTATGTATGATTTACAGTGAAGTGTACCTATTTTAAGTGTACAATTCAGTGAGTTTGACAGATACATCCTCTATGTTATAATTGTCAAAATCAAGATTCAGAACATTTCCGGTACTTCCAAAAGATGTCTTCATGCTCTTTTGTGGTCGGTTTCCTCCTCTGGCATCAGGCAACCACTGACCTGCTTCCTTTCACTAAAGATTAGTTTTGCCTGTTCTAAAAATTCATATAAATGGAAGCATATAGTCTGTACCCTTTTGTGTCTGGCTTCTTTGGCTCCTCAAGTTTTTTGTGACTGATCCAAGTTGTTCACTTACCAGTAATTCATGAGTTGGTACTGCTGGAGTCGTATTGCGTTGCCAGTGTGTCTGGGTACCTTTTTATATCTCGCTATGGTAATGCCTGTTTTCCTTGCAGCCATATTTTTTCTCTATACCGTAAGGTCATACATAATTCTTAACATTTTAATTTATCAATTTTACTAGGATAAAAATTCATTGCCTCAGACTTAGGGTTTTGTTTTGTTTTCTATTTCCTGTTTTGGATTTTTTTAATGAAAAGTTTGAGTTTGGGATGCCTGGGTGGCTCAGTGGTTGGTCGTCTGCCTTCGGCTCGGGGGGTGATCCTGGAGACCTAGGATTGAGTCCCTCATTGGACTCCCTGTAAGGAGCCTGCTTCTCCCTCTGCCTGTATTTCTGCCTCTCTTTCTCTCTCTTTCTCATATAAATAATTTTTTTTTTAAAAAAGAAGTTTGGGTTTTTTGGTTGGTTTGTTTTTGTTTTTGTTTTTTTTAGGTTATAGAAGTGACATGTGCTTACTGTTAAAATTTAAGAGGATAGTGTAGTTAACCTATATTTTCACCACCTTCGGATGAACACCTTTAACATTTTATATAACCTTCCAGATTACTTTTTTATGGATACATGTGTGAGTACAAGTATGTACATATATAGTTGTGTGTGTGTGTGTGTATGTGCACGCATGCTAATGGTCTCATCCACTTTTGCAACTTACTTTTTTTTTTTAATAGTATACCACAGACCTTTTCTATGTGAATAATCAGGGATTCATATTAGCTTCTCAATTACATGGTATTTCATTGTAAATGATATGTGGTAATGTAATTAGCACTCTTGATAGAAAAGGATGAAATCAATTTTTCCAGTTATTTCTTGTTTTAATCAGTGCTCTTTGAACATCCTTACATGTGTATCTTAGTGTACTTCGTCTAGTTATCATCTTAAAATAAGTTCTAGAACTGGAACTGGTTCACTCATCAGGCTTAATTTTGAAACTTAAATCTTCCACCTGAATTTCCTTAAAAGTAAATAATAGCAATGAACATCAGTGTTGATTTAGGTTAAGGAATTAAATTTTATTTGTTCACAGAACTATAATTATATTCATGCCTAAATAATTTTATAAAATGTTTCTCAAAATTACAGGTATGGTTTTGCCTGCTGACCCTGAAGGAAAAGATGGGGATGGGCCACTTGGCACATCACAAGAATCTCTTGAGGAGTTTACAGATGCAAAACACGAGTCACTCTTCAGCCTGGAAACCAATTTTCTCGAGGAAAGTGAAGGCGCATGTTCTCTGAAAGTATCACAAGGTCAGAGCATCGTGTGTTGTTCAAATTCAGCAGGTGCTTAGCATGGGGGCTTGTGTGCTAGTATGTGTTAAATCTCTTGGTACTGCAATGAGCAGCGATAGAAACATTTTAGCAGCTATATCAAGAACTGGGAACAAAGACTTCTCAAAGGTATTTTTTGGTTTTTAGTGGTGAGGCAGTGCTGGGAGTCAGGAGGCTACTTAGTAGGACAGGTAGCCTAGGAGTGAAAGTAGGGAAGGCCAGCTCCCCAGACCTGGTATTTCCACCGTTGGGGTCAGGGGAAGACTTCTGATTTTCTCCCCAAGCAGGGAAGGAAGAGAAAGGAGAAAAATACTTTATACTTTTCTTTGTGCCCTTCACTTGCTCTTTGTTACGGGAGTAGGAATTTTCCAGATTTGTAAGACTCAGGACTGGCTAATCTCTTTGGTCTTCATTACCAGGGAGCACCTTCAAAGCCAAAAAGCTCCCTTCTGTGCCTCCAGTCTCTCTCGGCCTCTTGGCCATGCCTCTCTCCCAGTGGCAGTGATTAGGACAAGGCCTGCCCCTGTGTGGTAGGTGTAGTCAGGTCTCTGCTCTCTCTCTCAGGTCCACTTTCTCAGCTTGTGCCTGGAGGGCAAGTCAGGTTGGTCTCATTAGTGTTCTGACTGCCTTTTTTGGCTTCATTGTTCTTCTTCTGCCTAGCTCTACCTTTAATGAAGTTGATGTTTTAATCCTTATTTGGCTCTTTTGTTCTGTTGGCTATTGTGCTGGAGAAGTAGTAGATAAAATTTGGGCACAAACCCCATTCTGAACCATCAAAACTTTAATAACCTTGGAGAAGTGCCTGGGTGGCTCAGTTGGTTAAGCATCCTGCTGTTGATTTCCACTCAGGTCATGATCTCAGGGTTGTGAGATCAAGCCCTGTGTCAGGCGCTCTGCTGCTTATGATTCTCTCCTTCACCCCTCACGCTCCATTGTTCACATGCACTCTCTCTTCCTCCCTCCCCCTCTCTTTTTTTTTTTAAAGATTTATTTATTTATTTATTCATGAAAGACAGAAAGAGAGGCAGAGGCACAGGCAAAGGGAGAAGCAGGCTCCATTCAGGGAGCCCGACATGGGACTCGATCCCGGGTCTCCAGGATCACACCCTGGGCTGAAGGCAGTGCTAAACCGCTGAGCCACCCAGGCTGCCCATCCTCCCTCTCTAAAAGAAAGGAAATTAAAAAAAAAAAAATCAGAACCTTGGAGGAGACATGAAGAAGTTTGATTATCCTAAAATTTTTCTGGTTGTTTTGCCTATACAGATATATTAGCACCTAGGATTCTTATGTCCTGTAGTTTGCTTCTGGGTGTTTAGTACAAAATGCACTGCATTTGAAGTTTTGCCATTTGGATCCTTGCATAGGTCATTTAACTTTTCTCTGCTTCTTAATGAGTGACTGGAAGGTAAGGTTGGGTGGCTAGCTCAGAGGACTGAAGATAAGATAACCTCGAGTGTAGGTACACTAGTTGGATCATTGTTCAGCTCAGTTGAGTATTGAACATTTCTGTGTGTCCTGTAATATAACATAAATCAGGGATGGATCCTGCTCTCAGGGATCTTACAGTGTTGCAGCAAGTAGGTGGGGGCAGGGTTGGGGACAGTCTGAAGGGCACCATGGATGGCCCCTTAGTGGAACCAGTGCTGTGCCTGGCATAATAGGCTCCAAGGAAATAGTTCTTGTGAGTCAGGATGTGACATTAAACTGATAGTATTTGGACTTATAGAAATGAAGTGAAGGAAAGGATAGAATTTTTAATCAGAGGAAGAAAACCCACAGAGGCAGAAGAATTTGAGGGCCATATGATTCAAAACTTACATTGGAGAGGTAGCTTGGAGGTGTACATCCTAGAGTGCCCCAAATTTCAGACTGAGAAGCTTCTCCAAGGGTTTTGAGCTGAGAAGTAATGTGATGAGAAAAATGCTTTAGGGAAAGGAACCGGTTAGAAACTTTTGAGCTGGGAGAGAGGATGGGGAACAAAGATGGGGAAAAGGATGAGTTAAAATCGAGAAAAAAAGAGTATGTCATTTGGAGAGAAGACCAAAAAAATGCCTGCTCTTTCCTCCTCCCAAGTGATCTGACATTTCCTGATTTCTGAATTAGATCCATTTCTACAACATGTGAACAAAGAACTGAAAGAAAAAGAAATTCAAGCTGTTGCCACAAATCCCAGAACTACTCACCAGCTAAAAGTAAGTGTTGCCTAGTCATTCCTGTCACCAAGAAAGTAAAGCTCCAAGTTAGGCAGTGGTCTTGGGTTTTGGCGTTCTCCTCGAATGTATGATAAACACCAGTGGTAGAAGAGTTGATAGGGGAGCATAGGATAGGAAGGCTGGAAGAGCTTAGTGGCACAGGTGTAGCTGGGAAAGGCCTGGGGAACCTGGAGTGTGGGAGCAGGTAAGAATGGCTTTGCAGGCAGGTCCACCAGGGTGTGGACCAGCATCTGAGAGATGCTGTCACATGACCCAAGGCAAGTCAATCTACCTCTTTGATCTTCACTATTCTCCTCTGTTGGGGGGGGCAGTAATGCTTGCCTCAAAATGAAGTGATGTAGTTTACTGACATACATAAAAAATATTGAGTAAAACAGTAGCTACTGCTGCTGTTGGTTTGTTCAAAAAATCTGAGAGAGGTTCATAACTAAGTTACTCATGTGTGGAGTCATTTTTGCTGCTTTGTGTGGGGGTTTTTTTAGTTAGTTTTTTTTTTTTTTTTGTCAGCTCATGCTGTTTTTAAGAGTTGGTCATTTTTTAATTGAAATTTTTACTAAAGTAATAATTATAGCTACATTTTTAAGAAATAACACAAAGACATCCCTTATGCCCTTTGCCCAGTTTCCTCCAGTGGTAGCATCTCAGCAAAACTATTTTACAGTGTCAGGGCCAGGAAATTGACATTGACACACTTCTGTCTTCTTCAGCTTTTCCCAGTTTTGCTCCTACTCTGTTGTGTGTCTGTAGTTCTTTACTATTTTGTCGGTTCTAGGTTCCCCTTATCCACCACCAAAGTCAAGATGAGAACATTCCCAGCTCCATAAAGATCTCTCTTCTTTCTGCTTGCCCTTTTAAAACCACACCCTTCCCCCTCCTCCCAATTCCTAATCCTTGGTAACCATTAGTCTATTCTCCGTTTCTATAATTTTGTCATTACAAAAGCATTATATAAAAAGAATCCTACAGATTGGCTTTTTTCACTTAGCATAGTTCCCTAGAGATCCACCTCTAGTTCTTGGGGCATATCAATAATTCATTTCTTTATTGCTGAGATCATCTTTTTTTTTTTTTTCTTTTTCTGAGATCAGCGATTTTGTTACAATGCAAAAATTCCCACTCATACTGGCATCTCACAAAAAATATATATATATATATGTATATACATATATATACATATATATATATATATGCTTTAGGATTTTAATGGCTGTATCTCAAAAAATTTATTTCACGCCCAAGTAAATTTGGAAGACTTGAAGTTAAATACAATAGAACAGAGCTCTTGTCATAGGACTCATCAGAACCTTTTGTATCTAATATACATTGTGACTCTCTGTAAGGGGGATTAGCTTCTGTGTTGTTTACCAAAGTTATTTGACCATGGAGCCCCCCCTTTTTTTTTTCTAGAATGAATTTTGATTTCCTAGAACATATTCCACCAAATAGTTTGGGACATTCTGACCTGAGAGCTCAGGTTGGAAGTCAGAAACCTTGAGCTCTAGCTCTCTTCTCTCCTAGGTAAAGTTTGTCTAAATCCTGTAATGTCTGAGCCTCTGCTTCCCTAAACTATAAGACGAGCATTATAGTGTCCACCTTGCTGGGTTGTTGGTGAGGATTAAATGAGGTAATCTGATAAATCGGAGAGAGCTTGGTAAATTAGAAAGTACTGTGTGAAAGTAACGTATTGAAAAGCATTTCTAACTTAGCTCTTGATCTCTCTCTCTCTTTCCTAGTGGCCTGTATTGGGCCAGCTTGTCTTTTCATCCAAGTTTCAGAAGTTGGAAACATTTAAACCCTTAAAGGACGTTGACTTAAAGTCACTTCATCTCCAGAAGCCCCTGGAATCCACCTGGACCAAAACCAACAGCCAGTTCCTCTCTGGTCCCTCCAAATCAAGTAGCCCCTTCACACCCCTCCAGAAAGAGCTCTTCTTAATTATGAACTCTTACCAGGACCTATTCTACCCAGAAAGGACTGCCCTGAAGAATGGGGAGGAGATCCGCCATGTGTACTGCCTACACGCAATAAATCACGTCCTCAAAGCCAATGCCCAGGTGCTTAGTAACAATAGCAGACGTCGCAGTCAGAAGCTTGGGGTGGGTGACGATGATGACTTCAGAGACCAAGGGCTAACAAGGCCCAAGGTGAGTGGCAGCAGGAGAGCTTCATCCAGGAGAGCTTTGTCCTCCAGAAGGAGGCTTCTGGCTCTGCCGTATAGGTGTCTGGCACTTGGCAGATATTCAGGTATTTTAATGATACGAATACTGGAATAATGAATGAGTCCAAGAGTGAACACCTTAGATGGGCCAGGTCGTGCCAGAGCAGTGCAGCAGACAGCTCAATGGACTGTTTCTAACTGGATTTAACTGGAAACTTGTGAGTCAGAGGTTCCTCTATGATAATTCTTGAGATAACCCTGAGCATACATAAATGACACTCCATTGTAAATCTCTTTGTGATTGTCAGAAATGGTTGGAACCTTAGCCAGCCTTTTATCCAATCTCTAAATACTGCAGCTATGGACAGAGACCCAGATTCGTAGAGGACCTTGCTGAAGAGAACCAGGAAATGAGTAGCAGAGATGGGATTAGAACCAAGAATTTTCATTACTGAGCCACACACATAAGTAAATCTTGGGAAACAAAAATTCCTGTTTTTCCATTGTATACTTAGGCTGCTTAAAGTGATGATAACCTTTATTTGGGCTCATAAGCCTAAGTTCCAGTGGATGTGGGGCTTTGGTAGGAAATGTCTTAATTGTGCCCACATTACTCATGTTATGTGGCTACATCGTGTGTCTTCCATTCCCCACACCTCCTTAACCTGTATCCCTCCATATTGAAGAAGTCTCATCTTTTTAGACTGTTTCACTGAGTCTAATAGGATTCTAGGGCTTAGTACTGATGTGGCTCTTAGACATTTTTTAGTCTGGCCCCCTATATGATAACTGGGGAAGCTGAAGCCTGGATACTTAGTGTCACAGCTGGGACAGCAGTAACTTGGCCCTCTTCAGTCTAGGGCCCTTGGTGCTGCACTGTACCAGGCTGACTCACTATGCCCCTGTGGCTGTGCTTGCTCCCTTTCTGGGAAACTATCTCAGAGTCTTAAAAATAAGGATTATAAGTTTATCTGTTTCCATTTAGAGTTGTAGAAAACAATGAGTCAGATTACCCATGAAGCACATTTAGAATTTGATGAGTTGTGGGCTCTGACAGGGGTTGTTTACATTGTTGATATTTACAGAAGGGTAATGAGAAACTTATTGTTTGTTAAGCATATTCTATTTTTATTCTCACCAGTTGTAACTGTAAGCATTTTTGGAAATGTTGGGAAAACTGAGTCCTACATTTCCCATTGAGATATGATCTCATTTCAGAAATGCTTTATCATCATTTCTGAAAGACATGCTAGGAAATATATTAGATGCGTTAATCCTTTTCCTTGCCAGCTTTATTTGTTCTCTACTTATTATACCTAGTTCATTTATTTTATTTTTTGTTTTATTTTTAAATTTTTTTCCTAATTCATTCATTTATTCAGCATTTATTTATCCCTTGCAGCTTATGCATAAAAATACTGTAGTAAGTTCTGTGTGAGACAGAAATGAGTAACATTCCTTGACACTTGTATGTTTATATTGGATTTTTGCTAGTGGACTCCTGTTAAAGGCATTGACTTAATCCTGAAAGATATTTCCACATTCTGGCTGGGAATTGCCTCTCATGGGGCCATTAGATTAAAGTCCATAGGACACAGTGCTGTGGATATGAGAGGTGCTTAGTTTGTAGTCCTGAACCTGGTCCTGTGCAAAGGAGGTGGCTGAGATGTGAGCCCTTGCAGGGCCTGCTGCTTTATGAAGGGTTCTTCAGCACCATGTCTTCAGCAGGCTGACCGCAGTTGCGGACCCTTCCCCTGGTCCCACCGAGGCTGTTGTGGCTTTCTCCGTAGGTGCTGATAGTTGTGCCCTTCCGAGAAGCTGCTCTGCGGGTGGTGCAGCTCTTCATCAGCCTCCTCGAGGGTGACAGCAAGAAGAAAATAATTGTGAGCAATAAAAAGAGGTTTAAGGGAGAGTATGGCTCAGATCCTGAGGAGAGACCACCCAACCTGAAGAGGCCTGAGGATTATGAAGCTGTGTTTGTCGGTAACATTGATGACCACTTTCGGATTGGTAATTCCTTCTTGTTTTAATTCAAACCCTGAAGACCTGTGGTATGTGGTTCACATGACTAGAGGCTAGAAGCTGGTAATTGGGCATTCTCTCAGTGGGGTGAGATGTCCTCCTAACAGGACCCGGGTGCATTTGGGACATCTTGTCTGCCAGGGAAGAGAGTCTTGCCTGGCTAATAGGGTGGACACTTGGCTCAGGGTGGAGCATCTCTGAGGCTGTATGTAAAAAAACACATGCACATTTAAGGCAGAAATGTCTCAGCACATCCAGAATTAGTAGTTGATGCTACAGGGGGAGTTGGAAGTGATAGGGCCTTAGAGGGTCCCTCCGGGGAGGCTGAATAAACTGGGTGTCCATGTGCAGTGGTGGACTTCCCTTCTTCCAGCCATGGAGAGTGCCTACCCTGAATTGTCTCCACTCAGGACTTACCGACTGCTACCCAACTTGTCACATCTTTGCTTGTCTCAACCAACTCCCATATACTTGGTTGTATATTGATAGAGTAAATTCTTAGGAAAATGTTTTTTCGCCACATAAGCTCATTCAAAAAAACATGCATTAAGCGTCCACTTTGTACCAAGTACTGCTAAGAAGCTGAAGATATAGAAATAAAAGTTGTGGTTCTTGCTGTTAAGGAAATCCAGCCTAATGGGCAAACAGTACAGATTGATAAGTGCTGATCAGAGGATGCAGTGGATGATCTGGGGGTGTTTAAAGTGATTTTTGTACTAAAATTTCTGTTGTAAGGAGGGGTGGTCAGAATGCAGGAAAACGTTTTAGAGAGGAAACTGCACTTGCAGAGGCATCAGGGTGAATAAGCCGGGTATGACCAAAGATCTACAAAGGCTTCAGCATGGCTGGAGTGTCAGGTGCACCAAAGTAGGGGGCACAAGAGTAGATGTTTTGTTTTGTTTTGTTTTGTTTTTGTTTGTTTTTGGGTTTTTTAATTATTTATTTATTTATATCTTTTTCTTGCAAGAGTAGATGTTTAGTTTTAAACATTTGCAGGTGTCCTGCCAGTTGCTGATATGTCAGTTTTGAGCTCAGGAAAGAAAAGTTGGGCTGGAAATACAGATCTTTGTGAAGATGGCATTATAGCTATGGTTAGTGAATAAATTTAACCATTTATTGCCCATAAACTTATGTAAGGTGTGATTGGAATTTAGAGCCAAATCACAGACTTGTGGAAGAGCTGTTTGGATCTGAAAAGATAGATATGAGCCAGGTCAGGGCTAGAAGAGGAAGTGAGTATTAAAGAAATGGAAAGTACCAGGAAGGAAAAGAACATTTTGAGGAGGATGTGTTCCATATGCTACCTCATGCATTTGTAACAAACACTGAAGTATCTTTGATTTGGTGACCTTGGCAAGAGTCCTTTCAGTGGAGTCCTGAGAATCAGGCCAGATTGTGATGTACTGAGGAACAAGTAGGAGATTTCTTTCTTCTTTCTTTCTTTTTTTTTTTTTTTTTTTTTTTTAAGATTTTATTTATTCATGAGAGACAACAAGAGACGCAGAGACATAGGCAGAGGGAGAAGCAGGCTCCCTGCAGGGAGCCCCATATGGGACTCGATCCCGGACCCCAGGATCACGCCCTGAGCTGAAGGCAAATGCCACCCAGGTATCCCGAGTGAGAGATTTCTAAGCAGACACCATTCTCTGGAGAGGTTTTAGCGGAAAGGGAAGGAAGAGAGTGAGAGCTAGACAGGACCATAGAGGCTAGAGGAGGATGATTATTTTAGTAAGGAAAACAATTTGAACATGGGTCATGTGCTAAGGGGAAAGACGTGAAGGTCAACAATGCAAGGTGAATGGGTAGCAGCTGATGGCTTGGTGGGAATAATGGACGGCTGTGTACTTGGCTCTCTCATGTAGGCGTGGCAATACTCCAGAGAAGCATTCGTCTCTATGCCCCCTTCTACTCCTCCGACATCCTCATTGCCTCCCCGCTGGGCTTGAGGACCATCATCGGAGCAGAAGGAGAAAAGAAGAGAGATTTTGACTTTTTGTCTTCTATTGAGCTGCTCATCATTGATCAAGCCGACATTTATCTGATGCAGAACTGGGAGCATGTCCTGGTAATGTGGTCATTCACATTTAGAGTGCCAACATTCATGTTTAGAGAGCGAAGGAGCTCAGTGATTTACGTCTTAAAGTCTTAAATCCAGATGAGAACTCAGTTTGGAAATGGAAATGTTTCACATTTTCCAGTTTGAAAAAACCTTTAGGTTCTCTTCTACACACATATTGGTCAATAATTATTCAGAGAAGTAAAAATTCTTGCCAGTATTTTCAAATCTCCAGAAGATTCCTTCGCCTTAAGGTCACTTTAGTGTGGCTGGTTGGTAGATTGCTTCCTCCTGACCTGGAATGCCTTCATCTAATATAATTCCTCCTATAGTTTATGCTCATTCTCTTTTGTTTGGCCTTCAGTGGAAATGGGAAAACATTACTCAGGATTTCTTAACGTGTGATCTTGTTTTACAGAGAAATGTAGGATATCTTTATCCTGTTAATGTAACTTGTGCTATAATTTTTTCCTCCTTTCCTGCATACTCTGCAGTGTTCTCCACTTTAGGATTGAACAACTGTGCTTTGGAACAATCCTTATCACAGAACCATAGATTTGTTTTTTTAAGGCTTGTGAGAACTCACTTCTACAGTCCCAGGGCTTGTAGGAAGGTGGGGCAAATAAAGGGGATACTTTGATTTATAAAGTAGTGAATAAATGCAGAGTATTTGTTATCCTTTAATATATATTTTAAGGTGAAAATGCAATTAAGATAGAAAAGGCATGTCAATGTAATTTGAGGAAACGGCACATGTGGTGGCTCTAGGATCTCCTCATTTTTTGAAAACCAGGCCACTGAAGAACAATGGCTATGGTATCCATGGCATTTCGCTTCTTGTCCAAATTTGGGACTGAGGAACCCATAGAATGACCAGGGTGGCATTTCAGAAGTTCCTTTCAAAGGGATATTCCTGTAGGTACCATTTTTTGAAAGATCTAAGAGGTAGTCAGTTTTAGCTTACCTTTCTGTTGGGGGTGTTCAGCTAATTAGGCAATTCACACCCATCTGACCCTTGATTTTCTGATGTAATTTGGAATTTGACTATACATACTCCATGGGGTTAATAAGATGACAGACTTGTAAAATGCTTAGTGTCAACAGGTACATTCTCCATAAAAATTAATGATAGTGTTATTTCTGCTCAAAGCATTTGATGAACCACATGAACCTACTGCCCTTGGATTCACACGGGGTGGACTTCTCCCGAGTGAGGATGTGGAGCCTCAATAGTTGGTCTAAGTACTATCGCCAGACTCTGCTTTTTGGGGCCCTGCAGGATGCGCAGATCAACTCCGTGTTCAGCAAGTACTGCGTCAATCTCCAAGGCCAGGTGGGCATGCTCTCCTTGTTTCTTTGGGTCTTCCTGAAGCATTGTATACTGTTTGGGTCATGAGGCATACGGGAAGGAAGGCATTTGGTCAGTGGTGGGGATGACTTGCTTCCTAACTTTCTCATCAACTCCTGGCAGGTGGCTGTGAGGAACGTCCCAATAACTGGCTCCATCAGCCATGTCCTGGTGCAGCTTCCACATGTCTTCCAGAGGATGGAAGCTGAAAATGTAGCTTCGGTGATTGATGCCAGGTACCTCTCTCTCTCTAGTCCTGTTACTTGTTGGACACGTCGGGGGTACAGAGAAGTTTTTAGCCTTGGCATACAAATTTAAAATTGGATTCCATGTCGATTTTACTGATGAGATCATAGAACCCAATCATCATTGATACAGGAAGAAACTGAAGCCCAGAGAGGAATGGTACTTTGTCCTGGTTCTCTTAGGTGGTTAGTGGCAGCATTAGTACTGTAAATCAGGGGTTCTTCCCACAAGATTGTGGCATTTTTTAATTAACACTGCTTGATACTGCTAAGTGTTCCGTGTCAACAACTTAATTATAAGCCCTTCAGGGCAAGGACTAATGCCAAGAAGCAAACACTGAAACCTTTAAATATTCGACTGTAAGCCTTTCACCTTTTGGCTCCTGCAAACATCAAGGTTCCAGTGTTTCTAATTCTCTATTTCCCCTGTCTCTTCATTGTGTTTCATCAGGGGACCATGGTAGGAGAAAGATACTTTGCATATGGGAAGTGTTCAGTAATTACTTGTTGATTGATTAACCACTGAATAAATGAATGGTGTGCTTGTCTATTTCTGGAGTAATTCTCTGGGATACACTGGCATCACCTCTGTTTTTTACAGTGAATAGAGTTATCACTTATTTTATTTATTCTTACGTTAGATCTTTGTGATGAGGTAAGCCAGATTGGCCTCTTTGCAGGAGGTGGAAGGAGATTGTGACTTGCCCAGGGTAACGCAGTTAGTGGTGACACTGTGGGCTAATCTCTAAATCATTGACTTTGCCCTTTGCTTTTCCAAATCAGGTTTAATTTTTTTGTGAACAAGATTTTGCCTCAGTATCGTGATGCAGTCATGTCTCATACGCTCATCTATGTCCCCTCCTACTTTGACTTCGTGCGCCTCCGAAACTACTTCAAGAAGGAAGAACTGAACTTCACCCACATCTGCGAGTACACTCCGAAGTCTGGTATTTCCAGGGCCAGACACTTCTTCCTTCAAGGAGAGAAGCAGTTTTTGCTCCTCACAGAGCGCTTCCATTTCTACAAAAGGTAAAGTAGTGCTGGGTTTTGAGTGTCCTCTTAGGAGGGGAAATGTATTGCAAATCATGGCCTGCTTCTGAGTGCTTGGTGGGCTTTGTGGTGCTGTGAGGTCCTCTTTCACTCTACTTTGTACAGAGAAGCTAGAGACTTTTGGAACTGGGCAGATTCTTCTTGGTTGGTTGGTCTCTTCTCTTGTTGGAAGAGGTAGAGACAAATGAGTGACTATAGTATGATCTGTGTGTAGATCTAGAGTGGGCCCACACTTGGGATACTTCCTGTAGCTGTGGTTGTATACCTCAAGAAAGACATCATTGAGTTGAACACTTCTCAGTAGGCACAACTGAAGTAAATATGGGAAGGAAAGGAACTGTCATGGAAGCACAGACAAAATATCAGGAACTGTGTGGTCTGGGGAGGTGGAGGCCGAGCACAAGGTCAATGTTCCAAAAGTTACAGTGTGTTTTGAGGAGGTGCACACATGCCTCCTCGCAGGAGACCGGAGGGAGGGCCCCCCTGTTTGCAGGAGGCAAAAGGTGAAAGGCTTAGAGTTGAATATTTAATGATTTCAGCATTTGTTTGGCTTCCCCATTTTGTGAGTCTGACAAAACAAATTGGATTTGCTTTTTTTAAAAAAATTCTAATTAGAGCATTAGTAATATTGAGCCTTCTGTTACTATTTGCAGCCATTTGTGCCCCCAGAAGTCAGGTATTCCATTGTTTGCCAAGTCTGTCTCTGCTGCCAAGTGAAAAAGCCCTTTTTAAACCCGTTATCTATAGAGATGGAAATTGCATCCTATTATCTTTTCCTTCCTGATGTGCAGTAATGTTCAGTGAATTGATGTTTTGCCTTTACTGTTTAACTCTCAGTCATACATACTACCCAGGGGCACATTTTCTCAGAGAACCCCAAACATAAAAGCCAGAAATCATCCAGGCTTTGGAGCATATTTGATGACACGTGTTGGCATTGCTTTGCCTTTTAATTTATGCCCCATGTAAGGATGTGCTCCCCAGACGTGCTTTCGTTACCAAGACCGGGAGGGAGGAATCCAGCAGCCTGGATTCCTGCCACAGCCAGGGCAGAGCAGGCTGACATGACTTGGCCTCTCTGGGTATTCTGCTGACTAGGCAATCTGTGAGTGGAGAGATGAGAAATGGCTGCACTTGTGTTCCCTGGGCTGCATTCTTGGCCACCTACACAGGGCTGTTTGGCCAAAGAGTGTTAATGAATGCCTGCTTATTGGTGTCATTATTTGCTTTGTGGAACAAGTAAGTTGTTTTCATTCATGTTGGAAAGTGATATTTTGGGGGAGTTTGCACTCAGCAGATCTTAAGAGCCCTTAGTTTTCTATCAGCTTGACACATGAAAGCAAGCCTTTTAAGTGAAGTGGATGGATTGGAAAACTTCCCAGTGTGATTGTTTATAGCAAGTATGAATTAGGCTGGGAGGAAGACTGCTCTCAAAGAGCGGCTTTCCAAGAAGAGAGGGCGTGATGTCTCAAGTCGGCAGGACAGTCCCGTGGCTTACACCACTGTATTTACCAAACTGTTTTGCCCCCAGATCATTATAAAGACAAACCTAGCATGTACCACTTTCTCTATACCTTGGGTCTGGTTAATTGGTATGTCCTGTATTTAAGATGAATAGAAATAATGTGTTTCAGTGTCCCGAGACTGCTAATTATCTCAGGGTTTCCAACTATAGATTTCTTTCCTTGGGACATCCCCAAGGTGAAGATAGGTGCTTTTATCTGCAGTGCCTTTGTGATTTGATTTGACCATGGGGAAGGTACTTGTATGTTAAACTTTAGTATCCAACTCTGAAATTCAGTGTTTATATTCTCTGTGGAAGTAGGCTGTGTTAGAAACATCACAGCTCATTTGTGAGCTACCAGAACATTTTCAACCTGAAGATGAGTCTGTTTTTTTGTGAGATTGGGGCATGAAACCAGTAGAATTAGGGTTGGACAGGCTTTTGGTCATGGCGGCCCGCCTGAGCATGGGATGCTTCACAGTGGTTTCCCTTAGCATTATCACTGGGTTGCCACAGCAGGGAGGTTTTTCAACCAGGGAGTAAGTCAGAACTCTGGAGGTGGGATTTATGGGATTGGTAAAGGCTGCTGGGGTGTTTCTGAGTACACCCCACCTACCCTACATGAGAGTCCCAGTTCTGGAAGTAGTTTACCATCTTTATAGACAGTGTGGAGGAGCTACCCTTTCAAATCAGTTGTGGGTGCCTCATTTATCTTTCACAATTGGTAGGTGAGCTAGACATCCAAAATGTCCTTTGTCCTTAGTTTAAGGTCCCATCCAGCTGTTCAATCATATTTGTGTGTTTTTATTTTTGTTTTTAAGATTTTATTTATTTGAGAGAGAGAACACTCACACATGAATGAGGGAAAGAGCAGAGGGGGAGGGGGAGGGACAAGCAAGCAGCTGTGCTGGATGCAGAGCCCACCCAGCCTGATGCAGGGCTCAATCCCAGGATCCCAAGATCATGACCTGAACCAAAACCAAGAGTCAGGTGCTCAACTGACTGAGTCACCCAGGTGCCCCTTGGTCATATTTGTAGGGGTCACGAACACCCAAAGCCTATACCAAGGGAGGAAGAAGGGAAGGGATGCTAAAGATTAAGGAGATTTGGCACTGACTGCCCCTCTGAAGAAGCCCTCACCACGTTCACTATTTCCAGAAGATAACTAGTCTCTATTGTGGGAGAATTGAAACTGAGAGAGATTTTCTTGGTTTTTTAAATATAACACTTACTGGAATTGGTTTTGTGCTTTGTTTTAAAAGTACTCTGGTTCTAAGAATATTACACAATTATTGTAGAGAATTTGGAAAATCTAGGTTAAAAAAAAGAAAATGGAATCTCACTGCTTGGATATTAACACCCATTTTGGTATATTTCTTTCCTGTTTTTCTATGTGAAAAATAGGTGCACATGAACATAGACATATGTATACACACTTTTTTGAAAATATTACATTGGGATCACATTGTACTCATTGGGATTTGTTTTCTTTTATATCTTGTATGTGCTTATTGAAAAACAACTTTAAAATGTTAACACTTTGGCATGTATATTTGTAGCTTATGGGTGCATTTTTAAGTTGATGTATGTAGCTTTGTCACATCCTTCCTTCCCCCAACATTTTATTTGGAAAGATTTTCATTTCAAAGGAAATCATAAGACTAATAGTGAACATCTGTAACTCCTTTTACTTGGGCTTCATCAGGTGTTAGCATTTGAGTCTTATTTTTCCTTCCTGAACCATTTGTAAATAAACTACAGGAGGCTTCATGACACTGAATCCCCAAATCATTCAGCCTGTAGTTCCTAAAAACAAGAATATTCTTTTCTCTAACCAATACCATTATCATACCACTTGATACTACTACAGTAATATCATCTGATATATAGTCTGTATCCAGATTTTCCTAGTTTCCCTACGTTGACCATTATAGCTGTTTCACTCCTTAACCCAGGATTCAGTTAAGGATCATAGGTTACATTTGGTTAATGTTTCTTTAGTCTGTCTTAGCCATTTTCAGCTAGGGGCGGTTTTGCTGAGACATTTGGTCCTCGAAACTGAAGGGTTATTCTAATGGTGTAGTGGTTTTAGTGGGTTGAGGTGAGGATTCTTCTGGATATCCCAGAGTGCACAGGATAGCCCCACAACAAAGAATTATCTGGCTCAATATGTCAGTAGTGCTGAGGTTAAAGAAACCTTCATCTAGAATAATTCTCTTGCTTCATTTTTTTCTATGACATTCTTTGAAGAGTCCAATCCAGTTTCCTGTAGAACGTCCCAGAGTCTGGATTGTGTAATTGTTTTTTTTAATATTTATATCAGTGGTTCCCAAACTTTGCTGTACATTAGAATCCCCTCGGAGAGCTTTTAAAGATTAAAATACCGGGTCATGTTCCAGTGCCATTTAAATCCCTGTGTCTGGGAGTGGGGATGAAGGATAGATACCTCACACCTACAAACAGGTGATTCAAAGTGCAGCAAAGTTTGGAACCACTGACTTAGGTTAAATACCTTTGCTAAGAACTCTACATAGAAGATATTGTATACTTTCCAGTGCATCTTGTCAGTAGCACATAATGTCAGTTTATGTCATTTTTGGTGATGTAAAATGTAATCACTTACAAGGTGGGTCTGCTAGATCTCTCCATTGTGAGGTATCTTTTCTATTTAATTAATAAGTAGTTTGTTAGATGTGTTTTGAATCCTTCTTAATGGTTACATAGTATTATGTTGTATGGATATATAATTAGCCCAGTTTCCTTTTAATGGGTATATAGACTTAAAAAAAATTGTTCTATTATATACAACAGTGCCACAAATATCCATATGCATAGTTGATGGCGTAGTTGCCTAGTTATTTCATTAGGATGAACATGAAGAGGAAAACTCGTTAGCTCAAAATCTGTACACGGTGAAAAATTTATTATACCATCTTCCCCATATCTTGTCTCCCCCTCCCCAGAATACACACATGATAATTTATACTCCATTCACCTATTTTTTTTTCTCCATTCACCTATTTTCTGCAAAACCCCACTTGATAGCCCAATGATAACATCAATGTTTTAATGTCTTTTTCTTGCATTTTCATGTTTGTTTGTTTGTTGTTTTTTTTCATAATTGTCAACTGAACATAGAGGCTGAGGTCCAGGTACACCTCTGACTGTCAGACCGCTAGTGTGGGAGTTGTGAATCTAGTCAGGATTTGGTTGTTACTATAGTTAACCCTCCAGACTCCACAGACTTCAAATTCCTCTAGCACACAGTGGCTTAGTGTGAGGCCTGGGATGCCAGAGGGTCTTTTCTCAGGGTTCAAATCTTCTTGGCTTTCACCAAGCCCTGTACCCCTGTGCCAGCGGAGGGGGTCTCCCTCCACTCTAACCCCTCCCATGGCGGTGGGCTGCTCTTGCTTGTTACTCCCTGCAAGACTTGAGGTGGGGTTGGGGTTCTCTTGGTGTAACTTCTTTCTAGGCAGGCCCTTTCATTCTGGGCTGTGGAAGCGGGGCCTTCTCAGCGTTCCTGCAGCACACGCCATGGCAGCAGAACCTGGTCTTTTATCTGTAAGGGGTCTTGGTAGAAGAGAGTTTCCTGCTTCTCCCACGGTGGTGGTAGATCTCTGCTTCTGTCAGTGCAGGATCTTGGCTGGAGTGGATTTTGGGCCCTTTCCCCAGAGGCAGTCTACTGTTGCTTTCTATTGGGTCTAAGTCCTACTATGGGAAAGGATGGGATGGGGCTTTACCACCCCAGATAACTTGCTTTATTACCCTCCTCCCAACAGCAGTTGACCTTTGCCCCCTCTGGTCAATTTTGCACTTCTGCTTCATATGGAAAGGGGTCTCTCTCTCAGGTCTTCTGTCCTGCCTCCCATCTTTCTCCAGGACTCCTAGTGGAGGCCTGTGGAAAAGAATTCATGAGTGAGTATAAACAGATCCCAGGGATTCTGAACTGTCACATAGAACCACACTTGCCCTTTAAGAGTTTGTTCAGAGTATAGCTGTTTTCTTGCTACCCACTTTTTTGGCAGGTGCCCTCTTCCTCCTGTGCTCCTTCAAAGTGGAGTAGTTATGGGTCCTGTCTCTGCAGTGAGCTTTGTCCTCTTTGGAATTCAGTTATTGGTAAGCTGGCTCTTGAGATCAGGTTGCACATCTCCTCCCAGCCCCTGAGCCCAGCACCATGACACTGGTAGCTTGAAATTGGCCATGGTGGGAGTATTTACACCACAGAAATTGGCAGCTGCTTCAAATCAGCACTCTTAGCACTTTCTTCCCCACTGAGAACCAGGTATTAAACATATACAAGCACACCCTTGAATCAGTTCACTTGGTTGAGTTGTGACATCAGCTGTCTAGGCTCAAGAAAAGGAATGCTTTTTTAGGTTATGTGCCTTTTTCTTGTTAGTGTGGAAGCAATATTCTCTTGAGTTTACTGTATACTAGGCAGAAGTGGAACTTCGTATTTATTTTTGTTTGTTTTGATAGCTAGTGAGGTAGAACAGGATTTATTCATTAGCCATTAGAATTTCTTCTTTATGATAATGTTAAAAGGTGAGCCACATAGTGGATTGCAATTAAAGTTTGGAAGACTAGGGTTGCCAGAAGGGTCAGATGATCCATGGGATGAGAAGACAAGGAAGGCTTATCCTCTGGGAATAAAATAAAACTCCGAAGGGAGTCTAACAGCAGCCTATCAGAGAGTTTTAACAGGAAAAATCAGAACCTTGTCAACTATAAAATCTTTTGTTATGGGGCCCCAGAGGAAATAATTGACCTCGACCCAAACCATACGGTGAGTCCCTGGGGTCTATACCCCACCACCACCACTGTGAGCACTGCAGCAGGGAAAGAAGTGCATAAGCTGTTGAAACTAATTGCTTTTCCATAATGCCTAATGGATCCTCAGGCAGGATTTTGTAAATGGATTAACTTGGGACATCTGCTATGGAGTTAACATGTCTACAGAGTGACAAGAAAAGACTGATGGGAATGCATTTACAGTTTATGCAGTTTATTTTACATACTGGGTCTGACCTCCTCTCCATTACAGAACATTCTGTTTTGCCTGATTATACTAAGGGCAGTGTTGAGTTGTTAAGTGTTTGCTTTTGAAGTTTTCTGTGACAGATCTTCAGTCCTAGTCTACCTCAGTCTACCCAGAGTAGGCTCAAAAAAAGCAAATTTATCAATATATCAAGCCAAACATTAGGAATTCAGATATGTTGCTACAAAATAAGTCCTTCCAATTCAAAATAACCTTTGGTCTATTGGTTGTTTATGGCATTATCTTCCTCCTTGAGCATGGAGCAGCAAGAGTGAGCTCTACCCCTGTCAAACTCTTAGGTAGCTTTTCCATAAATTTTCTCAAGTAGATACTAGTCTCTCTTTCACCTTTTAATAGGTATACCATAAAAGGGATCAGGAACCTGATTTTCTATGAACTGCCAACTTACTCCCACTTCTACAGTGAAGTCTGTAACATGCTGAAAGCCACCAGCAGAGGAGAGGAAGCTGCCTGGACTTGCACTGTCCTCTACTCCAGGTATGATGCCCAGAGGTTGGCTGCTGTGGTTGGTGTGACACGGGCTGCACAGATGCTGCAGTCCAAGAAGAACGTCCACCTCTTCATTACTGGAGAAAGATGAGAATCTGTTGGACAGGAAATGGTATTGGCGGGATATATAATGCTGATGCTGTGCCACTTGGACCCAGTTCTGATCACTTACACAAGAGAAGGACTACTATAAGAGAGGAGCATCAGGCAGTATCATATTGGATACTTCTTCCTTTTCAGGTCATGTGTCCCTGAAAAGTTAAATGTAAACCACATTTTGGTCACATCTCGCAGACCTCAGGAGAGAGCTAATAGAATTCCAAAAGACTGATAGAAGGAAAAACTTCTACTTGTGAAATTTTTTGTAAGCTATAAATTCTTCTATTGTTATTTTATTCTCTATTGTACTTGATAAAGTCTTTCAGGTTTGCTTGTTTCTGTTTGATGCTTTCTTAAAAGTAAGGCATACATGACATTGCTTGTGAGAACTGGTTATAAGAAATCGGAATACTACTTGGTACTGAATATCATTTTAATTTTGGGTCATGCAGGTTTTGCAAGACTTATTTTTCTCCAGCCAAACATTTTTTAAACTTTAAACATTCTATTTTAATTCAACTTCAGAGAGTGTATCCACTGATCTTTTTTAAACTCATAATAGTGTTTCAGTTAAAATCTACACTTAAAATCACGTTATTTAAAATATTAATCTCTTGTTTCAAGAATTTTATGAAACTCTTGGTGTTGAAATAGCCATCTTAATATCACCGTCTTCATTACTGTAGTCATTTTGTAAATCATGTAACAGCTAAAAATGAAAGGGAAGTTGCACTTTTAAAAACATTTTTATCGTGAAATATTCCCAGAAAAATTACAAGTACCGAACCCAGACCATTTGAGGATAAATTGATGACTCGATAGGCCTTATCACTTGTAAAAGTTACCCCTGAATTTAGTGTGTATTACCTCTAAACAAGGACCTTTCTCTGTGTAACCAAAAAACAGATATCAAATCTGGAATTGCTGTTAATACCTATTGCCATACTCTGACGCTGTTTGCCAAATATCCCAATAATGTCCTCTCTAGCAAAGGATACAATTTAGAATTACATACTGCCTTTAATTGTTACATCTCTGTAGTGTTCTTTATTCTGGAAGAGTACCCCAGCTTTTCACTGGCTTTTTTGACCTTGACACTTTTGAAGATAACAGTCTGGTTATTTTGGATAATGTTTCCCTTCGATTAAGTTTAGTTTATGCATCGTTGGCAGGAGCACTGCTGTATCCTCCTCACTGCATCTCCTCAGGTGGCACACAGTGTTCACTTGCCCCATTACTGATGATGCTATTTGTTTTTCTTTTATGTTTGTTATTATTTTTAAGATTTTATTTTTAAGTAATCTCTATACCCAATGCAGGGCTCGAAATCACAACCCCAATATCAAGAGGTATGTGCCCTACCTGCCAGGCCAGCCACTTGTTTAAAGCAGTGTTTGCCCAGCTTTTTCAGTATGGAGTTCCTTTTATCCTCTTTATTAATTTATGTGGACAAGTGTGGACTTGTAGTTTCACCTTCTATTCAGTGGGTTATAATCCTTTACTATCAGTGTGGACATGTATACACACACACAGCATCTAAATTTATTTCTGTATCCATGTATAGAAAGCCATGGATTCACAGCACACCTCTGATTCCAGTCTGACACTACAGGATACCTTCCAGTTTTCTCCCTCTCTGTAGTTGTAACTGCTTCTCAGATAGTGAGACACATGGCCCCTATTATCCTCAGTGGAACAACCCATAATCGGCACAGATTTTCTTTTACTTGGATGCACTTAAAATTGCTTATCAAAAAAAAATAATTTTTGGGTAGTTCTTCCTGCTGAATATTTAAATAGGCATTTTATTTCTCTCTTTGCTCAACATGGAAGGTAAAACAATTAACTCCACATACAACTGGGTTCCTGAAGTTCCAAAAATTGAGGTGACAAGCTAGCCAAACCCATGCTATAAAGAATAGCATATAAAGAAAAGAATTTTTATATTCATAGTGTCCTGTGGTTATTGGCCTACTTGTGCTACTGTTTACTATAGAGCTTTGTATATTACGAGAAAAATGAGTTCACTTGCCTAGTTCAGAAATAGGAGGAAGAAGCACCCCCCGCCCCATTCTCTTTGCATGTTCATCACCCTGTGCATTGTAGCTGATCTCATGACCTTCATTATCACTGTTCACAAGACTCCCGGATCTCCAGCTTCTCTGGATCTCTACACCCTTGTGAATCTGGATTTCAAGTCCAGATTCTGGAAGAGAATAATGTAGCCCCAGGAGTCTGCATTTTATTAAGCATCCCTAGTGATTTTAGTGCTGGTTTATAGCCAGCCAACTGCTTCTCACCTCTAAGAACACTGAGGATTTCAAGTGTGAACAAAGTACTGCTTTTGTTCCTGGCTCAGCACCTGGGAAAGAAGGTAAGCCTCAGCAGTTGGCCCTGGCTCCTGAGTTGATTGCAAAAAGTTGATTCTCTGGAATGGTTTCATTAAAAAGATGCCTTAATATCATGTCTCTCATACGCAATCAGGGAGAGAAGAGAATCTTTTGGACTATGGATGATAATGCCTGAGCTGGAATTACATATATCTTGGTATTTCTTAGCAAGACTCATTTGCAGCAAGCAAGGGCCTCTCTAGTGCCTATAGAAAACAGGTAAAAGAATGGTCTCCATCCTGGGAAGAGGTAGAATTATAAGGTGGGAAAAAGAACTTTTCCAGAAAGCAAGACTTAAACTTTTCCTTCCCCACAGTGATAACAACTAGCTGGAGCACTTTTTTTTTTTTTTTTTTTTTTGAGGGGGAAAAAAAGCTTTGAATCATGAATGCTTTGTACAGCTGGCTGCACCATGCGTGATATTCATAAAACAAGAACTAGCTAATCATAGAGAACCAGCAGCTAAACAGCCCTCCACTGGCTTCCAAAGGGCTTATAATTGGTGCAGATGGCCCCGCAGGATGGGGAGTGTGTCCCTGCTGACTCCTTGCACCCCAGAGGGCCAGAGGGGGCTCATGAAGGCTCTTGGCCCTGATGTGCCCTCGGAACAAGAAGCCAGGCTGCTACGGGAGGAGACAGAGGCAGGTGGTGTGGAAGCCTGCTGGCCGCCGTCTGCCCAGCCTTCCCAGGGCCACATGAGCAGATCTTAAGGCTGCAGAGTTTAGATTTGATGAGTCGAGGGCCTCAAGATGAGAGAAGGCCTGGGGTGCAGGAACAGAGCTGGAAGTTCTTTATAATATTCTGAAGAGCTTCATTGTGCAACCTCTAGGTGGCCGTGAGGTGCCAGCAGCTTGCGGAAGGAGAGGAATGGAAACGCATGGACTTCACCTCCCAGGGAGCATCCTCCCAGGGCAGGGGCCCTCGCAGCTAGCCTGCCTCTCCTTCCACCCCCTACCCTTCCAGTCTCTTCCCCAATTTCTCTGTCTTTAAAGACTTATGGTAGTGATCTTTATTATCAGTTTTCTACTCCAGATAATTCATTTAAAAGAGCTTTTCTGGAAGCCTAGCTCAATAGGGTTCTAAATAAATTTCAGTCAGCTTTTAATTAGAGTCTGGGAATTGGAAGTAGATACACAGATAACCCAAAGTTGATGTAGTCTCTGGAAGGCAAGAGGAGAGCTCTCTCCTTTCCTCTGGGCCTGTCGGCCCCCTCCCCGGTGAACCCCACCATGTTCAGCTGACAGAGGAAAGTGTGTGTTTGTAAAAATCCGTAGCCCTTCCTCCTATACCATATGCTCTAATCAGAGTTGCAATAAAATTCTGTGCATTTTACGTCCTGCTTCTGAAACAGTGCATGGTTCTGTCCCTTCGTCAAGTTGCTTTGTTCTCTGAGGACTCTGCTTGCTTCAGATGTGGGAAGGAATCACCTCTGCTCACCTGGCACGTACTTCAGTGTAAATCCTGGGTTCCCCTTACCTCTCTGGCCACGTTGCCGTTGCTTCTGTGGGAGGCGAGGGCACAAGAAAACACGCTCCAGGCCTCCATGAAACAGGCTGGCCATCTCAATAGTGAGGTCCTCAACGGTTAGTGCCCCACTAAGGAAGCCGCCTGCTGCCGGGCGAGCAACTCTACCCAGGTGTCACACTCGCCGCTGGGACCAACAGCTGCACTTGCTGGTCCCTGACAGCCCCTCACATCAGGTGCAGAATGACACATTCCTGGGCTGCTCCTGGCCAAGCAGGCATGGTCTTCAGGCTTGGGCCTCTGCAGCTGGCTGTGACCAGGTGGGAACTAGCTGCGGCTGACAGGGAAGGAAGGCAGTTTTGCCGCTTGGCTGCTTTGGAAGCTGTACTGAATTCCCGCCCATCTGTTCTCCCAACTGAGCCAGGGCCAGCACTATCTACCTCTTGGCAACTCAGGGAAGGACATGTAGATCGGTGTCCTGCCTGCCCTCTGCAGCCCGTCTCAGATGCCAGCGTGACTCCCTGCAGAGAGACGGCCCTGGGCCCACAGCTGGTGTGTGCCCACAGATGTTCACGGGTTTCTGCTTTTTGCAGTTGCCGTCATTTTTCAAAGCTGGCCCTGAGCGGGATGCTGCGACTGACGTTGCTGACCTACTGTGGCTCTGCACGGGTCCCACCGTCCCTTCTCTCCTCTTTATAAAGTAGGAAAGGATCCTGCTGGCCTGATAGAGGGACATGGGAGGATGTGGAAGAGGCTGCTGTTTGCTCTGTAGTCACGTCCTACTTCCTAGGAACAGGACCCTGAATTTTATTGGGGTGACAGTGCCCAGCTACAACTACATTTCCCAGTGCCCCTTGCAGGTGTGGCCAGGGAAAGGAGCACTAACCATTGCTCATGTGAGGAGAGCTCTTTAACACTTCCCCTTTGCCCCTTGTTCTTCCCGTTTGCCTACCTGGAACACAGAAGTGATGAATGAAGCTCTTGAGAAGACGGTGGAGCAGAAAGAGTGGCCTAGTCCTCTGATCGTACCCTGAAGGTGCCGTACCAGTCCTACGTGGCCTCCCTTTGCACTTGTAGGTAAAAACCTAAAGTCTTCATTTATTTAAGCCACTGAGGCCAGGCCTCTATGATTAGCAATTCCTAACTGATAATAGAGGACAAAAATGGGATCACAGAGTCCTGAAGTCCAGAGACTTTACCTCTCCTTTCTTCTGTTCTCTGCAGGGTCCCACATGGGGACTGTACTTCAGGGTTAGATGCCTGGCCACTCCATGACAGTGGGGAGTGAGCGCCAAGGTGACTGTGCTATCACTGCTGTCCCCTGCAGTCGACACTGGATCCATGTCTTCTTGTAGGATTTAATGGAATTTTGATAGTAGAGAAATAATTGGCAAGAAAACAGACTAGCTCTCTAAAAGCTGGTGATCACCTGCCTTTTATCTGTTCCGCTGTGTCTCAAGGCAAAATTAGGTAATGAATCAGGATCCCCAGTTGGGTAGGAAGTCAGAGGTCTCGTGACCCAGTCTGCCACTTGACTCCTGTGTCTGTTGTCTGTAGATCATCTCTGAGAGGCCGTCTGCAGCCTCTATGTGAATGCTTCCCAGGATGAGGCACTTCTCTCTCTCTGGCTCTTCTGATCTGCTCCGATTAAAAACCAGAACTCTGAAGCTTCCATCCATCCGTCCTGGTTCAGTTTCTGAGGTCAAACAGCACAACCCTTTCTTCCACTTGAAGAAACCCTTTCATCTATTTGAAGACCTTTACCATGTCTTCTGTGAGACTTCTTTGTTCCAAGTCAGTCTTCATTCCTTCAATAATTTTTCTTTTTCTTTTTTCTGGAAAAGGTTGCACTTTTGGTCTTCTTATTAAAAAACAACCCATAGGGGCACCTGGGTGGCTCAGTGGTTAAGCATCTGCCTTTGGCTCAGGTCGTGACCCCAGGGTCCTGGGATCGGGTTCTGCATCAGGCTCCTCGTTAGGGAGGCCTGCCTCTCCCTCTGTCTCTCTCTCTGTGTCTCTCATGAATAAATAAAATCTTTAAAAAATGTTTGTGTACCTGTTTGAAGTATAGGCAACGTTATTTTCCCTGTTCTGTCATAAAGGAAATTAGGGTTTAGAGATGTGAAGTGACTTGCTTAGTAACACAGCTGGGATCTGAACCCAGGTAGTGTGATCCCAAAAACCTACAATCGTTTTTCACTACAGATCTTCCCAGACTTAGAATGGAGTTATGTCCTGATAAACCCATCATAAGTTGAAAATACTGTAAATTGAAAATGCATTTAATATGCCTGCCCACCAAATACAGGTTAGCTTGGCCTATCTTAAACGTGCTCAGAACACTTGCATTAGTCTACAGTTGGGCAAAATCACGTAACCCAAAGCCCATTTTATAATAAAGTGTTGAATTTGTCATGTAATCGGAAACTATACTGAAGAGCCACGCAGTTCTGTGGGCACAGAGTGGTCATAAGTGTGTTGATTGTTCACCATCATGATCGTGGCCTGACTGGGCGTTGTGGCTCAGTGCTACTGCCCAGCATCACGACTGGGTAGTAAGTAGCTCAGGAAAAGATCAAAATTCAAAATCCAAAGTATGGCTTTTACTGAACATGTATGGCTTTCACGCCCGTAGTAAACTTTAAAAATTATAAATCGGGTCATTGTAGGTCAGCGACTGTCTGTAGATAATCGTTTCTCTAAAATGCAAAGCGAGCACTCAATAAGTAGTAGCTATAATTATCACTCTTCCTAAGGGAGAAACCTCCTGACTTGTTGAATTCTTAAAAGCACTGAGGGGATTATAATATTTTCTTGGGGGGAAGCTATTATAAACAAACACTAATGAAGTTGTTTTGAATACCATCCTTCTGGATTGTATGACATTCTTAAAGGTAATCAGGGCTTCTGGAAAGCTTAATGTCTCATATAGCAGAGGATTATTGAAGGCATATTTTTAACTTCTTTGCTGCTCTGTTTATCCTTGGTCCACCAAGCTTTACACAGAGAAATTAAATTCTTAATACAAAAACTATCTTTTCTTGAAACACACCAATATGGAAAAGCGGCATAACGGTGGTTAAAATCATGGGCACGGCAGCAGAGCTGCCCTGGTTTAAATCTTTGTTAATTTATTTTTTTTTTTTAAGCAGTCTCTACACTGGGCATGGAGCCCAACACGGGGCTTGAACTCACAACCCTGAGATTAAAACCTCAGCTGAGAGCAAGAGTTGGACGCTTAACTGACTGGGCCACCCAGGCACTCCTGCTTTGCTGCTTTAAGGCTGTGATTTTTGGCCAATTCATTAGACTCTGCGCCTCGGTTGGCACATCTGCAAAACGGGCGTGATAATGGTAAGACCTGTCTCTAGAGCTGTTACAATGACGAAGTTACTTAGCCCACGCTGGGTGCTACGGACACTGCCCAGCACGTAGGGCTCGGTCTTGCATTACACACAGACCTTCCCTTCCACGTTACAAAGCTCAGTGAAAGCAAAGGGAAATCAGCTGTTATTTTGGACTATTCTTGCTTAGAAGACTCCTACTTTCTCAAGTATAGGACAAAGAGATTCTGAGAGAGAATGCTTCCCAGGGTAGCTGGGGGGATCTTACTCCGTAATGTTCAGCTCTTTAAGGATGAAGCAGCTTGAATTTTCATGAGCCGTGGGCAGCAGGTGGCGCTGTAAACAAGCGCAGTAGCGGCTTCTCCCCACCCTTCTGCGGCCTCCGGGTGGCTGCTGTCCTGTGCTCGGAGCGGGAGGGACCCAAGCACCCACGTCCATCTGTCTGTCTGCCTGCCTGTCTTTCTTTCTTTCCCTTCATCTTCTCCTCCCTCTCTCCCTGCCTTCCTTCCTTCCTTCCTTCCTCTCTCTCTCTCTCTCTTTCCCTCCAACACATGGGAAATTCAAAGAGGATTCACAGAGATTCAAAGACAGTTGCAAAAACTTGCGGCGTGATTTAACTGTTTATAAGTTAACACTTTACAAAACAGTCCCAGATGCTGTGTTTATCCCCAGACACGTTTGTAGAGCAGTGGGCATGATGTCGTAAGAAATGGGAAATCTCCTAATAGGTGCAAGGCATAATGCAGCTTGCGAATAACTTTCAGAAGGTGACATTTTTTTTAAACCCTCAAGTATAGCAACTTTATGGATAACTTGTTTTGGAGATACAGCCCCATTTGTACGCCTGAGTCCCAAGCCACGTGGAGCCCTGGCTCCCCTTTACCACGCACTGGCAGCACCTTTTCAGTGGAGAAGAGACTGACCACAGACTTAGAACTTAGGGTGCTTGTCTGCACCGTCATCCCAGAGGGGCCAGAGTGTTCCTCGCCGAGAGGAGGGTTTTCCCTGCTGCATAGTTCCCTAGCCCGTCGTCCCTCCACGTGTCCCAGGCCTAGTTTGTCACTCCCTTCTGTCGTGACACTGTCCACTACAGCACCTGCACCAGGGCAGATGTCCCCTTGACGCTTCCTCCTTTGGTCTTCTCAGGAACAGTATTGCCCAGGTCAAATGACCTCAGGAGGCCATGGGAAAGGCTAAGTCAATTAATACTGACTGAACACTGTGGGCGGGGAGCCGTCTGGGTGCCTTCCCTACACCATCTCAGGACAACCTTAGAGCTAGGATCTGTCACCGTTGTGGGGGATGAGGAACAGATGCTCCGAGGTGTTAGTACTTCCCCCAAAGTTAAACAGCCAAAGCCATGTGTTTTTTTCTGTCATCCCCATGGGACTGGCTCCAGGCAGAAGAGAGGTCAGGAGCAGCCCCTGGGATGGAGAGGATCTGCACAGGGATTTCTCCCCTTCAGCCTGGCCGGGTCCGGTCGGGTTTATCAGTGCAGTGCCTCCGAGCCCGAGCTCCTCCCTTCCTTTCCCTTTCCCTTCCCACATTTTTACTTCATTCAGGCCTTTATTGCCCTTTTCCTGGTATAGTCCAGACTTTGGAAGCTGCTGGCCTAGGCTTTGATCCTAGCCTGCCTTTTTTCCGGGTGTGCAGTCTTTGGAAAGTGGCTTTGGAAAGTGTCTGACCTCAGTTTCCTTATTTGCAAGTCACAGATAACAATGCCTTTTGGGGGCACCTGGGTGGCTCAGTGGCTGAGCATCTGCCTTTGGCTCACGTCATGATCTTGGGGTCCTGGGATCAAGTCCCACATTGGACTCCCAGTGAGGAGCCTGCTTCTCCCTCCACCTGTGTCTGCCTCTCTCTGTGTCTCTCTCATGAATAAATAAATCTTTAAAAAAATGTCCTCTTGGGGAGTGATATTGTTAAGGATGGAATGAAACCACATACGTATTTATGGAGCTTACAGAAGTCCCCTTCTCTCCCTTTCGCCCGGATTGCCCATTGATTCATTTGTTCTACAAACATGTACGTGCACTCATGATGCACCAGGAACACTTCCAGGCACTTAGGACACAGCAGTAAGTAGGACAGACCTGCTCCCCGCACTCAGAGAGTCCGATTCATGGGGGAGACAGGAAGTAAACAATAAGCTACATAAAAGTATAATTGCAGATGGTGCTAAATGCTGGAGGAAAATAAAGCAAGGCTGGAGATCTCTGAGCATCCTGTTTCCTGTGCCCAGAGTGCCCAATCCCCATTTCTGCCCCTGTTCAACCCTTGCCCCCATTATTATTATTATTATTATTATTATTATTATTATTATTCATGAGAGACACAGAAGCAGAGATACAGGCAGAGAGAGAAGCAGGCTCCAGGCAGGGAGCCCAATGTGGGACTCGATCCCGGGTCCTCGGGATCACACCCTGGGCCAAAGGTGGCACTAAACTGCTGGGCCCCCCAGGCTGCCCCCCTTCTTGCCCCCTTTAGACGATCATCTTTGTGAAGTCGGCCCGGTTCGCCGTCACACCTCCTCCTCATGCCTTCCTTCGACTTTCCCATCGGTTTGTCTAAATGTGGCCGTGAGGCGGGGGACAACCACTTCCTCTTGCTCATTGTTGCATTTTTCCAAACCATTGTCCATCATGGAAGTTTCTTGGATATTCTGAAGGGGAAAACTGACACCCTCACCCCCCCACGCGACTGCCCCATGTGCCAGTTCCCAAGTGGCAAACAGGGGGAGCACTGAGAGAATGGGGGGCAGGGGGCGGGCATCCCGGCACCTCCAGGGGATCAAAGGAGCAAACTTCCAAACGAATGACAAAATGAAACATCACACCGTGGGATGTGCGCACGCGCGCGTGTGTGTGTGTGTGTGTCTGTCTGTCTGTCTTAGCGGTAGCAGTGAAGGCGGGTAGGGGAGGAAAACCGACATTTCCTAGCAGGAGGGATACTGGTTCTTTTTCCTCTAAGAAGCCCCAGAAGGCTTCCTGCAGGAGGCCACATTCCAGGGGCCGCTGGAAGGAGGGCTGGGCATCAAGGGGACGCGGTGGCCGGTGAGCCAGCCAGGCCCCCCCTGCGCCACCACGAGGGCAGGCTCGCCCTTTTCATCAGACACTCAGGGTCTCCCTGGGGTCCTTATCAGTCCCTGAAAAGTAGCCACGCCGGCCCCTGGAACTGGGTTTTTGGACTCCCCCACTGCTCCATCTCCACGGGGTGAAGAGGCGCCGGTGGGCCGGGGCGAGTGATGTGTCGCACCTGCCACAGAGCTCTTCCCAGCCACCGGGTGGGCAGGGAGACTTCTCGGTTCTGCTCCATACGTCATGCCACCTGAGGCAAAGACTAAATCTAGCCATGCTGACTTAGCTCCCAGGTCGCGGGAAGGGGTCACCCAGCTGCCGCCGGGCCCCCCGCAGGATCCGAGCTTGCGGGGAATGCCAGCTGAGTCCTGTCCTAGCTCCTACCAAGACAGAGTTCCAGCTGTCCCCTGTAAAAAGACAGCTCTGTGAGTGAAGGGAGTGTGGTACTTTCCTCACGCGCCATCAGAACAAAGCCAGGTGATGCTACTATATTGCTAGAATGTTCCTGCAAATTCCCACCAAGCAGTTAACCAGCCCTTTATGTTGTCCTTCCTTGGGGAGCTCCTGGGGGAAGGCAGAGCAAACCGTTTCCAGGAAGAGAACGTTGATGATTTATTCTGGATTTGGAGGATATTGAGGCCAGGGTTGGAGAAGAGGCAACAGCAGCCAAAGGGAAAGCATTCTGAGGGCTTGTTCTTTCCAGATTGGAAAAGGTATGGCAGTGACGCCCCCACCTGCCCCCACACAGGCTGGAAGCAACGCCACTGCCCCCTTCAAGGGCTCACACGGGCCTGGGAAACGAGCAAGTCAACAGGCCAGAGTAACTGACAGCCTTCCCCTAAATATCGTAGGCTCTAGAAGACCCCAGGATCTTTGCACGAACCTAAGACTGGCACTGAGCTTCTAGTCAACTAAGGAAGGATGAGGTTCAGAGCAGATTAAACCTATTGTGGAGAAGTAAAATGAAATATGTTGCTCATGCTCCTAAATTTTATGGAACAGGACGTATATTTGAATCAGAATATAGGTCTAGCGCCCCACACACTCACCCTGGGAGTAAACTAGAGGGCAGAACTGGGCAGCAAACCCCCAGGCAGGACTCCAGTCGCCTTCTTCTCAACCTTCTAAAAGGAAGGTGGGCATGAGTTGGAGGAGAAGGATGGGGGGCAGCATTCTGGAATGGGGAGTGTATTCGTTTGCTGCCACAGCGAAGTATCACAGGGAAGGTCACTTAAATAGAAATGTATTTTCAATTCTGGAAGCTGAAAGTCCAAGATAAAGGGTTGGTTTCTTCTGAGGCCTCCCTCCTTGGTTTGCAGATGGCCATCTCCCCTGTGTGTCTACAGATGGGCTTTCCTCTGTGTCCTAGTCTCTTCTTACAAAGACATAAGTCATAAGGGGTTAGGGCCCGCCCGAAGGACCACATGTTACCTTAATTGCTTCTTTAAAGGTCCTGTCTCCAAGTTAGTTACATTCTGAAGTGCTAGGGGTTAGGGCCTCAACTATGGACTTGGCAATGGGGAAGCCACAGTTCAGCCCTTGACAGGCAGCCGAACCCCCTTTCTGCTCAGAAAGGATTAAGATCCTCTTTGGATTAAGATCCAAAGACGGATTCACCAGTTTATCTGGAGGGAGCCACACCTCCAGGAGGAACTGACTTCTGGAAGAATTCAATACAGGCCGCCGTGGGTACAGTTACTAGAAAATGAAACTGAGAATTTGTCTCCACATTTACTTTTTGTTACTCCTGCAGCGGGTTGTAGCACAAGGGCGCCACCCCATAAGTCAGCCCTGTTTGTCTCCACCCACCCGTTCCATTCCGCTGCCTGTGGAGAGCCTGGGAGAACCACTGTGAGGTTTCACTGCTCTCCTTCTCCAGCCACCCTAAGGAAATGTTTGGGGGAGCGTCCTTGCCAAGGGCTGCAGTATTTCGCAGCATAAAAATACCCAAATCTCTTCGTAAGCAAATAACCTTCAAGACCATGTAGTAGGAAAAGCTGGCCCTAGGAGAGTGGGAGGGGTAGCTGGTCCCCATAAGAGTTATTGCCTCCGCCCAGGGGGCTAACCTGGATGGACTACATCTATGGCCCATCAGTGGGTGGCTCAGCTTCCCTGTGGGTTCTGATGAAGGGGTGGGGGGTCCCAGTAGATGAGAAGTGATCAACAGGAGGCGTTCATTCTCCTGGTGCCTCCCTGCTGGGTGCAGGTGGGCAGCAGGCCTTTCTCTCCTGCCGCACCCCACTGCCTGGGTTCCCTTCCCCCTTCCCTTGCCCATGGGGCATTCCACCTTGCAGGTTGCCCCTAACCACCACCTACCTTTGTGAATAGACATGTTTTATTAATCTCGCCTTAACAACTCATTCAAACGTGCCATCTGTTCCCCCCAGGACGACTCCGAACTCTCCTACATGCCAGGCAGTGTTATGAATATAAATCTTCTGGGCTGTGGTTTCTTTTAGAGCTTTATCAAGATAATAATTTATCGGACAGCCCGGGTGGCTCAGCGGTTTAGCACCACCTTCGGCCCAGGGCGTGATCCTGGAGACCCGGGATCGAGTCCCACGTCGGGCTCCCTGCATGGAGCCTGCTTCTCCCTCTGCCTGTGTCTCTGCTTCTCCCTCTCTCTGTGTCTCTCATGAGTAAATAAAGAAAATCCTTTAAAAAAATAAAAGTAAATAATAATAAAAGGATAATAACTTATCTATTATCCAATTCACTCATTTAAAGTCAACAATTCGGTTGGCTTCAGAACATTCACAGATATGGGCAGATGTCACCCCAGTCAATTCCAGAACATTCGCATCACTTCGAAAGGAAATCCCATTTCCTTGGGTACCAACGCTCTCCCCTCACCCTCCCCATCCTCCCCCCTCAGCCCTAACCACCACTAATACATTTTCTACCGAATGCCTTATTCTGGACATTTCACATGGACAAACTCATGTTGCGTGGGGTCTTGTGTGCCTGGCTTCTTTCACGTAGCATCACGTTTACAAGGTTCTTCGCATTATAGCGCTTGTCAGTACTTCAGGCCTTTCTGTGGCTAATAGTCCCCGACACGGGTACACAGGCTTTCACTTATCCATTCATCAGTTGATCCATTCTACCTTCCGGCGGTTACAAATAATGCTGCTGTGAATATTTAGGTACAAGTCTTGTGTGGACATATGTTTTCCTCTCTCCCAGACTGGAATTGCTGACTCATAGGGAAACTATATTTAGTCATTGGAGGAACTGCCAGACTGTCTTCCAGAACAGCTGCACCATTTTATGTCTCTGCTGTAATAGAACTGGAGGGTTCTGATTTTTTTTTTTTTTACATCCTCACCAATACTTGTTATTATCTGAATTCTTTATGCTCTCCATCCTAGTGGGTGTGAAGTGGCATCTCGTCGTGGTTCTGATTTGCATAACGGTGGCAAACATCTTTCTCTGTGCCCGTTGGCTTCTATGTCTTCTCTGACGCTCCCAGCTGCTTCGTGGCACAGGTGGGCTATTCCCTCCATTTTACAGATGAGAAGAATAAGGCACAGAGAGGTGAAGCGGCTTACCTAAGGTTTACAGCCGAGGAGGGCGAGGCTAGAACATGAACTCTAGGGTTGGCTTCCACGCTCCTACGTGCTATGCCACCTGCCTTTGCGTAAAACAAGAGGATTTGGAGAATAGCAGAGCAAAGAGGCTGAGGGGCTCAAGGCCTTTCAAAGAGAAGAACTGATTATCTACTACTCACTTTTATTATTTTATAATTTGAGGTTTTTATTTTTATTTTTTTTAGGATTTTATTTAAATTTCAGTTAACATGCAGTGTCATTTGAGTTTCAGGTGTACAATATAGTAACTCACTTCCATACCCCACCTGGTGCTCATCCCAGCAAGTGCACTCCTTAATCCCCATCACCAATTTCTCCCCTACCCCACCCACCTCCCCTCTGGTAACCATCAGTTTGTTCTCTATAATTAAGAGTCCGTTTCTTGGTTTGTCTCCTTCTCTGTCACTTTTTTCCCTTTGCTTATTTGTTCTTAAATCCCATATATGAGTGAAATCATATGGTATTTGTCTTTCTCTGGCTGACTTATTTCACTTGGCGTTATACCCTCCAGGTCCATCCATGTTGTAGCAAATGGCAAGAGTTCATTCTTTTTTTATGGCTGAATAATATCCCATTGTGTATATATACACCACATCCTCTTTATCCATTCATCAGTTGATGGACACTTGGGCTGCTTCTATATCCTGTAGAAGCTTCTATGGTAGATAATGCTGCTAATAAACATTGGGGTGCATAAATCTCCTTGAACTAGAATTCTTGTATTCTTTGGTCAAATACCCAGTCGTGCGGTTGCTGGATCAAAAGATAGTTCTATTTTTAGCCTTTTGAAAAATCTCTGTGCTGTTTTCCTCAGCGACTACACCAGTTTGCATTCCCACCAACAGTGCACGAGGCGTCCTTTTTCTCCACATCCTTGCCAACACGTGTTGTTTCTTGTGTTGTTGATTTTAGCTATTTTGAACAGGGGTGAGATAATATCTCATTGCAGTTTTGATTTGCATTTCCCTGATGATGAGTCATACTGAGCATCTTTTCATGTGTCCGTTGGCCGTTGGTATGTCTTCTTTGGAGAAATGTCTGCTCATATCTTCTGCCTGTTTTTAAATTGGATTATTTGGTTTTTGGGTGTTGAGTTTTAGAAGTTCTTTATATATTTTGGATACTAACCCTTTATTGGGTATGTCATTTGCGAGTATCTTCTCCTATTCCATAGATTATATTTTAATTTCGTTGATTGTTTCCTTTGCCGTGAGAAGTTTTTTTATTTTGATGTAGTCCTAATAGTTTATTTTTGCTTTTGTTTCCCTTGCCTCAGGAGACATAGCTAGAAAGAAGTTGCTATGGCTGATGTCAAAGAAGTTACTGCTTATGCTCTCCTCTAGGAGTTTTATGATTTCAGGTCTCACATTTAGGTCTTTAAACCATTTTGAGTTTATTTTTGTGTATGGTATGAAATAGTGGTCCAGTTTCATTCTTTTGCATGTGATTGTCCAGTTTTCCCAACACCATTTCTACTACTCAGTTTTAAACGGTTTATGTTGCAGGGCGCCTGGGTGGCTCAGCAGTTGAGCATCTGCCTTTGGCTCAGGACATGATCCCCGAGGTCCAGGGATAGAGTCTCGCAGGGAGCCTGCTTCTCCCTCTGCCTGTGTCTCTGCCTCTCTCTGTGTCCTTCATGATTAAATAAATAAAATCTCTTTAAAAATTAAATAAAATAAAAATAAACGGTTTATGTTGCTGCATATAAATCTCCTTCATCTCCATGTTTGAATGGTTATTTTGTGGGGAGGGGGCCAAGTTCTCCCACGCTTGGGTCAAACCCAGGGTGAGAAGAAAGGAATGGCCGTTAGATATAGGGCAGAGAACAAGGACTCAGCAGGGCCAGAACGTTGGTGCCAGAGCCGAACAAGATCATGTAGGTCCCCTAATAACTCACAGAAATTTGGGAAGAGGGGTCTAGTTTTTGAATAATCCATACAGTTCAAACAAACCTGATTTGGATCTGAAGGGGCCGGGAGACCCCAGCTGGGTTTCATCCGTAAAGCAGTTTCACAGAAGTGTGGCCAGATTTGCCTGCCCCTCCTCTCAGCTCCACCCCACCCAGTTCTTAGCCTCTTATCCAAACAAACACATGGGTGCCAAAGCCCTGTCCTTCCTCCTTCTCTGCTTGTTTTAACACCGTATCCCCTGGCCTGCTCTCTGACCTTGAAGAGACCGTAAAATCAGCATCACGCCCCTCAAATATTCCTCAAAGATGGGCCTACAAGATTTCGGAGGTTAGAGGACAGCCTGTTTAGGAGCTTTCTCCCCCAAACTCATCCCAGGAATCTTCTTCCTTTTACTCTGGGTGCTGCCCCCGCCCACACATGCACATGCATACACACGTGCGCACACACACACACACACACACTCCTCCTGGCTCACGGCCACAGCGCCTGATGATTCTCTCTGATGTGAGAAAAGAAGGCAACAAGAAGGACGGAATGAGTCTGTGAATCAAGGCATATTTTCTGAAATTCCATTCTGCATCCCCAACATCCGTCCGCCGATTCATCAAGAGGAGCAGCGAGAGTTTAGGAATGATGGACAGTCCTCTGAGGAAGCAATGCCAGGAGCATGATGAGCAGAAATGCTGAACAAGATGCTGGCTGGAGGGGAAATCAATCTCCCAGGCCGATGAGTTTGGGAGAGCGCCAAGACAGGCAGAAACCTGTTACGGCCACAGTCATCCTTCTCCCTACCTTTTCTTCTAGAGCCTAGAAAAAAATCAGATAAGCTACCCGGTCTGAACATACCAGAGCAATGTCTCAACACAGGTGACTATTATTAAAAACTGCGCTTGACTCATCTCCCCAGGTGGCCTGGACCATATGTTAGGACAGGGGCCGTGACCTTTCTTCTGTCATTCATGGACTAACCAGGACAACCCGGAGCGCAAAAGGTCACCAAGCAACTTGCTGAAGTGAATCGGCTTCGAAGTAGAAATGAAAAGAGCTTTCTTTTATTGTTTATTATTATTATTATTATTATTATTATTATTATTATTATTTTTAACACAGAGACTTGGTCTAATCTGTCAGCCGAGAAATGAAAGCCAGATGAGTCCAATTCGTTATGATGCATGGAAAATAGGACGGCTAACTGCAGACAGGGAAGCCACAGTGAATCTGGGAAGAGGGGTTTCTCTAGAACGTTAGAAACGTGACTCTCACACAGACGTCTCGTCAAAGATTGATTCAGTTCATTAGTGAGGGAGCCAGCAGGATGCCGAAGCCGAATCAAGGGAGGATGCAAGAGACTGTTTTATGTGATGCTGAAGGAAAGGGTACGAAAGGAGGTTCTGGAAGTCAGATAAAACTGGTTAACATCCTACGAGTGGTAAGATCGGACCCTTTGGGGTTATGCCGGCTATTTGATGACATTTATTTGCATTTCTACTGAATAAACGTCATCTGCAACTTGGCGGTGTTCTCAAGTTAGCACTGAAGTCTGCAGAGCCTGAAGTTTGCAGAGCCGGGGCCCTCAGCTTTCGTCATTAGTAGATCCCAGTTCCTCCCCTGGAGCACTGGGGGGGCCTCAGGTGGAGGACACATGGGGTGGCCCAACATCAAATGGCACACACAATAATTTTGGCATTGTTTCCAAGTTTGGGATGATTTTCCGTAGCGCGCAGCTCTGTGTGTGTGACAACATCGGCTGGTGAAGAAGTCACCCTGCCCTGGGCACGTGCAAGGCCAGCAAATGGTTTTCAGAAGAAGTTTCCTCACCCAAACCGCAAAGCCCGCTTACTCTTCCTCCCTGCCCTCTTTTGCCATTTTTAACCTTCCTCCATGTACCCCCGTTGCGTGGCAATAACCACCTACAGGGAGTGGATAGACTCCCCTCTCTCTGACTTATTCTAAGCCCCCGATTTATAAGCCAGTGTTTTCTAGCATGAACGCACTTGTTTAGCATGTGTTTGTCTTCCTTTTGCTTCATCCCTCACAGGCCAAAGGCCTTTTCTCTGGGCCCCAGTCAGGTTTGGGTTGGCCGTGCCAGAGCCACCCACTACAGCGGCTGTGTTTATAGGCCAGCGGAATCTGCTTGTTGAATGACTTGGAGCACATCCCTGCCCTGTTGAACTGGGGTTAATAAACTCAGCAATGGAGCTTTGGAGGCTTCACCGTCCACCTCTGAGGGCATGGCTCGGGAGGGGCCCAGACTCACCTCGATGGCACACTCATGCTGGCACCGGGAGGAGAGGATTAGCACTTGAAGTGTCATTGCTACCTGCTGTGCCAGCTGGGGATAAAAAAAAAACAACAACAACAACAACACAACAGCATTTCAATTGTTGAGTCCCATGAGCTACTACGAGCCCTCCAGCCCCTTCAGAGTCCTCTCTGCTGGTTCCAGGGCACCGCAGGAAGCATTTCACATGGGTATCTAGAATCGTCTTCTGGGTTATCGCTAGCATCTGTCCTTAATCTCCAGTCCTGCCCCAGCTTGCTGGGCTGAGCTCTATTAGAGAGCTCACCCGTGTCTGCAGGGCCACGTGGAACAACTGCAGGCCACCATGCACTGAGCCAAAGTCACCAGCGGCTGGGCCACACGGCTCCTGTGCTGTCTTATGCCCTCCAGGCCCTTGCCCGAACCCACTCAGTCTGCATTCCTTCCTTATTGCAGCCCTTCCTCTCGAGGACTCAGGCACGGGTCCCTATTGCCTGGGGAGGGAGGACCACCTGCCCCTCTCATGGGAACCCAGATTGGTGCCATTCTACACTCTGCTCCTTAAGTGAACTCTTTCCTGGAGGCTCCTGGGAAAGGCCCCTTAGGAGGCCCGTGCATGATTCTCCAAACATGCCCCAGGTCACCTGAATGCAAGGGGACAAAGCTTTGATTCAGGCTGAGACCCTGTCACTCCTTCAAATAGACATGTGTGGAAAAACATGACTTATCCATCAGCTCTGACAGGGAGCTCAAGAATATTGATTTAGGGCAAGCCAGGTAGCTCAGTGGTTTAGCACCGCCTTCAGCCCAGGGCGGGATCCTGGGGTCCTGGGATCGAGTCCCACACTGGGCTCCCTGCATGGAGCCTGCTTCTCCCTCTGCCTGTGTCTCTGCCTCTCTCTCTCTCTCTCATGAATAAATAAATCTTTAAAAAACAATAAAATAAAAAATAAAAAAAGAATATTGATTTGGCAAAGCAGAGGAACACAGGAGATGGTTTCCTGACTTTTCTGAATCAGATCCTCAGAGTGAGCTTTTGTTTTACAGGCGAAGAAAGAATGGGCTAGTCAAGAAGAGAAGCGACCTTGGAGACCTAGAGTACCGTCTCAGCTCTATGGGTAGAGTCTGGGCAAGTCACTTCCTCTTCCCGGCCTCACGTTCCTCACATATAAAACCAGACTGCTGCTCTGTCTAGACCAGGGATCAGCAAACCTCTTCTGTAAAGGGCCAGAGAGTAAATATTTTAGGCTCTGCAGATCATATGGTCTGTGTCACAACTACTCAGCTCCATAGTTGTAGCATGAAAGCAGCCACAGAAGATGTGTTGTTGTGTTCCAATAAAGCTTGACTCATAAAAGCAGGCGGTAGACTGGATTTGGCCCAAAACTGCAGTTTGTGAAGCCCAGGTCTAGATGATCTCCAAAGGCCCATAAAGTCTCAAGAATTTCCTTAGATTAAATTTTTTTTTTTTTGTAAAGATTGTATTTATTTACTCATGAGAGACTCACAGAGAGAGGCAGAGACACAGGCAGAGGGAGAAGCAGGCTCCATGCAGGGAGCCCGACGTGGGACTCGATCCCAGGACTCTGGGATCACAACCTGAGCCAAAGGCAGACGTTCAACCGCTGAGCCACCCAGGTGCCCGAATTCCCTTAGGTCAGAAGTGAATTTCTTGGACAGCACGCATACAGTACATTTAAATATAAAATCTCAAATATAACAGTTTAGTCGTTATTTTCGATAACGTCTTTCCTTCTCTCTCCTCCAGTGATAAATTTAATTTCAGCATCTTATCGAGAGCCTAGAACGTGCCAGGTGGTGCCCATACCGTTGGGGAATCTAACAATGCACACGACGAGATCATACACCTCAAGTTATTCACAGTGCAGGGAAAGAGGCATGCATGGAGCTCCGTAATTGCAAAACCCTTACAGTGACTGCTGTGATCATGCCATCATCAATGATCAAGACTTAGGTTCCATCGCATCCCAATTTCAGAGGCAAGAGGGCACCAGGGTCAAGGACGTTGCAGGGAAACATGTGTAGGTTATACAGAATGCTGGGGGAGCATCTGAAGTGCCTTTCTGTGAGAAGTGATGGGGCTGTGACCTCGCAGAGAAGTTGTGACCCAGAGAGGGACTGGTCCTCGGAGCAAGGCCGTGACAGGGTGCGCTTGAATCCGGACTGGTGGTCGTTTGTGCTAAAAGTCAGACCTTTGTTCCAGTGCAAAGAAGTGAAGAGTAGCTTGTGGCGCAGAACTGATGCAGAAAGCACTGGTCCTGCAATGCGGTACGTGACATTCCGTGTGAACAGGACACACCAGGGACAGCCGTCTTGTCACATTCCCACAGCATGGCCCCCACCTCCACAAAGCTTTGCGTTTCTTGGTATATTTCTTTTTTTCAGGAAGGTGAAGAGACTGGTAGAGGAGATGCTTTGACCACTAGCAAGTCACTGTGCCTAGAGTTTGGTCCTTGACACATTTATTCCTAAAATGTCATCATGACTTGATATATCCTTCCCCTAAAAGCCTGCAGGAAACGCGAACTTCCTTTGACAATGTGGCTGGCTGGAGCCAAAGGCTCATCTTCGCCAAGTCTTGAGTAGCCACATGGATTGGAGGAGCAACAGTGCAGTTAATTCAAAACACTCTCAACCTATTTCTAGTCGCCTTTGGGAGGTAGTACATTTATGCAAGAGTGAATTTACATTTTTCCTATTTATAGAATTGCAGAAGCTTAGAGTTCTACCAGGCCCCCTCATTTTACAGATGCTGTGAAAGGAACATTTAGAGAAGGGACATTAAGAACTTCCTTACGGTCACAGAGTTCATGGAAGAACCAAAATTAGAACCTAGGTCTTCTGATGCCAAAGTTAGAACTCTACGAACCACGGTAAGGACTGCGTCTTACACTGTGACTCGGTGTGTGTGCAGGGGCACCCCTACGAGTATAAACTGGCATTTTCTGTTCTTTGTTCCTCAATTGTTTCCTTTTATTTTATTTTTTTATACATTTATTTTTTATTGGTGTTCAATTTGCCAACATATAGAATAACACCCAGTGCTCATCCCGTCAAGTGCCCCCCTCAGTGCCCGTCACCCAGTCACCCCCACCCCCCGCCCACCTCCCCTTCCACTACCCCTAGTTCGTTTCCCAGAGTTAGGAGTCTCTCATGTTCTGTCTCCATTTCTGATCAATTATTTCCTTTTGGGGAGTGCTAGTCATGGCCCACTCGGTTGACTTCACAACCCACTGAAAGATTTCGGCTCAGCTCAGTTTTTGATTAACCCTGCTTTCTCATATGCCGTTAGAAGCATACACCAAATGGGAAGGAATACTTTCTTACCACACTGTGGACAAATATTTCCCTTTGAAAGATCACATTTCTGTGCCTCTTTTCATAGGTGAATGGGAAGAATTTGTGGCTATTTATTTGGTTTTCTTGGGGAAAAAAATTTAAATATGCATACAGGGAGTCACAGATCTGTCAAATATTTTCAAACCATGTTCCAAACTTGCTTTCTCCACAAATTCTTTCCAGTCTAAACCCATCAGGCTCTGATCCTCTCAACACTGATATGCGTTTTTTGTTTTGTTGGGTTTTTTTTTTTTTTTTTTTTTTTTTTTGCGATATATTCCATCACTAATCCTAAACCTTATCCTTAGGCCTTTCCTTTTAAGAAAATTTGGGGTAAAAATCCCATTGGTGCCTGGGAGACTCTTGCCCTGATTGTCCCGAGTCTAGGAGTGGGGATGGAAGCTTATATGCATGGTGTAAAATGACATGTCATCCATACAGATCAAAATTCTGTATATCTGAGTGCTAAAAATAGGAATGCAACAAAAATGTCAAAATCAAGCTGCTCCAGAACGGGGCCCAGGCTTTGAAAAAACATACATAATTCGATTTCCAGTGCAATTTTAGCAACTTTTCGGCCTCTGGACAGTAGAGCCCCAGCTGGATTCAGTCTCCTGCTAGTCCTCCACTGCAAACGTCCTTCAGAGTTATACACTCCCAGCAAGGATACCTTCGAAATTCATTTTGTTTTCTCAGTCACTGGGGCTGCAGGAGGTCATGGCTAGGGGCAAGGAGCAGAAGGGAGAAGCACAAGAAGCAAAAAGTTTGAAAAATCCTTGTACTGGAAACTCCTGCTACAAATTGAAGAATCACAGCCTGAGACCGTGGGTGGACTCACAGAAGACCCTAAAAAATAGCCCTTGGGCCTGATCTGTCTCCTTTCCCCGCTTCAACTGTTCTTTCCTAGGGTGCTTTCAGTTTCCTCCTTTACCAAGACACAACAGCAGAAAGAAGGGAGCCAGGAAGGCAGAGGCCAAATGCTCTTCTCAGCGGCTGCCCCAGCCCTGCTCTGACAACTAGCTGATGAGAAAATGGCTCCTAATTAAATCACTTCATAAAAAAGAGACCATTTTCCATCTGAATGCACTCCACAGTTCTCATGTCGGGTAATTTGTTGCTCAAATAAGCCAGAGAGGTTGAACTCCAAGATTGCAGCGGCTGACGGTCCACAGAAACAGGGACCATGTTTTGGCAATGCCCTCACCCCGGAGAGGGTAGCGAGGAAAACTGACAAATGATAAATCTCCTTATAAGGAGTCTGCTCACTGGAGACCTGGGGGCTGAGATTTGTGTTTCCCAGTCTGTAGGCTCAGCATGATTCCGTGCCACTAAGACAACATAAAAACAAAAACCAGAAAAAGCTCTTTCGCCTTTCAGTACCTGAAAAATAAGCAGGAGAGGACTTCCCTTTTGCAGATCTGGCTGTGATGGAGAAGGAGGGTAGGGTGCTCCTTCCATCCTATTTGGACAGAAGCATGGAGTATCTCCACCTTCATTAAGCCCCATGGTTTAGGACAATCAGCCGAGCGATGACACCCAGTTAGAGACTGTGGGCTCTGAAGGTAGACCAAGTGTCCCTTCCAACTCTAACGCTTCCCAGCTGAGTGACCTTGGACAAGCTGTGGCAATAGTCTAAGCCTCATTCTTCTCATCTGTCAAAATACAATAATAATATCTACCTCTTGGGGTGCTGGTGAAGAGTAAAAAAGATCCTATGTGTAGAGCACATATGTCTGGCAAGAGAAAGCCCTCGTGAAACAGAGAGAAAAAGTGTTTTCTACTTTACAGTTGAAGAAACGAAGGATCGGAGAGCTGAAGCAGCTGGCCAAGGTCATCAAACCTGTGAGTGCTAAGGTCAGGATTCTGTTTCACCCTAAATCCAGCAACACAGTTCCATTGTTGGTACAGATGGAAGCAAGCATTTAAATGCATACAATGTTGAGGGACCTTGGGTGGCTCAGTCGGTTGAGCATCCAACTCTTGATTTCAGCTTGGGTCATGGTCTCACGGTCTTGGGGTCGAGGCCCATTGCAGGCTCTGCACTCAGCAGGGAGTCTGCTTGAGACCCTCGCTGTCCCTCCACCCCTCCCCTTGCTCCAAGTCCTCTCTCTCTTTCTCAAATACATAAATAAATCTTTTAAAAATTCACACAATTTTATTGGCTGTGGACTGAGCAGAACCATTTCTGACATACTTGTCTAGGGCAGGGCAACCACAGAGTATACAGATTATACTCCTTAACGTATGTCTTGGCAAGGATGAGGCCAATTCCTTTGGTTCTTGGGCCGATCTTGCTCAAGGATTCCATTCTTCAGACTGCCTGAGCCCCTTTCTCTCTGAACTCCAGAATTTTGGTCTCTTGGGTTCCACAGCCAGCCTCTGCTACTTTAGCATCTAAAAAAGATTCGCTTATTTTCCTGAGACCCGAAAGAAAATTGGTGGTCCTGGCTCCCTGCCTTCTGACCTCCACTTCTCTCTCTAGTTTCCATTGTGGTTTGGTTTCAGTGGAAAATTCCACTGCAGCCTTGTATGGATGAATGCAGCCTTGTTAATTATATTGAATCTACAGAGATCAATTTTTATAACTCTAACAGGGTTAGCCCCTGAGTTCCTGTGACTGTTAGATGATCATGGCCCCGTTCCTCTGGGTACAGGGGCCCCTCAGGGAGGCTAATTGATGGAGACCAATCATCTGTCATGGGTCATTTCTATCGTGCTGGAAAATAGAAATGTATGGCTTTGATCAATGTCTTTCCTTAGGGCTCAGCATCTCCTGGCTCCCTTCTCCTGTTGGCACTCGGAGGCAGCAGCATTTTCCCCCTTTCTATTGGAATAAATTCTTCCTTGCCACTCTTTCTCTGAGGGCCTTGACTGCAAACGAAATCAGAAACTATAGCACAGTTTGGGCTGTGTATTGTTCTCTTTCTCTCTCATTCTGATTTCCTTGCTCTCTTCTTCCTGCCTCTCTTTCCTCCTCTCCTTCTTATCTTTTCTCTCCCTCCACTTTCCTTGCTTTCTTCATCTTTCTTCCTCCTAGCCTTCCTCCTTCTGTCTACCCTCCTCCCATCCTCTGTGTGTTGAATTCTCCTCAATTAAATACAAATTGATTAGGTACCCACTTGATCGGGTAAGGTAACTAAGCACTCAAAAATGAGCTAATCTCTGCCTTCAAGGAACCTATGGCTCAGTAGAAGCTTCCTAGTAGAAACTTCCTATATTGCTTTCTTGTTCCCAATTTATATGGAGGATTGAAAAATCTAGATATTATTTGGGGTTAGTAAAGACTGTCTTGTTGCGACGATTGTGTGTGGATTAATCATTTACACTTACTGTGAATTAACCAATAGAATTGCTTTCTTATATAACAAGCAGCTGTTGGGCAGCTGCCCTATAAGAATAAAGATTCTGGTTGGAAAAGTAGAAGTAGAGAATTTGGGATCATAAAACAATTTTGGAGGTTGGCAGCCTCAAGAAAGCACTTTGAAGAACGTAAAGACACTGTTCACTAAGATACAGATTCTTTTCACCCAAGGCTTATCAAACATCTCTGTGACCTATAGTTGTAATTTAAGCCAAGGCCAAATCAGAGTATTTCAAGGATTAGAATTTTTTATTTCTTCTGCTGTAAAAATCTTGGAGCCTACTCTCAGCAACAACAGTGGAACTTGCTTCTCCTGCTAGACTGTAAGGCCCATGAAATTAGGACCTGTCTTGTCCCTAACTGTGCTCACTGCCCAAAACAATGCCTAGTCTACATATAGTAGGTGTTCAATAGAGAATGAATGAATGAATGAATGAATGGGGTGACAGTAGGGTATAAATGCTACAGGGGTATAAAGGAGGAGAAATTTCTATCAGTTGAAAGATTTGGTTTAGAAAGAGCTTCATGGAGTAGGTAGCAACAGAGTCAGTGGACTGTTTGCCTGGAGCTCAAGGACAACTGGGGAGGAAAGTAACTTTGCTGAGAACAACAGGGAACATAACCAGCTAGAACAAAAACACTTTGTAAGCATGAACACTTTCACAATTAGCCCTTTCTTGAACACCATGGAAAGTACAGTCAGATGTGTGCATATGTGTGGGTTGGTAGGATGATTTTACCTACTTTCTGACCAGTCTGGGAACTGTCCTGAAAATGGAGGCAGCTTCAGGGCAAGAATAGATTGCCAGGGGCACTTGCCTGGTGGGTCACATCATGCTCCACAGGACACAGCCACCCACCGAGGGCTCCACTGGTTACTGGAACTCTCACAGAGGATGACAGGTACTGTGTTTCTGAACGGTTCTCATTTCTCCAGTCCAGGAACCCTCCCTAAATTTGTTCTAAGGGGTTGTGCCTCCCCAGAATGAGAGATGGAGGTGACCATGCAGCTCTTCTTTCAGGAAAGTCTTCCCAACCCAGGGTGCCATGGGTGTGGGTGGGGATGATTCAGCCCCAAGGCAGGGAGGAGACCAAATGTCCTTCAGGGAACCCATTTAGCCTGAGAATCCAGGATTATCAAGGGCGAGTGGCTGCATAATGATGACCTATTTTTCAGCTCCCTGAGTGATGGCAGGTGTAGTTAATGCGGCAGTCTTTCATCTTCTGCTGTGTATCACCATCCCCGCCCCCCACCCCCCCACCTAGACCTAGAGATTATTCCTTCCTTCCTGGTGTCCTTTTTCTTTGTCTCAGAATTAACGAGATGTCATGAGTCTGCCATACATCACCCTATCAGTAGCAAGTGGTGACTTCTGATTAGTGGGATACTACAGGAGCAGCGGGAGGGACCATGGCAACACTGGCTCCTCTGCCCGGCAGCCCTGTCGTCCCTTGGAGACCGGCATTCTGTCTGTGTCAACAAGAATTTGTCTGGGGATTATTCATGTAGCTGGACCTAATGAATTCAGCTGTTTGCTAGAGCAGCAAATGGGTTTTTTGCCAGTGATATTAGGATCAAGCTGAGTAATAGGATGTGTCCATACCAGAGTAATGTCCATTTATTAGCTTCTGTGGGAACACACACATTAAGGAAATCACATTTTGCATGGCTCTGTAGCTGAGGGAGCTGCTTGTTAAAAATTTCCACTCAAGCAACCTCGAGCTAAGGATTTGTATTCCAAAGAGCTGGACCTATTTCACCAAAAATATTTACTTGAGAAGTAGAAAAATCCTACAAGCATAATGAGCACGAATGACTGCCTTATATAAAATCTCTATATGGGAAAGTTAACCTCAGTCGAGGGGAAAAGCTGTAGGTCTGCGGAGAGGGCAACTCGGAGCAAATGGCTGACACATGCTGTCTCTCAACACAATGTCAATTGGCTTTTTTTTAACAGTGACCTCAGATCGACTTTAATGGCCTGTAAGGTTACACTGGGAGCAAGAAGAGATGTCTAGGCCATTGGGAGCAGTAGCTGCCTACTTCATTGCAGGGTCCCGGGGACGGTTCCTTCCATTCTCCTCAGACATCTCTTTTCTGCTTCATTGATGATGAAAATCCCACCATTTCAGGTTCATTCCTTGGCTTGAGCTTTGTCCTTGTCCAGTGACAGATATCACTAGGAAATGCCACACATTAGGCCTCTTGGAATTGTGCAGCACCAAGCTGGAAGGCTTTGGGAGGACCTGGTGGAGAGCAAAGAGATTATAGGCTGGAGGCCTGGGTGGCTCAGTGGTTGAGCGTCTGCCTTCAGTTCAGGATGTGATCCCAGCATCGAGTCTGGCATTGGGTTCCCCGCAGGGAACCTGCTTCTCCCTCTGCCTATGTCTCTGTATCTCATGAATAAATAAATAAAATCTTTAAAAAACAACACAAGGAGATTATAGGCAAGGTAGAGAGAGGATAGGTAGTAGTTCCAGAAAGGTAAGAAAAAATGGATTTGAAGACAAGGTTTGCCTACTTTGTAGCCTTACAAAGGAAAATTTAATAAGTAGAAGTCCCAATCTCTGTCATAAGGGAGCTTGTAAGTCTAGGATGCTTTGTAAGGTGCATCTCATGCAGCGTAGACATCAGGTCTCCACAGAGCCAACGTGATAGGCTTCAAAGTGTCCTCACGGTACATCTTTCTCCAGCTGGGAATGAAAAAGGAGAAATGAAGGGAAGATTCTCAGGTGAAACAAACTCACCTCTTCTTTCCCAACACAGAGGTCCTGAGGCAGTCCTGGGGGAGGGGATACTGAATGATTCCTTGTTCCACCATGAGCTTTCAAGCCATGTCTACCACAGGAGGAAGCCCCCTTGGCAGCAATGGCATTTGTAGCAGTTTTGTGCGATCTTATGAAATTATCTAAATTCCCTGGAAGACAATAAGACAGTGCCTTCAGCTCAGAAAACACAGGGGTCTACTGTCAGGCAAGCCCTTCCCTCAGCCCAGCTCCAGTAGCCCTGGTTCCCCTTCTGTCATCTTCCAGGTGCTCCTTCAGGGACCAGCTTGCCCTCCCCCTTCACAGACATCCCTTGTGCCTATTCAACTTCTCATCCCTCTTTTCTCCTCAAGACTAAGTTCTGGGTAGCTTAGTAGCTCATCACCTACACTCTCCTTTGCTAACCCTCAAAGACAAACCCAGAGGCCTTTTGTTTTTTTAACCAGTTGCCACCAGGAACCGCCAGCCGGGATGCCAAGACGTTACAAACATGGGAAGAACCCCAAAGTCCTAGAATTTTACTCGAGCTTCTGGTCACTGTCCCGCACCCCAGGCCCCAGCTTATCTTCCCTGTTACTGCTCAGTCCTTGGTCCTCTTTTCTTCTTAGAGCTGGACAATCACATGATCCCATTTCATCAGCCATCTCTAGCTGGACTGCCTAAGTCTCCGTCTTTGGAACCAACTCTTTGTCTCAGCGTGAAATTCCCACATCCAACTGCAAGATCAGCAGTCTCGCTTCAGTGTTCTCCATCCTGGGCCCACTCAGCATGTCCCAAATGGAATTCATAAAGACTTCCTCCGGAGTCTGCTCTTCCACCTGAATTTTTTTATATTGGCTTCAGCAGCCACCCAATCACTTAAACTTCAAGCCTGAGAAACTTCTCAGACAGCTTTTCCTCCTCCTTCCCTATGCCCCCATATCTACCCGCAAAATCTGACGCCTTCTTACCATCTCTGTTCTTGAGTCCTCCCTTCTCTACGATTGCTCCCCATTCCCATGCCAGTTAAGCCTTCACCATTTTTCTCTCATTGCTCCAATAGAAAGAGTTTCCTTGATCCGTTTTTGTTTGTTTGTTTTGGTTTTGGGTTCTTTTGCAGTGTTACCACAGAATGGTTCCCAGGAGGCAGATATGATCCTGCTATCCTCCTGATTAAAATCTTCAGCATACAGGGGTGCCTGGCTGGCTGAGCGGAAGAGCGTGCAACTCTTGATCTTGGGGTCATGAGTTCAAGCCCCACATTGGGTGTAGAGATTACTTAAATAAGCCTTAAAAATAAAATCCTCAGCCTACAATCCAAGCTTCTTAGGATGGCCTGTGAGGTAGCCCACAAAGTGTCTCTGCTTAACACTCCAACTTTATCTCTGTGAAGGCCCCTCTTTGCCTCATCCCACTTCCCTCTTGCCATATTCCAGGCTAACCACACTTCTTTATGCTTCCATACCTTATTTATGGCCTGCCCTCTGCCACTCATTGGCCCCACTAAGTCACTTAAAAAAAAAAAAAGGTTTTATTTATTTATTTATTCATGAGAGACACAGAGAAAGAGGCAGAGACATAGGCGGAGAGAGAAGCAGGCTCCTCATAAGGCGCCTGATGTGGGACTCGATCCCAGGACCCTGGGATCATGACCTGAGCCAAAGGTGGATGCTCAACCACTGAGCCACCCAAGTGCCCCACTGAGTCACTTTTTAATAAGAGGACCTCCATTTCTAGCAGGTAGGTCAGAAGTTAGAGTAGAACAATAATTGTGATGTAGTTGGCCATAACTCAAGACAGTTCAACAACCATCTCCATCTAAGGTCCATTATGGCGGTCTGACATAATGAAGGTGGACTGACCCTGTATTTTTAGTCTAAATGGAAATACACTTTAATATGAAGAGCTTAAATAGATAAAGAAGCAATCTCTGGAGTCAGAGTGCTTGGGTTTCTTTTTTCTTTCTTTCTTTCTTTTTGTGCTTGGGTTTCTAATGCTCATCATTTAACCTGTAGTTTCCTCATCTTTAAAATGGAAAAAATAATAATACTTGTCTCACAAGGTTGTTATGAGAGTAAAGCGATTAATAAAAGCAAAGATCTTAGATCTTAGAACAGTGCCTGGAAGAGAGTATGTGTTTGCTAAATATTAGTCATTGATGTTGTTATTAGCAGAATAGTAGAAATATTTATAGAATCCATGTTCCTTATCAAATCATCAGAAGGATTTTACCACCATCACCATTGGAAAGATTATGAGACTATGGGACTCAGCAGTTAAGTCTGCTTTCCAGGTGGTGGCAGAAACTGACAGGTATTGCTGTGCAAATGAAAACACACAACCCATTCTGCTTCACCCCATCCCACTTTATATTTGATAAAGGGAATCTGTGGCTTTGTAGATCTGATACTGAGTGAAAGCACTTCTTGCCTCTGTTTAGGCCTATGCCACCAGAGCCTTCCACAACTCAGCCAGAATCCGTGCCACTGCCAATCGCTCCATGGCCCTCCATCCCTGTGGGCTACAGTTTTCTCTTTCTTTCTTTCTTTCTTTCTTTCTTTCTTTCTTTCTTTCTTTCTTCTTTCTTTCTTTCTTTCTTTCTTTCTTTCTTTCTTTCTTTCTTTCTTCTTTCTTTCTTTCTTCCAAGGGAAGTGCAGAGGGAGAGGGAGAGAGAACCTCAAGCAGACTCTGAGCTAACCGTGGAGCCCGACAAGGGGCTTGATCTCATGACCCTGAGATCACGACTTGAGCAGTAACTAACAGTTGGATGCTCAACCAACTAAACCACCCAGGTGCCCGTGGGGGCTACAGTTTCTTTTTTTTTTTTTTTTTTTTTTTTTTTTTTATTTATTTATGATAGGCACACAGTGTGAGAGAGAGAGAGAGGCAGAGACACAGGCAGAGGGAGAAGCAGGCTCCATGCACCGGGAGCCTGACGTGGGATTCGATCCCGGGTCTCCAGGATCGCGCCCTGGGCCAAAGGCAGGCGCCAAACCGCTGCGCCACCCAGGGATCCCGGGGCTACAGTTTCTAAAGCACTCCCACCTGCATGATCTCCTGGGCTTCTCACAGTGGCCCAACCCCACCTGCAGACTGTCGCATGCCTCCAAAAAGGCTTTAGTTTCTGCCATTGAGATGGATGCTCATTAAACAGCTTTTTTTTTTTTAATGAAAAATAATTGCGTTGGCGATTTTGTATAGGCACAACCAGAGAGACCATGTGCAGAGAGGCTTAACCCAAGCCAGTGGCAGGGAACATACCTGGGAATTTGGCCTGGCTTTATAAGAAGAACCATAGTTTTCAGCTGAATGAGACAAATCTCAAAAAGTAGAAAAAGGAAGGAAGGAAACTAATGAGACATCTCTTGGCTCACGGATAATGTGGGCCGCTCACCCAGTGGTCTGCAGTGGCCACGCAGCATCTTTCACACTTCGGTGACAACCGAATTACTTGGAGATCATGCAACCATGATGAGACCCGAGAAGAAATGAACACAAACCCAATCGCAGCCAAATAGCACTGCTATCTATTAACAAATGATTATAGGCTGAGGCAGTCTTTAATGAGATTTTAACAAAAGAAATCTAGCCGTGTTCCTCTGGGGCAAAGAGATTTTATTATGATGTGAATGATGAAGCGGGCAAGGGGCCCTCCCTTGGAGCTTCAGGAAAGAGGGGAATGTGTATGAGGCCTGTGTCTTAGCTCTCCGAGGGCTCTGACTCCCATTGAAGATGAAAAGCTCTTGGAGAAAAGGACCCACATGACATACTGTTCCACAGGAAGTTTCAGTTTGGTTCCCAGCCTGGTGAGCCAAGCAAGTCATTTAGGAAAATTGTTCTAGGCCCGTGTGTTGTGATTCCAATACTTACTTCATTGTGCCTTTGGTTATCCTAAAGGGCGTCATGGCATTCTCCAGAGCTTCTCATCAGAAGGAATAGAGCATTAATTTGGAAGAACAATGGGGTGGGCTAGAGTCGGGGACCCGGTAAACCCGCTGGGGTTTCAGAAGAGAAGGCGATGTGAGTCTAATGGTTCAAGAGAGGAAGGAGAAAAGAGGCTGCACAGAGTGGGTCAGAGGGACAGAGGAACAAAGTGCAATTCTGGGAAGCCAGCGTGCCCTGCTCAGGAGCGCTGCGCTGCTTGCATGGAGTGGGTTTTCCTTTTATTACTTTCCCTACACCTTTCATTTATCCACTGAGTGCAATCTAAGAAATATCAAGGAGAGAGGTCACAGATCCTGAAGGAAACTGAGGAACAAATTCCAGTGATGGAATGATGCTTGGACATTAAGTAGTGTCATTCCTTAGGAAAGGGCCATGGGCACATAGAAGAATGACAAAGCAAGGCCGGGAGGTGGTCTCCCTCTCACAAAAATTCTTTTCTGACTAGTCAGGTTCCTGGACCTTCTCCCTAGGCCCATCCATGCACTTCTTGGTAACATTTAAGTTTAGCAAGAACCCCTGGCCCTTGACACCTGTTCGGGTTCCTCATCCTCTGCCATGGCCATCCCCCAGGTGGTGTTTGATCACCCTGGGCTTCCTTCTGCATGAATCCTGTTAGGTCATTTGGCCAGAATCCCCAGGCCCCTGATGTTTCTGCTAGTCATTGTCCATCCACCCACCCCCACCCTGCTCCTAAATTCCCACTTGCCCATGCTATTTTTGGAATTGAGCCTGGTTCTACACTGAGGTCTCTTTTTCCCTTTTTAAAATCACCCTGAATAAACTCTGTCTAAACCACTTTAATTATGTTCAGCTCTGGTCTCCTTTGATGCCTGAGGATGAGTCCTAAGGGTCCCTGGCAGCTGGGGCACAATATAAGACTATGGCCATAGACGTTGCTGGTGATATTCCCGTTGGGACCAGCGGCAGACACTGGCTGTTAAAATATTTAGTGTCTGATAATATATGATGAATGAGTAAAGAGTATAGTAGCACTTCCCTTAATGGCTCACACTAGGAAGGAAATTTAATAGAATTGAGGATGAACTTTAAAATGACACGGAAGATAAATCTCCAGAACATACATCTTTGGGATAGATAGCTCATTTTGTTAGACTATAGCACTATTATTGCTACTAGCTAACATTTATTAAGCATTTACTAAGTGCCAGGTGCTATTTTAAGGGTTTTGAACATGTTAACTCAATGCTTCCCATAGTGTCTGTGATGATGAGTAAGTACGTTTTTAAATTTCCTCTGTTATGGACGAATGCTTTTGTAAAAGTCAATAAAAATCAATTAGAAAAGTTAAATTTAAAAAAAATGCAAAATTCAAGATCAAGTGTTTGGTTTTTTGGTTTTGGTTTGTCTTTGTTTTGTGTTTACTGCTGGATTTAAACAGATTTAAAATTACTCTAGCAAATGGCTATATAAGTTTCTAAATGCTTCTTCTTAATTGCTATACTCCTCTCCCCATGGACCAGTAACAAACCTTCACAGACTGGTACCCATCTACAGACTGTATATTAGGAGTTGTATTACCTCATTTAGCCCTCATAAAAATCCTATGATGCAATTAATGCCTCCATTCTGCAGGTAAGGAAACTGAGGCACAAAGTAGTTATCTTACTAATGAGGCCAAATTAGATCCTTTAGCAGTCAATTAGCTTTGCAAACAGAAACATCTCTATTTTAGGACCATAGAAGTATAGCCCATCTACTCCCAGTAAAATCATGAGTAGCTTAAGAAAAGCCAGCTTTAATGAGAAAGTATGGGGTTGTGTGGGTTTTTTTTTTTTTTAATTTCATTTATTTATAAGAGACACACAGAGAGAGACAGAGACACCGGCAGAGGGAGAAGCAGGCTCCCTGCGGGGAGCCTAATGCGGGACTTGATCCCAGGACCCCATGATCATGACCTGAGGCGAAGGCAGACGCTCAACCACTGAGCCTCCCAGCAGTTCCAGTATGGAGTTTTATAATCTGGGCCTCTGTTGGGAAAACTGTGAAAGAAATAGCCAAACATTTTAGGAGTGTCATCTTCACTATATTGAGCAATATAGTGAAGTGTTCCAGAGTGGGCTTAGGAGCAAGGCTGCTCGTGTTTGTCTCCTGGCTTGCCTGTGAACTGCTGTGTAAACTTACTAGTTTCTACCTACAAGGATGGTTGGGAGGAATAATAATTGTTTAAAGATAGATAGATGATAGATAGATAGAACTTACTTAGAGAAATGCTTAGCACATAGTAAGTGCTCAATAAATGTTAGTTATTATTTTTGCACTTGAAAAACAATCCATTGAAAAAATTTTGGATCCTGTAAATGCCTTAACCTACAACGGCCTGACTTCAGACTGAACAAATCAGTCCTCCCTGCCTTAAACTGAAGCTACTGGTAGAACCTGACAATGCTGGGCGCCTGGGTGGCTCAGTGGTTGAGCGTCTGCCTTCAGCTCAGATCATGATCCTGGGGTCCTGGGATAGAGTCCTGCATCAGGATCCCCATGGGGACCCTGCCTCTCTCTGTGTCTCTCATGAAGAAATAAATAAAATCTAAAAAAAAAAACCAAAACAAAACAAAAACAAAACCTAACAATGCTCCAGTGGCTTCTCTACTGTGGCACTGCAGACATGTGTTGGGGCTGTTGTGTGCGCTGTAGGGTAGCAGCATTCCTAGCCTCTACGCACTAGATACCCGTATCGCTTCTTTTTGGTCGTGACAACCAAAAATGTCTTCAATCATTGTCAAATATCCCCTGGAAGGAAAAATCGCCCCCATCTGAGAACCACTGGTACAAAGGAAAGACAATATTAATAATAGTCCTACATAGGGGCACCTGGGTGGCTCAGTTGGTTGAGCATCACGCACTTGATTTTGTCTCAGGTCATGATCTCAGGGTCATGGGATCCAGTTCTGCACTCAGCGGGGAGTCTGCTTGAAATTCTCTCCCTCTGCCCCTCCCCCTGCTCATGTGCAGTCTCTTACTCTGTTTCTCAAATAAAATCTTTTAAAAAACCATAATAGTCCTGTATATTTTTACAGCTTTTCGGTTTAAAAAGTTTCAGATGTTTTTAATTGTGAAAAAGAAAAAAGAGAAAGGATGAAAAGATTTAAAAAAGGGGAAGAAAGAATGAAAGAAGGAAGGAAAGGGGAGGGAGGGAAAGCCTAGAGCACAAAGAAAAGAAAGGGCAGGACTCAGAAATGAAGGGATGACTGGACCCACGTGTGTTTGTGTGATCTCCCACCAGGGCATCTACGTTGACATGTCCGGCCAGCCCCTCAAATTCAACATGTTCAGATCTGAACTGAGGTTACCCCCCAAATACATGCCTTCTTTGCTGTTCTACTTTCTCTTAGTGACCTCACCATCCACCCAATCTCCCCTGTCTAGAAATGTGTGTCTTCTTGAAAGGACGCCTCCTACCAACCTTCCCCCTTCTCCAGCACTGGACTGACTACCAGGTTTGCTGATTATACTTCTGTTAGCTCTCTCAGGGACAAAGAGTCACATATTCCATTCACCTGATGTGGGCACTGGAAGGGACCTCAGAATCACCCACCACTCTGACTTCATAGATGAGGAAACTGGCCCAAAGTGGTCAAGGGCATGACCTTGGACAGATTACTCTGAGTCTAGATTCTTTGATTGTAAAATGGGGATCATACCGCAGGCCTTACTGGGTTGTGAGCTGACACAGACCTGATCTATCACCCGTGTTCCCCTTGTCTCAGGTCTCAGTCCGGGGCTGGGACCCAGCGCTCTTGCTCCTTCACCACACTGCCTCCTGGATCACGGTCCTGTCCCTCTTCTGTACCCAGTGTTCCTGTCCATTTGACCCCACCATCCTGCCCCTGTTGCTATTGCCCCATTCATGGCCAGCCCTCAGCACTGCGCACCTAGTATGTTGTGAGAGTCTTCTCCTTGGACTGGCTGGCTCCAGGCTCTCCCCAGGCCAATCATGGTGCACATCGCTGTCAAATTCCTGTCTTAAAAAAGCACTTGACACAGGGATCAAGTCACTTTAATTTTTAAATCCTGCACCATTCCCCATCACAAAATTTAAACTTCTTGGCCTACAACTAAATGTCACTCTCTCTCCCTTCTCCCCACTCTCGATTCCCCCTCCCCCTAGACTATCTTCCTACTCTTCATTCTACATTTTGCTTCTTATTCCTTATAAAATGAAAATGCGGTTTCTTATATACACCCTATGCTTTCCCGCCTCCGCCCTTTGCTCCTATTCATCTTCCTGGGATTCCCTTTCTAAATCCACACCCACGTCCTATTTCTACCCATCCTTCAAGACCTGTATCAACTAATTTCCTTCATGAAGTCAAATCTCATCTTCTCGGTTAATGTGTACTCAATCTCTCTCTTCTCTGAACTCCTGTACTACTTTATTTACATCTATCTGTAGCATTTATATCTTCCCACCTTGCATCATAAATATCTATGTACTTAATTTATTTCCCCCCCCTAAACTGGAGGCTCCTTAAAGACTCAATATGTACAAATTGATTTATCTTTGTATCTTCCATGGGGTCTAGTACAATAAATATCTGGCATATTTGGGCCATATAAATGACATTAACTGTCTACTTATTTATCCCTTATAGGACCCCTATCTATTTATTTATCAAACTAAATTTGACAGTGGTTAAAAAAAAACCCCTAGCATACCATAGCAGCATGAAGAGAATCCCTATGACAACAGAGATTCATAAAAGAAGCACGTGTAAGTCAGGAGATTATGTCAGATGAACAGCTGCACATGTGTGTGGGCACGGGCATGTGTGTGTGCATGCATACATGCATAGTAGGGTTTTGAAATCACACAAGGCTGGTTTCCAATCCTAGCTCTCTAACACTTTATAGCTATGTGACCTTGGACAATTTATTTTGCATTTCTAACTTTATTTTCTCACTTGCAAAATAGAGATAAAACATACCTGACAATGGTATAATGAGGATCATTTATTCATTTCATCAAACAACTATTTTACTAAGTCTTCACAATGTGCCAGTTTCCTGGGAGAAGCAAAATAATATCTATACTGTATTTACCAGAGGGCCTGTTATATTAAATAGTTTTGTGTGTTTAGTATTTTAACATTAAAGCAATTAGAGGACTCTTAGAGCCGCTACACCCTTGCTCATACGTGTGCCTATGAAGAGAGAAAGCTGTAGGTCCCAACTAAGAATCTTCGTTTTAAAATCTGGACAGAGGGATGTACAGTTTCATTCTTTATCCAGAATTTTTCTTCCTCGGGTAGCTTGAAGATTTTTTTTTCCCTATATATTTTCTTAATCTCCATACCTATGGAAAAATCAAGAGCTATTAGTAATGCTATTTGTTAAGTGCCTACTATTTGCTATCACTCTTTTTTTTTTTTTTAAGTAGGCACTACAACCAACTTGGAGCCCAATGCAAGGCTTAAACTCACAACCCTGAGATTGAGACCTGAGCTGACATCAGGAGTCAGGTGCTTGGGATGCCTGAGTGGCTCAGCGGTTGAGCGTCGGCCTTCAGCTCAGGGCTGAAGTTCCTGGAGTTCTGGGATCGAGTCCTGCATCGGGCTTCATGCATGGAGCCTGCTTCTCCCTCTGCCTATGTCTCTGCCTCTCTCTGTGTCTCTCATGAATAAATAAATAAAATCTTAAAAAAAAAAAAGAGTCAGGCGCTTAACCTACTGAGCCACCCAAGGTGCGTCTCTTTCCTATTACTTTTCCAACAACTCTCTAAGGAAGACAGCTGCTCTGCATTTTTATGAGCGAAGAAACAGACTTCGCGAGGGTAAGTAGCTTCCAAGAGGCACACAGTTGTGAATAGTGGGGTCCTCCTCCAAACACCACACTTTTCTCCTGCTCAGGGGTCTGCTGGTGAGATGTCCTAAATACTAGGCCGGGGTGAGGAATGATGATTTGCACCATCGATTTCTCAGAAGTTTTATCATTACTTCTCCCGGGTCCAGAATTCTCAGAAATATTGAAATAAGATAAGTTTCAAATCCTGGCTAAAGAGAAAAAGACCTCTTCTGTTGGAGGGAGAGTTCATATTACTCTCCCTCTGTTCCTACCTATTCCTAGAGGAAGTGATGCCCAACTGTGTGAGTCTTTACTCTCTACTAGTTCCTCCCCAGTGAGGGAAAAATGATTAATTCCTGACGTTTCACAGGGAGCAGGGTTATTGGCCTCAAAAACAGGAATAGGCCTAGCGGGTCATCTGGCATAGGCTTCCACTTTCTTTCTTCCTTCTGGGGTGGAGGAGAGCCCATTGAGTTTCCCTTTTCCATCCAATACAGAGAACTGGGTTTACCCTGCCCATGATGATGTGTGTGATCTACAGTGTTCAACCTTATAGCAGTTTGTTTGGCGAGTGCCCTTCAGACCCAAGCCCCCACCCCACCTCCTGGGATGGCTTATCCCAAGGCCCAGCATGGAAGTGAGAGGCCCACTTTGGCATTGGTTCTCAGCAGACTTCTCTTTTCTTAGTTGTCCCATAGATCCTTACCCTTGCCAAGTCACTAATAAAGTTGATATTTTCATTCCCTTTTGCCTAGCAGTTCTTATATGTAATATCTAATGGTCAGAACCCAGAGGGAGAAAGAGGGTCATTTTAGGGACAGAACCACTGGCTCTATTACTAGGTCAGGGGCGTTCCGCAAAGCTTTTTGCTTCTTTGTTCTACATCAAAGCTAACCTTATTTTCATAGATCAGCTAACCTGCAGCACTCTTCAGAGTGATTTTAAGCCATATACATAAATGCTGTCTAACAATCTACAAAAGATGGCCTGTCCCTGGAAACTTAGTCACTTTGCAGTTGACAAAGAGTAGGAGGATGGAGACTCTTTTGTTAACTTTTGTGTAAGGGCCCAGAATATAAAACTAAAAACTGTTTAATTTTGTCAGGAATAGCTCATACACATTAACCAAGTTAATTCTGACAAAAGTCAGTCTAGGCAGCTTTCCTTATATTTCTATTTACCATCTTAAAAATAAAGTTTTAGCCACAACCCACCCCCAAAGCCCTTCAACTTGGACAAAGTCTTCCTCTGGACCTCAGTTTCTCCTCTAAATAGTGGGTGTTCTGATCCAGACCATTTCTGACACCATTCCTTCTCTCACATTCTACTCATATTCAGAAGTTAGTATTTGGACCTGGATTGCCTTCAGGGGATATTGTTGGTTCTGAGAGGTTTTGGGAAATAAGGGAGTCTAAAGGAAAAATCTAATAAATAAAAAGGGAGAAACTTGCCAGATGCAAAGTGGGAGTTTATTCCAGGCATATTAAATTATCATGAAACACATCCATCTGCATTTATTAAGAACAGGAAACTCATCTCTGCTTGCCTAAAGCTCTCATTTCCAAAGCATTAACAAATTATTCATTTCCTTCATAAGTTTGTTAGTCCTTGGGGTATTTAACACCAGGAGTTTGACCATATTATCACTTATCCTCATAACATGTGATAAAAACGATACTAAATATTTAACACAAATGAGAGTGGATATGGCTTATGGATTCTCATTAATTTATTTTGCTTTTAGCATAATAACTTAATACTTTACTACAGACCTTTTTTCACCCAAAACTGAGGAGATATGTCTCAGATTTGCAGTATTATCATAGATAAATACCATACTGACCACATAACAAAAAAATTTCCCTTTCATGCAAATGTGTGTGAAAGATTATTGAAATGAGAAAGAGTTTTACTTTCTTAGCCCCTTGGAAAACAAGATCTGAAAGCAGGCCATATCACTATTTAGCTTTATTAATCTTCTAATGTTGCTGCATAACATATTGCCACAAACAGTCACTCACAGCAACAATTCAGTTATTAGCTCATACTTCTGTGGGTCAGAAGTCTGTGTGAGCTCTCCAGGGTTTTCCACCCAATAAGGCCAAAATCAAGGGTCGACCAGCTGGCTTTTGTGGTTGGGGGGGAGGGACCTGGGGAGGAATCTGCTTCTAAGCTTGGTTAGATTGTTGGCAGAATTTAGTTCTCATGGTTGTAAGACTAAAGTCCAATTTCCTTGCTGGCTGTTGGGGAGGGGAAGCTTTTAGTTCCTTCATGTCTCCACATCCTTGACACATGGACCTTTCCTTCTTCAAGCCAGCAATGGTGTGACAAATCCTCTCCATGCTTCAAATCTCTGCTTTCCTCTTTTGCAGCTCACTAGAGAAAATCCTCTGCTTTTAAAGGGCTCATCTATTGGGTCAGACCCACCTGAATAACCTTCATATGTCAAGGTCAGCTGACTTGGGATTTTAATTACATCTGCAAAATTCTTTCTTAGCTCTACCTACACTAGTGTTGAATGAATAACCAGGAGGCGAGAATCTTGAGGAGACATTTTTAGAATTTTGTCTACCACGTATTCTAACACGATTAAGCAAGCTACCTAATCTCCATAGGACTGAGGTTTTTCAGAATGCTACTCTGATACCTTTGATGACTAGACCTACAAAGGAATTATATTTACTATCACTTGACAGCACCAGCCAATTAAAAACAAAACAAAAAATATGACAAACCAAAAAAACCTTCTCAGACTGGGTCTACAAGGTGTCCAAGCACATGAATGAAAAAGAATCATATTTAATTATTATTAGTTTAGCTCAATGCTATTTCCCCAGCCTTTACAATAGCATCTGGCACAAAGAAGTGCTCGTTAAATATAGCGTTTGCTGAATGAAGGCATATACAGCACTAATCAGAGCCCTTTAGTTAAGTCTTTATCAGATGCCTACTGCACACAACACATTTGTGCCAAGTTTAGTGAAGAATACAAAGACTCATAAAGCTCCATCCTCTCCTATGAAGATTAATTTTATATGTTAACTTAGCCAGGCTTTGGCGTCCAGCTGTTTGGTCAAACACCAATCTAAAATATTGCTGAAAGTGAAAGTATTCTTTAGATGTGATTATTTGAATCAGGAAACACTGAGAAAAGCAGATTACTTTCCATAATATGGATGGGGTTATTTGAATCAGGAAACACTTTCCATAATATGGATGGGTCTCATCTAATCAGTTGAATGCCTTACAAGAAAAGACTGAAGTCTCCCCAGGAAGAGAAAGTTCTATTGACAGGCTACCTTCAGACTTAAGACTATAGCATTAAGAGAGAGAGAGAGAGAGAGAGAGAGAGACTGCAATATCAACTCTTCTATGGGTTTCTAGCTTGCCAGATTGCCCTGCAGAGTTTAGACTGCCAGCCTAAGTCATGTCAGACTGCATGAGCCAATTCTTTTTTTTTTTTTAATTTTTTCTTATTTTTATTTATTTATGATAGTCACACAGAGAGAGAGAGAGAGAGAGAGGCAGAGACACAGGCAGAGGGAGAAGCAGGCTCCATGCACCGGGAGCCCGACATGGGATTCGATCCCGGGTCTCCAGGATCGCGCCCTGGGCCAAAGGCAGGCGCCAAACCGCTGTGCCACCCAGGGATCCCGAACCAATTCTTTAAAATAAGTTTCTTTCCATGTATCTATATCTATACCCCTATCTCTATCTCTATCTGTATCTACACATATATATCCTATCAGTTTAAGAAGCTAGAGTAGCATTGGGAAGATTAAAATGTGTACAAGGAAAGTAATGAATAGCGGGTGATTACTCATAAGTGGAGAGGAATAAATTGTCTTGGATTTAATGAGGATGGGTGATCAAAGGAGGCTTTATGAGCAAAGTGGGGTTTAATCTGGAGCCTAAAGAATAGATGGAACAGGTGGAAAACAGGGGGTGTTGCACAGAAGCAGACCTGGGGAGGTGGGCAGAGAGTATTAGGTGGTGTTTACAAGGACGACAAGAGCCCAGCTAAAGAGTCCTAAAGGGTAAGCTCTTGGCTCTCCAGCTTTGCTCCCACCTCAGAGCCACCGCGCTGGTCCCCTCTGCCCATCAGGGCCTTGCCTCCGGTCTCCACATACTGGAGTCTCTTGTCTCAGACGTTGGCTCAGCCGTAGTCTTCTCAGAGAGGCCTTTCCAGACCACCAGCTCAGACACTGCCTCCTCCAAACCTGTCCTATCACCGTCATTTACTTTGTCTACAGCGCTTCCCAGTGTGCAGAATTATTACAATTGCTTTGCTTCTCAATTCCCAGAATGTGGTGTAAGTCCCACGAGAGCAGGATTCATTCCCTCATGGGATTCATTCACCTCCGGGGCTCCAGCCCCTTGAACGGTGGATGGTGCGTGTTGGCTACTCCCTCTCTAAACACGAACCGAATGAAGAAATGTTGACTTTAGGACTCGGTGTGTCCTGGCTGTGTCCCTGAAAGCAGAAGAGAGATCAAGAAGAAGGAAGATGCAGTTCATGAGGTAGAGCAGGGAGGCCTACAACCTGTCACGTCTGGGCCCGGAGGCTTGTTCTCTGTCTCCTTTCCCTTTCTCTCCAAAGCAGCTGCCTCCGGTGGCCCTGCTGAGGGAACATCTTGCTGGAGAAAGGGCCCTCCTAGGCCCAGCATCAGCCGCTCACTCGATTCCCCACGTTCCCCACAGTGTCAGCTTCAAACCAAAGCGCTCTCCCAAAGACGACAAAACCTGATGCTCCTCTCACCCAGAGGTCTCTTACCTGAAAGACTGCCCCTCTCCCCCCAATCCTGGCTAAAATGAAGGCTCAGCTTTGGTGGCCTTTGCTGTCCTTTATCACCTGTGGCCTTTGCTGTCCTTTATGACCAAATGTTTTGTGTTCTTACATTTTGTAAACAGTTTTATTGGAACGCAGCTATGCTCTGTCCTGACCAGTCATGGTGGCTGCTTGGCTGCTTTCGAGCCATGATAGCCCAGCTGAGAGGTTTTGACCCTGGATCACCTGCAAAGCTATATGTGTCCAGAAGAAGATTGTGGGGGAAAAAATTTTGCAGAAAACTTCACAGGGCACCTGGGTGGCTCAGTGGCTGAGCGTCTGCCTTCAGCCCAGGGCGGGATCCCGTGGTCCTGGGATCGAGTCCTGTATTGGGCTCTCCACAGGGAGCCTGCTTCTTCTTCTGCCTGGGTCTCTGTCTCTCTCTCATGAATAAATAAATAAAATATTTTTTTTTTTAAAAAAAGGAAGAAAACTGCAAAAGGAGTTGGCATAAGGCTGAACATGAATCAACAAAGGAGTTGAATTTAAGGGAGGGGTTTACTGCATTTATTTATCACGAATCTCATTTTCCCCTTTTCTGCCTTAACAGATGTGTTCCACTTTCATTCAGAGATTTCCCTCTTCACTTGGTCTCCTCACCCCTTCCTAAGTGACCTTTCCCTGCCTCCCACACCCTTCACGTGGCTGCCCAGGGATCCTTATGAAGCCACACCTCGTGTGGCTTTCTTGCTCTAACCCCTTCATCGGCTCCTGGAACTCAAATCCCCGGGTGGGGCGTGCAGGGCCCACCTGGTAAGCAAGGTGAGCTCACTTCTTCAGTCTGATTTCTTAGGCCTCCTGGACTTAAACTGGTCCCAAGGCACATAGGACATAAGTCATCGCCTGCAATTTTAATGAAGTGGAGCTGTTGGCCTGCCGCTGTGACAGTCAGACGTTTGACCACGGGGGATCTGGCGGAAAGGCATTCTGGAAGAGCAAAGTCCACTGCGTTGGTTTTATTTTTTTCCAGGATCAGTGAAGCCACCCTGTAGGGAGTCCGAATCCTGTAAATTCTTCTTAGCTGGCTATCCGTTTGAGTGTAGGCGTGTGACTGCGTTACTGACTACACAAAGCCTCTGGAATCAGGGAATTTATTTTATTTTTAAAGATTCTATTTATTTATTCATGAAGGACACAGAGAGAGAGAGAGAGAGAGAGAGGCAGAGACGTAGGCAGAGGGAGAAGCAGGCTCCAGGCAGGGAGCCTGATGTGGGACTTGATCCTGAGACTGCGGACCACACCCTGAGCCAGGGGCAGGTGCTCAACTGCTGAGCCATCCAGGTGGCTCAGGGATTTTAGATTTTAGAGCTGTCCATTGTTTTAAATGAGCCCAAGCCCCCTCTCTCCTCTCTCAGTACGAGTACCTGGAAACTGAGTGTTAGATTTGCACAAGGTGATAAATTCGTTCAACAAACATTGAGCAAATACTCAACTACTTAATGTATGCTACGGAGGCCAGCAGAATACACCGCTTTGGTGTATTGATGATATTGAGCTAGAGGAGCTTGAAAAAAAAAAGAACAGACACAGGGAGCACCCTGACTTCCCTCTTCCCTTCCTGAAAGCAGGGAATCAAACACCCATGTGGAAGATGCCTTTTTTGTACCAGAAGGAAAAGAACATTCTTATCATCAGAGACGGAGAGTTGAAGCCAAGAGCAGCCTGTACAACAGACCTTGTCAAAACCTTCTCTCCCTGAGGCCTTCCCATATATTTTTGTTACTTTACTTATTACCTTTTTGTTTAGTCTAGGACATAAACATTTAGGCCTAACTGCTTTTTTGGGGTCTTCATTGTCCTGTGAAGATTCCCATGGAGATGTAAAAATAATAAGAGTTGTATGCTTTTCTCCTTTATCAACTTAATTCTCAGGTCCAGTCGGAGACCCTAAAAGGGTGTAGGTAACGTGCTGCGTCTCCTACACTATGTGGAGATGCTCAGAGTATAAGAGGGGAGTAAAAACACGTACGTATCACTATTTCAGAAGAAGAGTCGTTATAATAAAGGCCTGCGCGATATTATCCGCGGGGAGGGAACAGAGAGGTGATGCCTCTATCACAATCTAAAGAGGACAGGGAAGGCTTCGTGGAGGAGGTTCCAGGACACAGAGGCTATGAATTCAAGGCAGGGCTAGAAAAGGAAGTAGGTTTTCCAGATGTTAACTGTATTAGGACTAAATTTGAGTAATATATTAAAACTTCACAATGGAACACTTTTTTTTTTTTTTTTTTTTTTTACCTTACTAGAGCTTTATTGCAGGCCAATGGGCCTGTGGAACACATTTTTCGATGCATTACTTTGGTTGTGCCAAGCGATCACTGCATGCTTCCTATTCCTTTGATCAAAGGGTCAACAGAAATCTGCCAGCAACAGCTAAAAGAACGGTTGCAAGGCATTGGTGTATCAGGATGGAGTTTTGATTTTTTTTTTTTTTTTGGAGTTTTGATTTAGAGAGACATTCAGGTCGTGCTGAAAATGGCAGCCTTGAAAGGTGGTGGCTGCACTTTAGCTAAAGCTGTGAGACAGAAGCAGAAGGAGACGTGGCAGGGCGAATGGCAGGAAAGAGCCCGGAGCACACCTCATGCTAGAGAGTTATGGGACTGGAGCCAGAGTCACTGAGGGAATTTTAAAATAGCGGATCCATCACGATGTTTCTGGAAGAGCACCTAATTCAACTGGAAGAGCCCATACACTTATAAATTATAGGGTCACACCATATAGACAAGGAGTTAGAGGGAAAGTGCCTTTTGTTAGAGGTTGGCTCCGCACCTCCTGTTCACCAATATGCCTCCTGCCTGGTGCATTTGCAGGACTCAGGCCATAGAGTCAGAGCAAGAGCACGTCCAACAGGGCATTGTGGGTCAAACCCATCTTGTTGCCAAAGGACAACATCTGGAATAACTGCCCCTAAAGTCATCGTCTAGGCTGGTAGAGGCATCCTGGACGTTCCTAACTTCTTCCTGGGAATTTCAGCTTGAAAGTATTGAATCAAGAGAAGTAAGCATTTAACCTGTTTTTGATAGCGACCCCACACTGCTGTGTCAGTCGCAGTGTGCGTGTGTGCCACCCTCTGGCAACCTCAACTGCGCTGCGAGGAGTAAGGTACTGAGTGAATAACTGATGGTTGCATGTATGGAAAACAGTACCTCAACGCTGGCTTAAGACACACTTCTTTGATTGCTGGGGTTATCTCCTTGGGTTGGCACAAAGCCACGGACAAGTTTCAAGAGGGGACGAGGGCATTTCCACTTGAATGGGGTCCCCGTTTAATGATTCCTCCCTTCTCTTCTTCATCCTCCAGAGGAATCAACATATCCAGTCACTGAGCTCTCTCACTCTTTCTTTTAATTCCAATTAGTTAACATACAGTGTAATCTCAGTGTCAGGTGTACAATTTAGTGATTCGACGCTTCCATTCAACACCTGGTGCTCATCAGAGCAAGTGCACGCATTAATCCCCATCACCTGTTTAACCTACCCCCAGCCCCCCCTGCAGCTCCTCTGGTAACCGTGTTTGTTCTCTGTAGCTAAAAGTCTGTTTCTTGGTTTTCCTTTCTCTTTTTTCCTCCATGATAATTTGTTCTGTTGCTTTAATTCCACATATGAGTGAAATCATGTGATATTTGTCTTTCTCTGACTGACTGATTTCGCTTAACCAAAATTCTCTCTGGCTCCATCCATGTCATTGGAAATGGCAAAATATCTTTCTTTTTATGGCTGAGTAATATTCCATTGTTACATATATGTGTGTGCATATATCTCACATCCTCATCCATTCATCAGTCGATGGGCACTTGGGCTGTTTCCACAATTTGGCTATTGTAGATAATGCATTGGGATGCACATATCCCTTCGAATTAATATTTTCATATTCTTTGGGCAAAAACCTAGTAGTGCAATTGCTGGCTCGTAAGGTTGTTCAATTTTTGACTTTTTGTGAAACCTCCATTCTGTTCTCCAGAGTGGCTCATTTAATTCCTTTTATTCTTTATTTCAAAAGGCCCTTACCCCTGTCTAACCCATTATTTTTAATTCCCACTACTACCATTGGTACAGTTCAGATCTTTAAAACTTAAATTCTGTGCTCTCCCAACGGTCTCCCACAGGTCTCCAGTCTTTCCCATGGTAATAATCATAACTCATTACTGAGCAGCTACTATGAGTTAGACTGCTAGGAGTTTTATAGACTTCATCTCCCAAGGCAACCCCATAAGGCAGATATGATTAACTCCATTTTACAGACGAAACGGAGACCCAGAGAATTAAGATAATCACCACAATTCACAACCACTACGAAGAAGAGCAGAAGTTTAACCTGAGTCTGATTCCAAAACCCGTGTCTGCATTGGGACACTTCTCTCAGAAGTCTTTAACCCATCTGTGCATCTCTGTACCTGTTATTACATCACCGTCTCCAAGCTCCAGACCCACCCTTTTATGCTCTTGCTTTGTGGGCCTGGGGCTGGGAATCCTGCAAACCGTATTCTGCTTTGCCAGCCAGCCTGGTGTGGGGCTCCGACGGTAAGGCAGTAGACGGACAACCCAAGGCCGGAGCAGGGAGGAGGGACTTTCTCCCTCCCACCTGTAGTTCCTGTGAGCACCAGCCTCCTGGTGCTTCCGGCAGCAGCAGTTTCTTCCCATCACAGCAGCTGAATTCATTTGGCAGTTTTCCCAACAATTACAGAAAAAGTTCAGCACATGCCCTGGGGATTCCAGCATTAGCCAGCAAGCACCGCTTTTGTGAGGTTCGAGTCTGAGCCCCACAGAGGCCCTCTTCCCAACTCAGAGACCCCAAAGTCTGAGCTTTAGATCCTCAGAGTGGCTCCTCTTCTGTTCCTAAGATTTAATGGCCCCCAACCTCTTCCATTTGCTCCTTTAGCAAATGGTGATTGCTCCTTGGTAGCAGTTCCTGCTACTGCTAACCCCATAATACCTTATAATTCTCTTTTGCTCTTCCAGGTACCTAGCGAACACCTTCACACCTTTTAATTCTGGAGAAGCTCTGGCCATGGAGAATTTACTCTGGGAAGCAACTGAACCTGAGTGATGCAAGGAGCAAACCTGAACATTGCTCCTGCCAGATGCCCTCCTCTGGGCCAGAGCAGGCATCTTCCAGAGGCCAGGAATATCCACTGCTGATGTCTCAGAATCATGGGCCACAGGGAAAGTGCCTCCAATGCAGGGAACTACCATGGTCAAGCCTGCATCCCTTGCTAGGGGTGGCTCATGGCCAATGACTGGCTGAAAGAGGGGATGTAAAGGCTAATCCCCCTTGTCTCCCTGTAGGGTCAGCTGATTCTCTGGAGCTACCTTGTCATGGGTCGCTTTCCCCCTCCGCACGAGCCTCCTTTCCTCAGTTTCTCAAAGCTCTGTCTCCCTAGAGTACTTCCAGTAAATCTGGGGCAACTGTCCATCTCAGTTTTTCTTCCAAGTATTCCCCATATGCCAACCTAAATGAATGATGCCTGCGGCTCTGGGGTCTGCGGAAATTCAGGGGCACACCACAATTGAGCGAGGAGTGGTGGAGGGCAAGTGCTGGGAAAATACAGCTGTAGGGACAGTTCATAACTGCATTGCCATAAACCCAAAGCAAAGCAAAAACAGGGTATAGGATTACAATTCCTAAAACATACCTGATGCATGGAGGGTGTGGGTGCTCTCACACTATGGCACTGGGGGGGGATTTCTGTTCTCCTGCATTTTCACCTACTTTTTAGCTTTAAGAAGTCAAATTGCCTCACTCCCCTGAGGCCAATCCAGAATGCATATGCCAAATTGGCACTGCAGAAATAACGCATCTTATTTTTCTTTTCCAGTGCTGATAGTTCTATAAATAAAAGGAAAAACAATGTTTGAGATTGCTATTTATTTTCAATTCACATTATATAGAAAAACATTAACTTCTGGTGAGAAGGAATCATTTTAAATTATTAAAACCCTAAAAATGCTAATGAACAAAATAGTCATCTCCCATAACATTATGTATTTTAGAAAGTTGCTACTTGAGTTTTTCGAAGCCTTATTCATGGGCTGATTATCTTAGTCTGCAAACAAATATAAGTGTTCACAAATGCCATTAAAGTTATATCCTACCATTTTAAAATGATATCCAATTAGTTTTTAATGAAAGGATATTTATACAAAGAGGATAAAAAATTCTCCAATTTATAGTATGGCCAATAGCCCAACAATGAATAAAGCTTCCTTGGGACACTTTTCATTCAAGAGAATGGACTATTTTTATTTTATTTTATTTTATTTTATTTTATTTTATTTTATTTATTTTTTAAAGATTTATTTATTTGTTCGAGAGAGAGAGAGCACACTCCTGGAAGTAGGTGGAGGGGCAGAGGGAGACAATATTCAAGCAGACTCCCTGCTGAGCATAGAGCCGGATGCTGGGCTCAATCTCATGGCCCATGAGATTATGACTCAAGCTAAAACCAAGAGTCAGACACTCAACTGATTGAGCCACTCGGGTGCCCCTAATTTATCTTAAATACAGTTATAAGTTATAACTATGTTTTGTTTCAGAGATATAAAAGCTTATATCAAATAAATATCTGGCTAAATTAACTTTGGTTATTTGACCAAATTTAGGATGAGGAGTGTTTAAAATATCACTTAAAATGAAGGACTTATTGGGACGAAGTCTCAATTAAATCCCAGTATAATGATAAATTCCATGCTTTAGCCCAATATGCTATTACTAGAAACTTAAGGCCTTAAAACAGTGCTATGAAACAGTCTAATCCAGGGATACTTGGCTGGCTCAGTCAGTAAAGCATGAGACTTTGGAGTTCAGGGTTGTAAATTCAAGCCTCATGTTGGGTATGGGGATTACTTAAAAAGAAAATCTTAAACAAAAAGTAACGTTCTAGTCTGCATATTTTTATAAAATCTGCATTTTAGGGGCACCTGGGTAGCTCAGTCAGTTGAGCATCCAACTCTCAGTTTTGGTTCAGGTCACGATCTAAGGGTTGTGAGATTGAGCCCCTTGATGAGCCCCACACTGAATGTGAAGCCTGTTTAAGATTCTCTCTCTCCCTCTTCCCCTTCCAGCCCCCCCACCCACATATGTATGTGCTCCGTACTTTCTCTCTCTCTCAAAAAAAATCTGCAGTTTTTTAGGATATATTTTATATGCACTTTTTTATACCAATGCCCTGGAGATTTCCATTTTATTTTATTTTATTTTTTAAATTTTTATTTATTTATGATAGTCACAGAGAGAGAGAGAGGGAGAGAGAGAGAGAGGCAGAGAGAGAAGCAGGCTCCATGCACCGGGAGCCTGACGTGGGATTCGATCCAGGGTCTCCAAGACCACGCCCTGGGCCAAAGGCAGGCACTAAACCGCTGCGCCACCCAGGGATCCCGAGATTTCCATTTTAAATTTGATTGTAAATCTCCTCCTAGTAATAGTTTCTTGATTTTCCTCTTTTCCATTTCTTTCCATTTTCTCTTCACAATAACCTCTCACTCTCTTGCCTTTGTGGACAGTACAGACAAGAAGATGCCCTGAACAAAGGGCCGGGGAAGGAAGGAATGAGAGTCCCGACAGAGGCACAGTGGCCAGTGGGGGATTTTTTTCCTACTCTTCAATGTCCTCACAAGCATTGAGAAAGGTGTGAAAAGGCGGCTATTCTTTCAGAGTAACGAATTAAGAAGGCTGACTACATATTAGCTTAGTTTCATATTTTAACCACGTGAGCCAAAGCTTCATGTATTAACCATAGTTTCATATTTTAGCCCAGTGAAAACTTAATGTATAGACAAACACAAGATTAATATGATTACTTGTTAATAGGCCCCATAGCAACTTAAAGTAATACAATTACTTGTTAAAATGCTACATAGCAAGTAGACCTAGCTGCTAATTAGTATATGTAAGTAACTTGTTTGAATGGTGTTGACTCCTTGAACTATATTTAAGACCCTCTCATAGTATTTTGTATGTATGGGTGTACTTGGGTATGTCTGTGTTTATACTGCTCTTCAGTCTACAGGAGACTTGAGGAGCCTTTCCAGAATCATATATACACTATGGAAGAGAGAAGTTGAATTAAACAAACAAAACAGTGTGCTGGCATTTGCTGGCTGCACAGCAACTAGCCCCCTCTATATATGTATACGGGTATAATACATGGGAATGTGGGTATAATAATATATACATGGTATTTGGAATCAAATGATACAGCATGTGCTAGGTGTTCAATAAATGATAGCTATGTTATACTCAACTAAGAAATAAAAATTCACAGCACATCCCCCCAAGGCCCAAGGATTCCACTGGTGGAAGGATTATGACCAACAGGAGGGATAAGATCCCATGGTTACTCTGGTTGTCAATTAGTAGGGTTATTGCCCTGGAAAGCAAAGTAGAATTTGGGGACAAGAACTATAGGACCAATGAGTATGGTGTGAAGCTTTTCTAATATTTTATCCATTTCTTAGAATACAGCTACACACATGTGGAAGACATATTGTCAGAATCTCCTACGACTACACAGTAGGGTAGTTTTGGTTCATTATTTCCATGGCAAAACATCTTATTTGTAGGTCTTTTATTTATACGCATATTTGCCAGAGAGCTGTAGATGTTAGCAGAATGAGGAGGAGAGGGAATACTTGGCACTGATGCACTGTTGTTTATTTTTCTTGCTGTCATGGTATAAATTGCTAAGGAAAAAAGATAAAGACGCACGTCCAAGGAGAATGTCTTAATTTTTCAGTTGTAGTGTATGATAACAACAGATCGCAAAGTATTCAGGTAATCAGAAGAATATTTATCAACAGGGAGCATACCTTTGTGATGTATATTGCAAAGACGATTACTTGGCCCCCAAATGTTCGCGCCCCTCTTATCATCAGAGTGTTTTGAAGAATTTCCTTTGTAAAATGTATAGGATGTAATTAAGTAAGCTCATGAGAAGAATTTTTAGAAATATTAATATTTTAGAGAAAATTATCAGAAAAAGAAAAGTCACAAAGAGAACAGAGTAGTGGCAGGCCTGCTACAGTGGCCCGTTCCAGCAGTTAGGAGTAGCACAGGTGCCACCCACAAGGGGTTATTCCCTCTATATTAATGTATAGACATTACATTACCCTGGCTGCTAGGGTAATCACTAGGCTTCAAGTCTAGTATGCTCAGTTATGGACATATTATACCTGAAAAGGGAAGAATGAGATTATACCTCGAGGAAGCTGCAAGAATTAGTGAGCATATACTGGCCGGTGCCATGGTGCCTGATTAAAGGAGCCAGAAAATAAGACTAGACAAGCAAGAATTCATTGGCTTGGGGCTACTTCTCAGAGGCAGAAGGGTAGCTCTTAGACACCTGGAGAAAGTGGTGGTTCATACTTGAGAAGTTGAAATGCCCAAGTGGCCATGGCAGATGGTGGCAGAAGAGATTCAAGAGCTCAGGAAGGTGAGCATGTTGGAAAATATATATTAGGTGAAGCCAGAAGACTTGCCAGAGGATTATGTTCTACAGAAAGACCTAGAAGTCACATCATTTACCAAACTATCAGGAATGTGCTAGCCAAGGTGAGTCCTGGCTCTGCTCTGTAAGCCAGGGCTGATGGTGGGCGATGCAGTCACAGAACTGGACTCATCAGTAGCAGTGGGGATGATGGGATTCTGAAAAAACAGAGGCCAGTTGGTGGCCCTTAGCTTCCAGAAGCCAAGGGAAAACAATTATGGTAATAATGACCAGTAAATATGGAGAGAAAGCTAAGGAGACTGAATCAACAAGGGACCTGTGGAGATGATTAAGTGAACAGGGCATCTCTAGGGATAAGATAAATGGGAACCCAGCAAGGGTGTTGCTTCATACAATGAGAAGAAAGAAAGAATGGGTGAGCAGAAGGCTAGGGCATTTGCCCCACTAAAAGTTGTGACCCTTTGCTCAGTTCCTAAATCACTTGGGCCTATGCCAATAGACCTGAAATCTATTGATTGCAAATGTGAAAAATATACGGTAAAGATTCTTCTAGTCCTTCCCCAAAGGACCTTCAGGCATTTAATCAGAGAAAGGAGAATGCCCAGACATTTTGGGGGATTATTTGGCACAAGAAGATAATCTGGGAAGCTAAAGTGTCATTGTGGCCCTCCTGTTACAGTGGTGGCATAGCCAGACCCATCAGCACACGTTCAACATGGAAGGGACCCCAGAACTGGCACAGGGGGCACATGAACAGAGTGAGAGTGGTGTCAGAGATAGAGTTTGTGCATGAACTCAGGAACATGGGGTCCTGCTTACCAAGGCCTATCTACCTACTACTGATTCTGAATGTCCAATCTGCCAGCCACAGAGCGTGATATTGAGCTCACAAGATGACACTATTCTTTGAGAGACCAATTTGCCACTCAGCTTAATGTGTAGTACACTTGCCAGTGATTCATTCTTACATGATAAGAAATTTATTATGGTCATAAATTTGCCTTTCCTGCCTGCAGAGCCTCAGGCAGCACCATTATTGACATTCCTTATGGAGATCCCAATTAACAAGCATGGAATCACTCACTGTATCCATGTGACGGGAGGTCAACTCATCATCTGACCAGGGGAGCAACTTCGCAGCAAAGGAGCTGCAGGGGGTGGGGGCGGGCACGACCGTTGGATCTACTGGTCATTTCACTTATCATACCATCCAGAAGCAGCAGGTCTGACAGAGCACTGGAGTTATAACTGAATGCCAGCTCGGAAACACACTTTGGAAGGATGGAGTATATGTACCCTAAGACGCAGTATATGTACTCATGTACACTGAATCAGGTTTCTATAAATGGCTTGGGAACCATGAGTGGAAGTGTGAGTGACTCTATTTACCACCATTTAAAAAAAACTCCAACTATGATTACATTCATTTTCCTGCAAATTAAAGTTTTAAATCTTCTTAGTTCTCTAGGTGCTCATCACTAATTCAAGACCATGTGTCTAAATACCCTCTTGGCACCCTGATGGCTCAGTTGGTTGAGTGTTCAACTCTTGTTTCAGCTCAGCTCATGATCTCAGGGTTGTGAGATCAAGCCCCACATTGGGCTCCGTGCTCAGCAGAGAGTCTACTTAAGATTCTCCCTCTCTGTCTGTACCCCCTGCCCCGTCACTAGTGTTTGTTTTGAAAACAAAAACAACCCTCTCAAGATGTTGAGGCACATGATTTGTTCTATCACATTCATCTTCACGAAGAAGTCTTTCTCTAGGAGCCTCTGACTTGGCCCATTAGAATTCATTAACTTCTATGCATGGTGTCCAGATGGCCTCCTGATTTTTAACATCCTTCTGGGATTCCAAGAGTTTCTCTTGCATGTTCAAGCTCCTGTTTCCTATCACCTGTATCTTTCCCTTTTTATGTTTCTTCAACGACTATGTTGGAGAACGTTCTCAAATAACTCTTTGAGAAAGGGTGCATAGGAAGTGAGATTTTTTTTTGAGACCACTGATATCTGGAATTGTCTTTATTACTCTTTCACTTTATTTTTAACTTGGTTGGATATAGAAGCTTAAGAATTAATTTTCCTACAGAATTCTGAAGGTGTTGCTTTATTGCCTTCTAGTTATAGTTTATTGAGCAACCATTATGTATCAGATTGTTCTACGTTTATCCTTGTGATACATCTGATATCTGATCTTCTTACCATTTGAATATTCTAAAAATTCATGAGCTGTGTTTTGGTGTACAAGGCCCTCAATTGTACTACGAACTCAGAGTAGCCTTTCAATCTGAAAAATCTTGGCCTTCAAATATGGGAGATTTTCTAGATTTTTTTCTTTGATGATTTCTTCTTCTCTTCCATTTTTCTGCCACCCTGTTTATTTGTACACTGGAACTTCCATGTCACCTTATCTTCTTTTCCTATTTTCTACAGCTTGGTCATTTTACTCAATTTTCTGGGAGATATCTTCAACTGTATCTTTCAGCCCTTATACTGAATTTCAAATTTATATTACTTTTAATTTCAAAAATGTTTTTTTTTTGTATACTCTAAATGTTCTTTTTTATCCTGTTCTTGTTTCACTGTTGAAATATCTTTTATCTCAGGACTAAATTAAGACTGGGAACAGGGCAGCTCTGGGGATGTTGGTATCAAGTTAGTGAACTTCATGCTAAACTCTAAGCTGATAGGTCCCAACTATGATGGTCTTTTTCCTTCTCAGTTCAAATGACAGAAGGGGGTTGGTTGGAATTGATTGGTCCTTCTAGATTAGGTAATACCTCAGCCCAATCAATTAGAGCCAGAGATTAATTACGCTATACTTGACTATACCATGCTTGCCTATACTAAACATGACTCCTAGAGTCTCACTATTAATAGTTGGGGAAACTATTCTCAGGGAGGGGAGATGTACCATAAGCAGGAAGATCTGTTTCCCAAAAGATTAGTTTCTCTGATGTTCCTTCTTGAGATACTGGGAAAGTATTTTTCAATACTTTTTATACTTGAAACACTTCAGTATGTGTTCAATTACTGAACTTAAAATCATCTATAGAGGGGGAAACACTCTGCATTTAAGATCAGTCTTTTCGGAGTAAAGCTTTGTTCTACGTAACAATCCCCTTGGAGGGGTTGCTTTTTAAAGATGTGCATTTCAGGCCCTAGCTCTAAAGGGTCTTACTCATTTGATAAGAGATGGAGCATAGGAGTTTGTGTATTTAACAAATCCGGGATGGTACTGATATAGTATTAAGAACCATACTTTGAGAATCCCCTGCAGAGAAAGCTTTTTTTATGCTTGTTACAAAAAAAGAAATCTGATTTTATTTCAAGAGTCAAGAAAACACATGAATTCATTAAGGCAGCTATATAAAAGAAAGACTTGGGGGATGTTTTGCTTAACTCACTAGTTTGGATGGCCACCAGAGTAAATTCTTCTTGGCAAGAGTTATGAGGTTGCTGCCAAAGGTTCTTAGTGAAAAATTCAAATTGAGAATTCAGATCAATGAGGGCACGGCACAATATCATAATTATCACAGCCACCTCATCACCTACTGGCCTAATCAATTTCCTGGGAAAAAGGTTTCTTACCTCTTAAAGAGGAGGACTTCTCTTTAAGAGAAGTCATGTATTTTTAAATTCTCTGTGTCCTCAAATGTATTAATGCTATAACAATGACATTGGACTTAAATTTTATGAGGCAAGGGCCTTATATGCTGTCATGTGACTCAGAAATGGGATTTGTGGAAGAAAATTTTTAAAAAATTAATCCACATTGAGTTAGCTTTAGAATGTGTTAGCATTCAATTTCTTCCTCTTCGTAGGTTTAACAACTATAATGACACATTGATAGGACTTTTTCCTGCTCTTCATTCATATTATGTTAGATATGTGAAATTATTACTTAATTATAACTTTGTTGTGCCCTACACACATACACACAAAAATGTTTATAATACATGCTTGCTTCTGTGTTGCTTAACCATCATTTTGGTTTTAATCTTGTTTAACCTTTGTTACCACAAATAAAAATACAGTTAATTTGAAGTAATTACCAAATTACATTAATGAAGGATGTGTGTGCTAGTAACAATTTCATATAGGCTATGCACAAAATAAAAATAGAGGAAATGGTCATCTTATTACAGTGTAAAAGCCCTATGTATTACCTTGGTAAACCGATTTTACATTCCATTTTCAAGTAGCAAGTCTATGTAGTATCTACATCTCATGCCTAAGACCTCTCACTAAGGTTCTGATTTTACTAACCTCAGTAATCTGTAGTACATTTTGATTTGGGTATCCTGTAGTGACTGAATCATCTTCCATAAAAGGTTTTTATCCCCATATTTCTGGTCTCTTGTGCTTATAACATTAGAATTAATTTGGTTTTTCCTATACTCAGTCCTATATCTATTTTGGTACTACGCTTATTAGTTAGGACTCTTTTTGTTGCAAGCAATAGAGTTTCCAATTAGCTTAAGGGAAAAAAAAAAAAGGAATTTGCTGGGGTGGGGGATGGTCTAAGGGTAGTTCCCAGAATCAAAGAAAGAGTTGCAAGAAGTGGAATAGGTCTAGGAACCTCTGGAATTACAATCAGCAAATTGATGCCGCTATAATGTGCTTTCTCTCTAGATGATAACTATACTTTTTTGGTATTTTCCACAAGGTTGAGAACCAGTAGAAGCCTTGATGTCACACAACTACAGCTCAATGTGCATAGGGAAAAACTGAGTTTGGCCTCCAGCTTAAATTCAACCAGTCTTAGGAAGGCATTCATATTGGTCTAGCTGGGGTCATATGCCTAGGACCAAGGTCATATTCCTTGGACCAATCGCTGTGGCTCGTGGGGTGCTGTACTCTGTTTGGGACTGGAAGTTGTGCTGGTTCATGCACTCTAAGAAGCAGATGTCCAAATGGGATTAGATAGGATTTTATTTGGGGGAAATGCCTTTATGTAAAGGAAGGAGCTGGAAATGACTGGGAAGCCATTGAGCATGATGCAGCCTGACCCTCAACAAAGGAGAGAGAGAGAGAGTGAGTTGGGCCCAGATTGCTGTACAGTCTGTGGAAAGTTCAGCAAGGCTATCAGGTGGTTCTCAAGCCAAAGTTGGCTGAAAAAGGAGTCTTTTGTCTCCTTGTCACCCAGGAACAGATCTACCTTGCTATTCCAATCATATTCACTCAGTGGCAAGAGCCCCCTGTGGGAAGTGTGGCCTCCATGCAAATACGAAGATGGATTCAGAAATGCAGCAGCTGGAGCTCTTAGGCAATTGTGCCCCCTGTAGTAGGAAGTCCATGAAGGGTATTTTCATGGCTTCACCTCCATCTTCTCCAGGATTGTATGGTTGGAGTGAGGGATGGGAAGATCCTCAAAAAAAAGTTGTATTTTTGTGGACAGATAAAACAATAACATCTAATGCATCAAGTATTGTCAAAACTCTTCTAACATGTCTCTACAACCCATCTCTTCCTTTTTATTCCCATAGCTGCTGCCATTGTCCATACTTCCATTATCCTATTCTTGGACTACCAGAGCATCTTCCAATTAGTTTTTGTCTTTATTCTCAACCTTTTCTCAACCAGTTCTATACTTGACTTCATAATTTTCTGACTAGAACATCACTTTGAACATATCACTTTCTTAGTAAAAAGATTTCAGGGCATCAGCCTTGCAAATTCTCAGTCTGGCATTCAGGACCTTCTAATATAATGCAAACTCTTCCCTAACGCAACTCCTGTATCTTGCAAACATCACCATCCTTCAAGCACGTCGCGTTCATGTGCACCCCAGCAGAGTTTTAGAATCATGGAGTCTCAGAGATGAGAAGTCTCATATGAGTATCAGTTGGTCTCTATTCTAGCTTTTTGACTCAGTGAGACTAGAGGTTCATCTTTGGGAATTAAAGCAAAAGTATAGAAGAAGAGAAGGGAAATAAGAGAGAGACAGAGAGGAGAGAGAGAGAGAAAGAGAGAGAGAGAGAGAGGCAGTGAGAAATGAAGGGGGTGGGATAGTGCACGTCTAAGGTCTGGTCCGTGGAACAGAACAGTATGTGGTCCTAAGGATTTTGAAAGCAGGTGTCTGGGATGAAATGAAGGCTACTTGGGGAGCTAGACTACGGGAGAAGGAGGGATGGAGAGAATACGGAATGGGTTTCAGAAAGGAACCCTTTAGAGCAAAAAGAAAGCTCACCTGGGAAAACCTCATCATTTCCAACTATCCCAAGGTCCTCCACCAACACAGGATTAAAAAAAAAAAAAAGCCAAGTGAGTATAAGGGGAAAGGGATGGAAGAAACGAGGGATGGCAGCTTCCCAAATCTTCCTTCCATCTAATGTTTCTGTTGACTAGGCCTGTTAGCATATTTCTGTTCCATTAGAGCTTGCATGTAGGGTATGATTACAATCTGGTTTACTGTGGTAAGAAATCCAATTATCTCACACACTAAACCAAGAGGGATTATTTGTAACAATAATAATCTGGGCATCAGGGTTTAGAACAAGCCAAGATGTGTTTCTGTGCAGCTGCCACCCACTGGTTTTGGCTCTAACTCTTGTGACCATACAGAATAAGCCTGATCCTTTTTCATCTGGCAACCATTCAAATATTTGAAAGCAATTATCATGGAGCCCATGAGTCATTTCTCTTTCAGACTAAACATTATCAGCTTTTTAACCTTTTCTTGCAGAATGTAATTAGAAATATCTTGCTGCTGAATTCACTTCAGGCATTTTCTTACTAGGTCAGAGGAGAGTGGGATTCCTGCTTGCTTTGTGATAGATAATAAACAACTAAAATTACAGCAAAAATCATGTCAATAATTTTAGTAGGCACCCTATATATGAAAATTAAACTTACTTGCAATGAAAACTCCATTCCTTTCCACTTGGGCTGCTCCTCACCTAGGTCTTCTTTACTGTTTTCTTTCATTTATTGAAGGACTTTATTGAGGACTTCTCGGTAACCACATTTTTACTAATGAGAAACCACTGTGGGCTTGGCACTGGGAGTGGGAAAAATTGATCATTATTGGGATCCTCTCCTATTGCTGTGATCTGAGGAAGCTGGAGATGGAAGGATCCTGGGTCAGGAACTAAGAATGAGGTAAGCGAAATGTCTAGGGTACAACATGTTAGGAGGACTCACTCTCAGGTTTGTACGAGTATGGTACAGGCAGTGTAGTACTCTGGACAGAGTTCTTATCCACTCTCTAGTTTGTTGCTTTGGATAATCTGAGCACATAGAGCAGGTAGGTTAGCTCAGGTGTTGGTCATTTTAACTACAAAACAAAGTTTTAGAGTTCATACTTTTATATCCAGCCCAAACAACACGTATGTCCTCTTATTGGTCTTTTATATCCAGCCCAAACAACACGTATGTCCTCTTATTGGTCACCTGGGTGGCTCAGTGGTTGAGTGTCTGCCTTTGGCTCAGGTCATGATCCTGGGATCCTGGGATCGAGTCCTGCATCAGGCTCCCTGTGGGGGCCTGCTTCTCTCTCTACCTGTGTCTCTGCCTTTCTCTGTGTGTCTCTCATGAATAAATAAATAAAATCTTTAATATACATATATATTCTCTAATATATGCAAGGGAATATGATAGTCATTATGTGGTATGTGGTCAGAGCGAGGGAGTTCAGACTACAAGATTGGGATTTTTCTTGGATCTTCCCGTGACAGGAAGGAGAGAGAGGAGAAACATACAAATCCAAACCTTGTCTCCAATTTGGACATTGCAGGTGTTTATACTCATGTTTCCTTTGGGCTGTGAATCCTTCCTATCATTGTCCAAATTTTTCTTTAAAATTATCCCCTGGCTCTAAGTCTCCCATTCTGCAGAGATGTAGCTGAGAACACAAAGTGATTTCCCAATGGCCAGCATCAAAAGAAAAGCTCTCCATGGGAGATCTGGAGAAAATAAAGAATTTCAGCTGTGATTATATAACTAAGCCTTAGACATGAAAGGAGGCTAAATCAAAAAGGAATGGTCCCTAACAGAGAGCAGTGAAACCCTTTCCAGGAAAACAAAGTAAAGGGAAGCACAGACAAAGATGGGTTGAGTGCATATTTCCTCCCTCAAGTTAGCTTACCCTGTTCAGCTTGAACCAAATCTATTTGAGGAATTCTCTATTTTAGCTTTCCTAGTGAAAGGGTACCAGGAAGATGAATGAAACAGGTAAGTATTTAGGACTCAGTGTAGGATCTATTCAGTAATGAGGGGATACTCTAAATTTTCTAATATTTGTAAAGGCAAAATGTCAGGAGAATCCTTACCTCTGATTGGGGAAGAGAGGGTTGGACAGAATCACAGAGGGGAAGGAGCCATTTGAAGCTTTATTTTCAGATAATAATTGTATACTTTCAATCTTAAATGCCACTCTTGATAGTTGTGAAAAATTCAAAGACCATGGAATGATAAAATATAAAGCAAAAGTCTATTCCATGCTTCTGGCCCTCCAGAGGAAATGACCATTAACAGGTTGGTATATGTCCATCCAATTCTGCCTTAAAAATGTATTAGTATGTTTGTATTAGGGAGATCCATATCTATATATATTCTCTTTATATGTATGGGGAGACAGGGAGGGATTATAAGGAATTGGCTCACATGATTATTAGTCCCCAGTTCCCAGATTATAGCCTTTTTTTTTTTTTAAATGTCTTACAGTTGTCTATCTGGAGACCCAGGAGAGCTGATAGTTTAAGTGCCAATCCAAAATCTGGCAAACTGGAGACCCAAGGAGAGCCAATGTTTCAGTTTACATTCAAAGGCAAGAAAGACCGATGCCCCAGATCAAGGCCGTCAGGCAAAAAGAGTTCCCTTTTATTCAGCTTTTCTGACTGAGAACTCCAACTGTTTGGATAAGGCTTTGCTCAGTCTACCAATACAAATATTAATCTCACCCACAACCTTCAAAGACACCCCACAATAACGTTTGACCAAATATCTGGCACCCCATGGCCCCGTCAAATTGACACATAAAATCACATCACTCATATTTATCATATATAATAAATAGGTTCCTAGACTATAAACTGGCTAATAATCTATGTGCATTATGGCATTGACATTAAGAACATGGGCTTTAAAAAGAAAAAAGAAAAAAAAGGAACATGGGCTTTAGAGTCAGTGGGTCTAGGTTTGAGTTGTGACTTTGATAAGTCATCAAATGGTTTTGAATTTCTATTTCCTTATTTTTTTAAAAAAATTATTTATCTATTCACGAAAGGCACAGAGAGAGAGGCAGAGACAGGCAAGGAGAGAAGCAGGCTCCCTGCAGGGAGCCCGATGTGGGACTCGATCCCAGAACCCTGGGATCACGCCCTGAGCCAAAGGCAGATGCTCAACCACTGAGCCACCCAGGCATCCCTGTTTCCTTTTTTATAATACTGACCTAATAACATAATATAACTTACAGAATTGTGATGAGAATTAAATATGTTGCAAATAAAATTGTCTACTGGAGACTAAGCCCTAATACACTGTGGATATTGTTGTATGTCAATAAATGTGGCTCTGCTTCACCGATTTTTGGTAAATGCATAGTATTCTATTATAGGGATAAATCCTAATTTATTTAACTAACTCCTTTTGATGGACATTTAGATTATCTCTAATTGTTTTCTCTTCTAAACAAAAAAGAGGTCTTCCTGCCAACTTATTTCTGTAGGAGGAATTCATAAAATTAGAATGGATGTGTCAAAAATATACTACATATCTTTAATTTTGATTAATATTGCCACATTGTTCTCCAGAAATGTTGTAGTGGTTTATCCCTGCCACTCCCTGCCCCCATTCCCACATTTGGGAGCATATCCAGTTGTCCATACCCTTGCCAGACCTGAGCACTATCTATCACTTACATCTTTGCTGATGATATTTAAGAGGAGTCTCATTTGTTTTAATTCCATTGCTTTTATAAATGGTAAACTTGAGCAAATTTGCATACTTAATGCCTATTAGTATTTATTCTCTTGACCCTTGTTATCTGTAACTTCTTTCCTAGTAGGCGCTAATGGGTTGTTTTCTTATTTTAAGTGCTCTTTAAAATCTTCAACAATACACTAATATCTAAAATGTATATGCCACTTAATAAATGCCAGGTACTGTTCTAAATGCTTTACAAATCCTAATTCATTTATTCCTCAAAAACATCCTATAAAGTTGTACTATTATTATTCCCATTTTACAGATGAAGAGACTCTGAGGCACATGCAAGTTAATGACTTGCCCAAGATCTTGCCGCTGGCAAGTGGTGAGTCAGTTGTTAGTAGGAATTGGTGAAAAAAAAAAAGTTGTTGGAGTCCATTCTGTACCCATTTCCTCTACTGCCTTCCAACCCTTTGTCATATATGCTGCAAATCTTTCTTTTCCCAATTTGTATTCCTCCTTAACCTTTGTTAATAGTGTTTTTCTTCCATACAGAGGTTTTAAATTTTTATGTAGTCAATTTTTTTTCTTTTTTAAAACGATTTCCTGCTGATCTTATTATTAAATGATGATTAGAAATTTCCCCAGCCAAGTAGATTCCTATTTTCCATCTTAAGACAGAAAGATAATCACATACAAAAGACATGCATGAAGGAATGAAAGAGCAGGTCACATTCAGATATACGAACTCTGAGAGACAAGATTAAAAAGGTCATTGGACAGTGGAAGTGGGAGCCACTTATTTTTTTTTTTTTTCAAGCAAAGCAGCAGAGGGAGTGGGAGAAGCAGGTCCCCACTGACTAGGGAGCCAGACTTGGGGCTCCATCCTAGGACCCTGAGGTCATGACCTGAGCCGAAGGCAGACATTTAACTGAATGAGCCGCCCAGGCACCCCATGTTTTTGTTCTTAACAAAAGTAAAACAGTCATGTATAGAATGGCATAAAACAAAATAAAAAGAAATATTTTCCAATTCGAACTCCCCACACACCTTGCATATTCCCAAGAGCTTCTTTTATGTTTTTGGTTTTGGTTTTTGCAACTATCACCATAATTCTAAAGAATATACTTATAATTCTATTTTTTTATTTGTAAGTTTAGACACCTATTAATTCCAAGTTATGAAAGAAGAGGAATTTAGTTTATACATACTATTTCCCACCACTTCTCCCTTTCCCTCTCCTCTTAAATATATATTCGATGCTATACCATATGTAAAAATGTTATTTAATACTATACTTATATATATACTTATATACTTATATATACTAATATATATACTTATATATAAAATAAGGTTTATTATATATGAACATGATATATTGTATATGAACAATATATGTATACATTCTATTGTTCATTTATATCAATTAAAATATATAAGGCTTCTATTTAGCTTCCATCAATTTTAAAAATAACGACTAATTCCTCATTATATAAGATGAGAGAAATTACCATCCCTAAACCATTCTTCACCTCTCCTCCCTTTGCTTCATTTTTTTAGCCCCTGATGGCTATATTCTTTCTTTGATGTTGTTGAGATTGGTAACATTTACATTTTGTTCTGTACAATATGGATTCCATACTTTTTCTAATACCTTGGAACACATAATATTATGATTAAATAAATATTATTTACTGTGATAAAATTGTATGATTAGAATTCTAAATTGGAAAATGGAATGCTATGTTGCTAAATCAGTGCTGACCCAAAGAGAATATTCTTTGGTCAAATGGATTTTCTTGTCTGAGACTCTAACAACTACTCAAAATCATGCCATATTTAACTTGTTTCATGTGTAGGCCATATGGATTCCCTCCCTAGAATATCTAATTGCCTTTTTTCTAATGAGGGAAGAAATATATGCCCATTTCATGATAATAAGATCTTCCAGCTTTGTAGCATATTCGTTGTTGAATGGAAAGAATTTTCTTCCTGAACACTTTCTCTAGACTTTTGTTTCTAATTTGAGTGTGTTGCTTTCTAGGCTTGCTGCCCAACTGTCATCCTATGATTTCTTTTCATTGTATTCATAGGTTAGTTTCATTGTTTCTTGGATCCCTAGCTTCCTGTTCCTTGGATCCGGTTCTCATTTTATTAGGCTATATCATCAAGTTAAAAAAAAATCCTAATTAAATGTGCATGAGAGTAATGTTTTTGAATTCATGCATTCCTTAAATGACTTAATTTTGCCTCATTCTTGATTGAGTTTGATTTGACATAGAATTTGAGCTTCATAATCATTTTTCCCTCAGTTCTCTGTAGGCTTTGCTCCATCCTTTCCTAATATCCGCTTCGCTGTTGAGATTTCTGATGCTAGTTTGAATCTCATTTTGGGGGAGTTGATTTTTTTGCTTTTTATGTACCTTTATTCCATCTCTGGAAGCTTTAAGAATCTTCATTCTTCCTTTTCTGAAATTCGGTGGGTATGGTATGTCTGAATATGGGTTTTTATTGACTCAAGAGCTTCCTTAGCTCTTGGAGGGCTCTTTCCATCTCAAGTCCAGAGGCTTTCTTTAGACCTGAGAAGTATCTTTCCAGTATTTAACTGTCGGTGCTTCATACCATCTTTTCTTTCTCTCTGAATTCTTATCAGCAAAACACTAGACTTCCAGGATTGACCTATGAATTTTAATTTTTTTCTCATATTTTCCACTAATTTGCTTTTTTCCTCTTCTATCTCTTGTTTTCTTCATATTCTATTTTTTCTTTTATTTATTTATTTATTTATTTATTTATTTATTTTTATTATAATTTTTTGTATTCTATTTTTTCTTTGTTCAAATACCTTTGTTGAAGCACATTTAACAAAAAATAAATTGCATATATATTTAAAGTGTATGGTTTGATAAGTCTTTGACATGTGAATATACCCATGAAACCATAACCACAATCAAGATAAGGGACATATCCATCACCACCAAAAGCATCCTTTTGTCCTCTCTCCTTCCTGCTCCTCCCTAGACCCCTCTTTCCCCTCTCCCTCAGGCAACCACTCATTTGATTTATGTCACTATAGATTGTCATTTGCATATTTTAGACTTTTATATAAATGGAACCACACAGTATGTATCCTTTTTTTATCTCTGAATTCTTTCACTTAGCATAATTATTTTAGATTCACCCATGATATTGTGTATATCCATAGTTCATTTCTTTTTAATTGCAAAGTGTTATTCCATTGTATGGTTATGCCAGAGTTTGTCTATCCATTCACCTACTGATGCACATTTCAGTTGTTTCAGTTTTTGGCAAATAAAGCTGCTATGAATATTCATGTACAAGTCTTTGTATGCACATATGGTTTCTTTTCTCCTGAACATGTATCTAGGAGAGGAATGACTAGATTGTATGGTAGGTATATGTTTAACTTTTCATGAAACTGCCAAACTGTTTTTCCAATGTCCTGGTGCCATTTCCATCCCTTCCAATGAATCTTTTGTTTCAACAAAGCATTTTTTTAAATGTCAATAAGACTTCTTTGTTCTTGGATTTTTCTCTGCTTATTTTTTCAATAGCAGTCTTTACTTAATGGCTTCTAATACCTTTCTGAAACTCTCTGAGTTTCTCTTGTGATCATTTATCTGGTTGCTCACTTAGGCCCTTTCCAAATGTCTAGAGACCCTGACTCTCTATTCATATTTTTAAATAAAGAACCAGGTTGAATAATATAGGTAGCTAGTGTATCAAAATATCAAGGGTTTATCTTGGGGTATCAACACTAGGAGCCTTATCCCTTCCTAGACAGATGTTATATTTCTTTAGAGTCTTCTGATTTTATCCTAGGTACAAATTCTACCTCTGGAGTTAAACTGGATAAATATTTAGCAATATAGGAATAAACTCAACCAAGTATTTTTTGGTTGGAGGAAGAGTCTGAATGGAGGAGAAAAAAGACAGGGCTTAGCATCTGAAAAAGTATGTTTTTCCCTATGTAGACTGATCACAATAAAATGCAGTAGACAGGAATTAGTAGAAGTGGTGGGTACCTTGATAGCTATATCTATTATTTGCGTGTAACCGTTTCTATTGAAAGTTTAACAAAATATTTGTGCATATTGTTTTAGGAGAGAAATTGGGTTATTTAAGGAGTTACTAGCAAATGTGTTTTAAATCAGATTTTTGTGGTGTTTTTTAAATTTAGTGAGCATCTTCATGAGATGAAACTTTAAGATAGCAATTGAAACCCCCCTATGATAGCCCCCCCCTAAATTGTGGGGGCTCCTGAGATGAAACTTTATGATAGCAATTGAAACCCCCGTATGATAGCCCCCCCCTAAATTGTGGGGGCTCCTGAGTGGCTCAGCCAATTAAGTGTCCAACTCTTGATTTCAGCCCAGATCTTGATCTCAGGATCATGAATTCAAGCCTGAGGTTGGGCTCCATGCTGGGTGTGGAGCCCACTTAAAAAAAAAAAGAAAAGAAAAGAAAAGAAAAGAAATGTAAATTGTGTGTAGGGTCTCATAATTCACTTCCAAACCTGAGCATATCATGTAAAACTCAGAAACTGTACTCTTACAAATCACTGTCCTATATTTGATTATTTTGGCCCATTTTTTGGATCCTCAAAAGATGTCCCATAATTCCATTAAAAAGTTGCTCCATCATAAAATTAAAAAAAAACTTTGTGGACTTTTTTTTAATGTCAGAGCATGGCATGTTATACGACACTAAACTCTGGAAATTTCTCCTTTCATTCATACTAGTATATGTTTAAGCAAAGAAAAAGTCTATACTGGGGAAACATAATTGGGAAGGTAAGTAGAAACACTATGCTAGATAAAAAGTTCTTTGAGTTTTTTTAAAAAGCTCTTTTACGTTTCTCTTTGCCATAATCATCAATGATGATTTTGACATTTTATCAGATTGTTATACAGATGTACATATTAAAATACAAAAACTAATATAAAGGATCCATGATACCTAAGCCTGTTACCATTTATTTATTCACTTGACAAAAATTAATTATCTATTTTTATACAAAGAATTGTACTTGGCATTCTTGTATTTGATGAGTTTAATAAGCAATAAAAGCTCTTAATGACCTTCTCTGAATTGGGCCCACACATTTATAGTTATATAAACTAAGGAGATTTAAATGACATTTTCTAGCATAAGACGATTTTCTCATCTAACTCAGATTATTCATTGATTTTTTTAAGTGTAGTATTCGATTTCCTTCCTGCATTTGTACATTCTTGAGGCCTTCTATAACTTGCCTCTTTCTACATGAGAGATGGCTGTATTTACTGGTGTGTGACATATTTATGGCATTTAAAAGATTTGTGGCATACTTTTTGACCTTTGAGTGAAAATTGTTATATAACTGTCACTTGTCATTATGGGAACATCCAGCTGTGAAAAAAGGTCTTAAATATAATCAAGTACTCCTACGTAGAACGAAATAATACATTTCTTTGTTGTGAATAAAAAGGTTTAGCTATTGCAGCTTGTATCCTACTAAGCATGTACTCGTTGGACATTTTGTGTGAAATTAGACTCTATGATTGGAAGTTCTAGTCACTTCTCTACTCTGACAGGTAAGTATTGTGCTGTGCTGCAGCTGTCTCAATAAACCACAGGGGACTACTCTGTGCATTTAGCCAATAGCAATACCTTCATTGATCAATAGGAAATTATAACAGAGATTACACAGGAGCATATCATATTTAGAGAGGAAAAGGAAAAGGGTGTAGGTGGCCCTTCAGTATGCATAAAAAGTTTCGAAGATAATAACGGCAGGAAAGTATAGGGTAATAATTAGTGTCTGTGCTATTTGCTCTCTTCTTTCTTTTCTCTGGTAGGGCTTCTGCTCTCTCTAAAGCTTTAGGTGGCATGAAGGAAAACTACCATTTGATCTAAGTGAATAAAAACAATTCTAGAATATTCCATGTTTAGTTTTTCTTGTAGCTATTATTGTGCTGCCTATGGTGGGGTAGGGGACAAATCTTGGGGAAAATAATTACTGGAGGAAGTGAAGGAGCAGAAAGAATTATCCTGATTTCTGTTTATTTTTACCTTTATCTTCCCATCTCAATCTTATTTACCTCCACATGGCATGATGGGTACATTTCTTACTGTACCAGGTCATAAGATAGAGTATCCACACGTGGGAAATTTCTACTGTCCTCCTGCCATCAGAGACATTACAGTTTATCCCACCAAGTACCCATTAAATAATCTTCTTTGGCAGTCCCTCCCTGCACACCACCATGTCACTTCCGTAGCTCTCAGGCCGTGTGGTCCAATAGTGTAGGCACTAACCACATGTGGCTAGTGGCCACTGTAGCACACAGCACAAATACAGGAGGTTCAGGAAGTTTTCATAGCCACACTCAGTTCTTCTGAACACCTATGCTTTAAGGGAACCTAAGGGAAACGTGCTGAGGTAGAGTACCCTTGTAGTCATCTCTTACAATTTCCCAATATGAGAATCCTCTACTGGGAACTATCTCCCCACCCCCTGTCATCCATACAGGTCCCATGGGGACTGCTGTAGTCTTCTATGACCCTGTCATTATGGCCACAGAGGATTTTTTTTTTTGTCAGAGGTGTGCACCTGATCCAAGCTGGGTCAATTTTAGTTCCTGGCCTCCTGATTGGTCTGGGGCAGGATGCTTTATTTAAATAGTGTTAATGACACCCCACCTTTTTTGGGAATTTATGGACTTAGGGGCCCAGAAAGTTGCCAGAATCTGTAAGCCATAGAGCTTGGAATTTCTCAGGTGTCATGTTTTCCACTGTAGGGAAAACACATGGTGAGCCAGAAAAATGAAACCAACATGCAGAGAGGGGTAGAGAAAAGAGGCAGAAATTGTAGTGATAGTATTCAGGTTCCCAAGTGCAGCTGATACTGAGGGCCAGGTTTATTTCTATACTCCTATCTTTATAATTATCTTTCCATTTCCCCTAAGCTAGTTCAAGCTGAGTTACTTTCATTGGCAAAGTTACCAGAACAAATAAGTAATATTATAACTGTTTCCATGACAGTAAGATTCATGAAAGAAATGTAATATTAATGGTTGTAACTAGATTTTTCATTAGATCCTTATATCCAGCTACATCTCAGATAATTGCTACGGCTAACAAAGCTTAAAGTTTAAAAATGTCTCTCTTGCTCAAAGAGTCAAAATCCCTGGGTAACATAATTTAACACCTACTAAATTTTCCAAAATATAAGTTTTTGTATAGGTAATTGTTAAGTGTCCTTTTTTATATATGCAGCTATATGTTGCTAGGTAGTATTTTTTCTGTTCTTTTAGTGGCTTTGGTCTTTTTCCATTGAATAGCTTAAATTATATAAAAGAAGGTTCCAACTTTAAAAAATTTTTGTTTCTAAAACGTAAATGCGAACTTTTATAAATTGGAATATATTTTCCATCAAGATATTATTGCTATTAATGGTGGTAGGTTATTTTGGTCAGCACACGAACATTACTTTACTAATGAAGGTGAAATTACCTTTCACTTACCCTTTGAGTTGACCTTTCCACATAATTCACTTTCAGTACTTTCTTACTAATGTTTTAGCCACACTGCTCAAAGGCACACGAGCTTTCTTGTGCCTGGAAGTCAACTATCATCTTAAATAATATTTCTGTGAAATATTAAGCTGAACCTTAAGTCAACTATCATCTTGAATAATATTTCTGTGAAATATTAAGCTGAACTTTAAAATACCAACAACATATTTCCATTACCAAATCACAAGAAAGGGAATGATTTTGACTTCTTTTAATTTTCTTTTTCCCATCGCAGCCCCTATCTCTGCAATACATGGTGGGAAAATTGGGTAGTTGCTTGAACTACATGTTTGGAAACTATTTTGCAAATAATTTATTAATAAAGAAGAATGAAGAATATACAATGCAGCAGTTCTTGAGTTCCCCTTAGTGCATATAGGTGTATAGACTAAACATATTTTAGAGATATGAGGTCAAAATTAGAAAAAATAATGTCAGTAGGTAGGATGAGTAATTAATAAAATGTAAAATATTTACATTGTAATTATATTATTACCCAAAATTAAGAACATCAAACCCGTAGCATATTTTAGAAATATGAGTATATATGCATAAGAAGATAAATCTCAATTCCAAGTGGCCACTAAGCAAATTTAGCAGCTATATGAAATATTGGAAAGTTAAAGTAAGCCATATGGTATTGTTCATGACTAATCTCACAGAAAACTTCCAATTAAAAATTTGTAAATTTGCCTGGGTGGCTCAGTGGATGAGTGTCTGCCTTCGGTTCAGGGTCCTGGGATCAAGTCCCACATTGGGCTCCCCATGGAGAGCCTACTTCTCCCTCTGCCTATGTCTCTGCCTCTCTCTGAGTCTCTCATGAATAAATAAATAAAATCTTTAAAAAAAAGTTGGAGAGGGACGCCTAGGTGGCTCAGTGATTGGGCATCTGCCTTCGGCTTGGGGCGTGATCCTGGAGTCCCGGGATCGAGTTCCACATCAGACTCCCTGCATGGAGCCTGCTTCTCCCTCTGCCTATGTCTCTGCCTCTCTCTCTCTGTGTCTCTCATGAATAAATAAATAAATAAAATCTTTTAAAAAAATTTGGAGAGCACTTTTTTTTTTTTTTTTTTTACAGGTAATGTTGGCAGGGGCAGTTCTGTATTCTAATCTGAGGGAAGATGTCATCACTACTGAGTAGCCTTGATCTAAATTCCCAGATCTGACAAGTTTGAAACTGAGGTTCACTACACATACACAAATTAATTTTCTGAGCAAACTGTGGTGATATTAAGCTGGATATGAAAGCTTAGATAGCTTGGTCATATATACAGTAACTTGTGTGTTGGCGATGAAATAACAATAAAGTTTTTCTGGCTTTCAATATGGAATTCTTAAAAAGGTTGAACAATCGGATTACTCAGAGCCAACCAGAAACCATGAACTCAGAACTGTCAGTTTCAAGTTCAAACTAATGCTTTGGAGTTTAAGATTTTTTTTTCTTTATAGGAGGTTACCTAGAGAACGTATCTTTGGCACTATACATATTTTATCTGCATCTCATAGATATCTAGGGTAAACACACACAAACACCGAGCTTTCCTGAAATGAACATTTAAGTTTTTTCTGGGTAGAATTCATTGGTTCCTTCAATAACAACTCTTGCTTATAACCGGCGTTTAGCACAGTGCCTGGTTCCACAAATATTCGCTGAACTAATGAAAATGGTAAAGAATGAATGTCTACTGAACATAAGCCATGACTGAGGAAGAGATTACATAAAAGAAATGAAAGACAGTTTCTGCTCTAGATTTACAGTCCAACCTCACTTACATAAGTGCAAAATCTTTTCTTCTTGTGTCGTCCCCAATATAGCTACTTTGCACTAGGAGTTAGCATTTTGTCTGCCTGGTGGAATCAGTAAACTCCCCATTCCTCAGTGTGGTGGATTGTCCAGATCCTCAGAGCAACCAAACGAAGTTGTGAGTTGGGTAAATGGTTGAGTGTGCCAGGTAGCTCAGGCAAAACATCAAGGGGACCCTCGAGGCCAGTGGTCCAGGCTGGCCTGTGACTGTTCATGACACCCACAGGTCTGCCAGTTTAAAATCTGTCAAAGCTGGGATCCCTGGGTGGCGCAGCGGTTTGGCGCCTGCCTTTGGCCCAGGGCGCGATCCTGGAGACCCGGGATCGAATCCCACGTCGGGCTCCCGGTGCATGGAGCCTGCTTCTCCCTCTGCCTGTGTCTCTGCCTCTCTCTCTCTCTGTGACTAGTATAAATAAATAAAAATTAAAAAAAAATCTGTCAAAGCGTCTGTCTGATCCCTACTTTCGCATGGCCTCAAAGGCGTGCTTGCAATGGGCAGGTAGGTGTCCACTCCTGTTTCCAAGGGGAACAGTGAGCTCGGGCTGGTGGCCAGCTCTATCAGGAATCTGTGTGTGTGTGATAGGGAGACAGAGAGAGAGATAGGGACAGGAAGCCGCTGTCCTTAGGACGCCTTTCTCCTGTTTGCCTTTTGCCAACTAGCTGGCCCCGGAGCAGGGGTCTGAGGCGGGTGCTGGACTGATTCAGGCAAAACCAGCGCCAGAGAGGCTGGGACGCGGAGCCCGGGCTGCAGCCTTCCAGGGGAGACCTGTCCGTGGTCCTGAAGCGCATCCCCGGCCCGGAGGGGGGGCCGGGGCCGCCTCTGCCCACCTGGGGCGCGGGGCCGGGGCTCCCGGGCTGGGCACCTGTTTCGAATCCGGGCGCGAGGCGCCGTGGGGGTGGGGGTGGGGGTGGGGGTGGGGGTGGGGGCGGGGGCGGGGGCGGGGGCGGGGGCGGGGCGGCGTCACGTGCTGGCGGCCGCGGCGGCGGCCCGGGAAGGTTCCATCGCTCCGGCGGCCGCAGTCGGGCGCTCGCGGGGGGTGGGGGGCTCCTCCGCCCCGCCCCGGCCCGCCCCGGCCCTCCCCGCCCCGCCCGCGGCTCCCCTGCGGGGCCGGCCCCGCCCCTCTGGCTGGCGGCCTCGCCGCGTCCTCCGCCCGCCGCCCCCGCCATCCCGTTGGTGCGGTCCAGGGCGAGCACATCATGGCGATTGAAGGTAAGTGGAGGCCGGCCGCGGCGCGGGAGGAGGGGCAGGCGGGGCGCGGGGCTCCGAGGCGCCCGGAGGCCGCGGCGGGGGCCGGGGGGGCGGGGGGGGGCGGGGGTCCCGCCCGCGCCTCGGGCCCGAAGGTCGCTCGCTCCGGCCCTGGCGGTCCCGGCGGCCTCGGCCCGCGGCCCGGCGCGGGGAGGAGCCGGTGCACGGGCAGGTGCGGCGCCCGCGGCGCGGGGGGGCTCGGGTGCGGGCCTGCGGAGGGGCCCGGGAGCGGCCGGGCAGCCCCGGGCACCCCCTCCCCGCGCCCCCCCCCTCCCCGCGCCCCCGCCCGCGGGCCCCGCCTTGCCGCGCACCGAGTCCAGCGTCGCCCGCTCCCGCTCCCGCTCCCGCTCGCGACCCTCCTTGGTCCCTTCTCCGGAGCCCTCGCTGCGGGGCTCGCTCCGTCCGCCCCTCCCCTTCCTGTGGTGCTGTAGGGCGGCCGGGAGATCTGGCAGGAGGTTAATTTCTCAATTTCCTCAAGCGTTATCCCTCCACCCCCACCCCCACCCCCAGCCCCAGCCCCAGCCCCAGCCCTCAAAACTGCTCCCCCCGCCCCCCCAACTAAGAGAAGTACATACACCCTGAATAACACGCGCACGCTCGTAGCACCCTGCAGGTAGGGCCGCTCCGCCGAGTGGTACAGTGTCAGCAGCTCTCAACAGCTTCAAAAAGTACCTTGGTTGTTGTTACCTAGCCACATGAGGTGCTTGGCATCGGGGTGTATCTTTCTCTTGTTGCAGAAACATACTATCAGTCCACTGAGTGTTACAGTGTCAGCAGCACTCAACATTTTCAAAAAAGTAGCTCGGTTATTTGTTACCAAGCCGGATGAGCTGGTTGGCATCAGGGTGTATTTTTCTCTTGTTGCAGAAACATACTATCAGTCCACTGAGTGGTACAGTGTCAACAACACTCAACATCTTCAAAAAGTACCTTGGTTGTTGTTACCTAGCCACGTGAGGTGCTTGGCATCGGGGTGTATCTTTCTCTTGTTGCAGAAACATACTATTGCTCCACTAAGTGTTAACAGTGTCAACAACACTCAACATTTTCAAAAAGTAGCTCGGTTATTTGTTACCTAGCCGGATGAGGTGGTTGGCCTCAGGGTGTATTTTCCTCTTGTTGCAGAAACATACTATCAGTCCACTGAGTGATACAGTGTCAACAACACTCAACATTTTCAAAAAAGTAGCTCCGTTATCTGTTACCTAGCCGGATGAGGTGCTTGGCATCAGGGTTGTATTTTTCTCTCGTTCCAAAAACATACTATCTGGAAGGAAGCGTCTGTGTTTTTGCTTTGTTGTTAAGGAGGATAGTGTAGACATTAACATCACACGTCTAGGATATTTATGTGAGAGCCTGCAGCGTCTTCCAGCTCCTGTCTCACTTTTAGCTTAACTCAGACAGTGAAAGTAGTCTGTAAAATTTACCTGTGTGGGTGCACGCGTGGATGGATTCACATCATCTGTACAGATGTTCATGGTACCTTTAGCTATATCATTATTAGCTTAATAATCCTTCCTTCCAAGTAAAACTTTTCAGAGGATTTCCTATCTTGGTGACTGGCTAGAAGGTAGGTAGCCTACCCTTCTGGAGGTTCCTTTTTGTCAGGTCCTGTGGTCTCCAAAATAACTTTAGCTGAGTGTGTATTTTTATTTTAAGAGACTGATTACCTGTTACATACAAGACACACATTCAGACACATTTCAGATCACTTCTTTAGCTAAAATGATGGGAAAGCACTGGAAGCAAGACCTGCTTCTAACTTTTGATAGTCCTGTTACCCAGAGTGGTACTTTCAAACTCTTCTCCTTACTGTATTTTTAACGAGAAGTTAAAAATCCAGAAACCAAATCACTAGTTAATTTTTTTTTTTTTACCTTATTTCTACAACCAGTCTGCGGTAGTATTTCTTAATGATGTGATAAAGCTAAAAAGTTTATGCAGAAGGTGAGGAAAAATTATCCAGATAGCATCTGGATCTGACCATATAACTTTTAATTTCTTGGGGTATTTTGCAGTTTTTTTTTCTCTTTTTCTCAGTCCTCTCCTCCCCTCCCACTCTACCCCCCCCAACCACCCAAAGTTCAATGTGATCCATTCCTTTTTTTTTTTTTTTTTAATGTCAACTGCTGGCTCTTTGCATGCCTATTACCACTTGTATGTTTAAAGAACAAGATTTTTGAAATTCTCATATTCTCTAGATTCTTCTGTGTTTCACATATTCACATCAGTTTTTTAATACGTAAGCATTCATTGAAGTTTTCATAATATAAAGATTAGGAATTATATGTTTTCTAGTTTGGTAAGGAGAATAAAGTTAATTTTAGCATTTCAAATAAAAATGTTGGGTCAGGTTAGTCTAACTGTGCTGTTGATCACATACCAGAGCCCATTCTATATACATACCATTCCCTTGCTGTTTGTTATGAAGCAAAATGAGCTCTTGATGAGGACTTTGTACTGGGGACACCTTAGAATTTTAGGGGTTCAGGGGGGCATCTCATTCAGCCTTCTTCCCAGTGAAGTGGCTCTTAAAGCATTCATTCCTTTCATTCACCTGTTAGTTCTGAAGATATTGAGCGCTAGCTGTACTCCGTGTTCTGTGCAGATTCTGTGGGGCCATAAAGATGAGTAGGACCACACTCCTTCCCTCAAAGCGCCCATGCAATTATGAGAGCACATGAAATTAGCCATGCAATTATTATATAGTGTGAACAACAAAAGATGAATCATCTTTTGTATAGAAACGTTCAATGGCACATGAGTTCATGAAACTCATGTGCCAGTGAACACTGAACAGTGTCTGCCAAGTGGAACTATTATTCTTACAGTTCACGAGATCTTTCAATCTGACCAAAAACCTGCCATTCAGTAACTTGTCTATCTACTTATCCTAGGTCTGCCTTCTGGAGCGAAAATTAAAAGTCCACTATTCCCTGTGTTTATGACATCCCTTCTACCGTCTGAAGACAGCTTTTGAGCATTTTCATTTATAGACAAAATATCCAGTTCTTCCTCTGGATGGTGTACAGTTGTATGTTCTAAAGTTTGAAATATGGCAATGAGCCATTCCATTCCAGATGTGTTATTGAGTAGCAAACATTTAAAACTGTTCTATCATTTCTTGTCTTGTGCACAATCCGATCAATGTAGCTTAATATTAGAATGGCCTTTTTGGAACTACATATTGGCTTAAGATGAGGTTAAAATCAACAAAACCATAGAGTCTCTTCCCCCTGAACTACATTCAAATTAGATGTCTTCAGTCCCCTGAATAGCAAACCAATGTTTTGAATCAAAGCACAGATGATTTTTATGTGTTAAGCATATTCTTATTAGCTGTGGCCCAACATTTTAGCCCTTGAGTTTAGATTTTTAAGTATTAAGAGTTACTTTTATTTCCTCCTCTGTGTAAAACCCATATTTTACATACTAAGTAATTATTCACTTCCTCCTTTTATCAGATAACTACTAATCAGGACTTCAAACAGATATAAGATGGTGGTGTTCCTGCACTGATCTAATATAATTCCAGTCAGAGGTGAAGAAGTTAGCTCTATCTTGGGTTAAGGTACAATTTTGTAAAAGTATTTTGAAATACTGAGTAGTTTACAGAGCCTTTTTGTTACCCTAGAGGTCTCGTGATAACTGGGTTGGGAATCATTGCTCTGCCCTTGCCTCTCAAGACCTGTAGTTGTCATCTAGGGTATTCACTCTTGTAATGTTAGCCTGGGTCAGTCTGACATTGTTAGCCATTTCCTGTTATTTTTTGAAATTTTCTCCTTCTCCCTTGATCACTTACTTCTCAGTCATCTTTTCATCTCCTTTGCCTAATGTTCTTTGTGTTTCCTTTCTTAACTCTGTTCTCATCCTCTTTACATGCTGCTATATAATTGCACACATTGGTAATTTTATAGTCACTTATTTATAATTTGTCTTCCCTGTCAATTTCTAGACAGTAATGTCTTGTTTATTTTGTACTTCTTAAATTTTGCGAAGTTTCTAAATATAGTATTTACTTAACAAATGTTTTTCTTGAATTGTTATAGTGGAATTCTATATATTATCTATGTTGATTGCATCTGTTGCCTGGATGTATTTGACCAAAAATCTGACATTCGGTAGCTTCTATCAATCTACTCACCCTAGTTCTGCTTTCTGGAGCAGTAAATTAAAAATGCACTATTTTTTTTAAAAAGATTTACTTATTATTTTAGAGAGAGAGAGAGCACATGTGCTGAGTAGGGGCAGAGGGGGAGAGAGAGAATCTGAAATAGATTCCTCACCTAGCGCAGAGTCCAGCTCGGGGCTTGGTCTCACAATTCTGAGATCATGACCTGAGCCAAAATCAAGAGAGTTGGTTGCTCAACTGAGCCTCCCAGGTGTCCCTAAAAGTGCAATATTAACACTTACAATGAGAACCAAGTGTTGAATGGAAGTGTTGAATCACTATATAGTATCCCTGAAATTAATACTACACTGTATGTTAACCAACTGAAATTTATATAAAAACTTTTAAAAAGTACACTACTAATAAAATTATGCAGAGTTTTCCTAATTTTTGTTTTCAGGTAGTAGCTAGATATCTTGAATGTTCCACAGCAATCCAAAACCTTCTACATGTCCCAAACTAAAGTTGTCATCGCAGCCACCAAATCCAGTCTCTGTACTCCCTACTGCATGCAGATTTACCATCTGAGTGGTATTTTTACATAACCGGATATCGGAGCCTGAAATCTGGAAATCAGTCCTGTCTTAAACTCACCCTCCCCTACCCACATCTTGTTGATCAGCCGTCTGCATCTCAGTTTATGATGCTCTGTGCTTACACTTCAGTTTATTCCCTCTCATTAAGAGCCTTGTATTACTTTCCTAAGCTGGTGTTGTGTTGTCGTTAGCACTAGTTTTAGGGTTCCTTCCCATTCATTTCCTGAAGTATTGCTGGTTACCCTCGTAAAACGCAAAGCTAAAATATAAACCCTCAGGATAGCGATCTTGAATGATCTGACCTACGCTCCTTCATTCAGTCCACATTTTTCTGACTTTTCCATAAGAATATCAGGACACTCCACAAAAACTTGTTTGCCCAAGTGAAAATATTCACCTCTGTTGTTAATGTGCTGTGTGTTTACTTAACCTCTCTGGGTAGCATTTTTTAAAGTTGTAAAAGAAGACTACATTAGAAGAAATCTGTGTTTGTGTGGATATGTGTGTATACATACCTATGCTCTTTATTCATAAGGCACTTTGTCATTTACCACACATTTCCAGGTACATATTTTTTAAATAATCAGTACAATTCTGAGGTGCTCTTAAAGACTTGTGGTGACTCTAAGATTTCCATGGCAGGATTTGGACTTTTGAAATATTGAATTAAAAAATCTCATACAAACATGTTACAGGATGAGTCTGGAGGGAGAGCATCACATCCTTCCTGCATTCCATGTTTCTGTTAGAGATCATTAGGTTGTAATTGGCAGCAATATAATGAGAAAGGCCTGTCTGTCCACTTTCTGTGGCAGAGTGGGGCAATTTATTGAATAGATTTTTTTTGGGGGGGGGGGATTTACAGTTTAGTCAGTGATATTCCTAAAAGGGATATTTTGACTTTAAGCAGGCATAATATTTCTAATGTTTTGCTGAGGGTTAGGATCCATTGAGATACACAGTATTTTATTCTGAGACCTGTCTCTAAGTACTTTGGAGTACCTGACTATCTGTTTAAGGATCCTCTCCTCATTCACTCAACAAAATTAGGAAAAAGGAGGGAAGGGGATCCCTGGGTGGCTCAGGGGTTTCACGCCTGCCTTTGGCCCAGGGCGCGATCCTGGAGTCCTGGGATCGAGTCCTGCGTCGGGGTCCTGGCATGGAACCTGCTTCTCCCTCTGCTTGTGTCTCTGCTTCTCTCTCTCTCTCTCTGTGTGTGTGTCTATCATAAATAAATAAAAAATAAATCTTTTTTAAAAAAGGAAAAAGGATGGAATAGAGAGATAGTTGTATGAAGAAATATTTCATATTTTGTGGTTTTGGGTAATATTAGAACGCAACAGTGCGTGCCAGGGTAGAAAGCAGGAGAAACACATGTTGGCTTGTTTATTTGTTGAGTAATACTGTTTGCATCATTGCTTACTTTAAAGTGATTATAATGTTTGTCCATAGCATATGTGTAGTGGCATAGTTGACTGTCTTCATGGATTTGGTTTCCATCTAGCTGACTTCATTCTTTTTTCCACTCCCAAATCCTACCTAGTTTACACCTAACGCGAAAGTAGTGCCTGTATAGGGAGAACGTTGGATTGAACAAACCGCTATCAGTGAGACACTCTAAACTTTTGAGTAAAATAATCATGTGCATATTTGGTATGCAAATGTAAAATCTTAATTGAAACCTAATAAATTGGAACTCTTGATATACCTTTTTTAAGAAGGAGGAAATAGCCACCTGGGTGGCTAAGCAGTTGAACATCTGCCTTTGGCTCAGGGTGTGATCCTGGGGTCCCGGGATCGAGTCCCACATGGGGCTCCCTGCATGGAGCCTGCTTCTCCTTCTGCCTGTGTCTCTGCCTCTCTCTCTCTCTGTGTCTCCCATGAATAAATAAATCTTAAAAAAAAAAAAAGGAGCCAAAGCTTTAGAGCTACATCTTCCTTTCTCTGTTTTCCTCTTTCTCTCTCTGTTCCTTATCATTAAAAAAAAAAAAAAAAGGAGGAAATAGTGATAATACAGCAAACTATCATCAGGAATTTATTTAACAGACTTCTAGGATTCATATGTGCACTCAAAAGAGTTTCTTTCACATTTTAGGGCCATATTAGAATTGATATTCACAGTAATATTCTGCATCCTCAGGAGAGAGAGGATTTTAATGAAAAATTGTCTTCAGTATTCTGAACTTACTAATGTAATAATGCATATTAATAGCTTTAACAAATGATCTGGTACAGTCGTCAAAACAAAAGATGTTCTCATTTAACTACAAAATTAAGTAGAATACTTTTTTATGAGCATACGTTTATTCAGTTTTATGGTATGATCTTAATGAGCTTCTAAAAGGTCCAAAACATAATTAGCTCAAAAACTGAATTAAAAGTTGCTCAGAAGTAGGAAAAATGGTGTATGTTCATGAATAATAAGTTTATTTTTAAGATAAAATTTGCACCTCTTGGAAAAAAATTATTGAATAAATTCATAGGAATTATACTGATCAAAAGATAAGACTGTATTTAGCTCATGGTTTGCAAATTACAAAGTACGCTAAGGTATTTTTATGAATAGAGGTATAGTTGGTTATTCTGCATGATGCTGGGGTGGCGGCAAGTATGTCTCAGAATTCAGGCTATTATATAGGAATATGATATATTAAATGACTTCGTAAAGGTAATTCTAGAGAGTACTTATTCAGATTATTTTAACTCTAGTAATTGCACAGCAACAACAAAAAAGTAGAGGAATTCCAATTTGGAAGGATAACTCCCACAGGACTAGAGGCCTAAAAGTTGTTTTTTTGGGTTTTCTGTTTGTTTTTTTAAGAAAAATTCTTTTTTTTTTTTTTTAAGATCTTATTTCTTTATTCATGAGAGAGAAACAGAGAGAGGCAGAGACACAGGCAGAGGGAGAAGCAGGCTCCATGCAGGGAGCCCAATGTGGGATTCGATCCCAGGACCCCGGGATCACGCCCTGGGCCGAAGGCAGACACTCAACCGCTGAGCCACCCAGGCGTCCCTCTAAGAAAATTTTAAAAAGGGGCCCCTGGGTACCCAGTTGGTTAAGCACCTGCCTTCGGCTCAGGTCGTGGTCCCCCAGTCCTGGGATCGAGGCCTGTGGTGGCTTTCTGCTCGATGGGGAGCCTGCTTCTCCCTTTCCTTCTGCCCTTTCCCCCTGCTCATGCTCTCGCTTTCTTTTTATTTTTTTATTTTTTTTTAATTTTTATTTATTTATGTATTATTATTTTTTTAAATTAATTTTTATTGGTGTTCAATTTACCAACATACAGAAAAACACCCAGTGCTCATCCCGTCAAGTGTTCACCTCAGTGCCCGTCACCCATTCCCCTCCAACACCCGCCCTCCTCCCCCCTTCCACCACCCCTAGTTCGTTTCCCCGAGTTAGGAGTCTTTATGTTCTGTCTCCCTTCCTGATATTTCCCAACATTTCTTCTCCCTTCCTTTATATTCCCTTTCACTATTATTTATATTCCCCAAATGAATGAGAACATACACTGCTTGTCCTTCTCCGATTGACTTATTTCACTCAGCATAATACCCTCCAGTTCCATCTCGCTTTCTTAAATAAATAAGTAAATAAATAGATCTTTAAAAGAAAGAAAAATTCTAAAAAGAGGACAAAAGAAGTATGAGAAGATTAACATTTATTTGGAAATGTTTACACAGGAGGAGAGTGTTTGAAATTAACTGATAACTAATGCTGTAGAAGAGAGGAAAACAATCTTTCCTGTCTTCAGGCTTAAATCTAAGTTTTCTTTGAATTTCATATTCTTCTTGTGAGGAGATGCTCACAATGGACCAGGCATCATCTCTCCATTATCTCAATCATGGAGAGCAAATGCATGGCAACCCTTCTCCTTCTTTTGACTATAGCAGACATCTGTTTTGTTAAAGTATCTTTTTAACATCTTTCCCTGCCAAATGTGGACTTGCTTTCAGAATCCTTCTCAACATTGCCCTCCACCCCCATTCCAGCAGCTACTTTTAATCCCCCAGAATTGGTATACAGAATGAAAGCTATTTTCCATCTTGGGATAACTATTATTACTATTTTACAAGTGAATTTAATTATTTTAATTTTTTCTTAACAAGCACAAAGTTCATAAAGACAGTACTAAGTGAGACTGTCTTTAAAATTGAAGCCTGGAGGTGCCTGGTTGGCTAGTTGGTTAAGCATCTGACTTCGGTGCAGGTCATAATCTCAGGGTCCTGCTCAGTGGGGAGTCTGCTTGGCCCTGTCCTGCTACCCCTCACCCATTGATGCTCTCTCTGTCTCTCTCAAATAAATAAAATCTTTAAAAAAAAAATTAGAGGCTCGCTCAATTCAGACCCCATGATCTTTCTATAATATGCTGCTTTCAGTTAGTTACTAAAATTGGGATCATTCCTTGAATGACTTAATTAGGGTCAAAACTGAAAGGTACCTGGAGATTAGTGACTATGGTCTAAATGGGCTAAACTGGTTGGTTGGGGGTGGGGGGAATTGGCAACATTAATAGGAAATATTTAATGTTTCACGCTTGTTATGTATAGTATAGGTGTCTGCTTAAGAATTAGCTGTAACAGAATTTATCGGTATAAAAGACACAGTTTCATTTTTGACTATTTTAGGGCACCTGGGTGGCTCAGTTCGGTTAAGTGTCTGCCATTGACTTGGGGCATGAACCCAGGGTTCTGGGGTTGAGCCCCACGTTGGGCTCCCTGCTCAGCCTGGAGTCTGCTCATCCCTCTCCCACTACCCCTCCCTCTGGCTCGTGCTCTGTCTCATGCTTTCTCTCTCTCTCAAATAAAATCTTTTTTTTTTTTTTTTAAGATTTATTTAGTTATTCATGAGAGACACAGAGAGAGAGAGGCAGAGACACAGGCAGAGTTGAGAAACAGGCTCCGTGCGGGGAGCATGATGCGGGACTCAATCCTGGGTCTCCAGGATCATGCCCTGGGCCCAAGGCAGGTGCTCAACCACTGAGCCACCCAGGCGTCTTTCAAATAAAATCTTACAGTTTTTTTTTTTTTACTACTTTCATGCATATGTTTTGCTGATAGACCTTTAGATAGGTAGAATTTAAGTTTTTTTTTTTAATTAGTTTATTTTTTTTAGAGAGAGTGCAAGAGTGGGAAGGTGAGGGGAGAGAGACAGACAGACGGAGGGAATCAGAGTCCTCATGGAGCAAGGAGCCTGAAGTAGGGCTCGCTCCCACAGGCCTGAGATCATGACCTGATCTGAAACCGAGAGTCAGACACTTAACCCACTGAGCCACCCGAGCGCCCCACATTTAAGGTATTCCTAAAGTAGCCTTGTGATGTTTGAGAAGAAATGAATAGAGCCTGTGAAGTATGGTGACTTAGTTTATTAGTAAAAATTAATATGGTGGAAAAAACAAAGTCAGTTTTAAAAAGGACTCCTAGATCCGTTTCAAATGAAGTAAATCTTTAGGTTTAATTCCATTTTTTGCATTCCCATTTTTTGATGGGAATGTAATATCACTGTGTGTTTTTCTTCTGTAGGCATCTGGAAAAGTACATACTTTATAAATCTCTACCACCCCCACGGCCCCTGCTTAAAAAGAAATTCCCATTTCCCAGGCACCCTCTCAGTCACGTGCATCCATACACAAGTCCACACATGCACACATTCATAGCATGTCTGTGTGTGCCCACACACATCTATTTCCTCTTACAGCATGTACTTAAGCCAATTGTAGAGGATCCTGCCAGTTTACATTATGCTCCTACATGGGTTTGCCTGAGGGAAAAGATGGTAACTTCGACTAAGCTTGTCATTTTCTATCTATTTCTCATTTCCATGTTGCTGAGATGATTATTTCAAATGCAATGCTGGTATTATCTCTAAGAATAGTTTTGAGAAATTGACTTTTATTTAAATTACCGTAGATTAGAAAACAATTTCATAATTTTTTTTTTCGTGAAAATGAAGAAAAGTCCATTTTTTAAAAGACAAGTTCATTTTAAAATTTCTTACTATATTAACTCTGGTGTCCTAATTATTTTTTTCTGGCAATAAACTAGTGACCCTGGGCAACTTAATGTTTGGTGCCTCAGTTTGCTTATCTGTAAGGAGCTAGACAAGTTTATTTCTGACCTCTGGTCGCTTTTTATATTCTACCATTCTCTTGGTCTCCAAGTCTTCGTTATTGTTATGTCTTTGAAGTAAATTTGATGTGTGAAAAATTGTATTTGTATAAGAGTTTCTTTGGGGGAGGATTAATCGTCTTAGTAGAAGACTTAGCTCTTTCCAAAGAGATTGACTAATTTATTACTTTAAATAATCATTCCCCCAAATTGATTCAGCCACTGTGGAAAACAGTATGGTGGTTTCCTAAAAAATTAAAGATAGAATTACCATAAGATCCAAAAATCCCACAGCTGGGCATATACCTAAAGGAAATGAAAGGAAAATATGGAAGAGGTATCTGTGCTTCCATGTTTATTGCAGCCTTATTCACAAGAGCCAAGATATGGAAACAAGATAAGTGTCCATCAGTGGATGAGTGGATAAAAAGGTGGTATATGTGTATACAATGAAACATTATTCAGCCATAAAAAGAAGGAAGCCCTGGCCAGTTGTGACAACATGGATGGACCTTAAAGTCATTATGTTAAGTGAAATAAGTCAGATGCACATGACAGACAGCATATTTTGTCACTTAAATGTGGAATCTAAAAAGGCTGAACTTGTGAAAGCACAGAGTGGAATGGTGATTACCAGGGTCTGGGAGATATGAGGGAATTGGGGAGATGTTGTTAAAGGGTAAAATCTTGCAACCAGTAGATAAATGCAATATAATGCACAGTATAGAGGTTATAGACAGCAATACTGTGTTATAAACTTGAAAGTTGCTAAGAGACTGGATCTTAATTGTGACTACCCCAGACAGGAAATGATAATTATGGGATGTGATAGAGGTGTTAGCTAATGCTATGGTGATAATCATGTCCTGATACATAAATGTGTCAAATCAACATGTCATACACTTTAAACTTACGCAGTGTTATATGTCAATTATGGCTCAATAAAAATAATCAATAATCATTCTATGTATTTGATATGCATTTTTGTTATACATGTGCATCAAATCATCTCACTGTGCACTTTAAATACCTTAGACTTTTATTTGTTCAACTTTACCTGAATAAAGCTAAAATAAAGAAGATCATCCTCTTGTGCATTATACTCTTAAAATCAGTAAACTGTTTTTTGAATTGCCACCATATCTCAGTCAAGAAATGCTTGCAGTGACTTATCTTTTGCTTACAATTTGATTCATTTGGAAACTTCAGATTTATTTTTAGGGATTTTAAAACAAGGCATGAAGTTCATACAAAGTTCACTGTGTCTCTGATTGAAAAAGTATTTAAGCCTTTTGACTCCCAAACACAATACATTAAAATGTATACAGTTAACATACAGAATGCATTTTTTTTTTCCTTAACACTCTTACTGGTCTCTGAAAGGATCGGGGACAAAAGGAATATTGATTTCAGTGTCCAATAATATAATAAATTTTATTTAACTTTCTGTATGTCTTTTGTACTTTTAGTAGGAAGATTTTTTTCCTCCTGAATTTTACTTTATTGCCTGGCATTTATTTATCCTTAATATTCCTTTTCATTTCAGTAATAATAGTGATTGTTACATGTACATTATTGAAATCTCACTTAGTTAGAATTTTTGGAACAAATAACCAGGAAGAGTAGAGCACAGTCTTGCTTTTTTGAGTTACATGGTTTTTGTGCATACTTTGACAAATTTGACAATTATCAATTGACTCTAATCTAAAAAAAAAGTAATTATTTGACTTAGCTTTAATCATCAGCTTTTATGAAATTCTTTCATTTGATATAGATAAATTGAACACTTTTAAAAGTGGGAGTTAGCTTTCATGGACATTTTGTAGAGAAAAGTCTTAGAATATAACAGTTTTTATTGTTATAATTAATACTAAGCCTGTATAAACTATGCCCTTACATTTAAGATAAGATGTGTTTACCAAAACCTAACCAATTTACATTAAATATGGGGCAAAGTCTAGTTTTAATTACAGGCTTTAAAAAAGTACAGTCTTATTAACATGAATTAAGTACATAAAGCAAACTACATTATAAGTGTAATTTTCTGGAGAATAGGCCTTAATGACCATATAAGAAATATTTTTATGTAGCCTCTGAAAACATCAGTGATGGCATTAGTGTATGTTATGTTATTGTTAATTATATGATTCTTCCAAACCCCTTAAAAATAGTTTCTTCTGTAATTTGGTAAATTTTTTTCCTTCTAGTTTTTGTGTAGAGTCTTCTCAATATTAAAGCTATGTAGTATACAGTTGTAGCTCATTCTTGCCCTTCAGCAAGTGATCAGCGGTTGCCCATTGGTAATACTCCAGTTAGTAACGTCTCACTGTTTTTACACTGAGGTTTGCTGAATAATAGTTGTTTTGTAATCATAGCTTTAAGGTAGGTATTTCTTCTTGCTAAGTGTATCTTCCTGATAACCAGTGATGAGTCAGTAGTGTTGATGATAATCACAAACCTGGCGTTGTTACAACCAAGTTGAAAATGTAGATCTAACCTACTTTAGCGATAGAAGTACTGTTTTATAGTTTTTTGGCTTCTTTCTCAGATGACCTATTTTTTTTTTTTTTTAGTCGCTGTCATGGTTTTTACCTCTCATGTTACTGCTCTAAGATATTTCTTTTTTTTTTATAGCTGTTATAAGAAATACACTTAAACTGTTCACAACTGTTCATAATCTTCTGTAATGAATTGATTAAATTATTTAATATTTCTATCATGCAAACTTTGAACATAATTCACAGCATAATTATAAGGTCATCGCATATATAGAATACTACAAAGCTTCATTTAGCTTACATTCATATAAAGCAGTGGTGGGAATCCCTGGGTGGCACAGCAGTTTGGCGTCTTTGGCCCAGGGCACAATCCTGGAGACCCGGGATCGAATCCCACGTCAGGCTCCCGGTGCATGGAGCCTGCTTCTCCCTCTGTGTCTCTGCCTCTCTCTCTCTCTCTCTCTCTCTCTCTCTCTGTGTGACTATCATAAATAAATAAAAATTAAAAAAAAATAAAGCAGTGGTATTATGTTTCAGAGTAAAGGAAATATCTATTTCTGTAGAGACTAATAATATTACTTTATTTTTTTGATATTTTATGATAGAGTAGTTTTTGTAATTTTAATCAAAGTAAGCTTTTGGCTAAATTTGTTTTTATCATCCAATCTATTTATAAATTTTGTCTTTTTTGCAGATGTGTAAGTGTGGGTAGCTGAAGAACAGGGAAAAGATAACATTTCATTTTATACCATATGAGTATATATGTGATAAAATATAAATAGTGCCTTTACAGGATTGACCCTTCCATAGCAACTGTATATATTAAACCTCAGATACAAAAGTGGCTTCTTTCTTACAGTGTTTCCTTCTAGATGATGTGAAGAGGTACTTAGGAAATGGTGATATGATATCTGCTCTTCCTCCCCACCCCCCATGATATCTTCTCTTGAGAAGATTGTCATTTAAAAATAACATGCTTGAGGGATGCCTGGGTGGCTCAGTGGTTGAGTGTCTGCCTTTAGCTCAGGGCGTGATTCTGGGGTCCTGGGATGGAGTCCCCCATCGGGCTTCCGACAGGGAGCCTGCTTCTCCATTTGTATATCTACCTCTCTCTGTGTGTGTCTCATGGATAAAAAAAAAAAAAAATCTTAAAAAAATAAAAATAACATGCTTGAATGAAGCTTCTTCATTCCAAGACTTTCTAAGATCTTAGTTTATGGGTTCAGGAAAATTCTGGATATCAAGTTATCATATAGTTGAGTTTAAGGTTAGTTAGGAAACATTTTTTCCTGAGGTCATTGGTAAAGGCTGATTTAAAACAGTTCTTTGTAATAGTCAAACTCACATTATTTCCTCTTTTTAACTTCTAACAAATTTTTTTTTAACAGGTGGAGAAAGAACCTGTGGAGTACATGAACTTATCTGTATTAGAAAAGGTAAGTCAATGCTCTGCATGGATATTTAGATACAAAATGAACACTTCACAGTGTCTGTTAATTTTTAGTAAGATGGCAGATAATTTGGATTTAGAATAAAATTTAATAAATACTAATATTTTTTTATTTGTATTATAGACTTAAGCATCCATAAAGTGCATATTGTTTATTATGTGGTTATTGAGAGTTGTTACTTTATATTGAGTTTTGTTGGGCTGATAAAGCCTGGTTTCTAGCATATTGGTTATTAGACATGGTGAAGAGGCAAAGAATGGAGGGTTTGATTTTTGTTCCCTTTCAGAATCTGGAATCTGAGTGCATGCTGACCTCCCATTGACTTCTGTTCTATTACTGTACCCCATCAGAGAGATGTGAGGAGTTGGTTGAATTTCAAATCGGGATCATGTCCAAAGACCACAACATCCTTTGACACCAACAACTGTCTATGCTTCCTTAGAAGGAGCCACCTGACAACTGGGTGGTTCAACAAGGTGGCCCCAGGAAAGGTAATTCAGTTATTAGGTGGGAGGCAAGGAATCAGGTATTCTCTAGATTTGGAAGAATCAGGAGAACCTTTGGGAATCCCCACATTCATGAGTAATGAGAAATCGGTGGAATGATGTGAAGAAAGGAGAAGAGACACCTGGGGAGATCAGGGGAGGAAATCCCTCATAAATTTAGTACTCTTTTCTATTTTTAAACTTGAGATACTTTATTTTTCTTGCATCTCTCTTGAAAACTGATTTGGCCCTCCTGAGTCTGGCCAGAGAACAGACTTCTCTCCCTAATATTTCACCCTAAGGAGGTTTGAGGCGGTGTCAGTATTTGTGATACATGAGTCTGATTGGCACGCCAGGGAAATGTCAGCATATTTTCATAAGTCTTCAACAGATCTGAAAAGCCTCAGCTTCTTGAGAGTTGAAAAAAATTTCTGATCCTTCTTAGGTGAACTTATGTGACCATTATTACATGGTCATACTGTAGTTGATGCGTCACTACCTGTGATTGCTATACATTTAAAAACAATCTCCCTCCTTGATTAGAGGGTAGTTTATCCATATACCTTTCCTCTGATAAAACAAAGGAGAAAATTGAAGTCCATTCCCTGAAATCTCAAATTTTTGGTTATGATTTTCATGCTATAACCATAGTTGATTTGTACTTCTTGTTTAAAACAGGGAGAGAGGGGGCAAACGTATACATTGTTTTCTTCCTTTATGTAAAGATTTCTGAAACTTCTTCTATAATATATTAATCCAGAATTATTAAAAATGTTTTAAAGAATTTTATAGTTATTAGCTTGTCCCACCAAAACTTTTTAAAACACAGAAGTTATTTGGTGGGACAGCAGAAGACACTGTATGAATTACTTGGAATCAAAAGTTGTTAAAGCTGTGGTTAGGTGAAGTGGGAATCAAGACAAGAATAGAGATAGCTAGAAGGGAGGGACATAAATGTGCAGAGGATCTCTTGTGGCTACAATGGGACCATAAAGCTACAGTAAAGAAAATAGTATAGATAGGGGTAGATGGTGATCTGAACATACCTTGTTATTATGGCTCTTCTTATTATTCTGTATTGCTGTCTTAATTCCTCTCCAGTAGTTCACAGATAATGCCTTGCCCACATTTCTATTAATCCAGCTTTTCCCCTTCCTTTCCACTTTTCTATAGAATTTTAAATCTGTGATTACAGTTTAAAAAAATTATCATACCGTAGCCATGTCACAGAAAGGTTTCCGAATCTGTGTATGCCCTCAGCATTCAGTATAGTGTCCTGTTCTAGTGGATGGATGTTCTAGACATATTTAAGCATTTCACAGTTAATGCTCAGAGCTAAAGCTTTTGCTTTTTAAGCTGAACTTCCACAGATTAGAGCATATGAAGGTTATATGAAGTCGAATAATCGTGATTATATCAGAGATTCTGGTAAAATAGCTTCTCCAGTGACACATCTGGCTTCTGTTTTACTTGTTTGGCTGTTCCTTCTCTGTCTCCTTTGCTGGCTTCTCTTTGCCAGACCTTCACATACTGGAATGTATCAGTTTGGTCCTGGCCTCCTTCACTTTTCTTTTTCCTCTGTTTGATTTTATTTAGTTTTCTCTTAAATGCCACACAGATTTATAAATCCAGCTCTGAGCTGTCCTCGAGCTCCCTGCTCCTCTACCCTGTATTTACTTGATCTTTCTCTCTGTTCTCTGGATGTCCATCAGAGCACCGATGTGGTTTGTCTAAATGGCACGTCTTGATTTTCTCACAGGTGCCTGTACCTTCCTCAGTCTTCCCCATCTCTGCTAATAAAAAGCCCAGTCTATCCAGTTGCTTAAGTCCTAACTTAAGGTTAGCTGCTTTTTCACTCATTCTGTCTTTCCCATTTCATTTTTAAAAATATTTTATTTATTTATTCATGGGAAACACACACACACACACACAGAGAGAGAGAGAGAGGCAGAGACACAGGCAGAGGGAGAAGCAGGCTCCCTCCAGGGAGCCCGACATGGGACTCGATCCTGGGACTCCAGGATCATGCCTTGGGCCAAAGGCAAATGCTCAACCAGTGAGCCACCCAGGCGTCCCCCAGTGATCTTTTAAAATACAAATCAGGTTTGCGTGTATTACATCTATATCAGGTCTTAAGCCTGTGTGCACTTCTGTGGATTCCTGTTCCACCTGGAATAAAATCAAAGAGCCTTACCCTGATCTACAAAGCCTTATGTAGTAGCATCAACCCAAAGTCCAAAACATCATCTAAATATCAACTCCTCATCTGAAATCATTTGTATCAGGTATGGCTAAAACTCTGGGTATGATCTGTCCTGGCTCCAAATTCCTTTCCTATGTGCAGATCTGTGAAACTAGCAAACACGTCACCTGTTCTCCAAATACAGCAATGGAAGAGGCCTAGAATAACAGTTACAGACATTTCCACCCCAAATGTGAGAAAATGCAAGGAGGAAAGGACTCATTGGTACTTAGCAATTTTGAAACTTGGAACTGGGAAAAAGCTTTAGGTTTCAAGGCCTGGGAATCATACTGTCTAGCTCTTGATCCGGAGGTCTGAAGCTCCACCTCCAGCTTTAAGACTCTATGCTTAGAGTCATCCTTCCTTTTTCTCAAAAGGTAGTGTATGTTTGCACCGATTTTTCTGCCTGTAGAATTTTGGTGGTCTATGAGTCTTTCTTTATTTCATCCTCTGAATCCTTTCGATTCAAGCTGACAGTGTTTATATATAATATTCTCAGAAAACTCGTGAGTATCCTCTGTATGTCATTGGGATTCATTCCATTAGACAAGATCCTCCTCCACAGGTCTTTCCTGGATTATTCCATCTCTGTTTTTGGCTTTTGCTCAGATGGGGGTAGGGGAGAACCAAGAGTAGGATATCTAATTTCTTCAGAGAGCCCTCTGTGTCATTGAATATTTGTTCATCTTGAGGTACTGGCAAAGGGATGTCTAGCTATACCGTTGGCTCCAGAGTGTGTTTTCTTGATGTTGATTCTCTAATTTTAGCATAATTTACAATCGAGATAGGCCAAGGATTTTCCAAATCATGAAGACAGAGAGAACACAAACAGAGGGAGCAGCAAGCAGAGAAGCAGGCTCCCCAGGGAGCAGGGAGCCCAATGTGGGGCTTGATCCCAGGACTCTGGGATCACGATATGAGCTAAAGGTCATCCCTGAGCCACCCAGGTGTCCTGAAGTCCTGGTGCCTTTTTACTTAAAAGTTTTTCTCTCAGTTTATACATTTCCTCCCAAGGCTTACTATAAGCAGCACAAAGAAACCTGACCACCCTTTCAGCACATCACTTGGAAATTTTAGCTAAATATCCAAGTTCACTGTAATTTCCATTTAACTGTAGGACATAATTTAGTCAGGCCTCTGCCACTGGGTCACAAGGATCTTCTTTCTCTAGTTTCCAGTAATCTGCTCTTCCTTTCTTCCTGACTTCTCACCAGCAGCACCTTTAACATTTATGTTTCTACAGTGGTCCCTTTATGACTGTTTAGTTGGGTCTTCTAGATCTAAGACAGTATAGGGTTTTTTTTTTTGTCCTACTTTGAGCCTTATTTTTTTCCTCAGTCCTCACTAGCAGAATCATTAACACCTATGTTTCCTTTTTTTTTTAATAATAAATTTATTTTTTATTGGTGTTCGATTTGCCAACATACAGAATAACACCCAGTACTCATCCCGTCAAGTGCCCCCCTCAGTGCCCGTCACCCATTCACTCCCACTCCCCTGCCCTCCTCCCCTTCCACCACCCCTAGTTCGTTTCCCAGAGTTAGGAGTCTTTATGTTCTGTCTCCCTTTCTGATGTTTCCACCCATTTCTTAACACCTGTGTTTCTACTAAAAGGCAATAAATATTCCTCAAGGCAATTTAGGCTTTTTCAAATGTCATGCTCCTCAAAATTCTTCAGACTTCTCCCCGTTACCTCATTTCAAAGCCACTTCTGTATGTTAGGTTATAGCAGCACCCCACTTCCAGGTACTAAAATCTGTATTTGTTACCTATGGCTGCTATAACAAATGACTACAACTTTGGTGGCTTAAAACAACACAAGCTTATTCTTCTACAGTCCTGGGAACCAGAAGTCCAGAGTCAGTTTCGCTGGGCTAGGGCCCAGCTTTTCTGCCAGAGGCTGTTTCCTTATCTTTTCCATGTAGAGGCCACCTGCATCCGGTGATTTATGGTCCCTTTCTCCCATCTTCAAATCTATCACTCCACAAACTCTGCTTCTGATGTTTTATTTCTGTTTTCTCCTACTCATTCTGATTGCCTACCTCCCTCTTCTGAGGACTTTTGTGATTATATCAGGCCTAGCAGGATATCCACTCTAATCTTGCTATCTCAAGATCCTTAACACAATGAAGTATGCAAAGACCCTTTTGACATTTAGGATAATATTTACTGGTTTTAGGGGTTGAGACATAGATATCTTTCAGAGGCCATTACTCAGCCTGACACATAATCTGAGCCCTGGTCACTTCATGCTTTTTGTTTTTTGTATACTGTCGCTTACCCACTGTGTTTCAGCTACACTGGTTTTAGTTTTCTTCATTAAATGTCCAGGCTTGTTTCCGACTAAAGATGTTATTACAGGCTATTTTCTCTGCCTGTAATTCCCCCCCCCCCCCCCACTAGCTCTTTGAACGATTGACTCCTCTAATCCTTTAGGTCTCATTCCAAATGTTATTTTCTCAGTAACAGATTTTTTACCATATCTAAAGTAGCCCTTTGTATTCTTTAATCTTAATTATATCATTCTATTCATTTAGTAACATCTATCTTAATTGGTACTTATCACTTGTATAGTTATTTACTGTTTTGCAAGGAACTCTATGTCCCTCCATCAAATATAAGCTCTTATTGTGTAGGAGCTTGGATTGATTTGTTCACTGATATATTCCCAGTGCTGAGAATTACAATAGGACATATGGTAGGTACTTAATCAATGTTTGTGGAATTATTGAATGAGTGATTGAATTGGATTTAGCTGAATTGATCTTGAATAATTTTATTCGATGCTTACCAGTTAGTTAGGCATTTATTGAATACTCTCTCTATGTAGGTACAATTCTAAATGTAATGACAAAGATTTCTTTTTTCAAGAATGTTTTAAACTAGATAATTTAAAATTTTCCGCAGCAAAACACCTAAAAACAGTGGAGAAAATATTAGAGTGTAGGCCTTTAAATGCATTTTTAAGCCCTTAGAAAAGTTAGGGAACCATCAGAGTTAAAAAATATGGAGGCTCATCAGGGAAATACAAATCAAACTATGTTGAGATACCATCCCACCCCCAGTAGGATGGCTAAAAAAAGACAACCAGTATTGGCGAAGCTGTAGAGAAATTGGAACCTCACATGTTACTGGTGGAATTATAAAGTGCTGCAGCCACTTTGGAAGATAGTTTGGCACTTCCTCAGAAAGTTAAACATAGAGTTACCAGATGGCCCAGAAATTTTATTCCTAGGTATAACCAAGAGAATTGAAAACTTATGTTCACACAAAAGCCTGTATTGTAATAGTCATAGCATCATCGCTCATAATAACCAAAGTAAGAGAAACCTAAATGCCCATGAAGTGATGGATGAATAAACAGAAAGTGGTATATCCATATAATGGAGTATTATCCAGCAATTAAAAGGAGTGAGGTATTGATACATGCTCAATACAGATAAACCTTGAAAACATGCCAAGTGAAAGAAGGCAGACATAAAAGGCCACATATTATATGATTCTATTTATATGAAATGTCCAAAATAAGCAAATCCAGGGAGACAGGAAGTAGATCAGTGGTTTCCAGGGGCTGGAGGAAAGAGGGAATGGAGAGTGACTGCTGATGGGTACAGAGTTTCTTTTTGGGGTGATGAAAATGCTCTGAAATGAGACAGTGATAAGGTCGCACAGCTCTGTGAATGTACTGAAAACCAGTGAATTGTATACTTTATTTTTATTTTATTTTTATTTTTTTTTATTTATTAGAGACAGAGAGCGAGAGAGAGGCAGAGACACAGGCAGAGGGAGAAGCAGGCTCCATGCAGGGAGCCTGAAGTGGGACTCGATCCCGGGTCTCCAGGATCACGCCCTGGACTGAAGGCGGCGCTAAACCGCTGAGCCACCCGGGCTGCCCCTGAATTGTATACTTTAAAAGGATGGAATTTATGGTGAATTATATGTCAATAAAAGTTAAAAAAAAATGGGAACTGAAACCTAGAGCTATAGATTCACAGCCATTGACTTCCCATATGGTGGCCAGTAGTCTAACAGGTAAGGGTAGATACTGTGTGACTTTTTAATCTACCCTTAGATGGAAGCGCACCGTATCACTTCTGCTGTACTATATTGCCACAAGCACTTGTAAGCCTGCTTGGGTTCAAGGGGAGGAGAGTCTTCATGGGAGTAGTGCCAAAGAATTTGTAGCCGTTAAAAAAAAGTTCAATATCCTATATGCTTACATTAGAAAAAAATGAGATTTATGAGACACGAGTTTAGTGTAAGAAATTAGAGCTATCCTCTCATAAGCTCAGAGAAAGCAGAAAAGGAATGACGAAAGATAACAAAAAAATTAATCAAATAGATTAAAAATGCCAGTAAGGCTTTTGGAAAGGCTTATGAAATAGTTGACTCTCTCATATGGCTAATTAAGAACATAATACAGAAGCCACAAGTAAATAATGTTAGCCTTGTAAAAGGAGTATAATTGCACTCACAAGTGAGCTTTCAAAAATCTTAAAAGTATTAACGACTTTTTTGATAGTAAATTTGAAGTCATAGATGACATGGACAATTTCAGAGAAAAATATAATTTAAACCAATAGTAAATGATTTTTTTTTTCAGGCAACTGCCATTCAGTCTTCAAAGAAAAAAGGACCCAACCTTATGAAAACTATTCCAGAGATTGAAAGAAATGGAACATTATCCTAAATTACTTCATGAGACTTAGAATATATAACCTTGATACTAATCCAGAGTAGTATAATAGGAGAGGGAAACACATGCTGATCTTACTTAGAAATATAAATGTAAGAATTAGCAAAACAAATCCTGCAGTGCTTTGAGGAAAACGTACAAACACATGACAAGTTGGACCAACCATCCCAAGAATGTCGCATGGGAATCTATTCATAAGGTTTACCATGTTGATCATGTTGATTGTGTGAGCATCTCAGTAGAAGCATTTGATAAAATTTAAAAGCTCTAATACTAATAATATATAGAAACTTCTTTAACCTAATAAAGCATATCTGTCAAAAATAGGTGAGAAACTAAATACTTAATGATTAAATATTAGAAGCATGAATGTTGCTGTTCAGCATCATACTGGACAATTTAGCCAGTAGTAAGCCAGGACAGAGAAATAGAAAGTACCAGTTTAAAAAGGAAGGTACAAGGCTAATATTATTCATAGGTGAATTTGATTATCTACGTAGAAAGTCCAAGAGACTTTGTAAACAAATTAATAGAATCAGAGACTTCAGTAAATTTTGTTAATGTAAGATCACTATATAAAAATAAGGCACATTTTTATATGTAATAGGCAACAAACAATTAGAAAATGCAATAAAAGATCTCTTTTAGAGTATTGTGGTGTCTTTAATATGCCTGGGAACAAATTGAACCAAAGATGTGTGACTTGTATGGAGAAAACTTTAAAAAGCTTTATATACAGACATAAAAGAAAACATGTAAATGAAGAGATAAATAATTTTTATGAGTAAAAACATGCAGTATGTTTAAATTGGCAGTACTCCCCAATTAAGCTATAAATTTAACGGAATTCTTTTTTTTTTTTTTTTTTTTTTAAATTTTTATTTACTTATGATAGTCACATAGAGAGAGAGAGAGAGGGGCAGAGACACAGGCAGAGGGAGAAGCAGGCTCCATGCACCGGGAGCCCGACGTGGGATTCGATCCCGGGTCTCCAGGATCGCGCCCTGGGCCAAAGGCAGGCGCCAAACCGCTGCGCCACCCAGGGATCCCAATTTAACGGAATTCTAATCTAAATCCCAACAAGAATTTTCAGGGAATGAAATTATTTCAGGGAAATAATTCAAGTTATTTCTTAAATGTATATGGCAGAGCAAATAGCCAAGAATAACTAAGATAGCTTTGAAGTAAAGGAATGTGGTAGGGGGGTGGTGTGTATTAATTAAAATTTTCATTTGGTTGCCTTATCAGAGATACTGAACAAGAAAGGTTTATTTCTGGGGCGCCTGGGTGGCTCAGTCAGTTCAGCATCTGCCTTTGGCTCAGGGCATGATCCCAGGAGAGCATAGCGCTCCCTGCTCAGGAGGGAGTCTGTTTCTCCTTCTGCTTCTCCCTCTTCCCCCGCCTAATGCTCACTCTGTTTCTCTCTCAAGTAAATAAAATCTTTTTTTTTTAATTTATTTTTCTCATAATGTAGAAGTCTAAGCTGATAGGCAGGATGGACTTAGCTGATTCTACTTAATGAATTTCGTTTGTCTTGTCCTGATGTGTCCTAGGATGTTATCTCCCTTGGCATGTTTGAGGTTACCATGTCCACATTCCAGTTGCCAGAAAGGGAAGGGGAGAAAGGAAGCTCTTTTTAAGGCTGTGATCCAGAGTTGCAAATACATGACTTCTACTCACATGTCATTGGCTAGAATTTAGTCACATGGCCAGTCTCAGTTTACAAGAGAAGCTGGGAGGTCCCCCCCGCCCCCCCCCCAAGCTAAATTTGGGAAGTTGATTCCATAACTAAGCAAGCGAGAAAGAATAGACGTTGGGTGGCATTTAGCCATCTGTGCTTCCGAGATTTGCCCTGCTGATATCCAGAGTTTCTTGTCAAGTTACGGTAATTAAAATACTATAGAATTGGCCCAGATATAGGCAAATAGTCTAATGAGACATGATAAAGAGAACAGAAGCAGATACTCATACACAAGGAAGCTCAGTTCACGTGAAAGGTGATACCACAATCCAGTGGAATAAAGATGGACTGCTTATTCAGTGATGCTGGGAAAATTGGTCACCCATATGGAAAAAATAAAAGTAGGTCTGGGTTTCATGCTATAAAGCGAAATACTATTTGGATCGACTTTAAAACGTTTAAGAGAATATTTGAAATCACTCTGATTTCAGAGTGGGGAACAAGTTCTCAAGTCACAGAAAGCACAACCTCTGAAGGAAAAGATTGATAAACTCTACCTTTTTAAAATTTGAAACTTTTATATAATAGGAGCTACTATAAGCAGGATAAACAAGACAAGTCACAAAATGAGAGGTGCTGTTGACACTGCGTATGGTCAGTGAAAGGCAGGGTTCATGGTACATAGTGGCCCCTGGTGTATACTTGGAGTTTACTTGTGTGTGTGTGTGTGTGTGCACGCGCGTGTGGCCCTGTTACCAGTGCTGGGAGTAGAACATAGCTGCCTTAGTGGAGCTTACCTTCTAGAGGAGGGAGATGCTAAAAAATAAGGAGAGTGTACGTAAGTGAAGCATGTAGTTTATCGGGAAGGGATAAGGGATATGGAGGAAGATAAATGATGAAAAAGACAATTATAGGGCTTGCAGCTCACCTCTTCAGCAGTTCAGGGTGGCCTGGGAAGACCTTTCTGAAAATATGAAAACTATGTAGTGATTAGAATAAAAGGAATAAGCCAAGCCAGTGTCTGAGGGGAGAATGTTCCAGACAGAAGGGATAAGTTTGAAGAGCCTGAGGTGGGAATGATCCTGGCTTGCCTGGAGAGAATAGAAAGGCCAGTGGGTGGCTGGAGCAGAAGGTCAGGGAAAGGAATAAAGGCACACAGTAAAGGATGAGATGGAATGGGGTCTTGCAGGTCATAAAAGTATTTTGACGTTTTGGAAGTGAAGCGGAAGCCATTGAAGGGTATTAGTATGTCTTGAGTTGTTGTATTTCCCCTTCATTCATTATGAAAAGTTTCAAACATACAAAAAAGAAATTAGATGGGGAGTCTCTGTGGATTCACTCAGAGGAGAAATTTAGAGAAATTCAAAAATTGTATTCATTTTCTGTGTTTGCTTCAGCTGTGTAGACTTTTTAAGAGACTAACCTAGTAGATTTTAGAATGTTCCAGTTCTGGATTTGTTTAATTGCTTATATATAATATAGGAAGATATATAACATATATAATAAGTATATATAAGAAATATACATAAGGCATATGAATAAGAATTATATGTATTATTTCTCCTTTCTACAAAAGGTGAAATATTATATATATTTGGTGTCTTGCTTTTTTTCCCCTTTAAACTACTTGTGTACCTCAGCATGAAATTTAAATCAGAACACAGAGATCTCAGTCTTTTTTCTGGCTGCATTGTACCTCATTATGCTAACATACTGTGATTTATTCAACTCTTTGCCTACCAATGGAAATTGCTTTGTTACATAATTTTTGCTATTAAAATAACGTCACAGTGAATAACTCTGTGCATGTGTTACTACTTATTAGTGGTCTATTTTTAGGTAGGTTCTGAAAAGTGGGGTTTCTGAGTCAAAGAGTAATTCTTACATAACTGCATTACAAATTGCAAAAATCCTGTCCTTATGCGTTGTACTTGGTGACTTTGAGATACCTATTTATTAAAGATATCTGGTGGAAGTTAGTTGGTTATCTGAATTTGGAATTCAGGGAAAAGATCAGGACAGGAGATATAAATTTGAGAGTACATAGTATTTAAAGCCATGAGGTTGGTTGAGATTGCCCAGGAGGTGAGCATAGGTAGACAATTGAAGATGACCAAGTATAGCATTAGCATGAATATAGGCTTATGTATGAAAATTAAAAGATATTTAAGTTATAGTTGTTGAACATGATTCGTATTGTTCCTTAATGAGCTTATTATCTTTGGAATTAATTAAAAAAGACAATAGTTGTCTTGCATTCTGCTAGGGATAATTGATTTTTGAATGACTTTCTCAACTACAAGTATCTTGCAGGAATAAATAATTGTTCCCAGTTGATTTTAATATAGTGGTTTCTTTTAGAGATTCTGACAGAGAGTAGGCAAGGTAACAAGCTAAGTCTATATACAAAGGGAATAGAAATGGTCTAATTGAGCACACCTCAGAGCGTTCTATTATACAAGGAGCTTGTATTAGTTTGCATTAGATCCACTTTTAAAGTCTAAACTCATGCAAAATTATGATGTAACGTGCGTCTTAATGATCTCTTTAACAATGAAAGCTCTGATATTTAAATCAAAGTACTACTTCTTACATAGTTACTAAGCGTTCCCTTAGCCCTCCCTCTGTGCCTCACACCAGTCCTGCTTCGCAGAGCCAAAGGCCTTCAACCTTTTTTAGCTTTTTTTTTTCCTGCTTACCTTCATGTTCTAAATAAAATTTCTCTGGTATTTCTTGATTTTGAAAATCTTTAGACATCTGTGGTTTTTCTGCTATGGTAGATAAAAGTTCTGGTAAATCGGCATAATGATTAGGTATGTGGTTCTCAAGTCAAGACCCTGGGTTCTATATAATGTTTCTACCACTTAACTAACTTTGTGACCTGGGGCAGGTTACTGAGCCCTTCTGTATCACTGTTCTCATCTATAAAAAGGGATGACGGTATTGTCTTCCTTATAGATTCTTATGTACATTTATTGAGTAAAACCAATCAAACTAAATAATAAAATTTAATAATTGGAAAAATTAATAATTGGAATTCTAACAAGAGTAATAAAATAATTACTTCATCCTCATTCATTTGTCCACATCCCTTTTCTCTAGTATAATGTATTTCAGTTTTGTTTAATAAGTCAGTTTTCAGAATTTATATTTTTATGATCAGTATTGTTTACAGTAAAAGTATTGCTTGCAGTAAAGCGTTGCTATACAGCAATTATGTTTTCTGTACAATTTTCACTTCTCTTCTTAAAATACTATCTCTCTCTCTCTCTCTCTCTCTCTCTCTCCCCTCTTTACTTTTGGGCACCCGCTTCATTAATCTGGTCCTCATTAACCAGAGTTCAAATCCATGGTGATTTCTCTGTCATTCAGAGTTTATTTCTGCTACCACCCTTCCTCTCATATTAGCATATACTTCTTATATGTTACATATCATTAGTTAAAAGTTTTCCTGCTTCCCTAGGAGATAACCAGCCAGCGTATTACTTATAGCGTTGTTAGCTGCTATACCAAGCAAACCCCAAACAAATAATGACTTGAACGGGATAAAGGTTTATTTTTCACTCGTGTGAAGTCTAAATCAGATATGTCAAATAGCCACATGGCACTCCTTTGAGCAGTGATTCGGGGATCCAGGCTCCTTCTTCCTTGTGACTGTGGCATCTTCAGTGTGTGGCTTCAGAGGTTGCTGGATTCATCTGCACCAGCAGATGGTAGAGAGGAGGGACTGGGAAAGGAGAATTGGGTCTGAGACGTTGTTATAGGCTAAGCCTGGAAGCAGTGCACATTCCCTGAGGTTCATATCCCATGTCAGTAACCCAGTCACGTGGCTACATCTAACCTCAGAAGAGGCTGGGAGGTGTTAGTGAGCCAGTGAGGCCCAGAAGTACAGAGAGGTACATTCTCTCCTTTGTCAGGTAATCCACCTTGCATCACGTGCCCACCTTTTCCTAGTCTTACATGTTTTGTTGATGTTAATGGTGACCATCTGGGTAAATGCCCTCTAGATGTAGTTGTGTAACTGCAACATGTGATTTCAGTGAAAGACTTGCAGGCTAGGGAGAAGAGGCTGATGTGGAAAAGATAGAGTTTTCGTTGTATTTTGGTGTGAAAGGAATTGCAAATCCTCTGTGGTTCTCTTGTCTTGCTCTACTCTATCCCACTTTCTTTTTCCCTTCTCCACCCGATTGCCAAAAAGCCTTCTCTCTCTGCATTTTTTTCTTCTCCAGAAACTATGAGTTACAGAGACTGCCCTGTTAAATCATGCTTCCCCCTTTAACCCACGTGCACTTTGAAGTTCTTCCCCTCTGCTACTCAAGTACTTATTTTTTCTTTAATGTTTTCAGACTTAGGATGGACTTACTTTCTGACAGTAGTTTTAGATCAGCCTTTGCCTTCCCCCATTGCTGTCTTCACTTTTCTGTCTTCTCAGCAGTTTTTGTTTTCCTTTGCTCACAACAAAACTTTTCAGCAAGGTTGGAGTGGGTAGGAGCATGAGAGGTTATGCCCTACAATTTGGTAAGTTTTGTATTTTTACTGTCAGTTATTCTGTAGTTTCAGCATTCTTTGTGCTCTGGTTAATTCTGAGGACATAGCTTTTATTTAGATTTACTTTTGTACAGTTTTACGGAGGACAAATTAGGAGTGGAGCCAGGTGGCTTCCATTTTCTTTAGATACTCAGAAGTGTCTATGAATAAAGTGTTGATGAATAAAAGTGTTAATTTAATCTGATTTCTAAATATTTTGTTTCTTTTCATTCTTTTTCTAGTACTCTTTTCTAGCACTCTAGCATTCTTTTCTAGCACTCTATATGTCAATAATATATTAATATGTCAACAATATATTATTGTCAATAATATATTATTTTTAAAAGTTTAATGTCTTACCCTAAACCTTAAAGTCATATTTAAATTATTGACCCATCTGAAATTAATATTTTATTTTATTTTTTTTTAGAGATTTTATTTATTTATTCATGAGAGACATAGAGAGAGAGGCAGAGACATAGGTAGAGGGAGAAGCAGGCTCCATCCAGGGAGCCTTATGTGGGACTTGATCCCGGACTCTAGGATCATGCCCTGGGCTGAAGGCAGGTGCTCAATCACTGAGCCACCCAAGCATCCCTTAAATTAATATTTTATATCCTTGAAATAAGAACCCAATTTCACTTTTTCTTTATGGATAACCAGTAGTTCTGATACATTTACTAAATATTCTAATCATTTCTCACTGACTGGCAGTGCCACCTTTGTTATGTGTCAGGTTTCTATTTATATATGGGTCTATTTCTCTGCTCTTCTTTTTGTTCTATTAATCCACACTTATCTATTCCGTAACTGTACCTCCCTATTCTAATTCGTAAAGCTCTTTGTTCTTCTTGTCTATTAGGGCAGATTCTCCTTATTTTTCTTCTTCATTGGTGTCATGATTATTTCTGGGTCTTTGTTTTTCCATATAAATTTTAGTGTCCATTTGTCCAGTTTCTCAAAAAGATCCTTTGAAATTTTAATGGGGGTTATATTGAATCTTTATATCAGTGTAGATTTAATATCATTATAATACTGAAACTTGTTTTTCTTAAAGATGGTGTTATCTTCACCCTTGTTTAATGCTTTTTGATAAAGTTTAAAATCTTGCTCTATAAAGATACTGCATGTCTTTTGTTAGGTGTTTGTACTAAATATCTCATATTTTTGTTGCTATCATAAATGAAATTTGATAGTCAATTAATTTTTGTGTACTGATCTTATATCCAGCCATATTGCTGAATTATTTAAATATTTCTATAGATATGTTGGATTTTCTGTGTAGATAGTCATGTCATCTGTAAGTAATGACATATTTACTCCTTTCCAGTTATACTTTTTACTTCTTTGGCAGCTTCTAATGAAAAATAAAATAGAGCCCAAAGGACATTGTAGTCCTCTTCCAAATAGTTGACTAAAGATGAACGTAAAAATTGATAATAACAAATGTTGGTGAGGTTATGAAGAAATTGGAATCCTTATGTATTGCTGGTGGAAATGTAGAATGGTGCAGCTTCTTTACAAAACATGTTGACAGTTCTCTAAAAAGTTAAAAATAGAGTTACCAAATGACCCAGCAGTTCCACTCCTAGGTGTGTGTATGTGCAAGAGAATTGAAAAAATATGTTCATATAAAACTTGTACACAGGGGGCACCTGGGTGGCGCAACAGTTAAGTGTCTGCCTTCTGCTTGGGTCATGATCCTGGGGTCATAGGATTGGGACCCATAACAGGCTCCTACTCAGGAGGGAGTGTGCTTCTGCCTCTCCCTTTGCTGCTTCTCCCAGCTTGTGCATGTGTTCTCTCTCTCTCAAATAAAAAAATAAAATCTTTTTTTTAAACTTGAATATGAATGTTCATAGCAGCATTTTTCATAAGAGCCAAAAAGTAGCAACAATACAAATACCAATTAACTGATGAATGGATTAAACAAATTATGGTGTATCTGTAAAGTGGAATATTATTCATCCATAAAAAAGATCGAAGTATTCTTACAAGCTACAACATGGACAAATCTCAAAAACATCATGCCAAGTGAAAGAAGCTAGACACAAAACGCCATATATTGTATGATTCCTTTCATATGAAATGTCCGGAAGAGGCAAATTCATAGAGGCAGAAAGTAGATTAGTGCTTGCCAGGGTTGGGAGGTAAAAGGAAAGGAGGGCTGTTGCTCATGGGTATGAAGTTTTCTTGAGTGGTAAAAATGTTCTGGAATTAGGTAGTGGGGATGGTTGCACAAGTCTGTTAATATACTAAAATCCAATGAATTATGCACTTTAAAATGGTGAATTTTGTGGTGTATTTTATCTCAATTTAAGAAATAAGCTGTTGCTTACATTGTGTAATTTTAGCCTTGTAGACTACTCTTTTTATGCAGAAGTTTTCATCATCTGAAATTCTGTTCCTTTGATGTTTATTCAGGTATTTTATGTCTTTATGAACTCCTAATTAAGATAATGGTATGCCTGTCATAGGTGAATATATATGTTAATATGTCCAAGTCATATTAACCTGGAGGGTGGTGTCTAGTTTTATGAGGCAGGACTCTCTGTATCATCCTATATATAGTATTTTCTATATATTGAAGGTATCTTCATGGCATTACTGAATATACTGAATGAGTGTACACAAATCAACATATAATATCCCAGCACATTTGTACAATCTGTTTAGGAAATTATAGGAAAAAAATTCTTGTAGTGGCTAGAATAGGAGATTACTGGTGAACTTTATTTTTTTTTTAACCTTGAAAAATGAAAATGCCTTTACTGAGTTCATAGAGAAGATGAATAGATGTTAGAATTTGTTACCTGCTATATTTTTTCTTGGCTAGATAAAATCACTTATTTAAGCTAGTAAATTATAAATATCTGGTCATACTTGAGAAATAGTAGCAGAGATAACTTATTAATCTTTCATCCCATTTGAACCAGACTGTCTTAAAGTTGTCACCTGGGTTGTGTCCTGCTCATTACTGGCCTAGGTGACCTTTATGATTTCTTACAGATATAACCCTAAATAATAATAACTTAACCTTCATCAATTAGCATCTTAGGGAGAGTAGTTATCACCTTACATAATTGCTGGCAGAGGATTGTGCTTAATAGCCGTAGGTTTACAAAGTATGGGCCTGGCTTACATAGTATCTTGAATCTGTTCAGTTCTGATAGTTTCTTATCCTAATACAGTTGTAAAGAGAATAACAGCCATCAGAGATGAGGAGAATTTTGAGAAGACAGCTCAAATGATTACAGTTTAATAGAACTAGCAGGGTATCTGAACATGGTGCTACTGACACTTAAAAGAGTGTTTCTGTATGTGCTATTCCTCGTTTTTTGAGGTGGCTGCTGTTGCTTTGTGCATGATGAATAATGATCCACTTAGGTTTTCATCCTTTTTACCTCTGGCCTCAGATTCTCCCTTTCAGCTGGTTAGACCTGTTCTCTTTCTCTTCTCCCCAGTGCATCCTGGGCTTTCCCCTCTTTGAGGTGGTGTTTTTAGCTGTCTCTTGTTGGTGGATGTTAGATACCTATCTGATGATATCGATGACATTTTTTGAATATAGAATTTGCACTCCCCAAGAGAGTGAACTTTTGGGGGGCTGGTATAGGGTAGGAATTTTTTGGTTAGTGACCAAACTTTTAAACCTTTTTTGGTTCTAATGATCCAGGGTAAAAGAATAATAAAGTACTTTTTCTGATTTCTGATCTATGGTAGAACTAGAATCTAGTAGAAAGAATACAGGATTTGGAATCAGGAAACTTGGCCTAAGTTTCCTGGTCGAGTGCTCCATCTAGGTATGACAACTGAGTAAGTCACTAAATTATTGGAGTCTCCTTTTCCTTATAAAAATAGTGGAGATACAGTTAACCCCATCTATACTAATTTTACAAGACTTTATGAAGACCAAATGCAATAAAAGTATATGAAAGCCTTTGTAGCAAGTAAACTGGCATATACATATTGTTATATCTTACTGAAGGAGATAAGGGAACACTCTTGGAACTTGTAGAGATGGGCCTGATGTATTCTGTACAAATCTGGAAGGTATGTTCTCATTGTTCCTATTGCTCATACTTTCAGTAGTGTGACATTTAGGAGTTTGGTGGTTTGGTTTTTTTAGGATTTTAAATGTGTGAGAATTACTAGTGAATTGGTAACATGAGCCCTCCAAGGTGTTCCAGTAATTCATGTTATTAGTGTTAATGAATTGATGTTAGTTGATGTTAATGAATGTTGGCATATAAGCCAACCTCCATCTTCAATTTCTATGCAAATCCAGTAAAATTGTTATTCTTCTATTGTTAGATCAAGCTCAAATATAAAGTACTGAAAATCATGTAAAAACCACAAATCTGTTCTCTTCCTCTACTTTACTTCTTTATTGTGATTACATAGTGTATTATAAATAATGTGCTCTTTTTCTAAGTATATAATTTAGTTTGAATTTATTTTTTTAAAAATATCCAGAGTTGTAATAGTCTCCCCATTTGTACTGTGCTGGGTGAACTGAGAAGACCCTGGGCTCTGGGGCCACAGCCCAACCCATCCCAAAGATGTCACTGAATGTTCTTGGTCTAGTCATGAGAAGAATTCAAGAACAGGCACAGCATAGCAAAGGAGAGACACAAGCAGGGAAAGTTTATTAAAGCAAAAGTACAGTCTCAAGGTGAGATGGGTAAGAAAGAGTGTGTGTGTAGGGGGGCTGTGCACATGCTGTGTGCCCTGGGTTTGGATTTCTGTCTTTTTTGACAGTTTTTAATTAGGGAGTGGAATATTCATTACTTGAGGCAGGGTTATCTTCGAAGCAGGTTATCTTTCCTTACCTTTTCTTCCTTATTTGGAGAGGGGTTTACTGTCATGGCACCTGCCACTTGGGCCCATCTGGTATGATATGGCTTCTTGTGGAGTGTTGCCGGGACAGGCTTCTTTGAGTTTCCCAGTATCTGGCCATGACTTCCTCTTCGCTAGTTTCCTGTTAGAATCTAACTAACTTCCTGGTCTAACAATATTATTTTCAATTTTTCTGGTTCTTAAGATAGCTAATCTTTCCCTTTGACATATAGCTCAGTGATTTCGAGAAAGTGCCAGTAAGAGTCTTGAATTAAGGAGACCAATAGATTTTTGTAGCTGCTCTGTTAGAATGTATTTTAAGCTTTTTTTTTAATTCTTTTTTTTTTCTGGCTCAAGAATTTTCAATTAGGTTGTGAATTTATAGAGCCTTGATGGTAACAAAGAATAGGGCGTTTGCTACTATAATTACAATGACACTTTCATTTACAATTTAATAGAAGGTGGAAATCATGGCACTATATTTTCTTTGATTCATTCTCAGCTTCCTTGAACTTCTTAATGAGAGGTTTATGTGCACCCAGAGGGAAAAGAGTCTACTGCATTGACTCATACTTGTTATTTTTAGTTTTATATTCCAAATTGAGACTGCTGCACATTAGTATCAGCATTAAGTCAGTAAGGCAGACCCTCAGTATTTGAAGAGGGGCCTGAATTTCAGGAGATAAAGGGAAAGAATATATTCTGAAGGTCATAGGAGTACAAGAATATGGAGTAATCATCATAAAAAGGAAGAGCGAAGTCCTCATGAAGACCATGCGAGAGCCAGTCCTGTACCTCACCAAGTCCTACCTTTCTCTGAAATACTTCTGTCTACATTTTCTCTCCTCTCCCCTTATTTCTTTTCCTAAAGCCCATGTTAGTTTGGGAGTCCTGCGAGTATAAAACTAAAGCATTTTAAAGAGTGATATCTGTGAACCAACTTCAGAAAACTAAAGCCTATTTTAGATTTTCCTAGCTCATAAGCATTATTCAGCTGTGTTATGTACTCTCTAATATCTGACACTGAAGAAGGAAAAGAAGTTCACTTACTTGGTGCCAGGACAAAAGGACCGGAATGGTTTTTGCTGCCCAACTCTTGGTGCAAGGGAAGTGGTCTTTTCATACTTTTGCTCAAGATAGATGTCTCATTGATCTGAAACTGGGATGTCCAGAGTCTGTGTACCTATGTTTTTTTTTTTTTTAAATCCTTGAGAGAAGAGGATTAGGGATGGATTTCTGATATTATCCTGATATAATTGATGTCTTACATGGTGGAGGTTGGATATATACTAATTAATTTAATGTTGGTTTAAGTACTTATTTTACTTAGACAATTTCACGCATAAAAATATGTTATGGCTGCATTCTTTTGATCAATAAATTAAATTTTCTGGTTATTTATGCTGGCCTACAACCATTTTCAAGAGGAGGGCCAATATCCACAGAGGACAGTCTCCATACATCAGCAGAAATATGCTTCATCTTTTGCACCTTTCAATCCCAGAAAATAGATAGCCACAGAGGAATTTTTTTAAGAAATGTATCCACAAAGTTAGAGTAATGTATTTGGTGATACGGGTTTTTGTTTGGAGATCATTTCCCTAAAGAATCAGTTGTTCAGCTCAGTGAATCTCTAATTAGTGTAAAATATGAGTGGGCATCTTTGGTCCACCTGGAATTTACTTCAGTCTATGGTGTGAAGGAAGGATCCAGCTTTACATTTATCTATATCTGATTAAACAGTTATACAAATACCAGTTATTGAATAATTCATCCTTTCTTTGCTAATTTGAAGTACCACTGTTATCATATACTATATTGTACATATTTGGATCAGTTTCTGTATTTAGATTTTTTTTCTTTCGCTTTTCTGGAACAACTAGTACACTGCTTTTATTGTTGTGGCTTTTGTTATCTGGTAGAAAAGGGCTTCTTGCATTGATGTTTGTTTGAAAATTTTCCTGATTATTCTGTTTTGTTTTTTTTTCCCAGATGAACTTTGGAATCACCTTGTCAAGTTTCCTCTCCTATGACTTATGTCCCACTCCCTTCCCCTAAAATAATCATAATGGGATTGGGTTAATTCCTAAATACATTTATCTTTCCATTCTCATGTATTTTCCAGTTCAGTTTTATAGGCATACACACTTCTTACTGTTATTCTGATTGCATTTTACATTGTTTTTGTGTGTGTGTGTGTGAATGGGACCTTTTATTTCTATCTAGTCCTTTTTTGCATAGAAAAGAGTTAATGATTTGTATATTTATTTTGTAACTGACCATGACTATGAATGAATACTTGGTTTAGTGAGGGAAACTAAACAGCATGTTACAGTGTTGATTTAATATTTTTTGTGTTATAAGATATTGAGTGTCCATAAGACCCACCTCTGTGTTTGAAGATTTGCTAGGACTCAGACTTAGCCTGTAGTTGCACTCATGGTTAAGATTTATTACAGCAACATAACAAAGATGCATAGTCAAATCATAAAGAAAAAAAGGACATGAGTAGAATTTGGGAGGATCTATGTGCAGCCTTCCTCCTGGAGGATGTTCTTTGCCCAGCAGAGAATGTGTGGCAACTATGTGCGATGTTTCTTTTTGCCTATTAAAAACTCCAATAAATATTCAGAGCTCAAGTTTTTATATGGGACTGGTCACATAGGCACCTTCTGCCTAGCATGTAGCAAAATTCCAGACTCCCAGAAGGAAAGCAGAAATTCCACATAAAACAGTGTGTCTACGCAAATAGTTAATTGTTGATTGGGAGTACTCTGAAAGCCAAGTTCCCAAATGCCAATAAAAGGCCAGTCTTGCAAGCAGATCTTTCTAAGGATAGCAGTCTTAAATCTGCTATGTTAGCTTTTTTCTGTTCAGAAAGTCAGTGCCAAAGAAGGGCATATTTTGAAGAAAGCCGTTTTGAGTTAATTTTTGTATATGATGCAGATCAAAGGTCATCTTTTGCGTATGGATATCCAGTTGTTTCAGCATCATTTGTCGAAAAGACTTGTCTTTCTCCATTGAAAATGCCTTTGTTCCTTTATAGAAAATAAACAGACCCATAAATATATGGGTATATATATATTTATATGGGTATATATATATTTATGGGTCTGTTTCTGCATACTCTATCTTGCTCTATTGATCTATTTGTCTGCCTTGTTGCTGATACTAAACTGTCTTGATTATTGTGGTTTATTATTACTCTTTTTAAAAGTTGTTATGCAATTGATATGTAACATAGTAGTTTCAGTTGTACAACTTAATGATCTGATAAATGTGTATATTGTGAAATGATCACCACAGTAAGTCTGAACGTCTTTTACCACACATAGTTAGAAATTTTTTTCTTGTGATGAGAACTTTTAAGATTTGCTCTCTTAGCAACTCTCAAATATACAATACATCTTATTAACTATAGTCCCCATGCTGCACATTACAAGCCCCCCAGAACTTTCTTATTTTACAACTAGAAATTTGTACCTTTTGACCACTGTGACCCATTTTGCTTGTCCCCTGTCTTGCCTCTGGCAATAATCTGTTCTCTGTATCTGTGCATTTCTATTGTTGTTGTTTTCTGTTTTGCTTTTGTTTCAGTTTTTGATTCTACATATAGTCACCATTCTGTGCATTAGATCTCCACAACTTTTCATCTTATAGATGGAAGTTTGACTAACATCTCCTCATCTCCCCACCCCCCAACTCCTGGCAACCACCATTCTGTTCTCTATTTCTGTGAGTGTGGCTTTTTTTGGATTCCACATGCATAAAATTATATATTCATCTTTCTCTGTCTGTTTCACTTAACATAATGCCCTCAGGGTCCATCCACATTGCAAACGGGAGGTTTTTCTTTTTTTATTGCTGAATAGTATTCCATTGTGTGTGTTAATATATACATATGTATACACATATATATACACACACACACATATACACCACATTGTCTTTATTCATCCGTCGATGGATACTTAGATTGTTTCCATATCTTAGCTGTAGTAAATAATGGTGCAATGAATATGAATGTGCACGTATCTGAGTTAGTGTTTTCATTTCCTTCAGATAAATACCCAGAGGTGGAATTGTTGGATTATATGGTAGTTCTATTTTTATTTTTATTTTTATTTTTTTTGTGGAAATTTCACACACTTTACCATGGTGGCTTCATCAATTTACATTCCCACCAGCATTGTACCAGAGTTCTGTTTTCTTCACATCTTTGCCAACACTTGTCACTTCTTGTCTTTTTGTTAATAGTCATTTTAGCAAGTATGAAGTGATATCTCCTCGTGGTTCTGATTTGTGCTTCCCTAAAGATTAGTGATGTTGAGTACCTTTTTATGTACCGGTTGGCCATCTGTATGTCTTCTTTGAAGAATGTCTATTTGGATCTTCTCCCATTTTTAAATTGGATTGTAATTTTTGGGGAGGCTATTGAGTTGTAGTTGTTCTCTCTCTTTCTTTCTTTATATGTGTGTATATATATATATGACATATATAACATGTATATATATACACATATGACATATATATGTCATAGATATGATATTAACTGTTTATCAGATATATTATTTGCAAATGTTTTTTCCCATTTGGTTGTTTGCCTTTTCATTTTGTTGATGGTTTCCTTTGATGTGTAGAAGCTTTTTAGTTTGATGTAGTTCCACTTGTTTTCACTTTTGTTGTCTTTGGTTTTGGTGTCAGACCCAAAAAATCATTGCCAAGATCGTCAAGGAGCTTACCACCTAAGTTTTCTTCTAAGAGTTTTATGGTTTCAGTTTTAATGTTCAAGTCTTTAATCCATTTTGAGTTGATTTTCTTGTATGATGTGAGACAATGCCCCAGTTTTATTCTTTGCATGTAGCTGTCCAATTTTTCCAACAGTATTTATTGAAGAGACTATCCTTTTTCCCATTATGTGTTCCTGGCTCCATTGTCATGAATTAATTGGCCATATACAGATGAGTTTATTGGCCTTCTATTGTCTTCCACTCATTTATGTGTCTCTTTTTATGCCAGTACCATACTGTTATGATTACTGTAGCTTTATAATATAATTTGAAATCAGGAAGTATAGAGCTTCCAACTTTGTTCTTTCTCAAAATTGCTTTGGCTATTTGGGCTCTTTTGTGATTCCATACAAATTTTAGGATTATTCTATCTCTGTGATAAATGCCCTTGGAATTTTGATAGGGATTGTATTGAATCTGGAGATTGAGCAGTGTGACATTTTAACAATATAATTCTGCTATTACATTAGCATGGAATATCTTTCTTTTTAGTTGTGTCCATTATTGCTCAAGTAGAATAAGTCCTCCAGTTTTGTTCCATTTAAAATTCTTTTGGTTATTCCAGATCCTTTGCACTTCTATATGAATTTTATTATTAGATTTTCAATTTGTACAGAAAAGCCTCATGGGTTTTTGAATACGGTTGTATTTAACTTGTAAATATGGGAAAAATTGATATCTTAATATTGAGTTGTCTGATCTATGAACATAGTATATATCTGCATATATTTAGCTCATTAATGTTTTTTTCAGATAATTTTGTAGTTTCTGATGTACACATCTTATGCATATTTTATTGGATTTGCCCCTAAACATACCATAATTTTTAATTTTCTTGTAAATAGAATTTTTAAAGTTAAATTTTTAGCTGTTCATTGGGAATATATAAGAATACAGTTGATTTTTGCATATTGTTTTTATATCCTACAACCTTGCTAGCTTGATTATTAGTTGTGGTAGCTTTTTCATAGATTCTAAAGGAATTTCTGTGTAGATGATCATGTCAGTGAATGAAGATCATTTTACTTCTTCCTTTCCAACCTGCATGTCTTTAATGTATTTTTCTTGCCTTACTATAATGAGTGGAACCTCTAGTACATTATTGGAGTAGAAGTAGTAAGAACATGTCTTTGTGATTATCCAGCTTGGAATTTCGTGACCTTCTTGAATGTTGCATTCATTTATTTCAACAAATTTGGGAACAGATATCTTTGCCTTGTGTTTGGGAAGTTTTTGGCCATTATGTCTTCAAATATTTTTTTCTGTCCCTTTCTCTCTCTTCTTCAGGAACTCCTTTGATATGTATGTTGACATACTTGATAGTATTCCATAGGTCTCCCAGGCTCTATTCATTTTCATTCTTTTTTTTCTTGTTCCTCAAAATGAATAGTACCAATTGTTTTATCTTCTCATTGTCTTCATCTTCAAAATTAATGCTTGTTTTCTTTTAATAGTTTTAATCTTTTAATTGACATTTTGTACTTGTTCATACATTGTTCTTCTGATTGTTTTTAGTTCTTTGCCCATTATTTCCCTTAGCTCATTGAGCATACTTAAAACTATTGATTTATCATCTTTGACTGGTAAATGAGTATATTTAAAACTGTTGATTTATCTTTTTTTTATGTTTTTTTTTATCTATTTATCTTTTTTTTTAATTCATGAGAGACACAGAGAGAAAGCAGCATAGACAAAGGCAGAGGGGGAAGCAGGCTCCTTGCAGGGAGCCTGATGTGGGACTCAATCCCAGGTCTCCAGGACCAGGCCCTGGGCTGAAGGCAGCGCTAAACCGCTGAGCCACCGGGCTACCCGATTTATCATCTTTGACTAGTAATCTTTGGGCTTCCTTAGAGTAATTAATGTCAAAATATTTTTTTCCTGTGAATGGACCATATTTTCCTGGTTTTTTTTTTATAGTGTTTTCTAATTTTTTGTTGAGAACTGGACCTTTTTTATACTGTAATGTGGTATTGAAATCAAATTCTCCTGCTTTTGAGGGATTACTGACTTTTGCGTGGTGGGGGCTGCAGTTGTTTATGTAATGCCTTTCCCAGACTATTTTTAAAAAGTCTGTATTCCTTTTTATATATGTCACTGAAGTTTCTTTTTCATTATATGTGTAATCTGGTCAGCCAGTGACCTTACAGAGTTTTCCTTATATGTCTGTATCCAAAATACCAAGCAAAACAAAGATGTGTGTATCTTCAGATCTTCCCAAAACTGTTGTCAGGAAAGTTGCTGTAGCATGAAGAGGCCAAAACAAAGATAAGCATCTATGCTGGTCCTTCAGAGAATTGCTAAAGTGACTAAGATTTGTATAACCCCAACTGTTTGGAGGACAGGGTCCTTCCTGCTAGCCCTAGTACCAACCAGCTTCTCTCCCCACTGCCACAGTTGGGCTGAAGATGGGGGATGATAAGTGGTTTGTGCACGGTGCTCAATGTAAATTAATTAAAGGTGAATTTCAGAAGCTTCTTCCCTCATCGGCTATGTCTCTGGTTGCTGTAATGTCCATTCAGATTTCAGAATATAGAAGTAGTTGATTCTGATCATTTTTTTTTCCCACTTAAAGGTTGTTTCAGTGGAAAGACCAATCCTTGAAGCTTCTTAACTCACATCATTTTTTGTGAGATTACTCTTCATTATGTTCTAAAAAATTTTAAATAACAAGACAAAAACTATATTTACCCACACATTTACAATTTCCAGTGCTCTGTATTCCTTTTCTGTAGTTGTAGGTTTCCATCTGGTATCATTTTCTTTCTGCTTGGAGGACTTCAACAAATCTCATAGCAGGTTTGCTGGTGACAAATTTTTTGGCTTTTATATGTCTCACTTTTTTGTTTTGTTTTGTTTTATTTTTGTTTTTCAAAGATATTTTTACTGGTAAATGATCCTAGTTAACATTTTTTTTTCCTTCTTTCAATAGCTCTACAGATGGTGCTCCATTTTTTCCTAGCTTGTGTTGTTTCTGAAGAATAATTTGTTGTTAACCTTATCTTTTTTCCTTTGTACATAATTTTTTTCCTGTTTGCTCTCAAGATTTTATCTTTATAACTAGTTTTAAGCAATTTGAGTATGATGTCTTTTTTGTAGTTTTCTTCATGTTTTTTGTACTTGGAGCTCACTAAGCTTTTGTTGGTAATTTGAATTAAATTTGTTAACATTTTGACTATTAATTCTTCAAATATTTTTTTGATTCTTCTTTCTCTAGCTTCGTTTTTCATGAACTCCAATTACACATATATTTGTTCACTTGAAATCCCACAGTTTATTGATTTTATGTTTTTTTCCTCAATCTTTTTTTCTTTATTTCACCTGCTTTTTATTGCAATGTCTTTTAAGTTGACCAATATTTTCTTTTGCTATGTTTAATCTGCTGTTGATCTCTTCTACTGTATTTTTATCTTGGGTATTGTAATTTTCATCTTTAGAAATTTGAATTCAGTTTTTTATTAATTTTTTTGAGAGAGCAGGGGAGGGGCAGAGAAAGGGAGGGAAAGAATCTTAAGCAGGCTCCATGCCCACTGCAGAGCCTGACACAGGACTTGATCTCACAACCCTGATCATGACCTACATTGAAATCAAGAGTTGGATGCTCAATGAACTGAACCACCCAGGTGCCCCTTGAATTAGATTTTTAAAAATGTGTTTCCGTGTCTCTTCTTGACACAGTCTTTCCTCTAGCTTCTTGAACCCCAAAATGTGTTTCCATGTCTCTTCTTAACACATGCAGTCTTTCCTCTAGCTTCTTGAACATCTTTCTGAGTCAATTTTCACTGATTTATTTTTCTCCTCCCCACCTTCTTCACATGCCTGATAATTTTTTATTGAATGCCAGACATTGTGAAGTTTCCCTTGTTGTATTTGGATATTTTTATTTATTTCTTGAGCTTTGTTCTGAAATGAGTTGTTTCTTAGGAAAATATTGTTCATTTTGGTCTTACTCTTAAATGTGTTAAGGGGAAACCCTACCTGTATGGTTAATTTTTCCTTTCCTCTGAGCAAGATCCTTCTTAGTACTGTAATCAGTACCCACATAAGGTTTGAGATTTTAAATTTTGGCTATTGAGAATAAGCACTGTTTTTTGTCCTATGTGAGATTGGATCACTCTTCCCTCTAATTTTTTTTTGGGGGGGGGTGGGAGTTCTTTGCCCAGCCTCTGATAGTTTCCTCACATGAATGTCCTGAGCAATCCTTACCTGTATATTCATGGGTGACTCTGGAGATATCTGGAGTTTTGTCTCTGTACAGCTTTTTATTTTCTGGGTTTCAGCCATGCAAACTTTAGCCCCCTTCTTTCTACTCCCAGGTTCATCTCAGCTCAGGGAGATCCCTGGGTTCTGCTTGGGTTCCGTCTCCCTTTGCTGCAGCCTGGAAACTTTGTCCAGGCTGGAAAATATTTTTTTTTTCAGTGTCTTGGTGTCATTCTTTCATATATTTTGTCTGATGTTTAGTGTTTTTGGGTGGTAGAGTAAATCTTTTCCCTGTTATTCTATTTTAACAGGAAATGGAAAAAGCGATAATCAGAATGAGGTCATTTTTGGTATGTAAATAGATGATACAAAAATCTGGAGCAGAGGATTTTAGGATAGAAACCAGGAAACTGCACTTTAAATTGATTAAGAGATTCTGGATTAGAGAACAAGATATGATGATATCTAGCTAAGAAGGGTAGACAGAAATTTGATTATTAAGAATTAGAAACTGGACAGTGTAGTTTTATGAATGAAAAGTAAAAAAATTATTAAAGTAGAAAATTAGCTTTATCTTACACTGACCTTAGAGGAAGACATTCTCTAGTCATCTGACCTACAACTTTTGAATCATCGTCTTAGAACATTTCAGTTTGATTTTGGGATGGGATTATTTACTTTAAATAATAATTTTCCAGAAATAGTGATACAAATGTAGTTGTCTATATCATTTTTCTTTATTTTAAAACTTAAATTTTAACCATGATAAGAGATCACGTGTATCATATGTACTTCAAAGTTAAATATATTTCATAATACGTTTTAAGCATGTGCGGAAAATTAGTTTAGTATACTAAACTAGGTTAGCTAATAGATATATGGTGCCATCTAATGGCTAATATGAAAATCTGTTTAGTAAATAGCATAATGCTTAGCAGTTTGTTTATATGCTGACTAAATTTAACGCCAAAATCTTCGGTGCTTTAAATGTTCAGGGTACAATTTTATTTATACATACACTAAAGTATATGTATAGTTTCATTTCAATTTATAGTATTTTTAAAATTCAACTACATCAGTTCTGATTTTCCTCCCATATGAAAGCATATGTATAAAATGAGCATATCTTAAATTATATTCAATATAAACTAAACTTATACACGTAAAACCAATTATAAGAAGCACGTCAAGTTTTTAGACCTTCCCATTTGCTATCGTTTTAAATTCTTGTTCCCTCTTCCTAGTCCCAATATATACTTACTAATTAATGCCTTATAGAACCTCACTTAAGCTGTAGACAGAATTTGTTCTTCCTCCTTCTCTCCCTCTTTTCTTTTGTATATTTTATAAAATATATCCAGAACAGGAAAAGAGTTGATTATATTGGCAGTCTTCAAGTGGTTCTCCAGATTCTTAGATTTCTGTGGAGTTACTAGAGGCTGTCATGGAGGTGGCTAAGGTTAGAAAAATTAGCAGTTTGAACCTTTAGAAGTCCTGCACTGAAGAAGACTGTTCAGTTCTGTGCAACCCTGCATTTCTTAAATATATTTCATAATAGACCCCTTGCTTTCCTTTTTAAAAAAAAAAACACATGTTAAAATCCTGTTGATTTTGTGTTCTTTAAACTTACTTGGGAATTGTGTTTCTATATTCTCTTTTTAATAATGAAGGGATCTTTCACATATATACTTATACACATATGTATCACAGGTTTCTTTTTGTGTTACCAAAATAAAATTTTTTGTTTTTTTCTGGTCATATAAAAATACTTTTTCATTATCAAAAATTTAGAAAATGCAGAGAAAGATTTAGAAAATGTATAGGACACATAATTGCACCTTCCCACAAGAGACAAATATTAATATTTAGAATATTAACATATAGCCTTTTAATATACATATATATGTAATTTAAACAAAATAGGTATCAAAATCTGCTGATTGTTTTTTATCTAGAATTTTCACCTACCTAATATTACATATGACCATTATTTTTGACCATTTGTCATTTTGTTTTATTGTTTATCTGATTTTTAATGATGGCATGGTTTTCCATTGTATGAGCACACTATTTTTTATTAGCCAATCTATTTTTGGACTTTTAAATTTATAAATTCTTGTACTATTACTAATAGTGCTTCAGTGAGTACAAAAAAATTATGATGTTTCTAATAGCTGTGATTATTTCCTTAGGGGAAAAAAAGTCTATTATATATACAAAAAATGTGTGGAAATAGCCTGTCTGGGTCAAAGAGTATCCTCATTTTTAAGGTCTTTTATACAGTTTGTAGCAGTTTACATTGATAATAATCAGATACAAAACTTTTTTCATTACTTGGTTAAAAAAATCTGTGAAATTAGTATCTGATTATTGTATATTACATTTCTTTGATTACTGTGAGGTTGGATATTATTCATGTTTAATGGTGACTTAGAATTCTTTGGAAATTACTCTTGTGGTTTTATTAATTTTCTTTATTTAAAAATATTAAAGATATGTCAAGAGTGATAACTTTTTTGGCCATATATTAGTTTTAGCCCTTCTTTGTTGTTTAACTTTGAATTTTGTGTTATCTTTTGATATACAGAATTTTCATATTTGTATGTCAGAAAAAGCTGTTAATTGGTTTTATTTATGGTTTGTTTTATGTTTATAAATTTTACTTAAAATAAAATTCCTTTTCTGGTTATAAAACAGCTATATATTCATTATAAATATTTGGGTAACAGATTAAGAAAAAATTAAAAATCACATGTAATCTCTATACCCAAAGATGACAGCATTGTTTATTGAGTAACCAGTAAATTTATGTTTACTTTACTCATTTGAAATTCCTTCTTCATCATATACAAACTTGCTATGTGTACTGGATTATACTTTTTATCTAGTCTATTTGGTTAATGTTCTACTGTATAGTTGCAGTTTGGTAATATATTTTAATATATATATTTTTAATTTTTATTTATTTATGATAGTCACACAGAGAGAGAGAGAGAGGCAGAGACACAGGCAGAGGGAGAAGCAGGCTCCATGCACCGGGAGCCTGATGTGGGATTCGATCCCGGGTCTCCAGGATCGCGCCCTGGGCCAAAGGCAGGCGCCAAACCGCTGCGCCACCCAGGGATCCCGGTAATATATTTTAATAACTGGTTTAGTGAAGCCTCATTATATGTTTTAACTATTTTCTTTCTGTGCCTTACCATGGTTCTTACAAATAAGCATCTTATATTGGGATTCTTGGATGGCTCAGTTGGTTAAGTGACCAACACTTGGTTTGGGTTCAGGTCATGATCTTAAGTCCTGGGATCAAAGCCTTGCTTTGAGTGAGTGCAAAGCGTGCTTATCCCTCTCCCCTCGCTCGCGCATGCTTTCTTTTCCCTCTCTCTCAAATAAATAGAATCTTAAAAAAAAATAAACCTCTTATATCAATAAATATATCTTCACAGTGCTCTGAATGAACAATCTTAATCCCTAGTAACCACTAATCTGTTTCCTAGTCTATAATTTTATAATTTCAACATACAATATGAAGAAAATTATATAGTATGTGACCTTTGTAGACTGGATTTTTTCACTTAGCATAATGCCCTCGATACCCACCTAGGTTGTTGCAGGTGTCAATCATTTGTTCCTCTTTATTGTCAAGAGCATTCTATCGTAGAGATGTACCACAGTCTATTTAACCATTTGGTATTTGAAGGACATTTGTGTGCTTTCTAGTTCAGGGCTATCACATTTAAAGCTGCCATGAAAATTCTTGTACAGATTTTTGCATGTACGTTGTGATTGTTAATTTTATGTGTCAGCGTGGCTAGTCTGTGGTGCCCAGCTGTTTTGTCAAACACCAGTTAAAATGTGAGGTGCTTTAAAAATATGATTGATGTTTAAGTTGTAGTCTTTTAATCCACACAAATTACCCTTCATAACGTGGATGGGCTTCATCTAATCAGCTGATGGCCTTAAGAGAAGAAACTGAGGCCCAGCTGAGAAAAGAAGGAACTGTGCCTTCTGACTCAAGACTACAACATCAGCTCTTCCCTGGGTGACTTGTCTGGATGATCTCACAGTTGTCAGCCCTGTGATCATGTGGTCCAATTCCTCAAAATAAAGCTCTCTCTATAAATATATCCTGTTGGTTCTGTTTCTCTGGAGAACCCTGACTTTTGTTACTCAGAGTGGTTCTAGAGGAATAGAGTCTTAAGAATGATTTTTCTAAATTTGTTCAGGGGTTTTGCCAGTTGGTTTCCTAATCTGACTTGGTTTAAAGCTACAGACTCTATTTTCAGTAGTTAAGAGAACATTGAGAGTCCATGGCATGATATGGCCGCAGTGATATGCAAAATCTCACCAATGTGTACTCAGATACTTTTGAGAGGCAAGGTTCTGGATGACCATATATTTTGATAGCTTAGAAAATCTTTATAATTACTGCATATAATGACATTGGCTTATTGCTCCTAAAGTGAGGAAAGAAAAGGATAAATTTAGGGATTTGAATTCTCAGCTTAAGTACCACCTAGATTACCACAGAGTTCCTATGTCTTCCCAGAAAGAATCCCTATCTTTTGTAATCAGAGGTTGTGCTTGCTGAAAAGCATATCCAAATTCACATCCTGTGAGTAGCTGGATTACAATGCAAATTGGATTCCCAACTTCATAGGGTGTCTGTTGAAATGAAAACATTGATTGGCAAGGAAGGAGATTCTGAAAACTAGAATGGGGACTTATGGGAAAATTCTGATGAGGTTGGGGCATTGAACTCCTACATTCTGCTGAGTCTTCTTTGTTTAGTAGAAGCAGCTTTTCTACTGTCATCTGGGGAGATTAGCCCTGCTTGGCCTGAAGAAACTGTAATGGCCTCTCCTGAGGTGGTTGCATTGCACGGCACTCCTGATTCTCCTTAGGATCCACCCTCACCATCCCGCTTTATTTCTAGACCTATAACTAGACTCAAGTCTCAGCAGGCCCCTAAAGGTAAGATGCAGAGTGTGACCCATGAGGAGATGCTCTATAAGAAAAAAAAAAATCCTTATGATTTTTCCACTTAATACAAACAAATCTAGGGAATGTCCACGGTAATGGATAAAGGTGTGAGATAATGGTGGAAGGAACATAAAGTTGAATCAGGCTGAATTTTAAATCTTGCTGGAATTTTGATAGGAATTAGAGTAAATCTGTGTATCAACTTGGGAAAAATTGTCCTTTTTACTATGTCGAATTTTCCAATTCATTAACATTCTCTCCATTTATTTAGATTTTAAAATCTTTCAGCAACATTTTGTATGCAAAATTTAAGTCCTGTTATGTATTTTGTCACATTTCTAAGTAGTTCATATTCTTTGGAATGATTATACATGGCGTTGTATTTTACATTTTGGTTTCCACGTATTGCTAGGTAATGGAAATATAATTGATTTTTCAGTGTTAACCTTGTGTCCTATGACTTTGTCAAACTCACCTATTGTAGTAGGTTTTATTTTGTCTTGGTTTTCATTTTGTTTTGTTTTGGATTTTCTATGTAGGTTATGTCATCAGCAAATAGGGACAGTTTTATTTTTTCTTTTCCAATATGTATGCCTTTTCTTTCCTTTTCTTTCTTTATTGCCCTGGCCAGAATTTTCAGTTGTATGTTAATAAGAGCCGTGAGGGCAGTTTATTCTTGCCTTCTCCCCAGACATGGGAAATCATTGAGGCTTTTACTACTAGCTGGATAGGGTTTTTTGTCTTGTTTCTTTAAATCAAGTTGAAGATGTTTCCCTTTTTTCTAGTTTTTTGAGAGTTTTTAAATCATAGATAGCTGTTGAATCTTGTCTGATGCATCACTTGTTAGGATCTTGTGATTTTTTTTTCCTTTGTAAGTTAATATAGTTAATATATTCTGTTTGATTTTTGAGTATTGAGCTATATTAATGGTGTATAATTCCTTAGAGATATTGCTAAATTCTATTTGCTAATGTTTTGTCAAAGATTTTTGTGCTTCTATTCATGAGGGTTATTTGTCTACAGTTTTCTTTCTTTTACTGACTTTGTCTGGTTTGGTATTGGGGCAATACTAGTATAAAATAAATTGAGAAATATTTTATCCTCTTTTGTTTTCTGGAAAAGATTAAGTAGAATTGGTGTTAAGTCTTTAAATGTTTAGTGTTCTCCAGTGAAGCCTTTCTGGACCTGAAGATATCTTATTCAATAGCTTTTTAAATTATGAATCAATTTCTTTAGTAATTAAAGAGCTATTCAAATTATTTATTTTATATAGTGTATAGTGTGTACCTTTTTCACCATGTTGTGAAATTTAGGTTTATAGCATTGTCTGCAGCATGCTTTTTATTGTCTTTTCGATGTCTATAGAGCATATAGTGATACCTGTTTTCTGTCCTGATAATGGTAATTTGAGCCTTCTCTCATTTTCTATGTCTGATCATACTCTTTTATCCAATTAGAATCACTCACTTATTTTACCCAGTTGACTCTGAATGTATTCAAGTTTTCACCCCCTAATTTATAATGTTTTGTAGGGTGCTTTTCGTCCAGTTTTGGTATCAGAATCAGGCTAACTTTGAAAAATAAATGAGGAAACTTTTTATCTTCTGTCCTGGAACGTATTTGGAAACTTCTTTGTGTATCCTTTTAGGCCTGTTACTCTTATTTAAGGTAGTTCTTCGATAATTAAGATTTATATTTTATTCTGATTTCATAGACATTTGGAAAAGTATCTGTGCTGAGGTGTTCAAAGTATTAGTCTTTACAATTTTAAATATCTCCGTGGTTATATTCTAGTTCTCATGTATAGTATTCTGGAGTTTATTGGCTTTTGTTTTTGTTTTTGTTTTTGTTTTCTCGTATTCTGTATTTTTAAGTGATATGTTGGTTCAGGCAGTGAGATCCCAATTAAATAAGGTTTTGCTTGAATCCTGACTGTGCCACTTAACAGTCCTGTGAATACTTCACAGGGTTGTGAAATTATTCAATTCATCAAGTTTTAGTTTCTTTTTCTTCAAGGGCAGGGTTGTTGTGAAAGTTGAGTGAAATACTACCTGTAAAATACTTGGCACAGGGCATGATTAGAGTAAGCCGTGACTTAATGTTTTGTTGTACTCATTGATTAGACTTGCTAAAGGTTTGTATATTTTCTTTTAATCTCCCTCCCCTCCCCATACACCCAACAAAATCTAGGAACTGTTGCTTTTATGGATTAATTGATGCTTTATTTTCATTTTTTCCTCCTCTTGCTTTCTTTAGGGCTGTTTTATGCCTTCTTTTCAAAATTTCTTTAGTTGAATACTTCATCATTTTCATCCTTTTGTGATTAAAAGCACAGCATTTAAGACTGGATTATGTTTCCATTAGCCTCCAAAATTGTCTACTGTCATAGAAGATCAATGATTCTTCTTTTCACTGAACCTCAAGAAGACTAGAAATTAATGTTTTGAATCTGAGATACCCTAGGATCTCTTCTTCAATTCTGAAAAGATGCAGTGGTAGTCAGCAGCTTTGCTATGTTCCTGATTTTAAAGTGAATACTTTCGGGTTGTAATGTATTATCATTCGTTTTGTTTGCTATATATTTTTGGTGGATTCTTTGTGTCAACTTTGTCTTGATGTATTATTTCTCCACGCATTTCTGGATTTGGTTTTAATATTAATTTTTTACATTTATGTTTGTAAGCGTAGAGATCAACTTCTGCTGCAGTAATGCTGCATAACAATCCATCCCAAATCTCATAAAAAATAAGCATTTGTTTTCACAGATATGAAAATATCTGTCATCTTGTCTTTTTGGTGCTTACATTCTAGTTGGGGAAGAGAGACAATAAACAAAGAGCAAAATTAAATTACTTGGTACTTTTGAAGTTATGGAAAACAGAACAAGGAAAGTGGGAGGTGTGGGTGGTAATGGATTGCATTTTTAAATAAGACTGTGACAAAGTTGCTCTCATTGAGAAGGTAACATTTAAGCAGAGACTTGCAGGAGGTAAAAGAATTATCTATGTGAATAGCTTGGAAAATGCCATGCAAGCAGAGCTAACAGCCAGGGAAAAACAAGCTGGCTAATATTTGAGGAATATTAAAGCATCCTGTGTGACTGAAGCAGAATGAGCTAGCAGGGAAGTGGGAGGAAATGAGGTCAGAAAAGTAATAGCCAGATCATAAGATATGGGAGCCATCCCAAAGTTTTGAGCAGAGGACATTTAATTCTGAGTTTTGAAGGGCTCGTTCTGGATCCTGAATTAGAATAGACAAAGAGGTACAGGATTGGAAGTAGGTAGTCCAGTTAGGAGCTCTTGCAGAACTGAAAAAAATTATCTGGTATCACTATAACCCCTATAAACTGCCCCTAAGGACTGTTCGTTGTGTCAGTTTTCTTCTTATTTGAAACACAATGGACGTAAAAAATAGTATTTAAAGTAAAGACTGACATAAAGTAGAAGGCTGCTATTCCTCTAGGAGTCCCGCATAAATGCACTTCCTGGTTACCACCCCCTACCCCTCTGCTCTTATGGAAATCACTTCCTGTTGTTCTTCATGGTTTTTACTACCTGTCAGTTTTACCTGTTTTTAACTTCATATTGGAATCTTGCAGTATGCACTCTTCAGCCTTATTTTTCCTCAGCCTCATGGTTATGTGATTCATTTTGTTGCATGTAACAGGTTCATTCATTTTAAGGCTGTATTATATGAAAAAAAAGGCTGTATTATATGCTCATATGTGGATATATGGATCTTCCTCAACGTCCGGTGGCATTCCATCCCAATAAACCCATCATAAGTTGAAAATATTGCAAGTCAAAATGCATTTAATTACACTTAACCTACTGAGCATAGCTTACCCTAGCCTGCCTTAAATATGCTCAGAACATTTAGAGTAGCCTACAGTTGGGCTGAGTCCTCTATTACAAAGCCTGTTTTATAGTAAAATGCTGAATATCTCACATAGCTTACTGAATACTGTACTGAAAGTCAAAAACAACATGGTTGTGTGGGTACAAAATGGTTGTAAGTTATCAGTTGTTTACCTTTATGATCATGTGCCACTGGCCAGCATCATGGGAGAGTGTTGTACCATTTACCACTAGACCAGGAAAAGATCCAGATTCAAAATTCAGTGCAATGCTGAGGTGGGCACTTGACGGGATGAGCACTGGGTGTTATTCTATATGTTGGCAAATTGAACACCAATAAAAAATAAATTTATAAAAAGCAATAAATCTGAAAACAAAACAAAACAAAATTCAGTGAGATGGCTACCGAATGCCTATCACTTTCATACCACCATAAGGTTGAAAAATTGTAAGTTGAACCTTTGTAAGTCAAGGACCGTTTGTACCATGATTTTTTAAAAAATATATACTAGTCATCAGACTTTTACCAGTTTGTAAGATTTCCAGCTGCTCCACTTTCCTGTGAATACTTGGTATTGACAGACTTAAAGTTTGGTCATTTTGGAATAGTGGTAGTGCATCATGGTTTAATTTGCACTTTACTGATTAATAACAAAGTTAAACAGCCATTCTTAATGTTTATTGGCCATTCTTATTTCACCCCTTGTGATAAGCCTCATCAAGATTTTGTCCACTTTTTTAAATTATATATTTATGTTACATATTATATGTATAAATTTGTAGGCATTCTTTATATATTTTAGACATGAGCCTTTTTTCCTTTATATGTGTTGCAAACATCCTATTCCTCAACTTGCCTTTTCATTATATGGTATCATCGATCAGAAATTGTAAATTTTAATGTAGTCAAGTTTATCAATATTTTCCTTTGTAGTTCTCTTTGTATCTTGTTTAATAAGAAATCCTTCTTTACCCTGGGGTTGTGAAGACGAGTCTTTGTACATTTTTCTAAAAGACTTATTGGCAAAAGCTTTTCACATTTAGATCTATAATCTATGTGGAATCAATTTGTATGTAAATTCATTTCCCCCCTCATATTTCCAGCACAGTGTATTAAAAAGATGATTTATCCCCACTGCTGTGCAGCCATCTTTGTCATACATCAGAATCCCTACGTGCATGTGTCTCTTTCTGGCCTATCTATTCTGTACTATTGGCCTGTTCTGTTGTCTATCCCTGTACCACTACACTTCATTTTAATTTTAGTTTCAAATTCTTGATGTCTGATAAAGCATCACCAGATAGGCTTTTATTCTGTGCTCACCACACAACTTTTTAGTTTCAGGTTTTTTAGGTACTCTGATACCAAGAAGATGAGTGTCCTGATTTGACATTCTATAAACATTCCTAGTATTCTAAAAGAGTTTTTGCCAGTGTAAGTTTTAAAAGTTGTTCAGATATCCTATCCCCATGTGAATTTGGCTACTATGTACCAGAATCTAAAAGATAGATTGATCACCTCTATGCCTTTGATTTTTTTCCTCATACAGGACCTCTAGGTCCTGATAAAAGACAGGCTTTTGACTTCTAAAAATGAGCACAAGATATTAGACAGTGATAAACTCCTCAAAGATAATGCTATCCTGGAAAGCTGCTTGTTGACCAATCACTTTCTGGCAATGCTCCTTAACTTGCTTCCTTTAAACCATTACATTATACTTATCAGTTTCAAATATGTAAGTAAAATGTGTGAATGTGAATTTTTTGAGCATAGATTGTAATTTTTTTATGAAACAAATTTATGCCTCATTCCTAAAAGAAATACTGAGTACTACCACTATTGTACTCCGCATTCAGAAGGGAACCAGTGACATTTTGGAAAGTCCTTGCCTTCATGGAGCTGTCTTGGAGGAGACATGTAAACTTGGAGTTTGATCCATTATGATATGTGCTATGAAAGCGTCATGTTCAGGGCACCATGGGAGTGTATACTTAAGACCTCTTGCCCATCTTTAAAGTCTGAGAGGCCTTTTTTTCTTTCTTTCTTTCTTTCTTTCTTTCTTTCTTTCTTTCTTTCTTTCTTTTTTTTTTTTTTTTTAAGATTTTATTTATTTATTCATGAGAGACACAGAGAGAGAGAGAGAGAGAGGCAGAGACACAGGCGCAGGGAGAAGCAGGCTCCATGCAGGGAGCCCGACGCGGGACTCAATCCTGGGTCTCCAGGGACCAAAGGCAGGCACTAAACCGCCGAGCCACCCGGGCTGCCCTGAGAGGCCTTTCTAAGGGAGTCCACTTACGAGCAGGATCCTGGAAAGTATGAGATTCAAATTGGCAAAGTCAAGTGAAGAGGGAAGGATGGCAGAGGAGAGCAGTTCAATCTCAAGTATGTGGGAAAACTTGGAGTGAAAGAAGAACTTGAGACGTATTGCAATTACTATGACAATATAAATCAACAACACTATCTTAGAAATTACGTTTCATGGGAGAAAACGTTTGCAAACAACATATCTGATCAAGGGTTAGTATCTAAAATATATAAAGAACTTATAAAAATCAACTCCCCAGGAAATAACCCAATTAAAAAATGGGCAGGGCACCTGAGTGGCTCAGTCAGTTGAGTGTCCAACTCCTGGTTTCAGCTTGAATCATGATCTCAGGGGTTGTGGGATCAAGCTCCACATCAGGCTCCATGCTCAGTGGAGGGACTGCTTGAAGGTTCTCTCCCTTTGCCCCTCCTCCCACTCTCTTTCTCTCTCTTTTAAAAATGGGCAGAAAACATGAGCAGACATTTCTCCAAAAAAGAACAGACTGTTGGTTACAGGATGAGGTGGGGTGGGGTGGGCGAGTGGGTGGAGGGATGGGTTAAATAGGTGATGGGGATTAAGGAGCACACTTGTGATGAGTGATGTTTCGAAGCGTTGAATCACTATATCGTACACCTAAAGCTAATATAATACCGTACATTAACCATACTGGAATCGAAATAAAGAACTTAAAAAAGGAATTTTAATTAATCAAAAAAGGTAAATATAAAGGATAAATTGAAAAAAATTATTCCCGATTAGAAAGTAACCAGCAATTGATCTTGGACAATTAGTAAAAGCTGTTTTTAGTTTTTAACAATGATTTTTCAGGGTCTCTGATTCTCTTCTTTTAACTGTAAAGACTATTTGCATATAAAACATACAAAGGAATTACTATTCTATTACATACCCCAATCCCTTTCATCTCTTGATCTTTTCACTCTAAAGATCTAGGAGGATAATGTGGCAAACTTCATTAATAATTAACTTCAGCCATCCATTTAACTAAAAGATAGTGACTAGTCCAAAGTAATATTCTAAAAAGTATCAAAGTTAATTAAAATCTAGTTCTCAGAGACATCCTGCTTCCTTTAGGAATGTTTTAACTGAGTTGAAGCTAAAGGAAGGCCTAGTGGAAAAATACATAGTCTTTGTGTGTTGAGAGGAGGAAAAAAGATGGGAAATAATTTTCAAATGGTTTTATGAGGTTTGACTGTCATTCACCTGAATTTGGAGAAGAATGAAGGGGAGAGACTTCAGTAAAAGAGGAAAGAATGAGACGAGGAGGTTGATTCCCTCCCTTTCACCTACTGGTCAGAGTTGTTAATAGGCCTGACCTGGCCTCCAGGGCTTTGTACCAGCAGAGATCTAGAACTTCGCTTAGACTCCCAGCAGCGGGTATTCAAAATTGCAAAACAAGAAATGTTTAGCAGGATTTTAAAAGTTTCTGTAAAGGGAACCATTCTATCTATACCCTACCCTGTTTGTGTTCTGTAACGTCCGAACCAGTTTCCCCTAAAATTCAGTAACTATTGCCATATCCTTACAAATACCAGTTTTCTTTATTAAAATATTTTCTTTGGTTAACTCAGTTTCATTGACAAATGTTTTTTTGTTTGTTTGTTTGTTTTCTTCTGCCTTTTGATTTGTTCCTCATTGTGAAATAGTCTCCAAATCCATTGTGTTCTTTCATTTTAACTTTTCTGAGTTACTGGATCCACTTTAGTGTTTTTATACAATTATAATTATCACCCATCACCAGTAATTTATTTCTCAGTTTTGAAAATTGTCAAAATTCCTTTATGAATATGCACTTTTAACCTTAGCCATCTGGGATTTAAAATAGGATCTCCTTAGCTTTTCTCTCAAGCAAATTATTAATCGGAGTCCTATAAATGTTATACTCCTCTGGTTTTTGTGGATAGCCTGTTTTAATTTTTAATCCACAAGGTTAAATAGTATTTCTGTAGTCAACTTTTTAGACTATCATTAAAGGTCACTGTCTTTTTTATAATCTCAGAGTTCTGTATTTTGTCCAGTTGATCTGTATATACTAACTCCTTTGATAAACACTTTACCATTTTTTTCTGCAGTATAAAGTAATTTCACCTTTGGCATAAGGCTTTTAATATATGTATAGTGAACTTAATTACTCTTCTCTGAACCTTTTTAGTGTTCTCGATTATATTTTGAATTTGGAGACCATACTGCTTTAATAGAAATCTGATAGTGTAATAGAAGGCTTAATTTTCACCTGTTAGAAACCTTTGTTCCTGATACATTTTACTGAGCCAGTATTTTCATTAACCTTTATCAGTGTTTGGCCCCTAGTGGGGTAGTAACTTGCAATTATCCATATTGATCTTCTTTTTGTTTTGATGTATTACTTTGTTAATATGTATTTTTGTTTGTGTGAATTAGCAACTGTGCCCAGCCTAGTTTGTAGGACCTTCTACAAAATTAATGAACATATTCTCAATTCCTTCATTCAGGTTAGGTAAAGGTATTAAGTAACACAGTTTTATAGAGTGATTCTCTTTAAACTAATTATGAGTCCTTGAGCTTGGAATGTAATCTTCTGTCCTTTTGTATAGTATATTCATTCTTTCAGTCTGTCTAAACAGTTACATACACAGCTGTTTGCTCTTCCCTGACTTCAAGTTGCTTCTCCAGAAAAAGAGACAAATTAGGGAGGGAGTGACTCACATGGCCTCTTTGGCATTAGACCTAGATACCAATAAAGCCAAATGTGATAACCCAGAAAGGTTGGCACAAGGCAAAAAGAAAAAAAAAAAAGTGCAAAACCAGGTCTTATACAAGTGCTTGCCTGAGAGAGAGCCTATGTGGTATGGCCTACCATGAGGTGACTTCCTTGATGGACTTTCAAATCTTTCATCTGAAATCTAGATCTTATCTGTAAGTTTGTTGATTAAACTGAAATTTCATTTTAGAGAAAATTGTGAGAGTTATGTAAGGAAGCCAGACATCATCCGTGTTTTCCTTGACAAACATGAGTCATTCTTTCACAGAAAGAAATTAACAAGTTATCTGATATATTTCGTTGAGACTCACAGATCGCTCCTTAGTATCCCATGTTTTTCTAGATATAGAAAGTTGGTATTTTGATAACTTGTGTTAATATTTTCTTACATAACTGTCATGGTTGTTCTTATAAAACAATAGTGTTTGGCATTTAACCACAATCTGTATTTTACTTGCTTGAATATTAATCTGATTTTTATACAGGGAAGGTTATTTGGTAAAGCATGTGTGTGGACTTCTACCTTTTCTTTAAAAAAAAAAAAGATTTATTTATTTATTTATTTATTTATTTATTTATTTATTTATTCATGACAGACACAGGGCGGGGGTGGAGGAGGCAGAGACACAGGCAGAGGGAGAAACAGGCTCCATGCAGGGAGCCTGACGTGGGACTCGATCCCGGGTCTCCAGGATCATACCCTGGGCCAAAGATGGCGCTAAACCACTGGGCCACTGGGGCTGCCCACTTCTACCTTTTTAATATATTCATAAAATCAATGAGTACTTTATGTTATGTTAGATGATAGTGATACAATGCCATGAATTGGAAGTTCTCTCTTTGTCACTTGAAATAGAAGCATTAATGGAGCAAATACAGAGAAAGTTTTTTAAAAATTAATATAGGACAGGGGTGCTGGGGTGGCTCAGTCATATAAGCCATCTGCCTTAGGCTCAGGTCATGATCTCAGAGTCCTGGAATCAAGCCCCACATCGGGCTCTCTGCTCAGTGGAGAGTCTGCTTCTCAGATCTCCCTCTGCCTGCTGCTCCCCATGCTTGTAGTCCCTCTGTCAAAGGAATTTTTAAAATCTTTTAAAATTTAAATAAAAATTAATATGGGACATTATATGTCTGTTTTTATATTTCCTAGTTTGTATATGTGAGACAGCCTAAATAGTAGGCTCTAAGAAGAGCCCCTCTCTTCCAGCCTGTTTAGTTGAGGCACCTAGCATGTCAGGCTATCATCACTTCTTACTTGGGTTACTGCAGTTCATAAACTGCCTCTTACTAGTCCTTCATTCCTATCCTTACTTGTACACCAGAATTATCTTATCATTTCCATGCTTGAAATATTTTATTGAGTCCTCATTGTCTTCAGGATAAAGTTCAAACTCCTTAACAATTTTTCTAAGATCTTTCATGATTTTGCTCTTGTGTACTCTCCTGCCTTATTCTCTTCCCTTAGCTGTGTCATTATCTCTTGCTTCTGGGCCTTTTCACTGTCAATATTCTTCTTCTCCACCCTCTGGCCCCCACTTTGCCCCTTTGCTCTTTCTTATTCTAGATTCTTTATATTTTAGTGTAGGAGTCACTTATTCCAGGAGGTCTTCTCTTATCTCCTTAGTCAAGGTTAGGTGCCCCTTTATACTTTCTTTATTAAGTCTCTGAGTTCAGGAACCACAGTTGTCTTTCTCAGGCTTCATTCTTATTGCTTAGTATTTATTGAATACATTAATGTACAGTTAGTACTTCTCAGACTTTTCCACTGGTAGAAAAGAGAACATCTATCTCTCATGAACACACAAAGATACTTGCTAAAACCAGGAAGGTTTCTTAAAGTTCTGCATTTATTTTTTAAATTTCAGAAAATTTTATTTTGCTTTATTGTCAATTTAATTATATATTTCCCTCAATCTCCCACTAAAATAGACACTTCTATTTGATGTGTCAATGTACAAATGTACAAATGTACAAATTCTATTTTTCAATTTCATCATTCCATTTCTTATCTTTTCTCTTTCTGGTTGGCAATTTATTTCTTCAGCTATGTGATTAATGCTGATTTTGTTATAGGTCATTGGTTCATTTGCAGCACCACTCCTTATTTTATAAAATATTTTAAGTTGAGGTTATTATCTACTTTAATGAGTTGAAATTTGTATGTACAACCTCTGAGGACCAAGACTCAGACTGCTTCCTACTTGATTCTGCCCCAGAACTGCCATGCTTGTTCAGTGGTTGTTCAGTAACACACTCTGCAGCCAAAAGTAGAGGAATGTGTTAGAGCTCTTTTGCAAAGCTTTTGGAGTAATTTTCCTTTAAAATTTCAAATATTGGGATCCCTGGGTGGATCGGCAGTTTGGCGCCTGCCTTTGGCCCAGGGCTTGATCCTGGAGTCCGGGGATCAAGTCCCGCGTTGGGCTTCCGGCATGGAGCCTGCTTCTCCCTCTGCCTGTGTCTCTGCCTCTCTCTGTGTGTCTGTCATAAATAAATAAATCTTTAAAATAAAATAAAATTTCAAATATTTTTGCTGTCATTATATCCGGGGTGTGTGTGTGTGTGTGTGTGTGTGTGTGTGTAAGGGTAGAAAGAGATCACCTTGAAAATGGGGCTCCACATTTTTAATTCAATTATTCAATATACATTGAGAATGCAAGTTAAGGATTAAGTAATCCTCAATCCTTAATTAAGTAATCCTTAACTTGAAAATTGCTTTATGGAAATAGGGGCACCATATGATGATGAGCCCTTATTACCACTAACTGAAGTGTGTGGGGCCTGTTTAGTAGTACTAAGAAAACATTGCTGTTAAGGCAAGTGGAATTTTGATTGCATACATATGTATTCAGACACAGTAAATCCATGTTTTAAACTGTATAGTGTTTTTGGAAAAGGCTGTGTCACCTCAAACTGGATCAAGTTTAGGGTGAACAAAGCTTTTAGGATGAACAAAGGATGTTTCATCACTCCAGGAAGAGATGTAGAGAGACCAGTATCAATAAGATGAGGGACTAGGAAATCCCAACACTCACCCCCCTGACAAAAACAATGATTAAACAACTTTTGATGCAAATAACTTTAGGACAGTAGTAGAGTACAATAGAGAAGCTGCAGCTGTCCAGTGGAGCACACAAACTGAGAAGAGTCACAGAAAAGTATAGGAACCATTTTACCTCCTCTTCGGCACAGCTTGCCACCAAGAGGGATCTTTTCAGCTGGTACCTCCCCTCAGGGGTGAAAGAAGAGCAGGAAGATGTCAGCAGCTTTCACCACTGTCAATGAAGAACCCTGTAGCTCTCACCACTGTCATGGAAACATCCAGTCTTTGCCATTGGTGACCTCCAAAATCTGGGATCCCTGGGTGGCGCAGCGGTTTGGCGCCTGCCTTTGGCCCAGGGCGCGATCCTGGAGACTCGGGATCGAATCCCATATCAGGCTCCCGGTGCATGGAGCCTGCTTCTCCCTCCGCCTTTGTCTCTGCCTCTCTCTCTCTCTGTGACTATCATAAATAAATAAAAATTTAAAAAAAAAATCTTTGTCACCAATGAACCCAGCTAATGAAGCTGCCCAGAATTTACACCACCAAGTCCTCTCAAAGGAGTCATCCCTACATCTCTCCCTGAACCCCTGGAAATAGAGCCATCTCTTTGCTCCTACCCCCTCCCAGACTGGGGTCAACACCTCCGTCTTCCTCACTTCCCCATCCTGGTGCTCCTGTGTTCATGCACCAGATTTTGGCTCCATATGTATTTGGACACTGGTACTGCAGCTGATCTGCCTGTACCTGTATCCTAGGCACTGGCACTGCCATGTATATGGTAGGCACACCCATGTCTAGGACACTGGCACCACTGCTGTAGTCATGTATGCCCCAATGCCAAGAGATACCCTTGATTACAACTGCCCCACCCACCCACCCACCCATTGGGGTAAATGATAGCAGGAAGACTCCAGCAATATTTGAAATTGCCCAGTAAGAAGAAAAGAAGGGGAAAAAGGATGATTGACAGTGAAGAAAGTCTATAGGATTTATGAGACACTATCAAGGGAAACAATATACTCATTACAGGTGTTCCATATGGCAGAGGGTGGGAAGTAGAGGTGGTACAGAAAGCTTATTTAAAGAAATAGTGACTATAACTTTCCAGTTTCCAAATCTGAGTAGGGAAATGGACATCCAGATTCATGAAGTTCAGATGTTCCCAAATAGGATCAACCCAAAGAAGACTATACTGAGACACATTATAGTCAAATGTCAGAAGTCAAGGACAAAAAGAATTCTGCATACAGGAGAAGAGAACTCCCTCACCTATCCACCTATCCACCATAGGTTTCTCAGCAGAAACTTTGCAGATCAGGAGAGAGTATGATGTATTCAAAGATCTTAAGGAAGAAAACCCTGCCAACCAAGAATACAATACCTAAAAAAAAAAATCATTCTTTAAAAATGAAGGCAAGATAACGTTTTTCTTGGACAAGCCAAGGAAGTTTGTCATCACAACATCTACTATACAAGAAATACATTAGGCAGTTCTTCAAATTGAAACAAAAATTCACTAAGTATCAACATAAAAGAATATGAAAGCATGAATAAAAATTTTGTTAATGGATACACTATGTAAAAATCAAAGTCTGACTTTAAGAACACAATGGGAGTAAAAGTGTAGGGTTTCTGTATGCAATTGAAGTTAAATTGTTAATTAAAATAGATGATTCTGCTATATATTTTATGCTAGCTTCAAGCTAACCACAAAGGTAAAACCTGTAATAGATACACAAAAGATAAAGAAAAAAATGAAAGCAAATTACTACAAATATAATCAGATAACAAAGGAAGCCAGCAAGAATGGAAGATAAGGATAAAATATCTGCATAATAGAAAAAAATAACAAAATTTCCATAGTAAATCTTTACCTGTCAATAATTACTTTTAATGCAAATGGGTTAAACTCACCAGTCAAAAGACATAGAGTGGCTGAGTGAGTAAAAAGACAAGATTTTGCAGTATGCTATTGACAAGAGCTTCACTTTAGATTTAAACACACATACAGGCTGAAGGTGAAGAGATGGAAAAATGTGTTTCATGCAAATGGTGAGCAAAAGAAAGCAGGAATGACTATACTTAGATCAGACAAAATAGACTCTAAAACTGCCTCTCAACACAAATTTCATTATATAATGATAAAAGAGCCAATTCAACAGAAAGAAATAACCATAAATATACACACACTTGTACATCGTTAGTGGGAATATAAATTGGTACAGCCATTATGGAAAACACTGTGAACTTTCTTAAAAAAAAATAAGCCTGAAAATAAGCATACTTGACTTACTTGACTTCATAAATTGGCTTTAACTAGAAGATTCCTCTGCAGTTGGTGTTGACTTTTCAAAATCTTACTTATAGTAACTCAGAAATGAAGATCTTACTGAAGAGGGAGAGCAAAGAATCATTGGCAAAGGACATAAAAATAAAACCACCCTATGATCCAGCAAAAGCAATTCTGAGTATATATATCCAAAAGAAATGAATCCAGAGTCTCTAAAAGACATCTGCACTTCCATGTTCATTTCAGCCTTACTCATAACAGCCATGATATGGAGACGACCTAAACATCTCTTGGTAGATGAAGTGATAAATAAAATGTGATGTTTTCATACAATGGAATATTACTCAGCCTTAATAAAGAAAAAAAATCCTGCCATTTGTGACAATATTGGTAAACCTGAAGGACACTATGCCAAGTGAAATAAACCAAACAGAAAGGCAAATACTGCACGATGTCATCTATATGTGAAATCTAAAATAGTCAAACCTGTAGAAGCAGAGAATAGAATGGTGGTTGTCAGGGGCTCAGGGTGGGGGAAAATGGGAAGATATGGTACAAAGTCTCAGCCATACAAGATTAATCAGTTCTAATGGACAACAGTGTGACTAGAATTAACTGTACAAAGTATCTTAACATTGCTAAGAGAATAGATCTTAAGCCTTCTCACCACAAAAAGGAAAAAAAAGGATACCTATGTGAAGTGATGTATATATTAATTACCTTGATTGTGATTATTTTACAACCTACATGTGTCTCATATCATCAAGTTGTACCTTACATGTATGATTTTCTATTGTTACATCTCAGAAAAGTTTGAAAAAAATGTATAAAAACAAAAAAGTTTTCAAAGAACAGAGCTAGTATTGACATAACATTAGAGTGTAGGAGGAAGGTGGTGTCTAAGATTAGAGAGAAACCAATTTCCATTTATCAGAATTTGGTGGTTTAGCATTAAAGCCTGAAAATAAGCATATCTGAAACTTGACTTCATAAATTGGCTTTACCTAGAAGATTCCTCTGCAGTTGGTGTTGACTTTTCAAAATCTTACTTATAGTAATAACTCAGCAATGAAGATCTAACTGAAAAGGAAGAGCAAAGAATCATTGGCAAAGGACAGAAAGAAGTGACCCTCTATTTGCCTGTACCATTCATCACTCAGATAATTTTGGAGGAATTCATACACATTGAATAGACAGTGAAAATTTTGAGGCAGTTAACCCTAATTTATTGTTCAAAAGAATGACTCTGCTTTGCTCTATGCAAATTTTTTTAAAAATTTATTTCTTGGAGAGAGAGCATGCAAGAAGTGGGGAGGGGCAGAGGCAGAGGGAGAAGCAGGCTCCCGGCTGAGCAAGGAGCCCAACTCCAGGCTTGATCCCAGGACCCTGGGATCCTGACCTGAGTCGAAAGAAGGCACTTTACCAACTGAGCCACCACAGCACCGTTGCTCTATCCAGGTTTGCCAGGAAAGTAAGTTTGTCTGAATCTAAACTTCATTGGAATTGTAATTTGAAGCCTTCCTTAAACAAGAGTATATTTGAAGAAAAATAACTTCCAGAGAATGTTTGAATTTTAATGTGAAGTATTTGATTTAATATATTGTGTTTATTGAGTGTACGTTTAAGTATATTATTATCAAGTCTAATTATGAGGCATATGGTTTAAATATATTATGTATTTGGTTTCCATACTTAATAAATGTTTGTGTTTTTTTTCCCAATTTTTTAAAAGACTGATTTAGGATTTTTCACTGTTGTGATATTTGAATGAAATTTCAGTGTTTTGCATGGTACTTACAGGAAATATTGGTTCAATTTATTGATAGTTTGACATTTAAAACAAGGTGGATATCGTCTGTTTCATCAACCTTGTCAGATACCTTTCTCCCAGAGGGCAGTCCTTTTGTTTGTAAGATTTTAGGCAGTGTCTCACATCACGGCCATCTGTGCCTTCCCCTCTTACCCCTTAAAGTTACTCAGCAGGGAATTATGTCACTTATGAGTAAATGCTTTTTTTCACTTTTTACTGTTAGATTTGTTAATGAAATCTAAACTTAACAATTATGTATCATTCCAGTTTTGTGTTATTTAGATTGTAATATAAAAAATTCTAAGGAAGGCTTTATCTGTAGAAGCAACTGAGATATTCTAAAAGGAGATATAAGCATATCAGGTTAATCTTTTTATTTTCCTACTTTGTTTCTTAGAAATACTGATAAATGTTTTATTTTATGTGAGATTTTTCTGGTTAGAATATCAGAAAAAATATTCAGGACTTATTAAATAGTAACCAAATATTTCTTCTAAAATGAAAGTTGACTTCTTGTATAATTCACATTTTATTCAAGAGATAGAATTACATCTATTAAATGAATTATTAAGGTCTCCATGACATGTAATTAGAGGACTAGTGTTTCATGCCAAGTAAGACAGATCAGCAATACAGACCTTATAATACAAATTGTAAGTGGTTCTCTTTAATCCTTCTTTTTTAAAGAATTATAAGAAGCATGGGTACTTTTTTGTTTAATTTTGCATTTAAAATATGATTAATAGAATGGTTTTATAAAATTCAACTTACAAATATAAATATAATATTTGTAATTAATTTGTTTTGGTACAGATAAACTTAAGAGCACAAATAACTTAATTGAAAATACAAAAGTTCAATAAATAAGTATCTTCCTTATACTTATTTTTATGTATATACTAGTATTTTTCTCATAAAACTTACAGAGATGTTTTCTTTGTGACAAAATGGAAAGCAGAATTTAAGTGAGTTCTGCAATATATTCAGAGCCAAAATGGATTTGCTCCTGCTTTTACTTTTTAAGACTAATTTAATCATTTTCCTCCTATGACCAATTTATCTGTAGAAATTTAAATGAATTGTATTGCTATTATTGAAACGTGAATTTTGACAAAAGCGTCTTTTGTAAATATATATATTCATTTCTAAATGTATAGTAAAGATAACCATAAAGCCAGTTAACTATATATAACATTAGTAGGTAATCATTAATCTTGGACAAGCTAAACTTTTTGTATTTCCTGGTGAGATATTATATGTTTTAACGTTGCAGTATAATCTTTACATACTTCATATAGGGGATCATATAGCTCACAGAGACTTTATAGGACTATATAAAAATAGTATATACTTCTAATGACCATTGCTAATGAATATCAAGCTTATTATTCTATAGGATACATTTAGTTTTTAACTTTTCAGACATGGCATGTAATAGGAGGATGTACCATTGATTTTGGTTTCTAAGTATAGTTCTATAATTAATTTTAGCATATTTAGGAAAGTATCTTGAATAGAAAAATTACTCCAGTTTTATAATTTATGTTTACTTTGAGAAAGCTTGAATCAGTTGCTATTTTTTAACCTATATAAAATCTAAATCATGAAATATTTTCTCTTAATGTATACAGTAAGCTGTATTACTATGATCACATAGCTTTCCTTTATATTTTATATTGCAGGTTGGCATGTAAAGAAGCAGTATTGCTTGATGTTTAAGAACATGGGTTCTGGAGTCAGAATGTCTGGGTTCAAGTCCAGATTCTACCATTTCCTATATTTGTGACCTTGTTAGACAAGCTAATTAGTCTCTGGGCCTCAGTTTACTAATCTAAAGACTAAGATGATGTATAGTGCTTACCTATCATAAAGTTGTTTTGACCATTAAATTTTAAAAAGAGAGATTATAGCAATGCCTGGCAAATAGGAAGCAATAGGGGTTAGTGTTTGAGACTTTGGCTCAAGAGTCAGTATGCCTGCCTTCAAATCAAGATTCTATCACTGAATAATAATTTTAAGATCTTGAAAATCCTGCTTAACTCTTTTTAGCCTCAATATCTGTATCTGTAAAATTGGGTTATATTAAAGAATCAGCTGGATAATGCTTGTAGCTCCTAAATGAAATGCGTAAAACGAGCAAAGGGAAAAAAGAGAGAAGAAAACCAAGAAACAGACTTAACTGTAAAGAACCAACTGATGGTTACCAGAGGGGAGGTGAGTGGGAGATGGGTGAAGTAGGTGATGGGGATTAAGGAAAACATTTATTGTGATAAGCACCGGGTGATATATGGAAATGTTGAATCACTGTATTGTACACTTGAAACTAATATTACAGTGTGTGTTAACTAACTGGAACTTAAATGAAAACTTAAAAAAAAAACAGTGCTAAACAAATAATAAGCACTCTTCAATATTTGATGTTGCTAATATTGTTATTATTTGATCTTAGTTTTATTGTTTATCACATGTGAATTTTACAAGTTTGGATTATGGGAAAGTAATGTATTAGTGAATTTTTGAGTCATTGATTAACTCAAGTTAAATTTGATTCAGTAAAAATTAAATTCCTCAAATGTATAATATTAACCTAAACTAATTATCTGTTTGCTGTTAAATAGATTTTGAAGGTCCTCCTTAAAAGGTAATATGCATTTTGCAATAGCATTTACTTGCTTGCATTGGCTAATCTAGAATTTGGGGAAAGAGTGGGTTTATTTACAGATAATTTAACCATAACCCTAGGAATACCTTTGCAGACTAGCTTTATAAGCATATTCATAATATAAATAAGATTTTAGGGGTAAATTCTTAAACTGAATGAAAATATATTTTATATTAGTGCTATCTAAGTTAGTGTAATTTTATTTCTTTTTTTTGTTTTTTTTTTTGGTTTTTTTTTTGTTTTTTTTGGTGGTGTCTTTAATTTCAGTGTATCTTCTATAGCAGTTTTACATACAAGTGGCCTTTGTCAAGTGTTTTGAAGTTTAGAACTGTTATGGCCAATTTATGGTATCATGTCACTTAAAATAGTAAACATTATTCTAATCCTGAGATAAGGATAAAAATTGAAGTCTGAAACTTTTTAATATTTTCTGTTAGAAAAGTTTTTTCTTGTCTACAACCATATTACTGTTTTAAAATTTGAATATATGAAATATCTTCAAAGAATGTAGAAAATGGGCATTTAGTCATGCAATGGATAAAAAAGGAGTTGTGTAACTAGTATATTTACTTGAGGCATCTTTCTCCTTTCTCTAATGGGGAAAGATTTTTTTTTGTTAAAAATTTATCCAAATTCACAGTATATATTTATCTAAAAACTTGTAAAATAAGATTTACCCATAATGTGCCAGTTCTATTTGTGTGTAGTCAGTGAAATCTTTCATGTGGAATAGGATGAATAAAGGAGCAAAACTCTTAAATCTTGTATAAGTAACCCAGCCATTCATCAGGATGAATAAAGGGCAAAACTCTTAAATCTTGTATAAGTAACCCAGCCTTCATCAGAGCACTATACTCATACTTCCCTTTTTTATTAGGTGTCCACATTGAAATAGTCTGATGTTTCTAATGTAACGTATAAAAAACTAGACTCATTATCTGCCTCTCTTTCCAGTTCCCTCTTAGCCCTCACACCCCAAACCATATGCCTTTCCTTTTACACTCTTTCATTTTGGCTCATGGCATAGCCATTAACTCGTTCACACAAACTAGAAACTTCTAGAATTATCTGCAACTTCTCTTCATCTTTACCTAATGCATCTGATCGATTAGGTTATTATCAGTTTTCCTTGAACAAAAACTAGAGTTCTCCACTCTTCTCTGTCATTTTAGAACTCATACTCCTAATCATAGGAAACAAATTGAGGGTCGCTGGAGAGGAGGAAGGATGGGGGGATGGGACAACTGGGTGATGGACATTAAAGAGGGCAACATGATGTGATGAGCACTGGGTGTTATATGCAACTCATGAATCACTGAACTCTACCTCTGAAACTAATAACACACTATATATGTTAATTAATTGGATTTAAATTTAGAAAAAGAACTCCTCGTGGATTACCACTAATCACTCCCTGCTCTATTCCAGTTTCCTAAGTGTCTTAAGCAATGTAGTTCTGCAAATACAAAATCTTTAGGATGGTATTCAAGGTTCTGTGACATTTTGGATCTTGCTTTAATCTCCAGTCTCCAGTCTCTCTCTGGTATATTTTGGATCTCTCTTGAACTCACGTTCATTCATTGATTGATTTACAAATGTTTATATAATGTCAGCTGTGTGGCATTGTGCGAGGTGCTTTGAGAACGTGGAAGCGAATAAGACAGACATGATCATTGCCCACTAGTGCTTATGGAGTGCCATGCACATTGTTTTTTTATCTTTTACCGTGCTATTTCATCAGCCCTTGCACTGTCTGATAGAGTTGTATTAATCTTTCATACCCTACTCGAGTGTTATCTCCTCTCTGTAGCATTTGTAACTTCTCCAGGTAGTGTTTCTTGTGTTCCAGTAATACTTTCTACTCTTACCTCTGTTGTAGCACTTACTATATTATACTTCTTTATAGCTGGTTCCCCACCCCCACCCCACCCAGGTTAAATTTTCACATGGGAGGGAGGGAGATGAAAAGAGAAACATAGAAATAAGGACTGAGATGAGATAGGAAGAGCCAAGAAGGGGAGAGAAGGAATACGGGAGAAGCAGTAGTTAAAAGCACAGGCCCTGTAGCCAGGCAGCGGTTTGGATCCTGACTCTTCTACTTTACAAGCTGGGCACATGATTTAATATATCTCCATATCACAATTTATGATGGGGATAATAGTATAATTGTGAAGATTTAAGAATTTTATGTAAAGTGCTTAAAACAGTCACAAGTATATAATATATATGTATTTGTTGCTATTTTTATCAGCAATAATTAGCTTTCTTAGGTGAGGCGAGCTATGTTTCCTCTCATTTGGTCTTTTAAGAGATGGGAGATATTCAGGTTGCATATTATCTAATAACCCTGTGTGTTTACTTAAATGTATCAAATTTGCAAGTCTATTTTGGACCAGGGGCTAAAAGGGGAGTTCCTATACATATGTGCTTACAGTGTAATATTGAATATGAGTTTATTAAGCATTTTGCCTTTTCTTATCAGATCCTGTCCTGCTTCGGACTTTCCTAGCTATTAGAATTGCTGATGATAATTCTTCTGTTTTCGTTTTTACCTTATCCTTCAGGCTTGATGCATGCCACTGCTTTTGATAATACAGCTTAGATTTTTAAGTTAAAATACTGGTTTCCCCCCCCCCCCCGCCCCCCCCAACTATTCTCTAACCTGAAAACGAGAGTCAGGGCTTATGTCTGGGCATAACTTCTTGTTTCTAGTAGCAGGATCTGTTCCTCGGCCTTGATGTTTAGACTGCATTTCTACTGTTCAGTCCCTTTTCTTCCCTGACAATGTCATTCTGCTCCATCCTCTGTCACAATACAGACTATATAGACTATGACGTTTTAGACTATAACGTCATTATCTGTTCTACACCTGGGATGGCTGACTTTGACAAATAAGGAAAAGTTAGGAGATGAAAACAGTCCTTCATTGGACTGGTTGGTGCCTTCATTTTAAACAAATGAGTTATAGATGCTAATTGCCATGGCTTTTCTGATTAGAGAAAGAATCTTGAAGGAGATGACATTATAGCTGCTGCTGGAGCAGTGGAAGAAGAAAGAGTAGATTGTAGGTTGTAGAGAATATTTGAGGCTTAGGATTCATTCTCAACTAATACTTGAGATTTAAATGTAAGGCACGAAGGATAAAAAATACAGTTCCCGTTTAACTCCAAATGACTGGTATGGTGACAAGTAATGCTAAGGTTGAAAGAGAGATTGCCTGAGGATTGAAGACGTTGCAGATTTTGTTGTTGTTGTTCTTACTATACAAAATCTCCATGTATTATTTCATGTATTCTCTTGAGATCAGATTCTCTTGAGAATCTGGTTTATTATAACAAAGTTCCATTGTGTTTCTGGAACATACAGTAATCTCTTTCTCTGGACCTTTGCACTTGCTGTTTCTCCTCCCTGGATGGTGTTAACTTGCTAACTCTTAATAATTCTTAGAATATAATCATAGAGCCCATAACTTTCAGAAAAGCCTACTGGATGCTTCAACGCTGGCTTAAGTGTTTCTGTGGTCTCATAGCTCCTGTTCTTCCCTACTCATATAGCCTTTGTTCCACTACTTGTAAACACCTTCACCAGACCATTCATAGAAGATAGGAGCTGTATACGTGATAGTGCCTGGTGTATGGCTGCTGGTCCAGAATGTTTGTTGATTGAATGAGTGGGATATCGTAGAGAGGATATTGTCATTCCAGGCGAGGGGAAGAGGTGAACAGAGACAAAGTGTGTGGTAATGCACATAACTGATTCTGAGACAGTGAGTGGCATCGTTTGATTGGAGTGTAATATTGAAAAGAGGGTGGAGCTTTGAATGCCAAGAAGTCCAGAGTTCATTAAATAAAAAGGGCCATTGAAACTTTTAGAGATAATAATAATAATATGTGTTCTCATAAATTTTGCTAAGATACCTGTGCATGGGAAATAATTTTTTCTAATTCTTGTGCTAAAGTTTTTGTAATTCTCGTAAATGGATTAAATATATTAATTTTATTTTATATTTTATATTTTATTTATTTTATAGATTACTGTCTTTTAAGATTGCTCCAGTATAATTTATACAGAAACTTTTAGATTTGAATAAGTACTGTTAAATGAATTGAACAGCTCATTAAGCAGTGCAGCTTGTTTTTCTTATAAACCTATGTAAACTATGACAGTTAAAACGTATAATTCAACTAAGGCAGTAGTCTAACATATGTGTGAGGGTTTCCTTCTTATTTGTAGCTTGGAGAAGAAGAAATGCTTACCGCTGTGACTTTTTTTTCTCTAGTATCTCCAGAGGCAGTTGGATTTTTGTCAGCTGTTGGGGTGTTTATTGTCTTGATGCTGCTCCTTTTTCTCTATATTAATAAGAAGTTCTGTTTTGAAAATGTTGGCGGGTTTCCAGATCTTGGTCCAGGCTCCATCACAAGGAAGGACTCACAAGGTAAAAGCTGTAAGTATCATTACTGCTTTTCTTCTTCGTTCTGTTTATCTATACCATTCTGTTACATTATTTTTTAAATATATATGGTAAAATATATATATATATATGACATTCTGTAAACTAACATTCGAACCACCTTTCTGTGAGTAAAAAAAAACTATTAAATTATGTTCAATTTTCTTTCTGTTGTTCATGAATGTTAATATATCACACAGTGATGAATTGTATACTATCAGAAGATGACATTTTTATTTTTCATATCTAAGGCATGCTTTTGAGACTGTAATGTGAGTCTATATGCTTTAAGAAGAAGGAAAGAACTTTCTGCTCTGTATAGCTTAAATCTTACTGTCCAGATAACTCTAGAGAGCTTTTCTCCCATATCCCCATAAAAGGCTTTTGAAAGTATTCACTCTTTTTCTTTCTCTGCTGTTGTATTCTCAGCTGGTGGATACTTTTACTGTGGAGAAAGTGGTATAGATAAAGTCTGGTTATAAAAGTTAGTGTTCCTCTCCCTCCCTTGGTACTATGGGCATTATATCACCTTCTATCACTTATTACTACTAGATACTAGGAGAGATGAGGGCTGTAATTTTGTTCTTTCTTTCATGTAAAGTGTTCTCGGAGTTAATTTTTTTTAAAAGATTTTATTTATTTATTCATGAGAGACAGAGAGAGGGGTAGAGGGAGAAGCAGGCAGAGGGAGATGCAGGCTTCCTTCAAGGAGCCTGATGTGGGACTCCATCCTAGGACTCCAGGATCACGCTCTAGGTCGAAGGCAGGCACTAAACCACTGAGCCCCCTAGGGATCCCTGGAGTTAATTTTTTTATATTATTTTAAGAGTTCTTTATTTGCTGTTTCCAAAGACAGGCTTATATAAATGGTAGCAGAAGCAAGTTGAGAATTATAAAGGCAAGGTGTTTAATTTAGAACAATGTTGGAGAGCATTAGCAGAAAAACCTGGCTTTTCTTCTCCATGTACTGTTTTGGAGAGAGGTTTTTTTGTACTTCTGGTAAATTAGAAAGTTTATAAAAATCTGTTGGTTATTGAATTACATCTATGACTTTTGCATCAGGAAACTCTAGTGCTTTTGTGATTTTGATTTAAGCTTAACATTTATCATAGTTCAGTCTTGCTTTTTTTGATCATTTGTGTAGAGTTGAACTGGTTAAAGGTATCTCTTTGGGCAGCCTCCAGAAGTCCCCTCGTTTAGCATTTCTGGTTTTTCTTTGGTCTAATGACTCCTTTACAGTGTTAAAAATTATTGAAGACCCCAAAGAGCTTTTGTTTATGTGAGTTATAGCTATTGATACATACCATATTAGAAATTAAAACTGAGAAAATTTAAAAATATTCTTATCAATTTATTTGTTTTTAAAAAAACCCACTGACATGTTGTGATAAGCACTGGGTGTTATACGTAAGTGATGAATCACTAAATACTACTCCTTAAACCAATAGTACCCTATATGTTAACTGACTAGAATTTAAATAAGAACTTGGAACAAAAAACCCACAAAACCCCAATAAGCCTATTACATACATGTTAAACCTAAGTAATATTTTTAACTTAAAAAACTATATATTTTCTACCTCCCCCCGCAAATGGTGTGAAGAATGCCACTGTTTCATATTTTTTGCAAATCTCTTTAATGACTGGCAAAGAAGAACCAGCTGTTATTCTCCTATCTGCTTCTGCATTCAGTCTTCCGTGTATCCTCTAAAAAACTTCAGTTTTCATTTATGAGCAAATGAAAATGAAGAAGTTAAATATCCTCTCACTGTTATTAGAAAAATAATTCTGGTGTTGAGGATCCTTTTGGAGACGTTTTGGGAATCGTCTTTCTTTTTCTGAGCCTTGTTTTTTTTTCACTTATTAAATAGGAATAATATTTACCTCTTAGAGTTGTTGTGAGATCAGGTATGATAAGACTTGTAAATCACAATGCCTTGCATTTGGTAGCCACTCTGCAGATGTTTACTCTCTGCTCTTTCCTCTATTCTGACCTCTGTGCAAATTGCTTAGATATTTCCCCCTTAATAGTTGTCTTAATTTGAAATGATATTGGTAGTTTGTTAATAATATAGGGTAGTTCCCCTATGTAGACTCTTAGTAAGTAAACTAAAAGTCCATAATAAAAATCCTTTTTATACTTCTTCTTGCAGGTATAGAATAAAAAACCAGTAGTATTTGAGGGGAAAATATTGTCTTGCTGCTGTTATGATAGCTATGGAGTGGGAAAAAATGTCATTACATTTAAGCCAAGTGGTTTGATTTTTTTTTTTTTTTGGAAGAGTCTTTGCTTCGACGTGTTTCTTTCAATGCATAATGCATTTACAGAAAGATTAAAAGCCACAATGCACAATAATAATACTGAGCTCATGAGTAACAACATTTAAGTCAATTTTAAATTCAGATTCCAAAGTGGTTGATATTTTGAGAAGAGGAAATTCCATTATCACATCTGTTAGGAATAAGGGATTAGAAAATGGCATTTTTCAAAACTTTCCAGCAGAATTTGCCTTCAGTGTCTTCTCTGGTGGACACGATCAGTAATGCTGTAGAGGACCTAACCGCGGCTGTCGGGGAAGTCGGCTACACTCTAACTGACTCGGTTGCTGAACAGGTAACAAATATGATAAATGGCTTTCGCCCAGAAGAAGAAAGCTCTGCAGTAGCAGAAGTTGTAGCAGATGCTTCTGAACAAGCAAATGCTGTGTCACCAGAAGTCTCCAAAGACACTAACTGTCAGAAAACACAGTCCAGTTTAGAGCACAGAGCAAATCGAAGCGGTTGTTACAATACTTCAGTTTCACAAAAGCAAGATCAAGGAATGAATGAAGAAAGAGTATTCACACATATTGATGGTAGGCAACAGTCTCCACCAAAACCTCAAGACAGCAGTAATGCTGGTAGTGATTCTTCTTTGAAAGGTCACTTGAGTGATGGTGGGATCTCAGTTATCAAGCAGAATGCAAGGGCTGGATCTGCTGCTCAAGAACTTGAACGTACTGACAGATGTAAAAAAATTGGATTAGGAATTCCTGATAATGGTAAGAATTTAAAGGAGGTAAGATCTCAAGAAATGAAAGAAAATCATTTAAAGAAAGCTGAAAAACATATTAAAAGTAAAGGATGCAAAGGGAATGAGTGGTCAGGAAATGAGTGTTCTCCAGAAGATATTTTGGCAAGCAACAGACATACGATACAGAAACCCACTATGAAAGAAGACATACATCCAGCACTATCAGCTAATTCTCAAGATAAGTTACACGGAAAAATCAAAGAACAAATAAATCCAACAGCATATTACAAAGTGAAAGGAGACATAAAAATAAAGAAAAATGAAGCCATTTCTGCCCACAAAGGAACAGCAAGGAGTAAAGATGAAAAATATTCTAAACTAATACCAGGAAAAGGTGAGGTCTCCTAATGTGGGTTTAAGTGATAAACTTTCTTCTTGATTTTTTAAGTTAAAAAAGCATCCAAATTTCCAAACTCCTCTACATGTGTATATATCTAATTTAAGATTTTCTTGAATCCTCTTATTGGGAGATGCTTTTAAGGTCATTCTTTTTTTTTTTTTCCTGACAATCAGTTTGAAAGCATTAATGTTCTTTGTACACCACTAAAAATTTGGTCAGTTTTTCAGTGACCCTAATTTTTCTTAATGATTGTTTATTATACAACCATAAACTACATAGTTTTCTTAAGTAGTACGCATTCTTTAGTTGGAGTGTATTTAGTATGCTATAGTTGAATTTTAAAATTTTATAATTTTGTTAACTAACCCCTGAGACCTTTATACTATTTTGCCCTTTGAGTCTATCCCAATAAGAATCTGTATCAAGTGTTTTATATTTTCCCTTTAGAACAATAGAGTTTATTTTATTTATTTATTTTTTAAAACTTTATTTATTTATTCATTTGAGAGGGAGAATGGAAGCAGAGGGAGGAGGAGAAGGAGAGGAACATGCAGACTCCGCGCTGAGCTTGGAGCCTGGTGTGGGGTTCAGTCCCCTGACCCTGAGATCATGATCTAAACCAAAATCAAGAGACAGATACTCAACTGGCTGAGCCACTGGGGCACCCCTAGAATTTATTTTATTGAATAACATGCTTCAGATTATGTGTCTATTCATTTAGCCACATATTAAGGATTTTATATGACTTCTGTGTTACAGTGAGCATATGTGAACAATCTATTATTTTTCATGAGTTCTCTATGTAGAACTAAGATTCCATTTAATCATTTATAGTTTTCAACCACAATATTTGTGACAGTTTTCAAAATAATGAGCTAACAGTTATTTGGTTTGGTTGCAGAATTGCTTTATACTACTAATGATTACTCCTGATAATCCTTCACTTATATCCATTTATTGTCGATCTGTTCAAAAAGCCAAAAGTATACCAGCTTTTACTTAAAAAATATGTATCTGACATTGTTCTATAAGTTTAGATTCTTATAAAAATAGAAATAATCTGAGTGGCAGTAGAAATGAGGAAGATTTTCAGTTCTGCATGACTTCATACATAATCAGGCTCTGCTATTTATCAATTATATAAATGATTTTTAAGTGATATTGTAGAGGCTGATCCGGGATGGATAGACTAATTTAAAAAGAAAGCTAGTTTTTGGAAATATGTCCCTGTTGGAGTGAGTCTATTCTTCTAGCAGTTTTTCAGTTATCAAATTCAGTGGTTTTGGGTAGCGTTGGTTTGGTTTTGTTAGCCTAATTATTTGAAGTAGCAAGAAGAAAGAAATAAACAAAATAAAGTAAAATACCTATTTTATTCAGAAAATAACAGTAGAAAGTAGTAATAAATGCTACACAAGTAGCAGTATAGAGTTAATTTTGTTTTGATTTGTTTTCATTCGGAAGCATGCTGGTTCCTAAAAAAACCCAAGTATGTCTCAGGTATTCTGGATTATGGTCAGTACTAAACTTCAGCATATTATGTTCTAAAAATCATTTGGAAATCATTTGACATGTAGATTACTTCTTCATATAGCTGAACTATAGTAGTATCAGTATTACTAGTGTTTGTGTTCTAGGTTTGTCCATAGAGCTCTCTATGAGAGAGAGAGAGAAAAGTTTCCTTCTATATTTCTGAATGCAGGACTGCTTTAGGTAACATTTTGTGGTAGACGAAGTGTGACAGCAGAATTTCTAATTACCCTTCTTAGAGCTCTCCTGCTTCTTAGAGACCACCACCATGGTAGCCCACAAAGTGCTAAGAGCTCTCAGCTGGGAGTCAGCATGCCCAGGTTCTACACCAGACCTGCCCAGGTTCCAGACCAGACCACTATCTAACAACACTTTCTGCAATGATGGAAAAGCTCCATATAGCCCACCTGGTAACCAGTAGCCACACACATCTATTGAGCACTTGAAATGTGGCTGGTAGCACTGGGGAAACTTTGTTTTAAAATACATTATTTTAAATTGAATAGCTACATGTAGCTAGTGACTGCATATTGGGCAGTGCAGAATACGACACTGGTCACAGTTTGACCCTTTTATGGCTTTCTCTTACTGATTAAAAAGGAAGATTTAGACTAGTGACATCCAAGCTTCCTTTACTTCTGACTCTAAATAGACCATTTCTCTACCATATTGTAAAATTACTTATTCTTTGTCATCTCACCTGAATTTCAAACCTTGATCCCTTTAGTATAGATGATCTCAAATGTTTATAAAGAGAAAAGTATCTAGACTGAACTAATAAGTCTACATGCTGTGGTTTCTGTATCTTTCAGGGTTGTTTATCATTCTAAGAAGGTTGCATCTTAGTTTAAATGAACCTCAACATAGTGCAGCTTCAGAATTTTTACTTGAAAAAAAATGGTAGCAACTCGTTGTTATTATTATACTAGTTTACTATTATTTTAAGAGTAATATAAGTTTTATATGTCCTGAAAAATTTCTTTTAAATTTGGTTATACTTAAGTAAAATTTTCTTAGTAATTCCCCCTTTCACACAAAATAAGCTTATATCCTTCCACATATTTTCATATGTGCATATGAACATACACTGCATGTGTCTTTGTGTATTGCATGTGGGAGTGTGTCTGTGTGTGCTTACATGAGAATATAGGCACACCTTCTGTTTTATAACTTTCTCTTTTCTCTCACCATGATGTTTTAGTTTTTCTACCCTGTGAGTACCTGTAAGTTCACCTCCTCATTTGCAGTGACTGTATACTACATCATTGCATAGATATATCATCATGTACTCAACCAAGGCCCAGTGACGGACCTTTAGACTGTATTTTATTTTTGTTTTCTATTGCTGTTTAACACAATGCAGTGAATTGTCTGAACTATATATCTTTGCTCACCTGTTAATTCTTAGGCCGAATTCTTAGAAATGTGATTGGTTAATTCCTAGAAATAAATCACAGAATGTGCAGATTTAAGAGTTTGTAATGCATTGCTGAATTAATCTCTGTAAGAGTTGTACCAGTGATATTTCCACCAATAGTATATGTCTGCTCATTTCTCTGTTCTACCACTCCTAGCACAAAGCATGATCATTCTTGAGAATTTGGACCCAGATGATAACCACAATGTCTCTAGTAACATGAATTATTTGAATCAGGGCCATATGTACTGGCAATACTTCTAAGTCTCTTTGTGTACTACTGATCCTTTAAAAAAAATTGTGTAAGGTGGTGAGTTCTGTTATTTCCTTGATCTCTAACATGATTGGAAAATCCCTGAGATTAACATTTTTTATAATTAGAATATACAAATTTATCTTTTTCTATTAAAAATATTAAAATATAAAGCTTCAGGCTTCTTAAATAAAAAAATTATACTTATTTAAATACACTTCTTTATTGTGTATGTATATTCATGTGTATATGGAAAAATGTGACATCTATCTCTTTGTGTGCATATGTGTGTGTGTATCAAAATCATTATACATTATTGTCTTAAAATTTTGATTTGCTCTCCCTGTCATTCCAAATAGATAATTCCTACATGGACAAAGATGAGCATGGTTCATCCTCTGAAAGTGAAGATGAAGCACTGGGTAAATATCATGAAGCCTTGTCTAGAACACACAATTCCAGACTACCATTGGCTGACTCAAGACAAAAGAACTATGCTTGGGAAACAAGACAAAAATACAGTCCTCTGTCTGCGGAGTATGATGGCTACAGTAGTGAAGCATCGATAGATGAAGGTAACACAGGTTACTTACTTTATTATTTTTTTTTTAGATCACACACTATGGTATTAGATTACTTGTGCCTAAAATTCTAGGCATCTGTGGCTGCATGGTGAACACGAGATAAACAGGGTCACAATTCTGTGAATATAATTTATTGAAATTTAGATCTTTGGACTGAAGCCCAAACCCAAAACACCTAAAAGCAAAATACCAAATAATTTAAATATTTAAATAATTCTGTTTCTCTTTACACAGTGTAAGCATGAGGCAGAAGGTGTGAATTTGCTGTTCTCACATGAAATCAGGCTCTAAATACCTGGCATAGGAACTCACAGAATCTAAGTATTTATAGTGTTGAATGTCAGTCTGGTGTGTCAATGTGTGCTTTTTCATTCAGTGTGGCCCCTAAACAGAAGTCAAATACTGGATGTGGCACACAGCAGAAGAAATGGTGATCTGGTCTGGGTAGGGGGAAAAATGACCAAGGTGGATTGAGAGCTGCTACTGTATTATATTTTGCTTTAAGGATCACCTAAGGAATTTTCAAGGATTATTTTGTCTCTAATTGATTTTTGCTTCATGTACTGACATTGGTATAAAACTCAACCTTTGTGGAAGATTCACATCCACTCCGACATGTTTTTACATTTTTCTATAAGGGAAATAAATTGCCGTTAATTAGAGCATATTTATTTCCACATTTTCAGTATGTTGCTCACATGCTTGATACAATCTATGAGTACTCCTAGTAATTATTATCCTTATACTCAGATATGAAGAAAAGAGCAATATATCTTGGGATTTTTATTATTACATCAAATGCAAACTGTCCTTAGTTTTATAGCTGTGGTTTGTATTTAAGGGCCTATTACTATTGATTAAAGTCTTACACCAGCATGTACAGTTGTCAAAGGAGCTAAATCATCTTTTTTTTTTTAATTCACCTTAATGCTAGCTAATGGTTGATGTACCTTCTTTTTATTTCTACTAGTACACAATTTATAATAAATTAGTCAAATGCTGAATATTACTATATAGAAAGCTCATTATGAAATACAAGGGAAGAAATAAAAAATATTAGACTCTACCCTCAAAAATACCTTACTCGTACTAGAGAAAATCAAACATGTGCTTACCAAGATAACTGAGTAATGTAAAGCAGTAAAGCCAGTGCCCACATATGTATACCTCTTACACTCCTGGCTCATGAATAGTAAAACCGAAAGAGAATGGGTTTTAAACCTGATCTTTGTTCACATTCTGGCTCTGCGACCTAACACTTAGTAGCTACAGACTTTGGGCAGTATAGTTATTAGTTTTTAGGTTTGTTTCATCATCTCTAATATGTGGATAATACCTTGCTAATAGGATTGTCATGAACATTAAGTGGTATAGGTGGCAGTTTTCAGCAGAGTTCTGGCCCCTGTGGGTAAGTGACCTGTAAATGGTAACTATAGCTGAGGGTAGTGAGAGCAGTGCTGGTGATGAGAGTGAGCAGTCATGAGCAAGTCCTGCATTTGTCGTTTGTGTCCCTAGATGCTTCCCTTTTTGCAGCTTAAGTTTAGAATTTTTATTTTTTTCCTCCTCACTGCTTCATCTCCCTCACTCCCTGCACTTCTGTGCTGTCTTGATTGCTTCCCCATAGTTCTCTTATTCTAGCATGGCTCTATTATCTGGGCGAGAAGTGATAAGGAGAGAAACATAGCCTCAGTGGCTCTTGTGTTCTTGCCCTAAGCTCTGGAACTGGTGCAAATGTCCTGGAGTCACCTTCTGTTTTCATTTTACCTGTATATTTAGGATCTATCTCTACTTTCCTACCATTTCTACCCTAACTTAATTGATAAGATACCGAGGATAGATTGATTTTCGGCATTCTGAAATTAGATTTATTTCATAAACATTTGTCGAAAGCTTTTTATGTGCCATACTGTATACTGTGGATGTAAAGATAAATAAAACAAAGTTGTTTCAGAGAGCCCACAGACTAGAGGAGGAGGACCATTTGACTATATGTGTAATATCATATGATAAGAGGTCTTTTAGTTTCATGAACAAAGTGCCGTAGACATACAGAGGAAGTGCCTCAGTTCTTGTTTGGGAGGTGGGGAAATTTACTGTAGTCTTTACAGAGTTGGTGAACTGGACTTAAGTAAACTATTTCAACAGCCATGGAATAGTGACTGCATGAGAGTAAATGGGAATATATTTTAGTGTCTTTAATTCAGGATCTGTTTGGAGAATGGGCAGGTAATAGGATTGAATGCCATGCTTGGGAGCTTATTGTATTATAGGAAATAATACAGTCCTGGAAAGTTTTTCAGCTGAACAATGTGCACTTTTAGAAATGTATTTAAGGAAGATTTAAATAAAAACTCTTTAACCATAAAAAAATAAGATTATTTAACTGTTGTAACAGAAAATGAATTGAAAGTAGGACTTTCGGAGTTAGAAAGGACCAATGAGATAAACAGTGATGAGATCTTCATTGGCAGTGAGTTTGGGGACACAGAGTTTGTGGATTTAAGGATGGTTTCAGTATATCTTGAATGATCGAATGTGTGCAGTGAGTGAAGAACCAAGATTTTTAATTAGTTCATAGAGCATTAGAGAAGTAAGTTTGTGTGGGAGGAAATAATTTAGTTTCCATCATGCTAAATCATAAATGTCTGGAACATCCAGGTGGAGATGGATATCCTTATTATTAAAATGCTGTAATTGGGATTTAAGATGGAGAGATGACCAAGTGTTAATGTAAGAAAACAATAGACTAGGAGAATAGTTCTGTATCAAAGGTTATTGCTTATTGAAAAGTCAAAGTCTCTTTGAGCTCAAAATAGTTTTAGTGGGAGTAGGGGAAGAAAGGAGAATTTGATTAGAGGGGGAGATTTTAGAGCTCTTAAGGTCTTAGGTAAAAGCAGTTTCAAGTGTTAATAAATTTTTAACATGCCCACATACAAAGATGCAGAAGTATATATAAAGTTCTAAAAAGTTTTGAGGAAAGGAGTAAATATCATCTGTTGCAAAAGTTGTGAGAGTACTTTAGAGAAAATGGCATTTGAATTTAACTTTGAAGAATGGGTATGAAGTTGGTGAAAAGACTAAGTAGAGGTATTTTAGATGGAACTTCATAAACCCCAAAGTACAAAGTGAAGTCCATTTGGCTCCAACATGGATGGATGGATGGATGGATGGGTGGGTGGATGGGTGGATGGAGACAGAGACAAGAATAGGAAGCAAAACTGAAAGAAAGATGTAAGTCTAACGTCTGGAGTACCTCCCTGACAATTGGATTTAATTTGTTAGCCAGTAAGAACTCGCTGGAAGTTTTTCACCAAGGAACCATAATCAGGGATGTGCCTAGAAAGATTAACTTAACAATAGGAAGACTATAGAGAAAGACACCCAATTATGGAGTCTTTGGAGTAGTTTGTGTGGAAAATGGTAAATATCTGAATTACAATAGTGATAATAGAAATACAGTAGGATAGGAGAGACATTATAGAGGTAGAATTTATCAGATTTAGGAGCTGAATGTTTTTGGAATGTTAGAAAGAAGGGAGGGTCAAAGATGACACTGGGTCCTAGCATGTGTGACTAGGAGAATCATGAGGTCATGAATATAAATAGAAAGTGCAGAGAAGGATCTCTTCTTTTGGAAGTAGGGGCTTGGGGGTGGGACATAGAAGTGGTTTTATAGATATAATGAAGCAGGACATTTAAGCAGTTGGAAATGACCATGGAGCTTGAAATCATGAATGGGTTTAGGGAGAAAAAGAGGTTCTCAGATGATGCATGCTAAGAAAGTAGAAATCATGGGCATAGATTTAACTGTTGAAGGAGGATGTATGGAGAGAAAAGATCAGAGAACCATTTCCTTTAATAGGAATCACCTCCTTTAACAGGAGAATTAAGAGTGTCACTTGAAAGTAAAGGCAATAAAATGGAGAATCAGGAGAATATTGTATTTTATCAGCCGTGGAAGGAGAGTTTTGAATGCTGCCTGTAGACTGGGGAGGATAAGAATTCAAACAAGCCCCCTTCTTCAATAGCAGTTGGTCAGTAATGTTCAATTAAAAATCTAGCTGCTTAAAATAACAAATTAGATCGAATGTTGTTAAGAAGAGAATAAGTGATCAGAAAGCCTACATTTGCTGCCCACACTTTCTTACAAACTACTCTTTCCTTTTCAACTTGCAGAATTGAGGAAGAGAGGTAGTGGAAGGGGGTTGTAACCATAGTGTTCACCTTCTCCAGCCCAACAGTGGTAACCCTCCTCTGGCATATATTTGGGAAGGAGATGGATTTGGTTTCAAATACACATTTGAGCCTCCAGCAGGTGGTTGTTCCTCTGCGTGGCTAACTCAACAGAAACACTGTTCACTTCATGGCTGGCCACCTAAGAGGACTGCTGAGTGTAGTTCTCTTGGTAGGATTTGGTTCATTTTTCTGAGGTAAGATGTAAAGGGATAGATATGGTAGGTTATGTTTCCTTTTGTTCTGCATATTATTCTGTTAAGTTTATAAGATCAAAGTTAACTGATACATAGATTGAGGGTAAGTAAAGGGAATTACAAAGGTAGAGGAAAAATATTCTTAAATGTACCATTTTTAAAAGACTTCATTTATTTATTCATGAGAGACACACAGAGAGAGAGGCCAAGACATAGGCAGAGGGAGAAGCGGGCTCCCTGTGGGGAGCCCGATGTGGGACTTGATCCCAGGACCCCAGGATCACTCCCTGAGATGAAGGCAGACACTTAACCACTGAGACACCCAGATGTCTCCTTAAACATACATTTTTTTACATGACATACTATTACCTCATTAGCGCTGTTAAGGAGCCATTAGTTCATTTCTCAGTATTGAATAATTCTAGTAGAGAAGCTTTGAAACAGCCAATACTGAAAGTATCTGTAAAATCAGAGAACGTCAGGGAGGGCCTGGATAGGGCTAGGAGAGAACAATGCAGAACTTTCTGACCAGGTAGTAAGAACTACCATATTGAGCTCCTTACTGTGTTCCTGACTCTTAGTTTCTGTATATACCATACTATTTAGTCTTCATTGCAAATCTTCGTGGTAGATAAGATTATCCCCATTTTACAGAAGTGAGAAGAGATTTTAGATTGAGTAGATAATTTTTAACCAAAGGTTACATGGTAGGTTATAAAAACTATATTTGTCATGTCCACTGCAAAATGAATGTTGTTTTAGCTTCTGTTTCAACCTCTTCAGGTGAGTCCTTTAGAACAGTTTATATACTATAAATCTGAAACACAGATACTCTAGAAAAAAGGTAAGAAAATGTGGTGGCATATTTGTTATCATGTTTTCTCCTCTAGGTGGCCATATTAATCTTCCAGTTTTGTGAATTACAAAAGGGAATGATATCTGTAAGAAATTTTTCCAGGAAAAATAAACATTAAAATAATATATCCAGTTTCCTTTGTTCACAATTTTAACTGTATTTTTACTGTGTTGTTCTTAAAATTAAAGACATTTTCTGATAATCCTGTTTTATTTTTAAAAGGCTTCAGAGTTAAGTGGTAGGCTGTGGATATCTTGTTTAAGAGTTGGTAAATATAGACTAACCTCTGAAATTCCGTTCATGCTAATTAGTGCTTTCCATTTCTATATTAGAAAAGAGAAGCCAATTAAAGATCTAGAGCAAATTCAGTGTAAAATTATTAGAATGTCTATTTTTTATAGCTTTTCATTCTTAGTTCACTATAGAGATTGCAAACTATTTTTACATATTGTGGCATAGCTACATAACTAAATCATAATGTTATTTTGGGGTGAGTTAATTAAAAATAGTATGTGAAATAATTTTTGGCATCACTTATTTCTTAGGATATGTGGCCCATACATAGACACACCTGACATTCTCTTTCTTACTGCTACTCTGCAAGCTTCATGCTATTAATTTTGATGTTATCTTAAAATTAGGGGCATTAAAACATATTGACTTATACATTTTTATTTAAATGTTACCTTTAAAATAATACTTAATAATGATAAATTATGTATACGTTAGATGCATTTTAACTGCTTTATAAAGATTATTCTATTACTATTCACAGTTTCTTTGTGGAGAAGGCAAGCATAAAAAAATTCTTTTTTCCAGATGTCTTCGCCACAAAAATGCTTAATGTCTTAGAACAGTGAAAGTTATATATATTAATGGTTTGTTGAGATTCTTGGTAAACTTTTTCTTTGATTTCAGGAGTTGTTTATGTACATTTTTTTTCTCTGAAGAATTTGTGTGTGTGTGTGTGTGTGTGTGTGTGTGTGTGTGTGTAGCTTTAAGTATGACCAGTTTGAAGAGAAATTGATCTTAAAGACTTCTGCATCTTTGTGTTTTGGAGATATTTTTATGTGATGAGATCAGTCGCTCACAGTACTGTAGTGTTCATTTATAGGGCTACTTTTGCAGGCCACCATTGACCTATAAGATGAGATGTCTTTGTGCAGTTCAGGTAAAGGTACAGCCTGCTGTGTAGACAGGTTAGAAAAAGGTATTGCCTTTGTGCAGACACTGCATCATGAGTGGTTAGCATCTACATAAGAGGAAAAGGCATCCCTTCTTCCAGTTGTAAGATTTGGCAAACCCTCAGGAAACTTTTTGCAGTGCACAGACTGCACAACCATACACAAGGCCCTGAGCACCTGTGTTTATACATTTCCAGTCTTAAAATGAATTGGTGGAATTCCTGTGTTTTCCATGGTGAAACTATTGATCCTTCACTTTTCTTTTTTGTCTGAGTACTTGTCTGGTAGTCGTTAGCTAGAATGATAGAAATTAAGTGATAGTCGTTAAAGATATCTTTGATTGATTACAATACAAAACTGAAACCCAGAGACATGTGATTTTACTAAGATTATAAAATTCATTAGTGGCAAAACAGAAGCTGTAAGTGTTGGAACAGGTTGACACCGTTAAAACGAGTTATTCCGACAAACGAAAAAATGACAACATAAAAGAAAAATAGGATCATAAATATGAAAAAAACAAACCTAGTAATTACCAGAGGGGAAGTGGATAGGGGGATGGATGAAATAGGTAAAGGGGATTAAGAAGTACAGACTTCCAGTTATAAAATAAGTAAGTCACAGGGATGAAAAGTACAGCATTGGGAATATAGGTAGTAATGTAATCACTTCATATGATGACACATGGTAACCACACTTCCGGTGGTAAGCATTTCGTAATGAATATGATTGTTAGCTCACTGTGTTATACACCTGAAACTTAATATAATATATTGTACATCCAGGCATCTGGGGTGGCTCAGTTAGTTAAGCATCTGACTCTTTTTTTTTTTTTTTTTTCTTTTTGAAGAGTTTATTTACTCATGAGAGACACACAGAGAGAGGCAGAGACACAGGCAGAGGGAGAAGCAGGCTCCTCCCAGGAAGCCCAATGTGGGACTCGATCCCGGGACCAGGATCATGCCCTGAGCCAAAGGCAAACACTCAATTGCTGAGCCACCCAGGCATCCCAGCATCCAACTCTTGATTTTAGCTCAGGTCACGATCTCAGAGTCTTGAGGTCGGCTCCACATTGAGCATGGAACCTGCTTAGGATTCTCTTTCTCTTTCTCCCTCTGCCTCTCCCCTACCCTGCTCATGAGGCGCTCTCATTCTCTCTCCAAAAAGTATGTGTGTGTGTGTGTGTGTGTGTGTGTGTGTGTGTGTTACACATCAACTATACTTAAAAATAAATTTTTAAAAGAGAGGTATTCGGTAAAACTAAGTGAATAGATAAGAGATGCACTATGAACTGAACATAGGCTGCATCCCTTGCTAGGGGTTGAGGCACGTCTGCTAAGTAGAGGAATAATGCTCACAGCAATCTGGCCATTATGAAGGCCTGACACTTTCTCTACGGGCTTCTGTTAGCAAAGCCCATAGGAGCACAGTCTCAGATTTGGGGAGCATGACATAGAGTCAGAAATGAACTGACAGGAGGAATCTTATTGCCCGAGGGCAGCAGTGACGGGAATATCTGTACTCACTGTCAACTCAAGCTTACCAATGAAGTAGATCTCATAGGAAACTGTCCCTAACGAGGGAGGCACGAGTCCATTTGTACTCCAGCGTGTGAGATAATATCCTTAGATGGTATAATAGAAACTTGAAGCTACTTCTAAAGACGGTGCCTAACATGCCTATCAAGTCTAGAGCCTGGGGAAGACCCTCACTGCGTTAGAGGGGAGTGGAGTTCTGGATGACAGTACAGTGGGTAGGCCTTAAGAGGAAGGAGCCCTCTAGCCAGAGGGCTGTTGATTATCGTGACTGTTGTAACATTTATTTTTATTGTCTTTTAGGCGCTGCTAAAGTCTTCACGTAGAATATTTAATTTTTATCTTCGCAGAAATCTTTTTATTTTGTTATTTATTTATCTAATTAATTAGTATTCCAGTTTTGAGAAAACCAGCAACTCGGGGGCGGGGGGCAAGTTAGCATGCCCTCATTTACAACCGCTCCAACAGCTGGGGTGCAAACACAGGTTCAGTTGCTTCCAGAGCTCAGGTGCCTGACCACTATAGCACACCACGTCAGGTGCTCTCCTACCTGGTATAAGGATAAAGAAACTATTTTTTTCTTCCAAAAAATAATGTCCCGTTGTTCTGAGAGAATTTTGTGACGCCTATGGCCTCAAGGGAGAGAAGGAATCCTACCACTGGGAAGGATCCAGGGTTTTGGTCTGGGGCTCCAAGATGAAGCAGTACTCGTGCCAGCTGTACGTAACCCAAGCCTTGGGCAGCCCTTCTGCAAGCTATACAGGGCAGGCAGTAAGACCGTAGAGCTGATTTGTGGATTTCTTATCCTCAAACCCAATACAGAAAGTTTGGGGGAAAACCAGTGACTTGTCATTTTATCTCTAGCCTTCTTCCAAGAAAAGCCAGCAGGGGCTTATTGAGATACTACAAAGCTTTTCCATGGTGGACTCGTGTTAGAGTTCACTTAGATAAGAAGAGAGATGTTAGGAGTTGGTTCGCATGGGAAGTATTCCACCTGGGATACAGGAATCCAGAACTAGTACCCAGTCACCTTCAGATCTGATCAGATTAAGGACACCACAGCGGGAGCGGAAGGGCCAGCCCAGGTGACTTGCCACATGTGCAGTGTCACACTTTAGTTTTATTGTTATTTTTTCACGTCTTGGCAGAAATCTTAACCGTAGACCTTTGATTTAGACTTAGGAAGCCCCATCTAATATTTTTAGTCTTTGTAACAGTCTCAGCAGTACTTAAAGATACCACTACCACCAGTATGATACTCAAGTATAGTTCCAGGTGCAGTATGAAAGCAGCTTTTGTAAATATGAGCATCTCCAGTAGCATTAACCAGTTTATTGGTTAATAAAAAGCTACACCTTACTTTTCAGTGGACTGGCAGGCACTTCAACAAATTACAAAGAAGTTAATGGCATTCACTCATGTTCATACCACTCACAATCAACCACCATTCATCCTTTAGCATTCTTCTTTCCAGAATTTTCTATGGCTGTAACTTAAAACAATTTATACAGTAATATGTAATACATTTTCCTTCAAAAATTTAACCTGTTAGAAAATTAAATGTTTCCTTCTCTTGATCCTTTCCCTCATTCCCAGAAGCAACCTTTATTACAAGTTTGGTATATATCCTTCCAGTCTTTGTTTTCATACTTTATAAACATGTTAGCTGCTCATAGAAAGTATATTTTTGTGTGTTTTTAAACTTACATAAATGGTTTTATCAGAGGCTTATTGAAGATGTAATGGTCCTTTTTCCTTGGGGAAAAAGGGAGTGAAGTAGACAGTGAGTGAAAGGAAGTCAAGAAATATCAGTTAACAGAATAGGCTGAGTAAAATTAAAATCATTCCTTAGTCCTCAACTTCTTAAGACCAGGGACTGAGTCTTCTACTGTTAAATTTCCTTTTCCTCCCATTTCCTCATGCATAACATCTGATTAAAGCCATTAAGTAATTTTCTTTGGTGAATTTATATCTTAAAGAGATAATTATTGTCAATTAATGTAATTTGTGGACCAGTAGGAAGATTCTTGACAGTTAGAAGTTTCTAAATTATCAGTCGTTGTCTTTCCAAAAAAAAAAAAAAAAAAAAGTTGAAAAGGAAAATGTAATCATTGTTAAAACATGAAATCATAAATGATAAATGTTTGTGATGTTAACTCCTCATATATTCTTCTTTCACTTTATTTTATAAGTGATAATGACTCCTTATACTGCTCAGTAAAAAAAATCTATCACTGAGGAAGAGAATTCTTATAAATGGACACTGGAAAGGGGAAAGGAAAAAAGATGAGTGGGAAATATCAGAAAGGGAGACAGAACATGAGAGACTCCTGACTCTGGGAAACGAACTAGGGGTGGTGGAAGGGGAGGTGGGCAGGGAGTGGGGGTGACTGGGTGATGGGCACGGAGGGGGGCATTTGATGGGATGAGCATTGGGTGTTATTCTATATGTTGGCAAATTGAACACCAATAAATAAATTTATAAAAAAAATAAACTGGAACTGAAGAATGTATTGATGCTATTGGTTTCTTATTAAAAGCTTTAGTGTGAAGGTGATTATTAGAAATTGATTCTATGTTTCTCACCCTGCACATTGTTTTTATGATACAGACCTAACTAAGCATCTGCACTGTTTATTTACATACTCTCTAAACTTGTTCACAACACTCCTGAAATTTTAATGCTTTTCTGTTTAAAAAAAAAAAAAGAAAAAAAGAGTTTGCCTTAATATTGAATCACAGTATGAGATAAGATCACTCAAATATATTTTCTTTCCAGTTTCTGCTGTAACTTGAGCTGGAATAAGAGTTAAGAGAGGGGAGAAAAAAACAGTTAGGACCATGAAAGAATGAACCAAATTGTTTACATGATAGTATCAGAAGACCATTTCCTGTCTGCTCCATGTTTGGGCAAATGTGAATCACGCTTTAGGTTTTGAGAAGCAAAAGGAAGAGGCCTGATGGATGCAAACTTACACTGGGCAATGGGGAGAGACGATGAAAGGTGAATTTAGAGATACAGTGGTACAGGTTACACACCATGGAATGTAGATATTCCTGCTTCATTCTTGTTAAATAATTACTGAGCTGTTTTCAAAGAGGTAACAACTTTATTAACAGTTTTTTTGGTAAAATGAAATTGAGATTCTATTTTAATTTTAAAATTCTGAAAAATCTCTCCTGTAAGCAATCTTGATGTGGGGCTCTCATTTTGAGACTTCCTGCCTGTGAGAAAATAAATTATGTTAAAATCTCTGATGAATGAGTCAAAAATTACCTTCAGAAGCTGAGAGATATTCTGATGCCTTGGCATATCTTTTCCCTTTTCTTGGTATGTACTCATAAAGATAAATATTTTCTTAGAAAATTTGATTATATTTAAGTCATCGAGGTATTCAGTAATGCCATCAACTAAAACTAAGATAATTTAAATGGATTTTGAGAATTAGTATGGTAGTTATTTAAGGCCTAGATAGTTATGAAGTCCTTTGCCTTCTACAGTTTACACAATCTTTTACTCATTGTGCCTGTTTGTTAGTTAAGGGGAAAACATTAAAGGATTTTGGTCAGTGGTAACTTGGGAAATGGTTAAGTATAAATTTAAGCATAATGAATACCTTTTTCAAGATGATGGATTAAAATATTTTTGAAGGTAAAAAATCTGTATTTCTCCTACATTGATAACAGGTTAATTACAGTTCCATAGACACATGAGCTATAATACAATGAATGATGATAAACACTATTCTGAGCACTTTACATAGATTAAGTCTTTTAACCTTCACAGTGACCCTAAGACACAGACAGGTTTTGTTGGTGTCCATATTTTCCAGAGAGGACACTGAAGCACAGTAAGGGTAACTTATCCAGGGTTAGATAGCAAGTATGTGAGGGAGCCAGGATTCAAGTACCAGTCCTCTGTCCTCAGAGCCTATCCACTGAACTCTCTCCTGAGAAACCTTGGATGATGTTCTGTGAGAAAATCCGTTTTTTTTAATGTAATTTTTACACCTAAATAAATTCTTTATTGCTGTTTTTAATGTGTAAGTAATACATGTTCTTGATAGAAAAATCAGAATTTATGGACAACAAAAAGAATAATTACTAAAAAAATAAATAAAATAAAATAAATTTAAAAAAAGAATAATTACTCATATTCCCATCATGAGAATTCTATTGTTTCTATTTTTTTGTATCCTTTCATGGACATTTTTATTTGCATACATATTTTTTAATTAAAATGGATTTCCTACACAGTGTTGTAATCTGCTTTTGTTCTACTCAAAAATATACCTTTTCTTGCCAACATATGCACTTCACAACATCACATATATGGATTGTACGATATAACAGTGGATTGGTGCACCAGAGTTATTTAACATTTTTTAGTTACTGATATTTAATCCGTTGCTGATTTTTCCTATGGATATGATTTTTCTTAATAATATCTTAAAATGATTTATTTTCTACCATGTTCTCTGGCATTTTTTGGTTTCTGATTCAAGAGTCTGACTTGAATCTCTGATCAAAGGAGTTCTTTTCATCTTTTAATAAGAGGTCTGGATGTGATTTGTGCATGTTTGTGTTTTGTATTCTGTAAATAATTCAAGGGGTTATACATTTGTGATGGCATTTTCTAGACTCAGATGGTATTAAAAATATTGAACTGGTATGATAATCTAATATATAATATCTATCTATAATATTTTTATATAATCTAGCTAATATATGAGTAAGGAGTAATTAAGTTGAATATATTTATTTGTTCTCTTGCTAAAGTTTATCTATAATAAAACTAGTTGCCAAAGGATATAAGTTGTAGGAAAAACTATCAAACTCTTCTAGAGATTTCAAAATCATTTAATTATTTTTAGAAACTGCTGCTGTGATCTTTGATTTGCTGCCACTGCTAGCTAAATGATACTCTTTTCTGAGCCATAATTTGACATTGGGAACTATTTCAAGCTCATCCAGTTATTTTTCCATTCAATTTGTAGTCATTAGTTGACTTGTAGTGACAATAACTAGAAACTTTCTCAAATAGTAATGATATTGTTTACAATACAGAATCCTTTATCAGCTTCTGCTGAACTGAACAATTACATGAAAATGTTTTCTAGCTTGCCATGCTGACAGGTGTTTTTATATATTCACTATCTCTGGTAACATCAAATGCAAAAAAATATTGGAATTTCATATTTAATAAGGTTAGACTTAATCCTTCAGGATAGATAAGAGAAAGAGAAAGTTAAAAAAAAAGGGGGGGGGTGGTGGTGAACCTGGGCTCTGTTGTTGAGCTGCCCACGTTTGATTCCTGACTCTCTGTGCTAATATTTTCTTATCTGGTAAATGGACATGATGATAATATAATAGATAATACCAAAATAAGCTAATATTTATTTATTACAGTGTCATTCACTGAACAAATGATAACTGTCATTTTTATTGATAAAATTAATATGATGGTGCTGACGTTAGCTGGACGTTCAGTGAGTTTGTGAAACTCAGCAGAGTATCAAAAAGGGGTTCCCTCTCCAGGGCATCTTCCCAGTCTCAAATCTCCAGGCTTCCATGATGTCCATGCTGTAACAGGAGCACTTGTGGTACAGCACCAAGACAGTGCCTATGGTGACTTCCATTACCACCCACTCCTCTGCAGTCCTTATATCCCAGTCCTGTAGAGGCTGTGGTCACTCTAAGGAGCAACATGAAGGGAAGTGGATAGGCAGCAGGTAGCTACAACCTGGCTAGACCAAATGGACTTTGAGCATTCATCCACTGGGCTGCCAGTGTCAAGGCTGTCTCCTTCTGTGGTGTCTGTGAGCCTATGTAAGGATAAGGCCTGAGCACTCGTGGGTGCTAGGGCAGCTTTAACCCAAGGAGCCAATAGGAGGCCTTCAGTCAACCCTCTTGAGTTATCGCAGTGCCCAGGAGGTGGGACTTGCGGTAGCTCCTTGCTTAGGCACCAGCCAGCCTCAAAGAAGCTTCTAAATGAGGAAACTGAAACCATACCGGTACTGGATGGCTGAATGTCAGCCCTGAGCTGATCACTGATTATAGTTTGATAATTGGTGGAATAGGTGAAGGCCTGTAATTTACCAAAAAATTAATTCCCAAAGAAGAGTGTTTGTGTGGAGATGTGTGTGCGGGCAGGGTGGTGGTATGTGCAGTATATGAATGCTTAACATTTACTCTTCTATTGAGAAATATCCAGCATATATTCAGTGGGGAAAAAAACCAAGGTGCAGAAAATTTTGTGTTCTCTATGATTTCTTATCTAAGAAAGAGGAAGTAGGTTTGTATTTGCTTATGTTTAAAAACAATGGAAGGCAAACAAGAACTTCTAAAAATAGTTATCTGTGAGGGAAGGATGGAAGCAACTTCTCTGACAAACCTTATTTTACATGAATATAAGGAAATTAAATTTGGAAACACACTCTCTAAAAACCAAAAGCACAGTGAAACAGAGGAAACTATGTATTGTTACCCTAACTATACAAAGAGAGATGATGTTTGGTTGTTTTTTTTTTTCAAAAGGGGAAATCGTGCTGATAGGAAGATGCTGTTACTATAATCCAAGCGGCATGTCATAGTTTTCTCAACTGCAGAAGTAGCACGGGATAGAAGTAGGGAGATTTAAGACATACTTTGGAAAGAATATCAACAAGTTTTAGATTCGGGGGTGGGGGTAAGAGAAAGTGAGAAATCCAGCGTAGATTCCTGAGGCTTTGGATGATCAGTTAGGAGTATAAGAAAGAGTAGGGCAAAAATAAGGATTTTGTGCACATAGACAACTTTGAGATATCCACTTAACACATTGATCATTCACTGGATGAGTCTGATTACTTAGGGGAACAGTCCAAGTTACAAATTATGATTTTGGGAATCATTATTGTATACAGATGGTATTTAAAACCAGAGACTCTTTTAGGTATACTTGTTTATTATATATTACACTGCAATCAAATCTGCCTGCCTGATAGATTATTCCAGATTTTTTTTTATTAGGAAAATATTGACAAGGAATGTGGATATGTAGTGTGCTAAAAAAAAAAAACAAAAAACAAAAAAAAACACACACCTTATACTCTTTGTTTCTGCTTCTCAATTTATTTATTTATTTTTTATTTTTTTTTTAATTTTTTTATTTATTTATGATAGTCACACACAGAGAGAGAGGCAGAGACACAGGCAGAGGGAGAAGCAGGCTCCATGCACCGGGAGCCCGACGTGGGATTCGATCCCGGGTCTCCAGGATCGCGCCCTGGGCCAAAGGCAGGCGCCAAACCGCTGTGCCACCCAGGGATCCCTCTGCTTCTCAATTTAAAGCATTTCTCCCTTCTCTGGGAACTCTCTCTAATTTCTGGGGCTGGACCCCCAGTGGTTCTGTGTGTATTTTCACAACCTTCCCCTTGCTGTTGTGCTTAGTTGTTTCAGTGTTCTGAAGAGGAGGTACATAGACTTCTACTTTTGGGTCCCTGGAAGGGTCCTGGTTAATGCCTTTTTAACACTTAGTTTTGCAATTATTTCTAGGATCATGTTACATAAATCCTTGTATTTTTCTTATACATTCATTTCCTTTGGCTTCCAGTAGCTCTGGTTGGTTCCTGTTGCTAATTAAGACAGAAATATTTGTAGTAGTCTTTTGTCTTTTAGTATATGAATCTGTAAGGAATTTAAGATAATTTTTTTAGATCATTTAGAAATTGCACATGAATCCCCTCCCCACCCCCCATTTAAGCTATTGCTGGACTGTATCCTTTGTAGAAATCTTCTATTGCTTGGGATGGTCTTTTAGTGGATCAAGGCCTTAGGATTCTTTTCTTTCACTTTTAAAACTTACCCAGGGTGCTGCTTCTAACAAATGTGATAGATTTATTCTTTCCAGATCTAATAGTGTTGATATTAAAGATATTCTGCTGCTCAGACATGTTCATTCTAAGGAGGGATAAAAGTATCTTGAAAATTTTCCCCTTCCTTAGAATTTCCAGAAAGCGATTCCCTTACTAATAGTGCATCTTCTTATTGATATTTATTTTTTATGTATTTCGATTTTAAAATAATAAGAGCATTCAGTGCTGCACAACATTCAGCTGAAAGCTTCTAATAACAGTAAAAATTGTAGAAGTTAATTTCATCAGTGTAAATTAGTCTACAAAATATTTTCCTAATGTATTATAAAACCTTGTTAAATGAAGATCGGTTTATTCAAAATAATGCTAAATACAAAGTAAATGCTTTTCCCAAATTAATTAGATTTCTATAAAAAATATATGAGGTGCGTTGAATGCAGTTAATTTGAAGTTCATTTACTTCAGAACCTTACATTTCAAATTAACACATTTTAAAATTTATAAGTTTAGTGTACTTTAAGGGAGGACATATTCTGCGTGTGTTTGTGTGTGGTTTTCCTTTTTTGCATTCAGATAAAATGTACTTTAAAGACTGATTAATGCTACGAGCAATACAAGGAATACTGTTTCCTCTGAGGTGAAGCCTTTGAAAAAAGCTTCCTCTGGCCATTTCACATCTCTGAAGTAATGGTGAAGTTACATTAATAAACAAGAAGGATTTTTACCAAGTGAAACACAATTTCTCATCTTCTGATCTTTGGTTTAGAATAGCATTTGGATGAAATCTACGCTCTTAATAAAAATGTCTTAAAGATCTCCTGTTATTGTCTTAGCACAAATAAAGGGAGGGAAGGGATGGGAGCAAAAGGAAACTTTCGGAGATGGTGAATGTGTTTATTACCTTGCTAGTGGTGAGTTTCATGGTGTATTCATATGTCCAAACTCATCAAACTGTATCCACTAAATATGTGCAGTTTTTAATATATCTGTTATACCTCAAAAACTTTTAAAAAATTAAGATTAAAATAGCATTGATAGGTAGCATTTTGGAGATGTCATTCTCCATAATAAATAGTGGGCTCTGTATCTGAAATCAAATTAATGATAAATGAGTAAAGTCATGTTATGTTAAAAAAAACTAGATTTGGTAAGTTTTTAAAAAGGAAATATTTTATATTTTGTTTCTATTCTAGGTAGAACATTTTCCATATGATTTTAGAACTTCTGAGTCTTTAGAAAATAATCATATCTTGATTCTCAAATATGTAGCAAATTTTATGTTCTGTTTGTTTTTGGGAAATATATCATTTATATATTTTATTTGTTAGATAATATAAAGTAGGAAATTACTTGATTTATCCTAAAAAAGTTATTTTCACATATAAAATGTGAAACAGTTTTCTTGAAGTTTTTTACAGATAAAATTTACTCATATCAAGTGTATAGTTAATTCAATGATCTTTAGTAACTTTCCTGAGTGGTACAGCTACCACTATCATTTCTGGGAAACTAATTTAATTCCCCAGTAGACCTCATGTACCTACTTACAGGAGCCCCGATTCTCCCAGTCTCAGGCAATCACTAACCTACTTTCTATAAATTTGCCTGTTCTGGACATATACAAATGGAGCCATGTATGTATGTCTTGTGTATGGCTTCTTTCAATCAGTATGATACCTTAGACATTCATCTGTGGATATAGATTTGTCAGTAATTGATTTCTTTTTATTACTGAATTGTACTTCATTGTATAGATTTACCATGTATTCCCTATCCATTGATCCATGGATGAACATTAGCACATTTCTAGTTTTTGACTATTACAAACAGTGCTGCTATGAACATTCTCTTGCAAGTCTTTGTGGTTGCCAGTAAGTAAAATCTTTTCATGTCCATTAATACATTTAATCTTTACAACATCCCTGTAAGTTTGTTTTAGCATTCTCAGTTTACTCTTTTAAAAGATTTTATTTATCTGTTTATGAGAGGGGGGCACATGAGTGGGGGAAAGAAGCAGGGGTGGGGAGAGAACCTCAAGCAGACTCTGCATTGAGCATGGAGCCCAATGTGCGGGTCCCAGAACCGGAGATCATGAGCCAAAATCAAGTTAGACGCTTGACCAAGTGAGCCACCCAGGCGCTCCATCCCCATTTTACTTTGGGCCCAGGATTGGGCCAGGCAGCTTGATTCTAGATCTCTCTCTCTCTCTCTCTCTCTCTCTCTCTTTTTAAGGATTTTATTTATTCATGAGAGACATAGGGAGAAAAGCAGAGACATAGGCAGAGGGAGAAGCAGGCTCTCTGATGGGAGCTCGATGCGGGACTCGATCCAAGGACCCCAGGATCATGACCTGATCTGAGCAAAGATGCTCAGCCACAGAGTGACCCAGGCATCCGTAGATCTCCTATTCTTAATCATTATATTTTCTACCTCTGTAATTGATCAATTAAAAAAATGTTTATTTTATATTACTGTGGCCTTATACTGATTAATATAAATGATGATTCTAATGAATTTAGATCCACCAGTATATAGTCCTTTTAAACCAGATTTTAGATAAATATTCTTTCTCATTGGATTTATTATGATTTGGAATTTTTATTAAAAGAGTAAATGTGCCAAGTACTTTGCCATATTCATCCTTGTTTGCTTGGCACCTGTTGAAGAGATTAGCACAATAGAAAGGTATCCTATGAATGTGCATTGAATTAATGTAGCCAAATAAAAATTTTAAATTGTTTAGATTTTTCTTCAGCTTTAGGTATAGTTTTTCTGCCTTTATTATGTATTCACCTTTTTTTCCCTATAAATCCTAATTTGAAATATTTAATGTAAATATTATTTTCATTAGGTTTATTGTTAAATATATTGAGAATGTCGGATATTTTAAAATGCAAACATAGGTCAGCAAGCATAGGTTGACTATATAGCTCAGGAATTGGGAATGCTAGTTACTGTGGTTATTTATCTACTTGGAATAAATGTTCGGTTCATATTTTTTGTTTCTGTTCTGTTTTACAAAAAGAAGTGTGTGTGTTTTGTTATTTCCCCTTTGTTGTTATATAAAAGGTAGGATATTACATATGTGTGTATGTATTTTGTGTGTATATGTATATTTTTTCTTTTGCATCTTCCTTTTGCCACTTAATTATTTTGGAAATCACTCCATGTGAGGTCATAGAGATCTTCCTTCTGTGTAAGATCTAGGGAAGGAGCACCTTTTTTTTTTTTAAGTTTATTTATTTATTTGAAAGAGAGAGTGCAGGGTTAAGGGGCAGAGGGGAGAATCAGTGACAATCCCAAGCAGATTTCTCTCTGTGTGTGAAGCCCGACTCAGGCTGATCTCACAACCCTGAGATCATGAGCTGAGCTGAAAATTAGAGTCAGCCGATCAACCCACTGTGCCACCCAGGCGTCCCAAGGTACCCTCTTGAAAGGAGGAGATACCTTTCAGACTACTTTCTGTAGAATATTAATCTCAAATTTCTTTGAAAGACTAGTTTTATATGTTACTTTGTTTTCTTCGTATTTAATAGAATTAGATTATTAACTATATAGTTGATTTTAACAGATTAACTTTTCTGTTATGTATGTTAACTTTTGAATCCTTTTGCATTTATATAGTCAAATTTCTTGATTGATTTGTATTCTAAACTGAAATTCATTAGGAGCATTGTTTCAGACAAATTGTTAACAATGACTTACTGAATTCTTCCCCCCCCCCACCCTCTAGCAACCCTCAATTTCCTGTGATTAAGTGTCACATATGGTTTGTCTCCCTCTCTGATATATTCTTGTTTTATTTCTTCCTCTCTTCCCTATGATCCTGTGTCTTATTTCTTAAATTTTACATATGAGTGAGATCATATGATAATTGTCTTTCTCTGACTTATTTTGCTTAGCACAATACCCTTTAATTCCATCCATGTCATTGCAAATGGCAAGATTTCATTGTTTTGATGGCTAAGTAGTATTCCATTGTATATATAGGCTACATCTTCCTTATCCATTCATCTGTCTATGGACATCTGGACTCTTTCCATAGTTTTTATATTGTGGACATTACTGCCATAAACATTGGGGTGCAGGTGCCCCTTCGGATCACTACCTTGTATCTTTAGGGTAAATCCCCAGTAGTGCAGTTGCGAGGTTGTAGGGTAGATCTATTTTCAACTTTTTGAGGGACCTTCATACTGTTTTCCAGAATGGCTGCACCAGTTTATATTCCCAAAAACAGTGTAGGAAGGTTCCCCTTTCTTCACATCCTCGCCAACATCTGTCATTTCCTGCCTTGTTCACATTAGCCATTCTGACTGGTGTGTCATACATTGAATGTATAGATTACTTGAGGTAGCTTAGACATTTTAACAATATTTGTTCTTCCAATCCATGAGCATGAAACATTTTTCCATTTCTTTGTGTCTTCCTCATTTCCTTTCATAAGTGTTCTATAGTTTTCTGAGTCAGATCCTTTGCCTCTTTGCTTAGGTTTATTCCTAAGTATCTAGTGGTTTTTGGTGTAATTGTAAATGGGATCAACCCCTTAGTTTCTCTTTCTTTTGTCTCATGGTTATTATATAGAAATGTACCTGATTTCTGTGCATTGTTTTATATCCTGCCATTATGCTGAATTTCTGTATGATTTCTAGCAATTTTGGGGTGGATTCCTTTGGGTTTTCCACATAGAGTATCATGGCATCTGTGAAGAGTGAGAGTTTGACTTTTTCTTTGCCTTTTTGGATGCCTTTTATTTCTTTGTGTTGTCTGATTGCTGAAGCTAGGACCTCTAGTACTATATTGAATAGCAGTGGTGAGAGTGAACATCCCTGCCCTGTTCCTGACCTTAAGGGAAAAGCTCTGTTTGATATTCACTGTGGGTTTTTCATATATAGCCTTTATGATATTGAAGTATGTTGCCTCTATCCCTACATTGTGAAGAGTTTTAATCAAGAAAGGACACTGTACTTTTTTTTTCTTTTATTTAAATTCAGTTTGCCAACACATAGTATAACACCTAGTGCTCATCTCATCATGTGCCCTCCTTAATGCCCATCACTTTGTCACATGCTTTTTCTGCCATCTGTTGAGAGGATCATATGATTCCTGTCCTTTCTTTTATTAATGTAGTGTATCACATTGATTGATTTGTGGATGCAGCACTCTTTGCAGCCCAGAAATAAATCCTACTTGGTCGTGGTGAATAATCATTTTAATATACTGTTGGATCCTGGTGGCTACATCTTGGTGAGAATTTTTGCATACATGTTCATCAGAGATATTGGTCTATAATTCTCCTTTTTGATGGGATCTTTGTTTGATTTGGGGATTAAGGTAATGCTGGCCTATAGAAAGAGTTTGGAAGTTTTCCTTCCATGTCTATCTTTTGAAACAGCTTCAGAAGACTAGATATTAGTTCTTTAGATGTTTGGTAGATTTCCTCTGGGAAGCCATCCATCCCTCGACTCTTGTTTGTTAGGATATTTTTGATTACTGCTTCAATTTCCTTGGTGGTTATGGGTCTGTTCAGGTTTTCTATTTCTTCCTGTTTCAGTTTTGGTAGTTTATATGTCTCTAGAAATGTATCCATTTCTTCCAGATTGTCTAATTTGTTGGCATATAGTTGCTCATAATATGTTCTTACTGTTCTTTGTATTTCTTAGGTTTTGGTTGTGATCTCTTGTCTTTTATTCACGACTTTATTTATTTGGGTCCTTTCTCTTTCTGTTTGATAAGCCTGGCCAGGGGTTTATCGATCTTATTAATTCTTTCAAAGAACTAGCTCTTAGTTTAGTTAATCTGTTCTATTCTTTTGGTTTCTATTTCATTGAATTCTGCTCTAATTTTATTAATTCTCTTCTCCTGCTGGGTGTAGGCTTTATTTACTGTTTTTCTCCAGCTCCTTTAGGTGTCAGGTTAGATTGTATATTTGAGACCTTGCTTGTTTCTTGAGAAAGGCCTGTATTGGATCGCCTTTGCTACATCCTAAAGGTTTTTGAACAGTTGTGTTTTCATTTTCATTTGTTTCCATGAATTTTTTAACTTCTTCTTTAATTTCCTGGTTGACCTATTCATTCTTTAATAGGATGCTCTTAAGCCTCCATGTATGTAAGTTCTTTCCCAGTTTCCTCTTGTGACTGAGTTCCACTTTCAAAGCATTATGATCCAGAAATATGCAGGGAATCACAGTCTTTTGGTACCGGTTGAGACCTGACTTGTGATTGATTCTGGAGGATGTTCCATGTGCATTCGAGAAGAATGTGTATTCTGTTGCTTTAGGATGAAATCCTCTGAATATATCTGTGAAGTCCATCTGATCTAGTGTGACATTCAAAGCTCTTGTTGCTTTGTTTATCTGCTTAGAGGATTTGTTCAATGTGTGAGTGGGTATTAAAGTCCCCTCCTATTATTGTATTATTATCAATGTGTATCTTTAATTTTATTATTAATTGGTTTATATAATTGGCTGCTCCCATGTTAGGGACATAAATATTTACAATTGTTAGATCTTGTTGTTGGATAGACCCTTTATTTATGATACAGTGTCCTTCCTCATCCCTTATTACAGTCTTTGGTTTAAAATCTAATTTGTCTGATATAAGGATTGCCACCCCAGCTTTCTTTTGGTGTCCATTAGCATGATAAATGGTTGTCTGTCCCTTCACTTTAAATTTGGAGGTGTCTTTGGGTCTAAAATGAGTTTCTTGCAGGCAGCATATCAATGGGTCTTGCTTTTTTATCCAGTCTGATACCCTGCATCTTTTGCCTGGGGCATTTAGCCCATTTGCATTCAGAGTAATTATTGAGAGAGGAATTTAGTGTCATTGTACTACCTGTAAAGTTACTGTTTCTGTATATTGTGTCTGTTTCTTTCTGGTCTATTTTACTTTTTGGCTCTCTCTTATTTTAAAGGATCTCTTTTAATATTTCTTGCAAGGCTGGTTTGGTGATCTCAAATTCTTTTAGTTACTGTTTATCCTGGAAGCTTTTTATCTCTCCTATTTTGAATGACATCTTAGCTGGATACAGTATTCTTGGCTGCATATTTTTCTCATTTGGCACCCTGAATATATCATGCCAGTCCTTTCTGGCCTGCCAGGTCTCTGTGGACAGGTCTGCTGCCAGGCTAATGTTTCTACCCTTATAGGCTTATAGATCTCTTGTCCCAAACTGCTTTCAGGATTTTCTCTTTGTGATATTTGCGAGTTTCAGTATCATGTCAAAGTGTTTACCTATTTTTGTTGATTTTTAGGGGAGTTTTCTGTGCCTCCTGGACTTGAATGCTTGATTCCTTCCCCTGATTAGGAAACTTCTATACTTTGCTCCAGTATACCTTCTGCCTCTCTCTTTCCTCTTCTTTTGGCATCCCAATTATTCTAATGTTGTTTTGCTTTATGGTATCACTTATCTCTCGAATTCGCCCCTCATGATTCAGTAGTTGTTTATCTCTCTTTTTCCCAGTTTCTTTATTCTCCATCATTTTGTCTTCTATTTAACAAATTCTCTCTTCTGCCTCATTTATCCTAGTAGTTAGAGCCTCTATTTTTTTAATTACATCTCATTAGCCTTTTTTATTTCAACTTGATTAGATCTTAGTTCTTTTATTTCTCCAGGAAGGGATTCTCTAGTGTTATCTATGCTTTTTTCAAGCCCAACTAGTATCTTTATAATCATTATTCTGAACTCTTGTTCCAACATCTTACTTACGTCTATAGGTCCCTCCCTGGTAGTCAGTATTGCCTCTTGTTCTCTTTTTTTGAGACGAGTTTTTCCATCTTGTCATTCTGTCCAAAGAAGAGTAGATTAATGAGAGAACAGATTAATAAAATGGCAACAACGACCCCAGAGAAATATACACTAAACAAATCAGGAGAGACTCAAAACCGAAAAAAATATATAAAAATTTAAAAAGAGAGACTGAGAATATTATCAGACAGGTGGACAGAACAGAGCAATACACTGAATCCTGTGTGTATTCTGTTTGTTAGAAAACTAGAGCCCCAAATTGTAAAGAAAGAAAACATATATATACAAAAATAAAACTCAGTACATTGGAAAGATATAATGTAACTGTAAAGATGAAAATTTAAAAAAAACTTTAACAAGAACAACAAAAATCGAACATGATCAGACAGGTGAAGAGAACAAAGCCATACACTAGATTCTGGTTGCATTTTGGTCTGTTTGTTAGAAGAAACTATACCCCAAAATTGTAAAGAAAAAAAAAACTTTTATATATATAAAGACAAAATTAAATGCAATGAAAGGATGGAATGTAACTGTAAGAATGGAAATTTTTAAAAAGGATTTTAAAAAAGAGTTGATGAAATAAAAAAATCATTGAAAAAGGCAAGAGAAAAAATTAAAATTGATAGACTAAGGAATCATGGAGGAGAAAAACATCAGTTCTATGTACTGTTTTTCCCTAGTGCCAGAGGCTTGCAGTTCTCTGTGATTGGTGAACTTGCTCTTAGCCAGATGTTCTTCTAGGGGAGGGGCCTGTTGCACCGATGCTCAGGTGTCTTTGCCTGGGGCAGAATTGCACCGCCCTTGCCAGGAGGCGAGGCTAACTAATCTGCTCCGGGTTGTTCTATATGGCCCTTGTTCCCGGAAGGCTTTCTGTGCAGCTTTAGGAACAATTTATTTGAATTCTAATTATAGAATTTTCAGTATGTTCAGAGTTTGGAGTCCTCCTCATGGTAACTACTTGGAACTAATCTTAGGTATTAAAACTCGTTAAGCACAGAAACAATGGCATTCATAGGTAATTTTAAAAATATTAAAAAGTTGACAGGCAGGAAGCATTCTGAATGTTTAGAGATCCATTCAACAGGTTCTTAACAGGAAATTAATGGGATGTGTTAATTTAAAAAAATAGTTCCATTTGTCTATTTAAAGTTTATGTATTTCCCTTTTTAAAAAATTAAGTCCGTGTGTTACTTTTGTTTTAGGTGCATCATTAAATGCCTTATTCTCCCCTCTTCTCATTTTCTTACAATCTGCAGTGTTACAATTTTGTACAATATCTGCATGACTACAAGCCTTCCTTTCTTTATTTTCATATAAATACATAGCCAAGATCAAAAATGCCAAATTATACCAAAATGGAGAAATTTTATATCCATACATATACTATTTAAAAAAAAAAACAAAAACACTTGAGGTGCCTGGGTAGCTCAGTCAATTGAGTGTCTGACTCGGTTTCGGCTCAGGTGACTGAACCCAGGGTTGGGCTCTGTGCTCGGTACAGGGTCTGCTTCGATTCTCTCTCCCTCCCCTTCCCTGCTCCTTCTCTCTCTTTCTCTAATGAAGAAATAAAATCTTTCAAAAAAAATTTTTTTACTTAACTTTAACTTTTTTATGTTGATACATAGAGGGTATGATTATATTCTAGCAGACTCTTTTTTGCTCTTTTACTACAGTGAATCACTAATTTATGCCACAGTATTTTTTGGAATGCCAACTGTGCTGTGCACAGAGATGGGAAAAAATAGCTTTTTAAGAGAAAATGAACTTTCTGCTGAGTCTGAGAAGCAGCAGGTGGTCATGTGTGGCTGGAGTAGCAGTAGTAGTAAAATATGAGACTGCAAATTAAGTTGATACAGATCATTTAGATCTTAGCTGCTGTGCAAAGCGGTTTGGACTTTTTTTTTTTTTTTTTGCACTGAAGAGAAATTAGAAAATTTTTTAAATGGGAGCATTACATGACCTGACATTTGTTCTAGGAACAAGGTATATCAAGAATGGATTAGACATGTGAGAAATTGGAGAGAGGAAGAAAAGTTAGCAGTTCAGGCAAGAAATTTTTATGGTTTAGTTCAGCAGTAATAGAAATGTTGTCAAGTTGCTAAATGTAAGAATTCCCGCATTCATTCGGCAATTCTGTGGATTATGTCTATAGAATGAGTCCTTAAATGTTCAACTTCTGCTACCAGTCTCACTAAAATCTAAAGCATTGACCATTATTCTGACCCTGGTCTTGTCATAAGAGCACCTTTTTAGGTTTTATGAAAGTAATTCATGTAGATAAGTACATAAAAGATCAGCAGTCTTTTTTTTTTTTTTTTTTTTAACTTTCTCCTTTTGGTGTAGGACATATCTTCCAGTAGCTTCCAGAGAATTATTACATTGAGGGCAAGCCTTTTGAAGTACTCTGCTTGTGAAAATATTTTAATGCCAACTTCCTAATTGACTGTTGGTTTGGCCAGGTACAGGATGCTAGTTTAAAAATCACTTTCCCATGGGATCCCTGGGTGGCGCAGCGGTTTGGCGCCTGCCTTTGGCCCAGGGCGCGATCCTGGAGACCCGGGATCGAATCCCACATCAGGCTCCCAGCGCATGGAGCCTGCTTCTCCCTCCGCCTGTGTCTCTGCCTCTCTCTCTCCCTCTCTCTGTGACTATCATAAATAAATAAAAAATTAAAAAAAAAAAATCACTTTCCCTTAAAATTTTGAAGACATTGCTCTGTTTTGTCTTTTACAGCATTGCTTTAAGAAGCTTCTGCCACTGGGATCCCTGGGTGGTGCAGTGGTTTAGCGCCTGCCTTTGGCCCAGGGCGCGATCCTGGAGACCCAGGATTGAATCCCACATCGGGCTCCCGGTGCATGGAGCCTGCTTCTCTCTCTGCCTATGTCTCTGCCTCTCTCTCTCTCTCTCTCTCTGTGACTATCATAAATAAATTTAAAAAAAAAATAAAAAAAAAAGAAGAAGCTTCTGCCACTTTAGTTCTCAGTCATTCTTAGATGACTTATTTTCTCTGAAAATGTAAGCATATCCTCCTTTTCTCCTATGTTGTAAAATTTTGTAACGATATACCTTGGGCACAACTTTATTGTAATTTATAGTCTCTGAGGCCATTCAGTCAATTTTTCAGAAGCCTCCATCATCCTTTTTTTTTTTTTTTTTTTGTAGGTATGTGGCATATATTTGAGGCTAGCAGTCTTGGAACTAAGGAATAAAACATAGCTAAGCATCTCACCATTCACCATATAGATTTCTACTTAATTCTCTGTTTTCCATAGGATGCTTCTCCTCCTTTTCCTATGCCTGAGGTCCCTCTGGATGCTTGGATGCTTAGTATGGAGGATGCGATTTAGGGTCTGGAATGTTGTTAATTGCTTATTATCGAAGCTTTCATCCATCCACCTTTCTTGTTTTTAGCAGACACACCTCACCACCTTCCATAGTACCTGAGCCTTTCTGGTGCTCTGTGGAATGAATTGGTTTGTTTCTTATCATATTCTGACTTAGTCACATAGTCAGGAAATGAATACCCTGTGGAAAAACTGAATTCAAATCCACCCTTGATTATGATCATCTCTGTGACATAATTAACTTCACTGAGTTCCTTTTGTAAATGTAAAACTTAGCTAATAAAACCTACTTTAAAAAAGCTAATAAAATCTACCTTTAAAAAGCTAATAAAACCTACTTTACTGTGAGGAGTAGAAATTCTGCGTATCTTTGGATATAATGATTCTGAGTAAATGTTTGCTATTAAACATATTTGCATATATGAAAGGTCTTTACATGTATAAAAATTAAATCACATAGTTACATATTGCTCATTTGTTGGCAAAATAGAGTCTGTAAACTTTGAACTACCTTAAAAGCATCATGACTGTCTTTTTATTGATATTAGTCCAAAGGACAGAGTATCTCATTTTTTCCCATCCCTATCACAATGTTACTCTTAAAAACAGAATCGTCTTCCATCCAAAAAGTTAATTCCAGTCACAGCTACTGGTTAGATAGCAGTTAAAGTCTAAATTGAGCTCCCAGGGACTATTGCTACTTGACCTCTGACAAACCTTTCAGAAACTATTTCTAAAAATGATGTCTCTCTGCATACAGAATATTTAAACACGCTGTATAAATAAGATTTTTGATGCTGTATTTAAAAAATGTTTTTACTCTTTTGCCTAAGAGTAACCTGGGTTTTGGTAAAAGCTCTGTGATTAAACAGGTAGAAGCAAAGTTTGCTTATTTTCAAATCACTTAAAACATTGACTTGTTAGACCCAGAGCCTTATTCTCATGAAGTTTATGTTCTTTAAAAGTACATTTGATGACATCTTTGTATTATGAACGTTGTACTGACAAATATTGCCAACATTTAGCATTATGGGGCTGATGTGTCCCAAGAGCTTGCAATGAAACCATGAGTAAAGGAATCTGTTAGGGTATGATAAGAATTGGAATGACTGGAAGCTAGTTGAGACCCAATACACATTATAATTTTAAACCTTTCTTCATGAATGGGTCCTATAGATCCTTGGTAGTAGTTTCCCTAGGAGTAAGATAAAATAAGGCATGGGGAATAAAATGAGAATAGAGATCCAGCTTCTTTATCTCTTTCTTCTTTTTTCTTTCCTTTTCTCTTTCTTTTTGTTTAAATAATCACTTTGATGTGGAGTCTAGAAAGCGAACAACCAACAACAAACAAAACAGGCTCTTTACTATGAGAACAAACTGATGGTTGCCAGAGGGGCGGGCGATCAGGTTATGTGTCAGATAAATGAAGGGAATTAAGAGGAAAAAAAGAGAAGAGTGCACACCACATTTTGTCTCCCACTCAAAGTTCCATGAGCAAAAGTGTGGTTGGCATCCTTGGGAGGGAGTTCTAGTGCTTACTATGTAACAGGCACTGTTTTAAGCTCTCCAGCTAATTCATTTAATCTCATAACAGCTCAGTGAGCTATGGATTGTTATTAACTCTCCTTTACAAAACTTAGGTCTAGAGTTGACATTTGAGTTTGGCCTGGGGATAGAGTTTTAAAATTCTACTGGCTTGAGATTCTTTACTCACGGGAAGTGACCAAGGGTATCTGAATTCCACCCCAAGGTCAAATCAAGGGGATGATGGAGAAATTCAGTCTTATACAATCAAAAGAGATTAGAGTGAAAATTAAGCTGTTTTATGTCCTAGGCCACTGAACTGAGACTGTTGGATAAACTACTCACATATTTAAAGTCAATGGGAGTCAACTTTAGTATATTTAAAATACATGTCATATATATAAACATACATAGTATATCATGAAAAATCAGCTGTCTTAATCTAAAATTAATGAAGTACAGCATTAGAGTTATAGAGAGCATCATTTTCTTAATTTGTGAATGAAACTGGGAGTTCAGACTTATTAAATTCACCCTTGCTAACCTGCTGACAGAAATTGTGCCTGTGTCTGTGTATACTTGTATATAGATATCCAAAACATTGACAAGTTTCTTCATCATATGAACCCAAATAGAATCGCATTAACATTAATGTTCATATCTTAATGATGCCAGCTCTGTCTATTCACAGAGCCTCTAATCTCTTATATACCCCATTCCTTCAACTATTTCAGGGCACTCCCAAGGGGTGCCATTCATCAACTCACAGATTAGTCCAGCTTGCTGCTCCCTGTCTTGACCGGTGTTGCTCTAAACTGTCCTTCATTCACTAGTTGTGCCACCCAAGACGTTGTCCACACTGCTCTTAAGCGTTCTAGTTGGCCTCTCCCACCATGGCACTAGGTTATCGTTGAGACGTGACAGCTCAGCATTCTCTTGTAAGCGAGACAGAGAATTCTCCTTCTGCATTAGGCTTCATTTGGGGAATTTTCTGCCAGAGTTCTGGGTTCTGGAGTGTCCAGAGAGTCTAAAGAGGCCCTCTTTCAGTTCACGCACAGCGTGTTGTCTTCCCAGAATGGGAATACATGGTCACAATAATTTGGCAGGATGGCTTCATTTACTTGTCCTCACCTGCATGGAAGCCTCTCGTTATCTCTGGCTTCAGGCCCCACAGCTTAGAATGGCTTTCTCAGGAAGATACCTCCTTCCCTTATTGTGAGTGGCAGGAATCTGATTGCTCCTTTCAGAAATTTTGATTGTCTCAGGCACTTTCTCCTCTTATACACCAGACGTGTTTCCATTTAGTCTAGCTGAAGATATTTTCCTGGGAGGCTTCTCAGCCTGTATATAAATCACTATATAAATCATGGGTTGCAGGGAGATATATGTGGTTGTGGAGAGTGGGAGTTGAGCAAGTTGGATAATAAGGGGTGTCAACTAATTTCACCTATAAACTGTACCTCAATCCTAGCTCTAGTCTAACTTTGGCTTCTGTTATATCTGTATTACCATTAGAACTTTACCTGAAGCTTCTTCTTCTTCTTTTTTTTTTTCTTAAACCTACTTCAGGTGAGTGGTTCGAACCACCACCATGTATGGTTGAACAGATCTGTACCCAGCAGCCTCATAAGTGGTAACCATGGCTTCTAACCATACCCTTCCTATAAGCTCTTACTCTGGGCACATCACAGGCTCTCTGTGCTTCCGTTTGCAAAAAATGTTGGGCTTGGGCAGATTGACCTAAGGTTCATTCCAGATCTCACATTCTGAGTTCATATGTTCCTAAGTAGAACTCTTAAAATTTCATTTTATTGCCTTTATAATTTTCAGTATAATATGTAAAGTTAGTTGTGAAAAATAATTTATGTATGCAGTTTATAGTCTGTAATCATTCTTACAGTTCTTTTTTTGTTGGCTACTTTGCTAAAACCTATCATTAGTCTCTATGTCAAAATTAATATGAAAATACTCGGCTCTTTGAACTTTATGCTCTTTGAACTATTGCACTATACCACAACTATTCTCCAAAGTAGATTTGTAAATAAAGGAAGAAAACTCTGACCTATAAATGATTTTTCTTTGGAGAGCCTTAAAAATGTTACATGGTGGTAATTTTGTGGGCAAGAAGTATGGAAATTTAAAGGGACATATCCAAAAAATAAAAAAATATAAAAAAATTAAAAAAAAATAAACGGACATATCCCCAGAGGAAGGGAAAATATTCAGTCCATGGTTCATGCCAATATTATTGCTTTGTGAGATTGAACTTGCCTTCTTAGGACAGTTTTTCATTTGCTATTACTTTTATAATACTGAATTTCTGTGAATCAATTTCTTTATCACTAATTGGTAGTTGAATTGCTATAAAACTTTTTTTTTCTACTCCTTTCGTGCAGAATAGTTATTACACTGACATGACTAACAGTGTTATCTATATGCTCTGAATTAAATTCAAATCTTAATCAATGAAGACATCTTTGACTTATCCACTCTGTCATCCGAACTTTTGTTTAAATTTTCTATCTCTACAAGAAAACTGAAAAGATATATTCTGTGTACCTGAACTAGATTCTCTGTCTTCATTGGAAGGACTTCCATGCCTTTACCGTATTTCCCAAAGGTCTGCCATTTAATCTTTTTTTTCATTATCTTAGATACCATTGAATCCTTTCTCTCTATCCCATTAATTTCATCCTTCATATTACTGCACCTTGACATTAATAGACTGTCATTGTAAAGGATATTATGTTTGGTACGCCTGTGATATTGAATAGGACTAATACGAAATTTTCATAATTGAGCTGCCCGAGCAATGATGTCATTCATATCTGGAGGGTTTCTTTAAATGACGAGTCAAATCTGAAGCTTCCAAGAGGAAAAATTATCAAAATATAATATAATTTATTCTTGCCTATGAGAATTTTAATCTGGATCAGTTATGTGTTACATTTCAAGTTATTGGTAAACACTTATGTTTTTAGAAGCCTTAAAAGTAGACATTTGTAGATAAGACTCAGGATCTTTATTTTCTTATTTTTAAAAAAAAATCAGATCTCTACTGTAAAGGTGACAGAGGCTAGAGTCTGGTATTGTAGGTATTCTGGGCTGTATCTCAACATACTTAGCCAATAAACCTCAATTTACATTTGGTAGACTCAAGCTTTTCTAGACCTAAGCCATTTCTAGACATATGACTAGTTATAGAAATTCAGTAGTGGAGTTTTTATTTAAGGAATTTAAATGAAACTTACTTTATAGTTATTAAAACTGTAATCTGAATTTAAGTGTAAAAAGAACTTTCATTTCACAGTGTAACTTAGATCCTTGGTTTTGTAATTTTATGTACATTATGGTTGTTGGCAAAACTTCATATAATCAATTGTTATAAGCTTTGCTATTTGAATCTTGTTGAGCTTGATCTCTTTCACTATTTAGAATTAATTTCCTAAGACTACTGTAGTTGCCTTATTTATTTTTTCAATTATGTCTTTTTTCAATACCATAAAGATCTATTATACAGTGGCTTTGCATTTTTGGCATTCCATTGCAGCAAGTATCAATTTGTCACATAAAAAGAAAAATTAGATATACTTTATTCATGTTAAAGTCACACCCTAGCTTTTTTAAAGGCAGCCTTGACTTAGATTTGCAAGCCTGAGGATATTGATTTGAATTATGCATGACTGTCTGGTGTGCAGTTGCATTAGCCTGCTGGATGGATAATGTAAACATGTTCTGAATTTTAAGTACATGACAGTGTATGAGTGGCAGGTTAAAAATAGAACTAATAACCAAGTGCATATTTGGAAATCTGATTTTTACAGTGTAAAACTGTACAGGGATGATCTCTGCAAATGGTTGACTGCCAATATAATAACTTGTTTTGTATATTACAAATATGAAAGATGCTATCTGATAAGTTTACTAGGTCAGTGATGTTTTTTCTAATTTGTTGAACTTTTGACAATAGAAAACAAAAACCCAGTAATGTGCAAGTGAATAAGGACTACCTTTCACAGATTATGAGTTGATTGCTCAGGCATGCTGTTTCTTTTTTGAAATAAATAGGCAGCAAGCTTTTTGTTGCTAGTTATAGCACCCTACCATCAGCATGTCCATTTTGAATTCTAGAACTGCAGTGGGTACAACTAAACATTGTAGTTTACAAATAACATTTGACATTCTAGTCTCATAAAATCCTGTACCTTTCACTCCCATAGAAATTGGGGGAAAAAAACAGTCAGTTCTAAGGACAATCCATATCCTTGACACCTATATTTTATATTACATTTCTAAATATAAATTCTCTCTAAAGCTATAATAGCTGTTAAATTGTGAAAAGAATAGTTCTGGGATTTGATATTCAGTGTTTGGTTTCTAAAGTTTACATGCTTATATTACATGTATGTGTGTGTGTATCTGCATTTGTGACTGTTGGCAAATTTGACTCATTTTTCTTTTCTATTGATATTATTTTTCTTACTAATTCATAAGAGTTCATGGATATTAAGAAAATTAGCCTTTTTTATATGTTAATAGATATTTTTATAGTTGATTTTTTTATGTTATTGATAGTGATTTTCCAACCCAGAATTTTAATATTATGCTGATTGAGATTTTTAAGTCTTAATTTATGACTTCTGGATATTGTGTTATGTTTAGAAAGACCTTTCATATTTTAAGGTTTGCAAAATTTTCTCATGTTTTCTTCTAGTATTTTTATGGTTTCATTTTTTTACATGTAAATCTTTGATGCAGCTGGGATTTATTTTGATGCAAGAACTGAAGTGATGATTTAGCTTTCTTCTTTCAAATTACTAAATTTCTTTTCCAAATTTATCACTGTTACTTACTGAAAAATGTAATATTTTAACCACCAATTTGAAATACTACTTTTATCATATGCTAAATTTCTTTTTGGATTTGTGTCTATTTCTGAACTTTATTCTGTTTCAATTACTTCCTCTGTTACAGTGTCTAATGATAAATTGTAACATATTTTTTGTCAAATTTTTTCTCATTATTTTTTTACATTAATTCTTCCAGATGAGCTCTAGAACAATTTTCATGCTATTTGACTAGGATCACATTGACCTTTTATCAGGGGTGTTTCTTGACTTCTTTTTAACATTGAATTTAATTATCAGTGTGAAGTTTTTCAGTGCCCCTCCTTTGGGTTATCAAAATACCTTTTTATTTTTATCTGTCATCTCTACTTTATATTTTAGGAGTCAAATCATTTTTCTATGCCTTTGCTACTTTCTCTCCTTGTCCAGTGCTGCTGGACACCTTTCCTTTTTTTATTTTTTTGTGTGTAAGTTACTTTCCATGATTCCCTTCCTCCTCGTCCTCCTCCTCCTCCTCCTCTTCCTCCTCCTCCTCCTCTTTCATCATCATTGTCGTCATCGTCTTCTTCTTCTTCTTCTTCTTATTTTCTTTTTTTGAGAGAGCCTCCTTGTGCGGGGGACCAAAGGGAGAGAGAGATAATTTCACACACGCTCCATACCCAGTGTGGAACATGCAACACAGAGCTTGATCCCACAACTGCAAGACCATGACTTGAACTGAAATCAGGAATTGGACGCTCAACTAAGCCACCCAGGCACAAATCCCTCCCTTCCATTCTTTTTTTAAGATTTATTTATTTATTTGTAATAGAGAGAGAGCGAGAGAGAGAGAGAGACTGGAGGAAGGAGAAGCAGGCTCCATGCCAGGAGCCCAACGTGAGACTCGATCCCGGGACCCCAGGATTGCGCCCTGGGCCAAAGGCAGGTGCCAAACCGCTGAGCCACCCAGGGATCCCCCCTCCCTTCCATTCATAAACATTCCTAGGTCTCACTACGTGAACACTGTCCATTCTTTTAATCTCATCTTTATGGGATTTTCATTTTGTTTTGTTTTTAGTATTCGGGGTAGCATCCTAATCTTCTGAGTTACCCTGAACTAACACCTCTTTCCTTTCAAGTTCTCCTGAAAACTAGTTAACAGTACCTGTATATCTTCACTGAGTGTTAATTCCTGTCTCTTGAGGCTGGATTTCAACTCTCACACTAGTGAAAATTTTTAAATTTAATTTTGTTATTGTGATAAAATGTACATAGCAGAAAATTTACTGCAAAGAAGTAGAACTTTATGGGCAGCCCGGGTGGCTCAGCAGTTTAGTGGTTCCTTCAGTCCAGGGCATGATCCTGCAGACCCGGGATCGAGTCCCACGTCGGGCTCCCTGCATGGAGCCTGCTTCTCCCTCTCTCTGCCTGTGTCTCTGCCTCTCTCTCTCACTCTCTCTTTCTCTCTGTCTCTATGAATAAATAAAATTTTTTAAAAAAAGAAGTAGAACTTTATATAAGTGGAATCATGGAATCATACAATTTTAGTCTTTTGTGTTGGTTTATTTCACTTAGCATAATGTGTTTGAGGTTCTACCCTGTTGCACCTTGTGTCAGAATTTCATTCCTCTTGATACTGCACTCTGTGTGTGTGTTTGTGTGTGTGTGTTTTATGACATGTTTCTCCCCCTAAGGCAACATCTCTGAGCCAAGACTTTAGAGATGGGGGTGGGAACTTGGGGGTGTCACACTTCTCTCTGACTGATACTCCTGATCTAAGAACTGAGTATTCACTGTGGGAGAAGCAGCAGCTTGAGGTACCTTTCCCAGTGTGAAACTATGCCTCACAAGTGGGGCAAAGCTGATCAGAGCTGCAGTATTCTCAGGACGCCATGCCTTATTCCATGATTGAAGGCAGGGCAGAAGAAGGAAGCCAACCTCTCAGTTGCGCTTCCCTGAGACTTCGTCTCAGCAACAGGCAGCCGAGGACAGGACAAAATGCTGACATTTTGCTTCTCCAGGAAAAAGCCCTCCATCTGGATGATGAGAGAAAATGAGCTCTCCATTCTTGGCTACATCAATCTGGAGTAGAGTCTTTGCCTTGCTAAACTGGGAGGAGTGAGTAAAGGAGCAGTCTTGGTTCAAATACCATAGACCCTTGTCTTTCATAGTGAATTTTCATAGATCTTCTTGAATAGATGTTTCTTCGTTTGCTGTTCACTTCCAATGACTTTAAATGGTCTTTTTTTAAATATGTAGGATTTATCAGTTTCACTGGGAGTAGATCAGTGGAGGTCCTTATAATGTCATGTTAATCTTCTGTTCTGTTTTTAAATTAAATGTTTTAAGCATACATATAATTTCATCATGATGCCGGCATTACTAGTTTTTTTTTTGTTTTGTTTTGTTGTTTGTTTTTTTTTTCTTTAGATTCTAACATGTGGGATCCCTGGGTGGCGCAGCGGTTTGGCGCCTGCCTTTGGCCCAGGGCGCGATCCTGGAGACCCGGGATCGAATCCCACGTCGGGCTCCCGGTGCATGGAGCCTGCTTCTCCCTCTGCCTGTGTCTCTGCCTCTCTCTCTCTGTGACTATCATGAATAAATAAATAAAATCTTTAAAAAAAAAAAAAGATTCTAACATGTTACTATATTCCAAAACCTTTTCTTAAAGAAATGAGACATTAGGTAGGTTTAAAGACCTCTATAGACACCTTTACTGCCTATAATTTGGTGTTTATCATTCCCATGCATTATTTACATTTTAAAAAGTTTACCTTCCAGTAACAATTGTAAGCATTGTTATAGGACTTATATCTTCATTCATCAATCCTTGTAGTTGCCAGTCTTAGGCATTTTTGGCAATCTAGTGGATGATATTCAGCATTGTGGTGGAGTCCCTAGGAAATAAAATTTATAGAGATCTAAAAAGAAGTAATAAAACAGACATTGTTGGGAAATGATATGATTACTTAGAAAAGGAAAGAAACTATATAGGCAGATTATTATTGAGGAGCTTTGCTAATTATTCTAATAATTTGCCTTTAGCTCTGGCTAGGAACACCTGTACAGTGTTGAATGCTAGTGACTGCGTCTTGTTCTGGTTTTAAAGAGAATGCTTTTAATGTTCTCCTTTTGTGATGTTTGCTGTAGGTGTTTGGAAGATATCATTTATTTGAGTTAAGGAAATTTTCTTCAGTTCCTCGTTTTGTAAGACTTTTTTAGTTATCAGTGGATGTTTAATGCTCTCAGTTGCTCTTTCTGATCTAATGAGATCACATGGTTTTTAAGTTTTAATCTACTTCTTTTATAAATTAAAAGATAGATCTATGTTAAACTAACCTTGCATTCCTGCTATTGAATCAAATCTGTCATACTGTATTTGGCTTTACTCTTTTGTTTCCCCTTGGGATTTTTACAATTATGTTCCTGAGGGAGTTTACTGTAAGAGTCCCTTCTCATTGACCTTGTTTGAATCCTAGAATCAAGGTTTTACTAAAATCATAAAATAGGTTTTAAATTATTTCCTCTTTCTCATTTCCCTAGAAACATATGAAATTGAGAATACTGTTCTCTAAATGTCTGACAGAGTCAATTTGTAAAATCTACCTGTACCTTAAGATTTTTTCTGAGTAGATTATAATTTAGTACTTAAATGTAGGAATAATTGGGTTCTCTATTTCTTCTTGAGTCAGTTTTGCTAAATTATGTTTTCCCAGGAATTCTCTATTTTAGAAGTTTTTGAGTCGTGGTAATGCAGTTATTAATCATATTTTTTGCTTAATCCTGTTAGGGTTTCTCTTTTTTCCTTAGTTTTTTTTTCCCAAGAAATCTGGTTTAGTTTTTATTGATCTTCTTTGTTGAATATATTCTTAAATCGCATTAGCCCTGTGTTCTTTATTTTTCTTTTTTCCATTTTCTTTGGACTTTTCCTTTCTTTTACTTCTTGAGTTATATACTTTATTATCTTTTTTGTTTTCTAACACATGCACTTAAGGATATACATTTCTTTTTATTGTTTTAACGGTATCACACATTTTAGTATAGTATTTCCATTTTCATTTGTTTTTATAATTTTCCTAATTCCTATCATAATTTTTAGTTATCATGTCCTGAAGTTTAAAAAATAGCCAAACATATAAAAAATTTCCACTTAAAAAAAACTCTTCTTATTCCTGAGTTCTAAGTAATTGTGTTATGATCAGATAATTGATATTGACTCTTGCCATTTGTTAAGACTTCTTTTTTGTAACTAATAAATTTATTTGGGAGGAAGGGGAAGGTTGTCAGTGTTCAATAAATCCATCAAAAGAATATGTAGTTTTAAATTCTTGGTTGCAAGATTCTATGAATGTACTTTAGCCAAAGTTATTGTATTTAGATATGCTGTATCCTCCCTAAATATTTTTCTGTTTCATGTTTTTTTGTTTGTTTTTTTAGGAGAGACATGTTAAATTTCTCAGTATGATTGTGAATTTGTCAGTTTTTCTCTTGGAATTCTGTCCATTTTTCTTTAATTATTTTAAAGTTATGTTTTAAGGGACTTACATGTTTAGAAATTTGTATAATTCAGATAAATCATCACCTCTAACATTACATGGTATTAACCCTCCTTATTCCTTTATTTTTATGCCTTTTGAGAAGAGTATCAAAATCTATTTCATTTGGTATAGTATGCCTACCTATACAGCTTTTTCTACTGATATTCTCAAATATGTCTTTTTCTTTGCTTTAATTTTCAGCCTTTCCATATTCCTCTAATATATTTCTTAAACTTTAGTTCCCATATTTATTGCAGTACTCACTATAATTATTCACATGTCTGAATTTATTTCTGCCATATTATTTTTCTATTCACTCCACTTTTTCTATGCTGCTGTCTTCCTTTTCTTGCTTGTGTCTGATGGGATTTTTGTAGAACTGCAGTAGTTCTTTTCTCAGCTCTCCCGTCGATTTCACAGATACTCAGAATGGTTTGATCACTATCTGAATTCCAAGGGGTCAGATGAAATTCAGGTCCCCTACTCCTCCACCATCTTAACTCATCCTTCAGATAGAATTTTTAAGAACATAATGTAGTGTACAGAAAGTTTTGGTGGTCTTTACATTTGGTAGCCTTTACATTTGGTGGCATCTATATCTCTAGATATATCCCCAGAAAAGGGTATATTTGTCAATGTTCTAAACAACTTTAGAAATTTAAGAACAAAGAAAACACTAATGCATTTGCATTTCACATTAAAGTTGAAATTGCTGATAAGATCTAGAATAGTATTAATGTAAAATGTCTGCAAAATTTAATAGTCACTTAGATTTCTTGGTATAAATATCTTATTTTCAGGAAGGAAAAACATTTTTATTTTTTCCTCTTTTAATCTTTACAGCAACCTTTCATGCTCAGTTTTCCAAGTCCTTTTGCATTGTGCAATCACCATGCATTTAGTTGTTGAATCCCAAACCAGATGGGATCTTGAGAGCTAGTAGCTATGTCTCATGTATCAAAAGGTAAAATAAGAAAGATTCTCTACTTCCCTTTCATAGTCTATTGCATCATTAGTTAAGAAAAGTAATGCCTTATTTTATTCCAATCCAAAATGCAGGTGTTAGATATTACAGATTCATAGTAGTTAAAATTGCAGGGATCTTTCTTTTATTGTTATTATTGCAGGGGTCTTGGTGATTTAGCTCATTCTCTTCCTTTTCTGAACATAGGCATAGAGTTTAAATGCTTACTTAGCTTCTTAGTAGAAGACCATGGACTCAGATCCAGGTTTTCTTCCTCCCTGTTTGGTAGTGTTATTTTCCTTATCCCTGACATAAAAGCTTCACCAGTTAGGTTTTCTTCTGAGTGCCAATAGCATTTTAGTACCTTAAATATTGCCTGCCACAAGATAGGTACTAAAATAAATGCATGTTATGTACCTTTTCCTGGGAGAGAAAAACAGGCAAACTTGGAATTGCTCTGTTTTAGGTGGTTTGCACTTCATTATGCTTGGGCAAAAAAGAGGCACACTGAAATTAGATGGGCTCTTTCAAATAAGGATCTACATGTTATTCCCCCAAACCAGTCTTAGCAGAGCATGGTTTTGGGTCTCTTGCGCCAGTCATGAGAGAAGCTCGTTTAAGAGGATAAATTTTCTCCGCTCAACTAAATTCAACAAGAATAGAGTATCATGTTTTCCACCGACTTTTGCTACAGTCCTTAGTGATAAGGAAAACAGATACTAAACATTTCCTTTGAGTCCTTATAAGAATTTCAGAGATGTATTATTTTTCCCTCAGCTAATTCTGATTTAAATGAAGTAATCCTATTTCCTTTAACTGTTCTTATGGCTTCTATTTGGAACTTTTTATAATCATTCAATAACTATAAAAGACGCTTTCCCCCTCTACAGATGGAGAAATTGAGGTGTTGTGAGGTTTGACTTATAGCCTCTGTGTGGAATTCACTGTATCAGACTGGATTTGTATCTTAAATGTACTGCTTATAATTCAGGAGCTTTCCCTTAGTAAATCATGTATTCACATATTAGGCAATAAAAACATTGTGTTTGCTTAACCTATATGATCTTTAAGTCACAAGTCCTTGTAGATGGAATAATATGTATTACTAGATTGAAGTTTTTTAATCATAAAAGTTAGAATAATTAAACATTCATTAAAAGGCCATATCTATCTACATTTAATAACATAATTTTTGCGAGTCATGTTGTACCAAGAAAATGAAACCTATGACTTGTGTGTCTACATTTGTTTTAAAAAATAAAATTCTAGGGATCCCTGAGTGGCTCAGCAGTTTAGCGCCTGCCTTCAACCCAGGGCGTGATCCTGGAGACCCGGGATTGAGTCCCGCATTGGGCTCCCTGCATGGAGCCTGCTTCTTCCTCTGCCTGTGTCTCTGCCTCTCTCTCTCTCTCTCTCTCTCTCTCTCTGTCTCTCATGAATAAATAAATAATTTTTTAAAAATAAAATAAAATTCTGTAACTCTGATAGATAAGCTATCTCACCATTCCTTACATATTTATATAGTTTTTAAAAATGTAAGTCACAAAAGGAGATGCTGAAAATATTTCTTCTTGGAAGTCAAGTTCAATACTCAGTTCTTGATTTTTTAAAAAGATGTTTTGTTTAGTAAAATGCTTTAACTTATGAAGAAGAATTAGACTGCTTACAGTAAGAAAAAAGAACAGTTAGAATGAGATGGTTGCTGACATAGACTAATTTTTACTCGTAATTTTGCCTGATAATAAAAAAAAAAAGCATTCTATTTAATTTTGCAAGAATGTTTTTGTTAACAGTCAGCAGTTAACCCTGGACATTCTAGAAGTTCTCATAAACGACTTCTGACATTTTCTATTGTGGGCTGTATGATACAAGTGTTCCTATTATAGACTATCTTTAAAATAATTAGGAGTTTTCATTACTGAAGATCTCAAAACCCAAGTTTATTTTGGGCTTCAGGTTTCCCTTTGGACCCTATGAATCACTAATGGACTTTTATACTGGTCTCTTTTAATGTTTCTATCTTTTCTTTTATAATCTCTTATTTTTTAATCCAGTGATTTTGATATCTACTCAGATTTTACTGAGTAAAATCAATATGTTACTGGTCACCTGGTTTGTTTAATTTAAAATATATATATTTCTATTTTCTAAAAAGCATGAATACTAGTATAATTAGAAATTCATGGTGTCTAGATGGCTTGATTCCTGCCATGTCAGTTTTCTTGTGTTTGATGAGACACATAAAGCAGTTGTGGGAGAATGCTTGTCACTGGTATCCATGGTAACTCCAAAGATACTTTGGAACTCAGATGGATAGAGTAAGCCACAGTAATAGGTCTCATTATAAGGGCAAAATACATAAAAGGTTCAGGCATATGCTTTTAATTAGTTTCCAAAAATAGCTAGGACTGGAAAGGATGCTATGAAATAATATTTTTCATTGTTAGAAAAGGTATGGACAGCATATGAAATTTAATGCTTGTCTTTTCCTAAAGTGGGGGAGTTGTACACTCTGAGTACTCACAGTAGTGTAGTTTCTTAATCACAATTTGGACATAGGAGTGCACACTGATAAAAGGGAAGCTTAGTTTCATATTGATACAAATGTTGAATTTGTTTATTGCTTTTAATTTTTATTTCAACAACATTGTTTATTCAAAACAAGACCCTTTAGACTTTTCCTTGTGGATTCTAATGAACCTAGGAAATATAGTCTCCATCTATGCAGTGTGCAAGAAGGAGTCCATGCATTTTTATTTTAAAATGCAAATAAGACAGTAGCCAAAATTTTTACTGTTCAGGTATATTAAATTTTCAGTCTTCTTTGGAACATATTAATTTGAATGCGTTAAAACAGGATTCATGGAAAGTAGACTAGAATAATTAAGTATTTTCTATAAGAGAATTATGATGGATAAAAGATTAATAACTCTTTTAGGACAAAATTCTTTAAAGATTTTTCTTTTGAATTGCAATCTGTAAAGAATAATCTTGTATTGCATTGCAATTCAACACATTATTTCTTCCTGTTGCTATAGAAACTAATTCTGGTGCAGCTGTGATTGCTAATCAAAATTCTAACATTATACAACCTTTTCCCCCTTAGTGCTTCATTTTATTTTTAGTTATAAAATAATAAATTTCAATGGTGAGTTCATAACAATGGTCAAAACATTAATGCAAAGATTTTTAAAAATTTGAGTCCTTTTCTGTGAAAATAAAGAGATATTCTTATCGTATAGTTTCAATATGAGTAACAAGAAAACAAAGCCTTTTTGCTGAATTACAAAGGTCTATAATTGCTATATTACATCAACATTGTGAAGCACTTAACAGCTTCATAATCCTAAATTGCTACTATTTCAACCATCTATTTTTGAAATGTCTGGTTACTGGTGTGATAAAAATGAAAAAATAAAAAAGTCCTAAGAATGCCTGAAGTCTTTTAAAACAAAATGGGAATGAAAACTGCCTTATTGTTTTATCCTCAAAGAATTGAGATCACATCCCCAGTTTATGTCACAAGTAAAAGCTACTTAGTTGTTCTCATTCTTGTCTGTATTAGTATATAACCACCCCACCACCACAAAACTACACTGTTAACATCATCCAGTGTAGATCTGTGTGTTTTTCAGGCCCGAACTGAATTACATTTTTTGTCTTTCTAAGAATATTGGTTCTTTTCCATTTCATAAAACAAATATAAAAACTTCCCACCAAATTATTCATAGCAAAAAAAATGTAATATATCTCAACAGGGCTTAAGCTGATTCTAAAATTAAATCTTTGGTACGTGTTACAATATCAACTACAGTATAGTATTTGCATATATAGCTCTTACGGAATTATATTTTCTGATTCAGTATATCAAATAAGGCAAATTAAGCTAAAATATATTATTTCAGATTATTGATTGGTTTAAATTAAAACTCAGACATATGAAAAAAGCTACTATTTATTTTCTTTTATGTTGTTAAAAGAAAACAGTAGGAGATGTAGCAGATCTGATTTAATAATATAATTGTATTAATTTTTTAACTTTTACTTTCTTACTCATTAACTGATGAGCATATTTTATGTGCTGATAGGAGCATGTAAAATTATAGGAGTACATAAATGTGGGAGACTTGAGAAAGTACCAGATATCAAAAATAAATTTGAACTTGGAAATAAAGTCAGCTATATTTTATTAGATTTGTTGCATCTCTGATGTAATTTGAATACCGTAAACCCCTGGCTATCTGTATACCTCAAAAATAACTGGAAATGCATACCTTAAGCATGAGAATTCTTTAATATCTAAATAGAACCCTTATGATTTATATTTTATACTTAGCTTAATTGAATCTTTAATGATAATATAGGGTCAATATTAGTATTGATTACTAGGTAGATTACTAGGTAGTAAAAGTTGTAAATTAAGATGCTTATGCTAATAAGGATATAAGGATGGCATGGAGTATATATATTGATAATTGACATGCGATGAGCAGTAATCCTGTATCTTACTTTTTGAAAAATCCTTGTTTGCTTACTTTTTGTCATGCCCTCTTTCTTTATATGGATGGAGCAAGATGACATAATGTTCTGTACAGTTTAACAGGGTAGAGTTCCTGCAAAATTAATCTGCAAACAGATTTAGAAGTCCTGCTCCTTTTCCTCAAGAATACTAAAATAATTAAAACTATCTGGGTCTAATTCATTTACCCTTTCTGAGTCTCACCTACCGTGTTGGGTTATTGTATTAATCAATGCTATTAAATAACTATAATAATAATATTTACTGTTACTCTGAAGCACTATCCTCAGCACTTAAAGCATCTCAGTTAACTTTCAAATATCCCAGTGACACTGGTGCTATTACAATTTTTAATTTACAGGTGAAGAAATAAAGGCATCAGAGATGTAGATAAATTTCCGGAGTCACACATCTAGTAAATGGCAGATGTAGAATTAGAACCTGGCAAGCTAATACCAAAACCCACATTCTTAAGTATTAAGTATTTTTAAATACTATATAGACCATAAATTATAGTATTGACTACTTGAGGTAACTCATATAAATAGAATCATACAGTATTTGTTCATTTATTTCACTTAGCATGATGTCTTCAAGATCTATTTGTAGAATATGCTAGAATTTCATTCGTTTTTATGGCTGAATAATATTTTAATGTATGTATTACCAGATATTTTTTAAAGATTTTATTTATTAAAAGAGAGAACACACAGGAGAGGGACAGAAGGAGAGGGAGAAGCAGACTCCCCACTGAGTAGGGAGCCTGACACAAAGCTCAATGCCATGACTCTGGGATCTCAACCTGAGCCGAAGGCAGATGCTTGACCAACTGAGTCTCCCAGGTACCCCTGTATTGCCATATTTTTGCAGTTTTGAAGCAGTATATGACACACACACACACACACAAACACATAAATATGTGGTAGACATCATATGTGGCCTCCAAAGTCTAAAATATTTATCATATGGTTTGTTACAGAAAATTTGTCAGTTCCTGATATAGGTAATTACATTAAATATAAATGGTTTAAATATGCCCATGAAAAGATATAGGTTGTCCAATGAGATTTTTTTTAAAGCAAGACCGCATATAAAAATTAAACCTAATTTAAATATAAAGACATAGATAATTCAAAAGTTAAAGGATAGAAGGGCTCCTGAGTGACTCAGTCACTTGAGCATCTTATTCTTGATTTCAGCTCAGGTCATGATCTCAGGGTCGTGAGATTGAGCCCTGCATCAGGCTTCATGCTGAATGTGGAGTCTTTTTGAGATTCTCTCCTTTTCCTCTGTCCCTCCCCCCTAAAATAAATAAATAAAATCTCTTTTTAGAAAAGTGAAAGAATAGACAAAAATGATACACTATACAGACATGAATTCAGAGAAAGCTGAGATGGCTATATTTGTATCAGACAAAGAAGACTTTAGAGCAAGTATTATTACCAGGGATAAAGAAGATAATGAGTCAGTTCATCAAGAAGACATAACAATCCTAAATAACGGCTTCAGTAAACTTGAAGCAAAGGATGCAGGCATTCATAATTATATTTAGAGATTTTTAGTACTTCTCTCTTGCTAACAAATAGGAGAAGTAGAAAGAAAATCAGTAAGGATGTAGAAGATTGGAACAACAGTATTCACCAACTCTTCCTAACTGACGTCAATAGAACACTCCACTCAATGGTAGCAAAATATATATTGTTTTTAAGAGTGCATAGACATTTTCTAAGAAACACCATATTCTGGGCCATTAAAAAAACAAACTCAGTAAGTTTTAAAAGTATTGAAATCCCATATACTGTGTTCTCTCTCCACAATGGAATTAGGTTAGAAATCAGTTGTAGTAAGATATCTGGAAAATCTGTAAAATATGGCCATTAAAAAAACTTATAAATAAGTTTTCATAGTGCTTATTTCCTTCAAATAAACAATCATAAGGAAAATTAGCATTTTGAACTGAATGAAAATACAATATGTGCAATACAGTTAGCAATGCTTTGCCAGAAATCTATAACATTAATTGCTAATAGTAGAAAGGAAAAAAGGTTGAAAATCAGTCATGTAAGCTTTTTCTATAAGAAATTAGGAAATTTAAAAACAACTAAGTATAATAAAGGAAATAATAAAAGTAAGAGTGGAAATCAAATAGGTAAATGAATAAACAAATCAATGCAGCCAAAAGCTGGTTTTTGAAAAAACTCCAAGTTTATAAGTCTCTACCCATATTGACCAGGAAAAAAAGAAAGAAAAATAATCAACATCAAGAATGAAATTGGTACATTACTGCAGATCCTACAGATGTTATAGGGATCGTAAGAGAATATTATGAACAACTTTATGCCAATAAATTTGACCTAATGAAGTACACAAATAGACACAAGTAACCAAACCTCACTCAAAAAGAGATAACTTCAGTTGCCCTATATTTACAGTTAAAAACTCTCTTGTAAATAAAATGCTAGGCCCAGATAGTTTCATCAACGAATTCTACTAAACATTTTTTAAAAGAAATGTATTACCAATTCAGCACAAACTCTTCCAGAAAATAAGAAGAGGAGGTAGCATTTCCCATGAGTCCAGAATTACCATGGTCGCAAAAACTAGCAAGAGCCTTACAAAGAGAAAAAGGTCAGTGTTACTCATATGGCTAGATGCAGAATCCTTTAAAGATACTAGCAAGTTAAATCTCACAGTAAAAAAAGAATAACTTATTGTTACCAACTAGGGTTCATTTTAGGAATAAAGATTTAGTTTAACATTGGAGGATCAGTCATTACATTTCCCCACATAACAGAATAAAGTAGAAGATCACACAATCATTCACCGTACTTGAGGAGAAATGTGTTTGACAAAGTTTAATTTCCATTCATGACAAAGTTCCAGCAATTTCTTAATTTCTGATTCTAGGCTCTAACAAAACATAACTTTTAAAAACCCCATAAGGCTGACATTTAGTGATGAAATTTTGGATAGTTTTTTTTTTTTTTTTTTTTTTTTTTTTTAGGATTTTATTTATTCATGAGAGACAGAGAGGGGCAGAGACATAGGCAGAAGGAAAGGCAGCCTTTCTGCGGAGAGCCTGATGCAGACTGGATCCCAAGACCCCGGGATCCCAACCCGAGTCAAAGGCAGATGCTTAGCCCCTGAGCCACCCAGGCATCCCTTGAATGTTTTGTTGTTTTTTTTTTTTTTTTAATACAACATATGGCAAAGATTCCCTCTCTCATTATTATTCTGTTTGGTGTCTTAATCCAGGGTCTAGCTAATGCAGTAAGGCAAGAAAAAAATAAGTCCTAGAGATTGAAAAGTAAGAAACCAAACTATCTTTGTTTGCAGATGACATGATTATGTAGAAATTTCTAAGAAGTCTGTAAAGAATTTTTAGGATATCAGGTCAATATACAGCTATGCAAATATCAATACTAGCAAAAGTAATTGGAAAATGCATTTTAGAAAAATATCATTTATAGTAGTATCATTAAAACAATTCTTAGGAATAAGAATAAGCAGTGTCTTTACACTGAAAACTACAGAACTTTTGAGATAATTTTAAAAAGATTTAAATGTGTTGGTTTATCATGTTCATTGATTAGAAGACTCAATATTGTTAAGATGTCTGTTTTTCCCAAATTGATCTAAAGATTGAATATGATCCCAGTTAAAATTCTAGGAAGTCTTTTTTTTTCTTTTTTTGTATCCTATGACAAGCTAAAATTATTTATGGAAATGAAATGGGCATAGAATAGTCAAAAAAAGTTGTGGAAAAGAAGAGCAAAATAAAAAGACTTACACTCTCTGGTTTCAAGATTTAGTATAAAGCTACAGTGATCAAGAAAGTGTGATATTGGCACAAGGCTAAACATATAGGTCAGTGAAAGAAGACAGAATCCATAGGCAGAGCAGACCCACACACGTGACAATTATTTTCATCAAGGCACCCAGTTAATTCAGTGAGGAAAAAAAGCTTTCAACAAGTGGCGCTGGAACAACTGGAAATCCATATGGAGAAAAAGGTGTCAAGTCTTACCTCACACAATACACAAAAATTAATTCCAGATGGATTGTAAGCCTAAATGTAAAAGCTAAAATCAAATAATTACTAGAAGACCTGGAAAATCTTTGTGACTTTGGGTTAGGAAGGATAGGAATCAAAAGGCATAAATCATAAAAGAAAACTGGAATAATGGTGACTACGTTAAAGTAAAAAACACTCCAAAAGAAACTATCAAGAAAACGAAAAGGTAAGCCATCGACAGGGAAAAGTACATTTTATAAAGGGCTGTATCCAGATTACATAGAGACCTCTTATGAGTCAATAACAAGAAACAAACAACCTGACTAAAAATGTGCACATTTTTGGACAGATGCGTCACTGGAGAAGAGTTATGAATGGCAAATAAGTGCACGAAAAGATGCTCAAATCATTAGTCATTTGGGAAATGCAAACTAAAGCCACAATGAGATAGCACTACCCAGCCAGTGACATGGCTAAGATTTAAAGGACTAGCAATATCGGGACTCCTGGGTGGCTCAGTCCATTAAGCATCTGACTCTTGATTTGGGCTCAGGTCTTGATCTCAGGGTCCTGGGGTGGAGCCCTGTATTGGGCTCCCTGCTCAGTGGGGAACCTGCTTTTACAACACCCCCCCCACTCTCCCTCTGTCTCTCAAATAAATAAATTTTAATAATAAATAATAAATAAATAAAATAAATAATAAATAAATAAAAGATTAACAGTACCAAATATTGGTTAGAAGATAGGACAGACGGAGCTCTCATGCCTTGCAAGTCTGAATGCAAAATTGTACAGCCTCCTGGATAGCAGTTTGAAAGGATAAATTGTATCCCTACAGTAGAATACAACTTGACAAAAAAGTATGCAACAATAACAGCTGAATGGCAGAAGCATGTACAGGAAGTACAAAATGCCAGACACAAAGGAGTATATACTGTATGGCCCTGTTTGTATGAGATTCTATAAAGGGCATAAATATGGTGAAAGAAAGCAGGTCAGTCGTTGGCCTGTGGCTGGACCTAGGGGAGATGAAGGAACTTGAGAGAACTTCAAGGCATGGAAACCTCCTATGTGTGCCGGCATGAAAACAGAAATTGCTTAATATTATTTTTAATCATTCATTAACATTAAATATTTTCCATAGGTAAAATTGAATAGCGTTGAACACAAACATAAAATGGAAAATGAGGAACAAAAACATTGATTGAAATTGGCATTGTAATTATGGGCGGGCTTTAAAAATTCATCTAGGAGTCTATCAAGACTCTTGCCTTTTTCAGTTTGGAAAACAATTAGACTTAAAGTCATATGAAGTTAATTTGAGAAGTCATGGTATTTGATGCATATTTGTGTTTCAAAAATTGTATTGGGGATGGAAATATTTTCAGGCCCCACAGCCATTCTCGGTGACACTAGTCTGCCAGTTTCTCTCAAGTCCTTACATCCAGTCTGACCATTGGCAAGCCAGTAATTGATATCAGCTCTTACTCTAAGCAAAGTTGAAAACCAAATGGGCTACTAAGAATTTTACCTCCTGAGAGGATTTTCCTTCCATATTATTTTTCAGGGCCTCCTCTGAAAGGATTATAATACCAGAACATTCCACCTCTGATGGTTTTGAGTGATCATTAGACATAATGTTTTAACCCTCAGTGTACCCATGAGGCAGCACATGCAGGTTAAGCAAAATACAGCAGGCATTACTATAATACCTGGTATCGTAGGCAGGGATTATAGGATACCAAATATTATAGGACCAGAGCTTACTTGGTCCTCATCCAGTATCTGCTAGTTTCCCTTGATGTTGGAGTGTATGTAGCGTGACATCCCCAACTTTATAGCTGGATGATCATGTGCTGTCTACTTCATACTGGACGATTAGGATCGTGTAGCTCCCTGGTATCTCTTGATCCTCCAGTTAGTTTCTGTTTGGTATCAATAGTAGGCCAGGAGTTGTTTCTCAAGAACAAACAAACCACTTTTCATTTCATTTGAGCAGGTTATGATCTTTTATCAAAAGTCAAGAAATGAGAGACGGTGAATTGGTTTTTCACTCAGAAAATAGATGTACTGAGTAGTAAGATTGTACCGGTAGAAAGTCAGAAGCTATGTGTGAAGTATGTTTGATTCAGAAATTATTTCAAACATCAGGAAAATAAGGTGAGAAAGAATAGTAAGAGTTTTAAGGCACGGTTCAAAAATAATCTGAACCCTGTCTTATAATAAAATGTGCTTGGAGGTGCAAAAACAAAAAAAAAAATTTAAAAATCTATTCAGGTCCTCTGCCCAGTTTTAATGGTTCTTTTATTATTGTTTTTGTTTTTGTTTTCTTCTTTGTGCTGAGTTCTGTAAGTTCTTTGTATATTTTGGATATTAACCCCTTACCGGATATGTCATTTACAAATATCTTCTCCAGTTCAATAAGTTGCCTTTTGGTTTTGTTGATGGTTTCCTTCACTGTACAGGTTTTCAGTTTTGTGTGATCCCAGTTTAATTTTGCTTTTGTTTCCTTTGCCTGAGGAGACATAGCTAGAAAAATGTTTCCATGACTGACGTCAAGGAAATTGCTGCCTATGTTTTCTTCTAGGAGTTTTTTATGGTTTCAAGTCTTTCAAGTCTCATTTAGGGTTTTCTTCCTTTCTTTCTTTCTTTCTTTCTTTCTTTCTTTCTTTCTTTCTTTCCTTCTTTCTTTTGGTGTTTTTTTGTTTGTTTTGTTTTTTTGTTTTTTGTTTTGTTTTTTTTACCAATTTTGAGTTTATTTTTATATGGTGCGAGGAAGTGGTCCAGTTTCATTCTTTGCAGGTAGCTGTCCAGTTTTCCCCAACACCGTTTGTTGAAGAGACTGTCTTTTCTCCACTGTATATTCTTGCCTCCTTTGTTGTAATCAGCTGTAAGTATGAGTTTATTTCTGGGCTATTCTGTGCCAGTGATCTCAATGTCTATTTTTGTGCTAGTACTGTACTATTAGCTTTGTAGTATATCCTGAAATCTGGGATTGTGATACCTTTAACTTTGTTCTTCTTCCTCAAGATTGCTCTGGTTATTCAGGTGTGTGTGTGTGTGTGTGTGTGTGTGTGTGTGTGTGTGTGGTTTCATACAAATTCTGGTTTTATTCTTTTCTAGTTCTGTGAAAAAAAGGTTGATATTTTGATAGGAATTGCATTAAATATGTAGATTGCTATGGGTAACATGCACCAAATACCCATATTAAGCACAGTGCTTAATATAAGCAGAATATTACAGTACTTCAAAGAGGTAAATATCCAATGGGGACCATAGAGAAATATAAGTGGTTGATAAAGATGTGCTCCTCCCTACATACAAGTGAAGTGCAAATTAAAACAAAATACCAGCTTTTACCCATGAGACTGGGAATCAGATTTAAAATCTTAGAAGCAAAAATGTCAGCAAAGATACAGCAAAAAAATAATAATTAAATAAATAAATAAATAAATAAATAAATAAATAAATAAATCTAGAGTCCTCCAATGCAATTCTAGCATCAGAGCTTCTCAGTACTTTTAAGCATCCTCACCTGCTACAGGTATTTGAAGACCATTTGGTTTCTGAGTCTTTAAAGGTCAAGTGTAAAGCTTACTCCACGGTACCCTTGATCATTTGGAAAGACTTATGCTGCTCTGGGTGCTACTCAAAGCTGAAAGCTTTTTATTTACCTTATAGAGGGATCAAGGCTGTATATTCCAATACAGAATGTGCTGCTTTCAGAATATAAAAAGGCCAAGCAAACTTTTTGTCTCCTCCTTAGTGGGACACGGACAAGGGGTAGTAAATTCTCTTTGACTTTGGGAGGAATATTCCATCACACTCCTGTATCCTCAGGCACTTTATTGAGGAGGCAAGCCCCTGTATTTTCACAAGATTGAGTTCTCAGTTTTGTCACACGTGTGTGTTTTACCAAGGCACTTCAACCTCTCAACACTCTACTCTCCGGGGCCAAATAGCTTGCTGTCGTTCAGAGGGGGATCAAGGGGAGGGAGTAGGGAATGTTGAGGCAGCCAAGGTCTCTGCAGAGCAGATTGTGGCATAGAACAAGAATATTTTATTCTATGTTTCCCTGAAGCTGGGAAGTAGAAGTATTGCTGTCTTTGCCAGGTGAAAACAACATGTTACTTTTGTTCCCTCTGGATTGTTACAAAGGAAAAAGCATTTGCTACGTAAAAGCTACATATCAAATACCAAGGCTGTTTTAATTTGCTTAATAAGGAGACTCCATCTGGAGTGGCAACTACAGTTAAAGTCATCTTCTAATTAGAAGTTTATGATAATCTGCCATCATTTTTTCAAGCTTATTAATTTTCACAGTGACCAAACTAGTGAAGACAAACTTGCAAGTCCCAAATCTCTGATGGTAGGCTAATCTCTCCTTTTCTCATGGGATGATGACTTGTTGCTAGAGAAAGGAAGCTCAGGGGCTTTTTAGCAGTCCCTTCCTGTACCATGTAGCCATTGCACTGAAAGCAGAAGTGCTGATTTTGCCAGTCGCTAAGAGTATACATTTTAATTATAAACCTCCAGACTGGAAAAATAACAGCAAAGTGATTGCTTAGATTTATTCTTAGATATTTGGTGTTATCTGGTACCATTACGTGTGGGATTGTTTTGAAATTTCACTTTTTAATTTTTCATTCATATGTGTACAAATTTGATTTTTTTTTTACATCGATACCATATCCAGTGACCTTGCTAAGTTTATTTACTAACTCTAATAGATTATCCCTAAAGTATTTGGAGATTTCTTTATCTCATTCATCATCTGAGAGTAATAACAATTTTACTTTTTTTTTTCTCACTTATTGCAATGGCTAGAACTTCCCATACATTGTTGAATAGAAGTGGTGATAATAGTCATCCTTGTCTCATTCCCGATATCAGAGGTAAAGCTTTCAACATTTCACTGTTAAATATGTTTGCAATAGGACTTTCAAAGATACCCTTTATGGGATAAAAGAAATTCCCTTTTAGCCCTCACTTGTGCAGAGCAAAGATTTATCATGAGTGGATAATGAGTTTTATCAGGTGCTTTTAAAAAAATGCTTTTTAAAAATTGATCACAGTTATCACATTAATTTTTACCTTTATTCTTTTATCCAGTACATTAGATCAGTTTTCTACCACCTTTCATTTGTATAATAGCTCTTTATTCCTAGTATAAACCCAAGTTGGTTGTGATGTTGTTCCCTGTTTCTGTGATTTGGGGTTCATTTGCTAATATTTTGTGTAGAATTTTTATGTCTATGTTCATACGAGGGATTGGCTTATTCTTTCCTTGTAAGAGATTTTATCTGGTGTCAAGTTTGTGCTGGCTTCAGAAGATAATTTCACAAGCGTTCCCTCTTTTTTATATTATCTAAAATATTTTGTATAAAATTGGTGATTTTTCTTAAGTGGTAAATTTACCAGTGAAGCCACGTGGGCCTGGACTTTTCTTTGTTAGGAAGGTTTTAAAACACGAATTCAATTTCTGTAATAGGCATAAGATTGTATAATTTTCTTGTTTCTTCTTGGATCTGTTTAGGTTTTATTTCTTCAGGAATTCGTATCATAAGAGTTTCAAATTTTCAAAAGATACGATGGTGTCTTTTTATGGAGAATTTTTGTAAACCCTCACAAAATTAACAAAAGTTGGAAAAATAGTACAAAATCCTTTTTACCCCTTGCGCTATTTCAGAGTAAGTGGCCTGCTGACCTGATGCTTTATCACCCACAAGTACTTTAGTGTATATTTTCTACAAGCAAGAATATTCTCTTACACAACCATAATATGACCATAAATATAAAGACATTAACATTGCTTTATTAATGCCATCTCATCCTCAGAATCCATTCATGGTCAACAGTTGTCCACATAATGTCTGTATAGCAAAAGAATCTAGTTCAAAATCATGCATTGGGGATCCCTGGGTGGCGCAGCGGTTTGGCGCCTGCCTTTGGCCCAGGGCGCAATCCTGGAGACCCGGGATCGAATCCCACATTGGGCTCCCTCTTGCATGGAGCCTGCTTCTCCCTCTGCCTGTGTCTCTGCCTCTCTCTCTCTCTCTGTGACTATAATACATAAATAAAAAATTAAAAAAAATTTTTTTAAATCATGCATTGTCCTATCTCTTTAGTGTCCGTTCAAGCTAGACCAGTTGTTCAGTTGTTCCTTTTGGAAGATTATAGGCCAGTTATTTTCTAGAATATCTGTGTTTGTCTGATATTTCTCATGATTAGATTCAGGTTATGCATCTATAACTGGAAGACCAAGGAAGTGGTGCTTATTCCTCATTGCATCCTGTCAGGTGATGCACACTTTGATTTGTCGTGTTACTCATATTGTTCACTTTGATCTTTGTTAAGGAAGTATGTACTCTTGATAGTCAAGTACTTTGTAACTATATAATCTATTGTTAAAAATTCTTTCAGTTTATTCATATATTTACATCTCGTTGGACTCAAGTTTTCCTCATTTCCTCAATGTGTTATAATCAGTTACTTCAACTATTGTGAAGCTCAAATTGTGGGATTTGTTCACTGCAAACCCTTCAAGCTGGCTTCTCTGCCTTTTTGACATGTCCCCATCATTTTTTTTTAAGATTTTATTCATTCATGAGAGACACAGAGAGAGAGGCAGAGACACAAGCAGAGGGAGAAGCAGGCTCCATGCAGGGAGCCCGATGTGGGACTCGGTCCCAGGACCCTGGGACCACGACCTGAGCCAAAGGCAAATGCTCAACTGCTGAGCCACCCAGGCATCCCCCCATCATTCTTTGAATATATTCTTACTCTCGGCTTTCTTTCATAGCCGTGAAATTTGCTGTTTCTTCATGGAGTCCTGGTTCCTTTTAGCAAAGAATTCATTTAGAAGTCAAGATCTGGGCACTAGGTGTGTACACTGCTTTTGAGGTGTTGTTCTTTTTTTTTTTTTTTCTTTTTTTTAATGGTAAACTGTGCCTTAGTACAGGCACTAGGTCTCGCCCATGGTGTTCTTGATGTATAAAACCTGGATGTTCTGCTAGTTCCTCTTGAGCAATAATATCAGGAAATTGACAGCTAAGTGGATGTTGGACGCAAGCTCATCATCTGTCATCTTCACATGGCCAGGGTCACTGCCAAACACAGCACCTTCTTCATCTGGAATTTGCTGGTGGACTTCACTTCATCCACTTTGGCCACCATGTTCTCATTGTGGGTCAGCGAGGAAGAGAACTTGCCAACCTTACTCAGGCCTGGGCCCAGGATTCATGGGATCTGCTTGAGCAGAGATTCTGAAGCCAAAAAGCCATCATACTTCTTGATCACCTTCTAGCTGAGCTTCTTAAACACAGGATTTGAACTCAAAACCCTGAGATCAAGACCTGAGCTGAGATCAAGAGTTGAACGCTTAATCAGCTGAGCCACCCAAGAGCCTCTGTTGAGATGTTGTTCTTAAACCCTCTCATTGGACAGAGCTAGGATACTTAGGAATGGGTGTGTATATGTGTATGCTATTATATGCATATTTATGCCAAATTTACATTATGTTTAAAAGCTGAGTTTACACTAATATCCTCAGTTCCATCCAAGAACACAGTTCTAGATTTTTCCCATTCCAATATTTGTAACTTCTTTTTCCAACACTGAGAGACAGACCTGGCTTCCATTAAACTTAACATATTTATTATTCGATTACCCCCCCACCCCCAGTCTGCATGCATGCCCTCACCCTGTTTGGGCTCTGATATCTCCTGTAGCCTTTCCTACTTGTGGATGTCCTCATGACCCTCAGAATGTGGGTTCTGACACACCAGACCAGCTTACCATCAATATTGGATGTCCTCACCACCCTACCAAAGCTCTGACTTCCTGTGCGGGGTCTGGCACTATGCTCCAAGACTCTCCCCATACCCCACACAGGTGTCTTCCTCACCCTACTTGGGCTCTAACACCACACTCCAGGTTAACCTCATACATGGTTACCTTTCCATCCTGTTTAGGGTCTGGTTTTCCTGTATCAGGCCAACTGTTCTGGTGCCTTCCACTCTGACCAGGCATACCTCTTTGTGGGTTCCCCTGTCAGTCTCACTGGGCTTTGACAAACCATGCCAGTCCCCTTCTCCATGGCTCTGGTCCTACTCAGGCTTTGACCCCTTACTTCCTTCATTGAAGACACTCTGCTCACCCCCATTGGGCTTTGTTGCCTATGCCAGGCTGCCTCACCCTCTTGAGGCTCTGGCTCTCTATGCTGGGCATTTCTCACCCAGCCTGGGTTTCATATGCTGTTTAAGGGTACCCCATGGTTGGGTGGCCTCTTTACCCCATTTCGGCTGCGACACCTCAACCCCCTATATGGACATGGATGCCCTTCTCATCTCTCTTGGGCTCCAAGATAGTATGCTGGGCTTCTCCCATAGGTAAACCACCTCTTCATCCCACCCGGGCTCTGACATAGGGCTCTGGGCCATAACAGCTTCCTGGGCAGACTACTGCCTCCTTCCACCCCCTTGATAAGCTTTAGGACTGAAATTTTCAAAAAGGAAAAGACAAAGGAAAAGCTTGCTATCTTTTACATATCTGAAGGGTTTGAAATGATGCCTTCTTTTTTATTCCTGATATTAATACCATCTCTCTTTCTCTTTCTGACTAGTCTCTTCCAGCAATTCATCAATTTCATTAGTGTTCTCAATGAATTTTATTTTGGTTTACTAATGCTCTCTATTGAGTGTGTTTCCTATTTTATTTCTGCTCTTTATTATTTAATTCTTACTCCTTTCTTTGAGTTTAACTTGTTTGTTTTTTAAGTTTTTAACTTCTTGAAATGAGTAGGTCATTGTTTTCAGCCTTCCTCACCCCCCCTTCCCTCCCCAACATACACACTTAGGCCTGAAATTTGCCTTCTAAGCATGGTTTTAGCCACATTCCACAATACTTACACAGATTATTTTTAGTCATTATTTTCAGTACATTTTCTAATTTCTCTTGTGATTTCTTCTTTTGCCCATGGATTACTTAAAAGTGTATTTTAATTTCTGGTTATTTTATCTAGATTTCTATAGTTTTTTTTAGTTATATTTTTGTTTGTGATTTCTAGTTTAATTTCATTGTGGTCAGAAAACCTATTTATACTCCCAGTTTTGTGAAATATGTCAAGCCTTAAGTCCTTATACATTATATGATCAGTTTTGGCAAATTTCCACAGATACTTGAAAACTGAAATCTATAGATGTAGAATGTTCACTACTTTCTAGAGCTGAGGTTCTGAAACTTAGAAAACTGCTGTTAAATATGTTAAAAACTACAGGTCATATTCCAGATATGCATGCCTCCTGGCTTTTTTTTTAATAAGGTAGGAAGATAATTTGCCATCTTTTGTGGGTGCTCTACAAAATGCAGATGGTAATATAAAATGTTTAAAATATTTCCATGTGTGAGCCCTTCAATGCATATATCATTTCCACAAAATAGGATGTGGAATTAGGTTGTAAAATTAGGGAAAAAGTAATAGTAGGGCATCATCATTTTGATGGTGTAGATTCCACATATAAGTGACATTATATAGTATTTTTCTCTTTCATCTGACTTATTTCACTTAGTATAAGTGAAATACCCCATTCTGAGGGTCATGAAGACACCCTCAAGGCTCATCTGTGTTGTCGCAAATGGCAGGATTTTCTTCTTTTTGGTGGCTGAATAATAGTCCATTGTGTGTGTGTGTGTTTCTATATATCTTCATCCATGGATAAAGAAGATGTGGTCTATGTATACGATGGAATATTACTCAGCCATTAGAAACAACAAATACCCACCATTTGCTTTGACATGGATGGAACTGGAGGGTATAATGCTGAGTGAAATAAGTCAATCGGAGAAGGACAGACATTATATGGTTTCATTCATTTGGGGAATATAAAAAATAATGAAAGGGAATAAAGGGGAAAGGAGAAAAATGAGTGGAAAATATCAGAAAGGGAGACACAACACGAGAGACTCCTAACTCTGGGAAATGAACAAGGGATGGTAGAAAGGGAGGTGGGTGGGGGTGGGGGTGACTGGCTGATGGGCGCTGAGGGGGGCACTTGATGGGATGAGCACTGGGTGTTATTCTATATGCTGGCAAATTGAACACTAATAAAAAATTTATATAAAAAAACAAATATATCTCTTCATCCATTGGTGGACACTTAGGTCATTTGCATGTTTTGGCTATTATAAATAATACTACAGTGAACATGGGGTAGAAGGAGGTCTTTATATATTTTGAGTTTTAACCCCTTATTGGGTATATGACTTGTAAATATTTTCTCTCATTCCATAGGTTGTCTATAATTTTTTTGATAGCTGTGCAGAAGTTTTTTTTTTATATAGTCCCACTCATTTATTTTTGCTTTTGTTGCCTTTGCTTCTGACATTGTCAAGATCAGTGTGAAGGAGCATATTCTCTATGTTTTCATTTAATATTTATAGTTACTTCTCCAACTTGGGTGCCTTTTTAAAATTTTTATTTATTTATTTTTTGCTTAATTGTTCTGGCTACAACTTCCAATTCTATGTTAAATAAAAGTAGTAAAAGTCAGCATCCTTGTCTTGTTTCTTATCTTAGAGGAGAAGCTTTCAGCTTTTTACTGTTGAATATACTGTTAGCTGTAGGTTTGTCATATATGGCCTTTATTATGTTGACTAACATTCTCTCTCTACTCGAGAGATCAGTTGCTCAGCTGGTCTACCAGTTGCTTGAGAGTTTTCGTCATGACTGGAAGTTGAATTCTGTCAAATGCTTTTTCTGTATCTACTGAGATAATCATATGATTTTTATCCTTTATTTTGTTAATGTGTTATATTACATCGTTGATTTATAGATGTTATACCACCCCTGAATCCCTGGGATAGATCCCAGTTGATCGTGCTATATGATGCCTTTCATGTATTGTTGAATTTGGTTTGTTGATATGTTGTTAAGAATTTTTGCATCTATATTCATTAGGGATATTGGCCTGTCGTTTTCTTGTAATGTCCTTGTCTAGCTTTGGTATCAGGGTAACACTGGCCTGGTAAAATGAGCTGAGATGTGTTCTCTCCTCTTCTGTTTTTTGTAAGAATTTCAGAAGAGTTATTATTAATTTTTCTGATGAAACCATCTGGCTCTGGACTTCTGTTTGTTGGGGTTATTGATTACAGGTTTTTTTTTTTTTTTTTTTTGATTACAGGTTTAATCTCCTCATTAGTTACTGGTCTGTTCAGATTTTCTATTTCTTCATGATTTGGTAGCAAGTATGCTTCCAGAAATATATCTGTTTCTTCTAGGTTGTCCAGTTTGTTGGTATATAGTTGTTCATGATAATCTTATGGGCTCTTTTGCATCTGTAGTATCAGTTGTAATGTCTCCATCTTCATATCTAATTTTATTCATTTAAATCCTCTCTCTTTTTTCCTTGGTGAGTGGCATCTACCCTCTTCCATGTAGATACAGACATTGAAGCTGACTGCATCTCCATCTTCACCTTGATAGCTTCTAATTAATCTAAGTGAATTATGGTAATCCCATTCACCCATCAGAGATGGTTTGAGGAGTAGGTATGTACCCATTTCTTTCCAGTGCGATCTGTGGGATAATAAGCTGAGCAATCTGAGATCTGAGAAAAATCACCTCTTTTTATTTATTTATTTATTTACTTATTTATTTATTTATTTATTTATTCATGAGAGACACACAGAGAGAAAGAGAGGCAGAGACACAGGCAGAGGGAGAAGCAGGCTCCACACAGGAAGCCCGATGTGGGACTCAATCCCAGGACTCCAGGATCACACTCTGGGCCAAAGGTGGGGCTAAACCACTGAGCCCCCCAGGGATCCCCTTTCTTTTAAAAAAAAAAAAAAAGCTTGGGGCACCTGGGTAGCTCAGTAGTTGAGTGTCTGCTTTGGCTCAGGTTGTGATCCCAGGGTCTGGAGATCGAGTCCCACATCGGGCTCCCTGCAGGGAACCTGCTTCTCCCTCTGCCTATGTCTCTGCCTCTCTGTGTCTCTCATGAATGGATAAATGAAATCTTTTTTAAAAAATTATAAATTTTAAATAATAAAGGTAAAGGAAAAGATGGTAGGCTGACTCCTAAAACCACTACATTGGGAAATTTTTAATTGACTTAATGTTACAGCAAATATTAGGTATTATCATTTAATTTATAATTCAATGGCTGGTTAAATATACATTTTTATGAGGGGAAGATACTGGTTAAATAATTTTAAAAAGTATCAGTAGAGAATATATTTGGAAACAACAGAAAATCCAACTATCAGTGTTTTGTTATGTTTTTTAACATAGAGGGTTTTGTCTCAGGCTTCTAGAAGTTTAAAGATAGCTACTTAGTAATGTTTCAGTTACCCAGATACTTTGTATCTTTCTACTTCTTCTTCCTTAGCCCTTATTGTCATGCTTGTTACTCGGTAGTTACAAGATGGTCACAGCAGCTCCAGGCAGGAGGAAGGAGAAAGAACAAAAAGGGCATGCCAGCTCTGCCTGCTTTTATCAGGAAAACCAAAGGTTTCCTGGAAGCCCCTCTCTGAAATCTGGGATATTGTGTTTTATTTGCTATTCCTGGAAGCCCCTCTCTGAAGTATGGGATATTGTGTTTTCTTTGTTACTAAGTGCAGTATATCAGTTCAATCTATCTTCCTTCTCAAATTTAGCTTCCAGTATATTAATTCAGTAACTTTTTTATCTCTTACGTCTTATAAACCAAAGTTATATGTTAGACTGACTAGGTAAGACATTTAGTTTTCTTTTTCTAAAATTAGGGCTTCTGAGCAGATATGTAAATTTGTGCTAAGTTCATGCAAATTAATATTTTTCATTTGAACCAGGCATTGTGATAATTTTTAAATGAGCTTTGTATTTCTTATGTAAAGTTTTACTGTCTTAGGAAGAACAGAAGACCTATTGAGCATTTGAACTGAACTCCATTATAAGAATTATAATACAAAATACCTTTTTTTTCAGGGCCCCTTTTAAGAACGGAGATTCACAGTCCATTAAAAGAAAAAATGAGCAGTGTTTAAATTTAATACCTGATACTGCATTCAGGATTTATCTGCAGAGACTTAGCTACTCTTAAATTGTATAGTCAACTCTATTTTTTTTTTTTACATCTCCCACCTCCCCCACCTCTCTCCTGTTCACAGACGTATTTATTCTGAGTTGCTGAGACAGATCATTGAGGTAAAAATTAAAAGGATCATTTAAGACAGAAAGAAAACGTGGTTTCAGATTCATTGCTGGTGGTAGCGATGCCTGCTGTAGACAAGGTGGAGCCGTGCTTTAGAAGGAGTGGGGATGCAGGGTGTGGTGGGGCAGGCAGTGGCCACCTGATGGTGGAGACAAGGCGAAATGCAGTATCCGGTTTCTGCTCTTCGATGGGGATTAGGCCTGGATTCACAGTGCACTTCATTGTAGGATTCCAGCTCGAGGGTGAATGTGAAAGAACGGTTTCTGACACTGCTGAGCCGGTTGCAAGTTTAAGTTCATCTCAGTAGTTGAAGAAAACAAATGACACTTTTATGTTTGTTGTACCTCGAGTGGCAAGAGAGGCCACACATCATAGGGGAGTGTGTAAAATATATGCATGCTTTCAAATTGTTGTGAAAGAAAGAACTAAGTAAATAAGCTATTTCCCTAAGACTTACCACTCTCCCATTTTTTATGGTATATACCAGCATTTCTCCGAGTATGTGACTTTTATGTCTCCTAATCCTACTGTGCAGGAGAGGAGTGGGAAACCAGACTATTTTATTTCGGCCCCTCTCAGGAAAGAAAGAAACTCATGAGTGGATCTAATAGTTACCTTGCCACAAATTTTTTTAATCCATTTTTTTTTAAGTTATATACAGTAATTGTGGACTGTACTGCATGTTGAGGCTAACTGGAAACAGTGACCAGATTCTTAATCATTGTCAGGAAACTGCATTCAGAGAATGAGAAGAACACCCCCACTGGATGAATTGCAGCCACCACCATATCAGGATGACAGTGGTTCTCCCCATCTCTCATGTACGCCCTCAGAAATTGGGGACAGTAAATGTGAATTTTCCCACTGCAGCAACAGTCCAAGATGCTCATATAACAAGTGCCCAAGTGAAGGAAGCACAGGTCATGAAGTAGAAAGTTTTCCTAATAAAGGATACGAAGAAGATGTTCCAAGTGACAGCACTGCCGTCCTGAGCCCTGAAGTAAGTAACACAGTACACAGAGCCTTTTACATGGATGTTACTGGAGGATGATAAACCTGTGCAGCTCCTCTTGGTAAGAAGGTTTGACCATTGTCCTGTCCCTTGTGGCTTACGGTCAGTATTATCCTTGATCTCATCTTTATCCTGCAGACTTATCAGGACTGTCCCCACCATTCTTCACCCTCCCCTCTTTTCCCCAAAGGGAAAAAAAGGAGAGTAATTCATGAGATACTGAACCAATATCTCCCCCACACACTCCAGTTTCAACCTCAAAATAGGTCTGTTTTTATTTTCACGTTTTATACAAAACATTCTGGAATTACTTACCTGCTTCTTTCATCTTGAGGTCCCTATTTTTGTGCTTTTTATTTTTTTAATTTATTTTTTTAATTCTTTTATTTTGGATATTTTTACTTTGGGGGGTCACTCACTCATGTTTTATGGGTTTTTCCAAAAATAATGTTTTTGCATTTTCATATCATGGAATATGGAAGGGGTAAGTGATGCTCAGCTTTACTAATAAACCTTGAACGCATCATGCTTTTAGAGTTGTTGGTTGGTTGTGTTTTATTTCCTATTTTGAAACCAAAGTGTGAAAATGACAACAAAAATAGGTGTGTTGAACTTTTGAAGTCTTTCCATGTTCTTAAAAGGATTTGTTTTAATCTTCCTTTTATGATGATAACTATAAAGGTAACTTAAAGGTTTCCATTAGGTGGCATATACTTTTAAGAACTATTTCTTTTAGATTGCAGGTTTTTACAACTTTTTGCCCAGACAACATTTCATAATATGTAGTGTGTCAGTGTTCTTACTGGATGAATTTTCATCTGTTGTCAAAATTAAATAATGGAAGTAGAGCTATGAACAGAATTCCCTTAGTTTTTAGGTTTTTTTCTTATATGATTTCTAAACCCACATTTTATCTGTTACTACTTTTCTACTATTTCTACCATTCTAATATTGTATCTAACTTAGGAGAAAATTCCACACTGGAATTTTCAGTTTAATGCATCAATATTTCATGATTTTCTGCAAAGAATATTTCTCTGTGCCCCGTGCCTGAACATATATGAGACCGTAATTCTAGAGGTTTACACACTGGATAGATAGCCAGCAAGCTAGCAGTGAAGCCTGGATTGCAGAATTAACAACAATGATGGCTGGCAACGATTATGCCAGCAGCTTTGCTATAAGCCTTCCAGTCAGCACATTTCATTTTAGTAACATCATCTTCAGGAGGTTATTTCCATTTTTCAAAGGAAAACATTAAGACTCAGAGAGCGAAGCAGTTTGCCCACGTATATGCACCTCTCAGATGGTAGAGCTGTCATCCAAACCCAGGTGTGCCTGACTGCAAAAACAGTGCTCTAACCAACTGTATTCTGTTGCCCCTCCTGACCTAAATCATTGCGTGGGAAATTACGTCAATGTGTTGGTACTCTCCCAGTACACCACCAGGGAAGCTATTTCAGAGGACTCGTGGACCGAATTCATATGCTCAGATTACGTGTGTGTGTGTGTGTACGTGTGCGTATGTGTTAATCTATTTCAGATATAAAGCAAGAAGTAAGAGGAGCAGGATGAGATAGGTTAGCACACTTAGGATAGGATGCCAGTAGGTACAGGTGGCAGGAACACACTGTGTGAGCCTTGATTTAGGTAATGCCCAGATGCCCTGTCCCTCTTTATGCCCCATCATTGTTTCCTTTATAAGGTGTGGTAACTAGGACAAGAGTTGAGATTTTTGTAGATAATCTGTACACCCAGTGCAGGGCTCGTACTCATGACACCCAGATCAAGAGTCGCACACTCTCCTGCTGAGCCAGCCAGGTGCCCACGAGTTGAGATTTGAACAGGGGTGCCATGGGCCAAAAAGCTGGCTTTCTGGGAGAGATGCAGGGACAGTACTTCTGGTCATTGGTGATCCTTGCCAGTTAGACTTTTTAATTTGCATCTCCATATGAGGAACACATGGGTGACAGAGCTATTAGCTCAGAGGTGACATGATCATGGTGTGGGCCTAACAACCCTTTCTCTAGGTAGAACTCATTTTTTCTGTGATATTTTTGACTTACTGACCTATCTTTGGCATATATTCCGAGTTATTAATGTAGTTACTGTCTGTATTTACTCTATCTTCTGAATTTTGCCTGTCTCTCAAATTACTGCCTTATTCATTATTTATAGTTAATATAGCCTTTGAGCTTTGCCCATATTTCAGAGGCTGCCAGCTTGCTCTCTGCTAACACTTATGAGTCTCTTCTATCCTGCTTGTTTTCGTGTCTCTACAAAAGAATGGAATATATTCAAATACTGCAAATGCACATTATATCAGCATCTAGATGCTTTTATAGCCCATTAGTATAGAGTCCAATCTTGTGTTTTTTTCAAGTTTATTTTGCTTCCTACTGTTCCTTTAATAGATGTTATTTATCAGATAGAAAATTCTTACTTTCCTCTTGTTTTTTCCAGGATATTAGCTGTGTTAGAGCCCGTCCACATACATGACTGAACTGGGGTAGGAGTGAGGGTTCCAGAAAGTTCCCTGGCACGGAGGTCACAAACTCTATTAATGACCTATTGCTAGCTCACACTGATTCAAAACTGTAATTCAGACCCCTTGAAAGGAAGAATTATTTTCTAGTTGCCTGTCACAGAACCCAAATAGTAGTTTTTATCTGTAAAGGACCCCCCTTTTAACCCTCTCTGGGACCCTATGAAATTTTTACTTCCTTGAAAACCGTAGTTATTATGATACTATTTTAGAAAGTATTTCATTGAAAAATCAAGCCATGTAATTAATCATCTTTGATTACCAATTACAAAGTGGCATACATTGAAACATTGTGCTCTAGGCTGTCAACTTTTTTGACAAAGTAAGAATATGGAAAAAGTAAGTAAAAGTAAGTAAGTTTATGACAAAGTAAGAATCAGGAAATGCACATTTCCTGATTTCATCATATTACATTTAAAAAACCCTGAATTCTTCAATAAGAAATAATTGTTCTTCATTTGTTATCTTTCTTTTTTTTCTACACGGTACCAACCAGGTCAACATAGTTAGACATGTAAGATTTATGATGTAAAGACTTGACTATTTCTGGTTCTCTACTACATCCCTACCCCCACCCCCACCTAAAACATGGCCTGACCCGTAGTGCCATAGTTAGGTACGTGTTAAGCTGCTTTAACAAGAGACTAATACAGTGGCTAAAAACCATCAAAGATAGTCCGGGGTGAGTAGGTGGCTTTGCTTCACCACATTATTCAGGGGCCCGGGGTTTTGATGTCATTGTTGTTGGTTGTGATCACTTTCCTGTCCCCTAAAGTACTGTCCTAGTCCACGTGGTCCAGGCAAAGCCACGCATCCTACTTGCATGCCTGCTTGTGGGAAGACTGAGAAAGAGGGTGAAAGACAAGTGATTTCTTCTGTGAACATGGTCTAGATGTTTCACACATAACTTCTGTTTGCTTCCCATTGACCGAGGCCAAGTCTCATGAGCGTAGCAGCCATTAGGCAAGTTTTGAAGCATAGGCTCTTGCCAGGCAGTGTTTTTGCACCTAAAACTAGTTCTTAGGCAAAAAGGGAAGACTGGGACCTACTAGTTGTAACCACTGCCATAGGCACTAAGGACATATTCAAAAACAGGAAATTATAAAATTGGTCCACATTTCAAAATAAAAGACATTTAAGATTTCTTAAAATACTAGAAGGGGCAAAGTGGTAGAGTTGCAAGGTCAGAGACCTGGGTTTGGCACTGTCGGTAATTAGCCAATTCCTACTACATTCCAGAGGGCTGGACTGGCAGGAATGCAAGACAACTCCAGGTGGAATGGGTGTGATTTCTTTCAATATTATAATTAAAATATATACCTTCAGTCTTTCTTGAACTTTGGAAATGTGTAGTCAGCAATTTTCGACAGTAATTAGCATTAGAAAATACATAGTTTTTCAAATTCAGGTTAAAAATTAAAGTGTAAATAGTGTGTGTGTGTTATGGAAGTAAGTGTTTGGCTGCAAATATTTTTGAGGCCTTTGGATTTATCCTTTCATATTTCATATTTCCACTGATTTCCAAGCCTAGATGTGTTATTATTGTGTTGCAGATGGGGGCATTTTAGAATAAACTTTGAAAATGGGACCAATGTTTTCAATGGCATTGCACTCATATTTATGTCCTCTTTCTTGCCAGCCTAAATACTGAGCTGTCAGTTGTGTTGTATATAATGCTCGAAGTGAGATGTAGTAGTTTCCTACAAAAAGAAGAGAGATACACATTGAAGTGTATATTTTCAATTCGCATCATAAAGACGTATATCCAACTTTCTCAAATTGTGATGGGGAATGCTAAATTCTTTGTCTTTGTTACAATAAGTTTTTGAGTTTAACCTACCACTTTTACTACTCTGGCCCTGTAGAGTAACTTTTGATCGTAGTTAACTATTAATTACTATTACTTTCATTGTGACAGCAAATCAAGACAGTTGTCACATCTTCCTAAAGAAATATCAGGTATTTATATACATGCTAGATTAAATAATAGAGTTAAACACTGAAAACATTTAAATTTGCTTTTCTTAGGATATGTCAGCTCAAGGATCATCTTCACAGCTTCCTAAACCTTTTGATCCTGAGCCAGAAGCTAAATATGGCACACTGGATGTGACTTTTGACTATGACTCACAAGAACAGAAGCTTCTGGTAACAGTGACAGCTGTCACAGATATCCCGACATATAACAGGACAGGTGGCAACTCATGGCAAGTACACCTTGTTCTTCTACCTATAAAGAAACAGAGAGCAAAAACCAGCATCCAGAGAGGACCATGCCCTGTCTTCACAGAGACATTCAAATTTAATCATGTTGAATCTGAGATGATTGGAAATTATGCAGTTCGGTTTAGACTGTATGGTGTACATCGCATGAAAAAAGAAAAGATTGTGGGGGAAAAGATTTTTTATTTAACAAAATTGAATCTTCAAGGGAAAATGTCATTACCTGTGATATTGGAACCTTCTTACAATCATTCTGTGAGTATCTGATCAAATAGCCTGAATACGGTTTGTGTCGTGGTATATCACATACATAATTTTTAAAATCCTTGATCAAGCCAACCAGTGTTTACATTTTTTATGTAATAATCATATCCTTAGAAAATTTCTAAGCCCTGGATAGGTAGGTATAATTTCTTCTCATTCTCTAGAAGTTGCCCCTGAAGATTATATGTGATTAATTTTGTGTATTTTATTTTATCCTTCACAGAGTCGAGTCCAGTGTTTTACACATTTGCTCCTTTGTTAAATATTTATTAGATGATTGGTTATGACATCAAATGAACTTGTTATAGAATTTATTGTTTTCTTTCCAGGTTAAAACTTAGTGATACAGCAAGATCTAGCCTCATCTCTTACGTATCTCTTTCGGCATCTCTTACTGCCGAAACTATTTGCTTTTATAGGATATATGCTGCTGCCCAGGTCATGACTGATTATCTTCCCAGAACTCCTGTGAAATTATTTTTAAAGATTCAAAAGAAAATCTGGTCTTGCTATACTCTGTACCCTTTTTCAACAAAGATTTTGCAGTATATCTGAGAGAATACTTAAGTTTGGTCTATGAGCTGTTCTCCCTTTTCTCTTTTTTTCTGCAGGTTCTGATCATATACAAGTCTCTCTCTCCCTCTCTTCACATTTTTAACTAAATTCCCATAAGACATTGCAAATCACAGGAGTGCTGAACTGCTTCTTTATTTTTTTAAAAAAAATTTTTTTTTTTTTTATTATTTATTTATGATAGTCACAGAGAGAGAGAGAGGCAGAGACACAGGCAGAGGGAGAAACAGGCTCCATGCACCGGGAGCCCGATGCGGGATTCGATCCGGAGTCTCCAGGATCGCGCCCTGGGCCAAAGGCAGGCGCCAAACCGCTGCGCCACCCAGGGATCCCTGAACTGCTTCTTTAAAGTGGGGAGATACATTATACCACATAGTTATTTAGATTATGAGGAAATCTGTAATATGCTGTAAATGTAAATTATGAATTATATTTATTCCTCTGTTATATTGAATTAAAATCATTTTTATAATATAAATACAGAGATTTTAGATTGGATGTGTATTTTAAAATAAAAATATAATATTTTAGGGTTGTTTTTAAGCTTTTGTAGATATAAGCGTAAGTTCAAGATCAGAGCCTCACTGAATTTATACCAGACAGCATTTGATCTTATAGGACCATCATTTACATTTATTTTCCAGCATACCATTTTAGCTGGTTGATTTCAACAGTTTTAAAACCAAAAGGTGATAATAAATATAGTATATCCCTGTGGGTTTGTAGGATAATATTTAGCCTTTATTGATAACTTGTTAGAACTGTAAGTTGTAGGATTACCATTTTGGGGAAATGTCCTTTTTAAAAATACAGTATCAGTTTATCAGAGGAAAGAGAAAAGAAACTCCAGGCAATATTTCAGAAGGAAAAAGATAATTTTTTATAAAATTGAATAGTCTGCAATTCTTGATAGAATTTTAAGCTTTTTCATGATTTGGTCTGAGTGATGACTAGTTAACCTATAGAAAAATACATTCTTTTAGAGAAATACCTGATTTAAATTACAAGAGAATGTATCATCATGAGGTATGTATTTTGTGTTTATTTACTTCAAATTATCTGTTCCCGATTCTGAATTGATTATATTTGTTACACAAAGAAAAGGAAGCCATAGAAAATAATATGATTTTATCTCTGGTCAGGCTTAAATTATTTCTGTACACACCTACATTACGTGTATTAGCTTATTACAGTCATCAATTCTCTATTTCTGACAACCAGTACAATACATTTCTGAGGCGTGTTCACAAAAAGAAAAAAGTGCTAGACAAACAGCTTCTAAGACATAGCATTTAAATCTGAATAAAACTATCCATCTTCTGCTCTTAAAGGATTTTTTTCTCTGCACTGCCACACTTTTCAAACATAATTCCTGTTTTTCATTGTTCTCTCTTGCCATCTTTCCTGTCCATCTTCTCAAAATCTCATTGCTTGTTTTTGGCTTCTGTGCCAGAAACAATTCGGCACACCACAGTTGTAAGGTCAAGACTCAGAATTCTATCAGTTGTCATAACAATAAAATACTTCTAGAATGTGTATGTTCTGTGTATGCTACAGCATTAATGTTCCCTTTGCTTCAGTTTAGTACTAACCATATGGAGAAATCATGTGATTATGGATTACATGGGTGATTTTAGCTTCAATTCTGTAAGATGGAATATATAGGTAAGAAGTTCTTTCATAATGACACATTCTTGTAGTTTTGAATAATTATTTGTTCTTGTTGCAAGAATATGAGCTGTTAGGCAAAGGACGGTTTTAATCCAGTGAAAAAATGTATATACTATGATTAAAACATATTTGAAGCTTAGTTACAGTTTACCTTCATGGGTAATAATAGAAAAATAGAGTTCTACAATGTAACATTGAGCTTTATAGCTATTTTGGGGGGAACTGATCAGATCAATACATTGAGAGAAAAATGACCACTATCACCTAATGACTTTTTGAGGAATAAATCCCGAGTTTACCTTAGGGTAGGCTTTAAGTTGAACCTTAAGATAAAGATGCAGTTTGATCACTGAATGATAGAAAGTATACACAGGGTTGAAAAAACATGAGTTGTGTTTACTAACTAGTTGTGGTTATAACCTTGGATAAATTATCCAATTACTTTAGACATCAGGTTCCTCATTAGTAAAACTAGGGAATTTAACCAAATGTCCCATCCATCTCTGATATTCCAATTCTATTAATATATATTGGAAAAGATGTTGGTTAAGAACAGAAATGGGTGGATTTTAGATGGGTTTTGTATGCCAAATGTCTGACATTTTGTTCAGATATGTTTTTTTACTCTTCCCTATCTTTTCAACCATCTTCTAATGTCTGAAAGCGTCCCAACAAATAGGCCCACCCCCCAAGGGTAAGCCTTGAAGTTCACTTTCCCAGTCTGACTGGTAGCTAGGTCAGGAGCCATGCTCCCTGGGCTCTGTCACTCTTAATCATTTCCAGGAAACCTCAGTGCACACCGGACAGAGAATCAGGTGCTGCACTCACCTCATGTCCGCATGAGGCTCATGGTGGAGGAATCTGATCTTCAGAGTCAGCAGTAATTCTGAAATAGCTTTGCTAGTGCAGGAATAGTATTGGTGCTAGATAGTGACCATTGCAGGAGAGAAAAGACCATGGCATATAAGTGTCCAGGGCAGGGAGCAGCAGCAGAATTTCCTCACCAGGCCAGTTCTGCAGGATGGTTTTAGGCTTTGTTCTGGAGAAACTTACCCATAAGCCTGTTCTTTAGTCTTCCCTATTCCTTTAGTAAATTACTCTCTCACTTAGAGTTAGCTACCAGTGTTTTTGAATGGATCCCTGGCTAATAAATGTAGAAATAGCCATATGGTTTATTATTTACTTGTTTTAGTGATCTCTTAAGCCATAGCCAACAGCTACAGTGTTATAGTTACCCTTCCTACCATGGTGTATCCCTCTTAAAATTGGAGTTTTTCTCACGTGAACTCAACTGTGTTCATATGGCACTCTTTCCAAGTGTGGAATCTGTATTTTTGGCCTTGTATTACTGTGTGTTAACAGTTGCCTGGAATAGCCTTTTCTCCTTCCTCATTCCAGTTGTATTTCTCATTCAACTTACTAGATTCTTAATATAATTTTTAATATTGACACCTTATTCTCAATAATGAGACCTTATTCTATCGCTCACAAACATACACAACGCTTCCTAAGCAGACAGTATTTAGTTAGCGTAATGTACACAGCATGATAGCTATTAATGGGGGCTTAAGTCCCAGAGCTGCAAAGCACTGTGTTCAGCTCACATCTTGAATGAGCTCAGAAGTAGACTCTTGGCCAAAGCCTCCAGGTACTAGCCCAGCCCAGCAGAAACTTCGATTTCAGTCATGAGAGACCCTAAGCAGAGAACCCAGCTGAGTTCATTTGTGGATTCTGACCTACAAGAAACATGATGAAACTGAAGTCGTAATGCTACAGGTGCTTTATATGTGCCCAGACACCTGTCTTCCATTAAGTCTGGTTCCGCATTATATTTCTGTGTGAATGCATAGCATCTGTAGTAAGTAGACATGGGAGTGGGTGGGTTTGTCTAATGGGTGAGGAGATCCTCAGGAACTCCCAGGACTTAAAGACTGGAGAAGGGAGGGGCTAAGTTAGGAAGAGAGAGAGAACAAAATATCACAGAAACCAAGAAGCAATTATGAAGGAAGGAATAACCAAATGCTTTGTCAAATGCTGCTAATGGAACCAATAATCTAAGTATTAAAATTATTCATTGAATTCAGAATATGCAGGTAATGGGTAGTCTTAAAGGGACCAATTTGGGTAGGGTCATGAGGGCAAAATCCAAACTAGACTGGCAATCATGTGGACAACTTTTACACCAAGTTTGTCTCTGAAAATAAAAAGGAAGAGGGGATGGTTTTTGGAAAGAGGGGCTTTTGGAAGATGTTTTTGAGGTTAGGAGAGATGGGCATGCTTATCGTTACTGATACCACTAATGTCATCAGTGGTGGAGTGTACGAGGGGAGTGGCTAATTGAAGATGGGCATTCATGGATTGGTCTGGGATGAACAGAGAGGCAAAAATGTTAAGAGTATTTTGAAGACACATACTTAAATTGTGGACCATGAAATCTCAGTTGAAGAAAGAAGTGAAGCTAGTAAGGGACTGATATACAGGGGAAGGAATGAAAACCCCAAGGATATCAAGGGACAGATAGAGTGAAGAAGAAGTATGGAATGATGGGAATGTGGTGTGAGAGGAAATTGCTTTCAGTTCTGATGATGGATGGCAAGAGTGCAGAGTGAGCATCTGAGATGGAATAGGCGGCATAATCACCGGAGATGGCTAAGTTGGTTAAGCGAAGCCAGGTTCTCTCAATGTCCATGTGGTGGCTGGGTTCTCCACATGGACATTGAAGTCACAGAAGATACTGGCAGAATTGAAGTGTCAAAGAAGATCGAATTAAAGATTATTGTTCTCAAGGAATGAAGAGGAAAAGTCCAGGACAGACTATGGATAAGGACAGGATGACATCAGTCTTAAAGAAGAATAGTTATTCTTCCCTATAAATTCAGAGGAGGACTATTTGAGAAAGCAACAGAGAACTTTGCTTTTTGACCCTGAGTCACGTCAGGTATGAGGGAATAACTAAGATGAAGAGTCTACAGAGGTTGATGTATCCTCAAGGAAGAATTGGGTTTATCAGGAGTACGAAAAGGCATAGTGAAAGGATTCAGAAAAGGAGGAGCTTGATGGAAGTGTGTGGTAGTGAAGAAGTGCAGAGAATAACAGAATGAATGTTAAAGTGAGAGACCTGGCTGGTATCATCAGGGACTTGCCTTGATTTAGGTTGTTCTAAAATGTCAATCCCAATTATAATTTGAATCTATTTAAATCTCAGATGATATTTAAAGTATAATTTAAGTCTCATCTTTATAGAAATGTGTTAGATCATTTCTTTTTTTTTATCATTTCTAATATAAATTTAAATTAGTTGATCATATCTTTGTATACCAAATATTGAGTACTGGTTATTGCTGTATCAATGTTGGTTGGATGGATGGGTGAGTGGGTGCGTGTGGTACATGTTATTTCTGAGTTACTACCTTTGGTGCTTGCTTCTGTGGCTAGGCATACGTTTTCTTATCAAACTTGTTCTGTCTTCCTTCTAGATTTTAAATACTTGGAGAATAGAATCTGTGTGTTTAATTTATATGGTTTTAGTTATACTTACTTTTCATAGAACCTAGAATGTAGGTGTTCAGTGAATACTTGTTAAGTTGATTCATTGACTTGTTCAGGTAAACCCAATCATTCTAAAATTCTTCCTAAGGTCCATGTAACATTATTCCCTAATAGTTATCAATATCCTTAAAAACAGCTCTCTTAGGAATCTTTTATGATCTACAATCCAATAAGCATGATCTTAGGGTAATTAAGTAGAAACATATCACAAAGTGTTTTATTTTTTTAAGATTTTATTTATTTACTCACGAGAGACACAGAGAGGGGCAAAGACATAGGCAGAGGGAGAAGCTGGCTCCCTGTAGGGAGCCCAGTGCAGGACTCAATCCTGGGACCCCAGGAGCACACCCTGAGCCGAAGGCAGATGCTTAACCACTGAGGCACTCAGGCATCCCATGAAGTATTTTATTTTTAAATAATCAACAAGGGACATGTTCATATAATTTCCCATTCAGGAGTATAATGCCACAGTCTTTTAGAATGATCAACCTTCCTCATGTCTTACTGAAATGATGATCTTCTTTTAGATACACGTAATTTCAACCTTTAATTCCTAAATTCCTATATCTCAAAAATAGCCTATCTTTTTTGTTAATAGACTGAATTAATTTAGTTTGATATTTATACTGTGACTTTAATTTTTAAGACAGGTAAATTATTGCTTGTACTCTATAATTGAAATATGTGTCCCTCTAAGAATCATACTTCAGTCTGTATTATTAGCAAATGTCTTTAAACTTGGCTTCATCTATTTTCATATTCACTACATTCACATATTACCGTTGTCAGAAATTTACATTTTCTAAATGTAGATTACACTTCTTCATCCTAAAGCAATTTAAAGTAGGTATTTCATGATAAACTAATGATCACAGTTTTAAGAGTTATTACATGAAGGAGAAAGCTGCATATGTGCGATTCAAGTCCCCAGACGGTAACACAAATATGAGTCATGGCTCACTTTAGTGTAAAACTAAGTAGTTACAGACCTATTTAGAGACAGTTATTCAAAGTAGGTGAGCATATATTATCAGTAGAGAGGAATAGCTCTAGTCTCACATGAAGAATTGTTATTATCAGATAAATATTTCAGTGAAAGAAGTTAAATTAGAGCATAAAAGGAAGTTTTCTGTTTAAATCAGATTCTTAGTTTACAAGACAAAAAGAAGTCAAGTTTAAGTCCTATGTCTCAAGAAATTTTGAACATGCAGAAAAAATCAAGTGGGAAAAACTAAAATTTCAGTGACTAAACTGTTTGTCCTGTATATTGAGTATAGGGAATAAAGACCATCAACTCAGGTGGGATTCATTTAGTTTAGACATCCAAGTGCTAAACTGTAAACTACGAAAGACCAACCTATGCTTCATTCTTGTTTCGTGTATATTCATTTAAAAAAATAAGCTAGAAAATTAAAGAATAAGCCTAAAGTACAGGTATTCTGTTCCTTTTCTCCTATAGTTTATGCAATTTTCCAAAATACTGATTTCAATTATTTGTAATACTAATGAGAGAAATTAACAAACGCCTTATAGCAAGATAGCACTATTTGATAAATTTAGAGTGGAGTAAGGATTATGACAGATAAATTTGGGTTCAGGAGGGCAAGCATGTTCTATAATTAAGGACACTCTAAAGTACATTAGCAAGAGGGGATAATATAGTGTACTTTACAGAAACATCATGGAAAGATTTAGCATTCAAATTACAAATATCGACCACTATTTTTAAAAATTATTCTTGTGGACAGTCTAGATATTGGACATCCTAAATACATGCCTTCTTCATTCATTCCAACCAAGAGTTATATGTACTTCCCTTTAAAGGTGCACTTTAGTGCATTACCATGACCAGTTCCCTGTCTTCTGGGTTGTTGAAAATAATAGAAGAGTTATGTCCACAGTGCTTTATATGGTAGGTGGCTGATAATTAATGAACAATAACACTGGATGAGGTTGTTCTTGAGGGCTACCTTTTACAGATAAAATAAATAGCAAACAGAAGCAACATTTAGTTTTTTCTTGGGTCATTTTCCTCCATCACGTTCATATCAAATAGTGGGGCAGTATCCAGTGGACAGATAGATGCGTTTCAAAACCCACATCCTTAATTTTAGGATTTTCACATTCAAAATCTTGACAGATAATTTAAAACATGAAGTTCTTCACTGGGAAATTTATTAAAGTGGTACTAATTTTAAAACGTGGTAGATATGAAAATGTATTTTATCAGAATATATTTTATAAACCAACCAACTCTCATGATCTTGCTTATAGTCTGTCCATCTGAATTAATAGTATTAAGATGCCTCTCCCAAAAGAGTTGTGGTTTTATCTGCCGGGACATTTATTTTGGAGTTGACAGGGTTTAATGCTACTTTGCTAGAGTAATGCCTATTTAGGCATACAGTGTGAATTTAAAGAGAAATGATAAATACTAATTACAAAAATGTTTTTCTCACTAGAAAATTTGAAATTTAATTTAGAAAAGAAGCAGTTTTACATTTATGCATTTATGTTCTTAGGATGGAATATGAGTTTAAATACTGAACAGGCCTAGGACAGAGGAACTGAATTTTTAAAAATTAAAGTTGAAGGAAATCTGTTAGTGAGTTTTCAGTCTGATTATAACATTTGTTCTGTGGACTCTGCAGGGACCTGTAAGGAGCCAGAAAAAATATCCATTTGACAGTTACATTTTACTTAATTCTATGCAGAGCAAAGAATAATTCTGGTCAAAAAATGATAGTACATGATAAGCCTGAATATCAGTTCCTGATGCTGCTTCTATTAGGCAGATACATTTAAGTGATTTCTATCATCCTGCACATGCCATGTGTGCTTATTCATTACTTGGAAGCTTCTGTTCAAGTGAAATGCATATTTCTAAGTGTTGAGCATGCAAATATACTCTTGGGAAAAACCTAATTCTCCTTAGTGTACATGTTAGCACCTGGGATAGGACTGGAATATGTGACCTGACTACTTCATAATGTTGGGATGAGTAAATGAATGAGCTACGTGAAAACCTTTGTAGACTAGAAATATTAGTTGTTAACTTGAAATAAAATAAGTTATCCTTAATTTAATTTGAATCATTCTGCCATCATTTACTATTTTATAAAGATACTCTCATGATGCATGGATGGTTCAGTCGGTTGAGCTCCTGACTCTTGATTTCAGCTCAGATCGTGATCTCAGGGTTGTGAGATCCAGCCCTGCGTAGGTTGGGCTCTGCCCTGAGCGTGGAGCCAGCTTGGGATGATTCTCTCTCTCTTCCTTTCCCTCTGTGCCTCCCACTCATGCACTCTCTCTTGTTCTTTAAAAAAAAAAAAAAAAGGTACTTTCTTGTCTTACAAAAAATAATGTCTTATCTTTCCTTTATCTAATGTTAGACCTAGAATTGTTTATATAGGCTATATCTTACCAGATTACAATGATCTTTTTATAGTCTTGTCACTTTGGACAACTGATGACTAGAATAGTACTGATTTTATTGTTTCTAGCAGAAAAAGCTGGTAGAGCTGATAGGAACTGATAGGAACTGAAGACTACCTAAGTTTAGTACACACAGTTTTTATTTTATCTGATGTATCATCGAAGTATATAATTTATATAATCAAAATTATATATCTCTTAATAGTCCCATATTCTACAATAAAAAATAAAGTGAAAAAAAATAAAGTGAACTAATTAAACTTTAACTTGGCTCATTTTTCAAAAACTAAGATATTATCTAGCTCATAGAAAATAGCATGTATTATAAGTACATCTTTCATATTAGCTTAATTTGGGGAGATACATTTTTCTTTGAAATGAAAGCTGGCATTGTCACTTAAGCTGTATTCAAGTTATAAAAAATATTTCTCTATACTAACTCATTTGTGATTTTTCATAAAAGATTAAATAATTACCAGATAGTGGAAATCTAGGTTTTTTTTATTATTTATTTATTTATTTTTTTTTTTGAAATCTACAGTTTTAATGTGAAACTTGTTAGGCATCCAAGACCAAGTTTATATTTGCATTTGTGTGGGTTTACATAACAGGGAGGTTGGGAGCACAGAGGCTCTGCAGTCCTTGGTTTCATGTCTTAGTTCCCCAATTCTTCCTGACTTGTGGTCTTGGGTGACTACTCAGCTGCTCTGTGCCTCATTTAATTCATTCATAAAAGGGAATAGTAACCATAATAGCTGCTTCATAAAATGTGTGTGAGAATTAAAGGAGATATTCCATGTAAAGAATTTAAAACATCATCTGGCACAAAGTAGGAACGTGACTCTGTTAACTAATTTGGTTTATTTGTTTTTATTCATGTGTGGAGACATTTAGTGTTCTGATTCACTAGCAATCTTCACTAGGTGCTGGTCCATAAGTAAAAATTATTGCATTGTGTTTTTCAAGTTTCAAAATAAGAAGGAACATTTGCAATCTGGAAAAGAGGAAAGTAAAAGTGTTGTTTTTTTTGTTTTTTTGTTTTTTTTTAAGAGAAAGAGTGCATAAGCCTAGGGGGAGTAGAAAGGGGCAGGAGAGAATCTTAAACAAGCTCCATGCTCAGTGCAGAGCCTAGGCGGGGCTTGATCTCATCACCCTGAGATAGTGACCTGAGCCAAAATCAAGAGTAAGCCGCTTCACCAACCAAGCCACCCAGGTGCCCCAAAGCAAAAGTCCCTTAATTCAATAGTATAAAAATTGTTTAATCTGACAATACAAATAGCTAGCAAAATAACTTTTATCAGGAACTAAATATAACTCAGGCCTTGAATGTTTTTAAGATACAACTGTCTTGAAATATACTTTGAGTAATTATTTAAAAGTCTGAATTATAAATATTCTTTCAATAAATACAATTTTATTATCTTCAGTCATGTTGAGTAACTCATATTTCCTTAGCAAAATGTCCCCGGCAGTTTAGGCCAGGGTATTCTGAGACAACAAACCTTGAAACTTGTAATGTTTCATCAACAAAGAGGTTTCTTTTTCACTGCACTGCATGTCCACTGTAACTCGGTTAGGGCTCTCTTTCGTGTCGTCTTCACTCCAGGATCCAGATGGATAGAGGAGGTTCTTTCTGAAATTTTGCTGCTAGTTAGATGACCCAGCAAACTAATTCTTGAGCCTTCAAGTTTCTGCCCAAAATTAACACATGCCACCTCCATTAACATTTCAGTGTCTAAAACAGGAGCTGACAAACTTTCTGTAAAGTGCTGGAGAGTTCATTTGTTTTAGGCTTTACAGACCACAGATGGTCTCTGTTGCATAGTCTCTCTCTCTTTAAAAATGTAAGCAAGGGGCAGTGAATAATAGTGAATAGTATTTCATACAAAGAATTGCTGAGATTAATATCTGTAGGTTAGCGCTATTTATAATTGCACATCAGTAGCTTATAAGTAAAGTTTTGCTTTTAAGTATAAAAATTTGCTCTCTTGGGACAAACATTCAGTCTTATTTTAGGGGGTGCCTGGGTGGCTCAATAAGTTAAGCCTTTGCCTCCAGCTCAGGTCATGATCCCCGGGATCCTAGGATCGAGCTGTGTGTCAGGCTCCACGCTCAGTGAGGAGTCTGCTTGAGGATTCTCTCTCTCTCTCTCTCTCTCTCTCTCTCTCAAATAAATCTTTAAAAAATATTTTAAAAAAATAAAAAATATTATTGAACTTTAAAAACTTAGATATATGTCAAGTATTAGTATATATTAAACAAGTTTACCTAAACTGGCAGTACCAGAAGACAATGCAAGGAATGGTTTTGTTTATTCCTAGAGTTAAAGATAGTGGATTAACCACATATATTTATTTCTTCTTCCTGTAATCTCCACTTCAATGGTTGTTTCTTGGTACACATTGGTACCCACAAGCTCAGAGAAATGGAATCAGGGCATCAGCAAAGTGGAGAAAACCTCGTGAAAAGTGCACACAGAGGAAGGAGAGGACTGTTGTAATCCCCAGAACCATACACACTTCTGAGCACAGCAGAGGTTGGCGTGAGTCTAGGGATTAAAAGCAATAGTTACTACAAATCTGTAAAATGTGCAGTTATATCTACCTTCTGGCATAAAGAAGAGAGCCAGGCTTGTAACTAACTCTAGGAATATCATAAGTTTCTTTGGAAAAACTCAGCGATTCCAAGCTAAGACCTTACTTAACCTCATAGTGATATTTTAGAGGAAATTGCCTGGCCCCCACCTAATCACATTGATGCCAATCAGTGAGCAAACTGTTTATTTAAAAGTAGAGAGTTTTTGATCAGCCTTTTAGTGATGCATTTTTGAATATGAACAGGCAGGCATAGCTCAGGAGACACTAAGGGAAAACCTCCAACAGGAAAGAGAAAACCCAGGATAAAGAAACATTAAAAAAAAAGAATTACCCTTCAGGAAGAGTACATATTGCAAAGATGATAAGGAAAGTAAAAACTAATCCTAATTAGTTTATTCAGTAGGATTTGATAAACATATATATTTCAAAAGACCAAATATCCTTTTAAAAAAAAGGAACAGTCATAAAAGAAAAGGCTTTTATAAATTATATAGATTGGGAATGGCTGTTGAGTATGAGTATGTAACCAAGAGCGTTCACTGTGGTTTATAACCAAGGATTTTGGTAGCAGACTTCAGGCTTACGTGTTCATGAGTTCACATTTATGTGTCTAACATAGACTTATCTTTCTGGAAGAATATTCATAAACTGAATAGTTTCGCTTTTAAATTTCTCCCTTATTTTCAAGTATTGCAATATTTCATATCTAAAATATGATTTATCATTTATATATATATGACCATTAATTATTTTCAAGATAGATTTAGAAGTGTAGTCTGTTCATTGGGCTTAACACTAGGGCCACTGAACCACATCCACTGAATCAGAATCACTGGGAAACAGCCTTATAATCTTTCTTTAAAGCAAATTTTAGAATTTAGAAGTGGTTAAATATACTAAAATTCCAAGGCTGCTGGTATAGAAAATGTTTTCCAAACACATTGTGACTGCAAGTGATTTGAGGGATAGACTTTGGGGTAATAAGTTCAGAGGATATATTTTTGTCTGTTTTGTGTATTTCATCAGATCTTTTCATCTTTTATTGTCCTTGGTTTCCTCTTCAAATATTTAGCAATGTATCTATTCTTTGGGTATTCAGAAAAATAACTCAGGGGAATAGAATTACAAAAAAGTGTCCATGAAATTACAGTAAAAATATGACGAGAATTTTCTTTTAAGAAAATTCTATGCCCTCATTTAATTAACTGAAATTGCCTAAAAAGCACCAGAAATTACATTGAATAGATAATAAAATTCAATCAGTTTCAAGTGAATACAGACCAACTCAAAATGGCTTGAGCAATATGGGACCATCTGGAGAGTTGGTCTGTCTTCAGGCATGGCTTGATCTAGTGATTCAAATAGTACCACTAACGTCCTAGTTTCTCTCTCTTTCTACTCCTTCCACTGCTCCCCTACCCCCTCCCACACACCCCGTCTTCCATGTGTCAGTTTTATAATCAGGTTTCCCATAGTTGCCCTCTTGAAACTTCTTGTGTCTCACTAGGTTACCTGCCCATCCCAGAACCAATCACAGGGATGGGCAGTACTGATTCACTTCAGCCCTAGAGTTGGGTCACCTCCCAAACTACATTAGGTAAGAGGTGGAAAGGATTACATTCACTATTGGAAGGAATTGATGAATGGATGCTAGGAAGATAGCTAATATCCAATATAATGTTTATTTAAATTTCTTAAAAATAAAATTCATTAGGGGCATCTAACTCTTGATTTGGGCTCAGGTCATGATCTCAGGGTTGTAAGATTGAGCCATGCTTTGGGCTCTGTGCTCAGCCTGCAATCGCTTGAGATTCTCCGCTTTTCCTCTGCCCCTCCCCCCAAATTAATTAATTAGTTAATTAAATGATTAGTGGCAAGAATTTCTCTTTCACATAGGCAGTTAATTAGTTAAACTCACCAAACTTATGTTTACCAAAACATTCCATGAGTGACATCCGATTTAGTCAATTTGATAATACCTCAGAATTAGGCGTACTTTTCTGTGTATTGTTTTAGGAATACTGATTTCTGTGTTAAACAGTGTCTTTCTAATATGCTTAATTGACTATGAGCTAAATTCTGAAAATTGTGATTCTCAATCCTGATTAACATGGCTTGGGGAGTTTTTAAAATAAAGATGAGTAAGTTCCCACTTAGATCTGTTGAAACAAAAACTTAAAGGAATAGGACCAGACTATTCATATCTTTAAAAAGCTCTACAGGAAAAAACAAAAACAAAACAAGTTCTACAGGAGACACTAGTATCTAAATAGTATTGATTACATTGCCCTATGGCATCTATCGTATGTCCACATCTTACTCTTCTTTGTTGTTTCCTGGATAGCCATAGGAGTAAAATGAGTCCTTGCGAAGTTTCAAAACATCTGATGAGATTATCATGAAACTAAAACAAAACAAAAAAAAAAAAAAAAAGAGATTATCATGAAACTAACCACATCTTTAAGAAGACTACTGTAAGACTTGTTAATAGTATAAAATATTTTTCCAAAACTACTCAAATTGCAACCAAGTAAACTATTTAAAAATCACCTTTAGTACAAATGATTTTATATAAAATACTTGTATAAATTGTACAAACAATTTTATAAATTGTTTTGAAATAGTCCTGAATAGTAAGAAATGGTTATATCTACTAGTAAGTGTTAACTTACATTGCCTTTGGCTTCTTTCAAAACTTTATATTTCAGATATATTTGTAAAATATTAAAATTACTTATCTCCTTGATTCATTAGAAGTTTGATATATTTTCAGAACAGAAGAAGACGAGAAACATCTTAAAGGGGATTAAAGTCATTATGGCCGTAAGAAAAACTATTTTACCAAAAAACATTCATTATATGTAACCTTAGAATGTTGTAGATTAGACTTTCTTTGGATTCAGTTTTATTTAAACAAGTTTATTGTGCCACCAAAGACATTAGAAGTAAATTTTCAGAAATTGGCAAATTCAACACTTCTTAGGCCTCATTGGTCTTTTAGGAATGTGAATTTGGGAAAATATACCATGTGGCCTATTAACAATCCTCAAGGCCATCTTTATAGTGTAGTCCCACCCAGACCATCCTACAATCACACTGTAATATGGAAATAGTATAAAATATTTGTTCTAAAATGGTACACATCGTGATAAAGTGAAATAAAAAGCACTGCTATTTCTATAGCTCTTAACATTTCATTTCCTGGAAACTGCTTTGAATGCTCTATGAGGAAACGAACAAAAACAACAGTAATAACATCATGTGAAATAACTCAGGTAACTGGAGAATTCACTATGAAGTTGCGTTAAAGATTCTCAGAAATATCCTTCTATATTCATATTATAATGAACATATAAATCACATTTTGCTGTTTCATTTGTCACCAAATTATTCATAACATTCAACATTTGAATCAGAACTAATCTTCAAATAGTCTGTGTTGTGGCATAAGAGAATTGTTACTACCATTTTGAAGTTTAAGAGAGGAAATTTGAAACTTGAAAGTGTTCATAAATTTAAACTGAAATCATTACCTAATGCCTTGGTGCCAGTGTCTCTAAGAATTTAATTTGGATAAAGCCGTTACACAGTAACTGGGACTTGGTGAGCCCTCAGTATGTATTAGTGGTACTAATATTATCACAGGATCATCACTACATTACTGCTACTATCACCACGGCTACTTTTACCTTTTCATGTTTTTTCCTTAAAAATAGAGTGTGTGGTTTAATTTGGTTTCTTGTTGGTGAGAATCCACACTTCATTACCTCCACTATCTATTTTGTCCCTGTTAACATTGTACATGGATGATTTTTTTTTTAGTTCTCCCCTTGACATGGGTAGTTATATTAATAGACAAGTAGAACTTGCTATAAAAAAAGAACTTGCTATAAAATATTAAAGAAATATAAATTTTTGAAGTTTTCATTTTACACTAGCACCCTATAAACCATACTAAATATCTTTCATGGTAAACCGCTTTTTCATCGAGGCAAGACATATGAAATATCTATTCTGTTCTCTTTTTGAGTATGATTATTCTATTACTATATATGTATATATATATAATTATATACACATATACATACATATTTACATCTGTATTTATTCCTCTGTTTATTGAAAGCCCTGCATTCATATTGAGCTCACCAGTTCCAGTGCAGCACCACAGGGTTCATCATGATCTGTAACTACCTTCTTTGATGGAAGCCTGCCTCCCCTCCTCAGTGTATCAACCTATTTGATCAGTCCCTTTGCATGTGACTCAGGTTTCACAGCAGCCATCTGCTACTCCATTTTCATACCCTTTTACCCAAACTCAGACTCTAAATCCTTGTGTCTTTTTGCTCCTTCTGCACAGAAGTCCTCACTGGGCTTGACACCTCTGACACCTATTCCAGTCTGCCCAACCCCTGTCCCTGATGGAGGGACAGCTGACTTACTCTGGTAGGGCTATACCACACCATCCTGGACCACGTTTCTGTGAAAATAGCCTCTTCATCCTATTTAGGAACTAATATCTCATACTGACCCTCTTCTCTGAATGGATGCCCTTACCCTGCTGAGGCTCAACAGCCCATTCTGTGTTATCCATCAATGCCCTCAGCAGGATGTCCTTCTTACCCATATGGGGGAGAAAGGGGCGCAGATGAGGCTCTTACACCCCAGGCTAGGCCATCCGTCTTTGGAAATGGCCTCTTCATTCTGTGCTGATTCTGGTAGCTACCACCAGGCTGCCCACCCAAGTTCCCCATCACCACTTCATATATCTTCCCCACCCATAGGAAGTACAGAGTCCTCATCCTGTCCAGGCTGATATGGTACTCATCCAAGAGGATACCCTCCTCATCTTGCTTGGATTTAATGGATTTTTGTAAATCAGTGATCAGTTGACGGTCCCTTAGTGAGGTTAGTGAAAACAGTGATGATAGCAACTAACTTATATTGGCCAGTAATACATAACACATGGTCATTCTCTATATCACAAATAATTGAGGTATTTATCTGTAAAATGGCCACCAACTATACAAATTCAGAGTACTGCCACTAAGTTCAATTTCTGGAATGAAAGGTAGAGAAACCACTTGAGCCATGGAACGAGCCATGGAACGAGCCATGGTACCAACACATTCCTGGCCTCTCTTGGATCCTTGTGTAGCTGGCTTGAATCTTACTTACCCTCTGTTACAGGTCTAACTATGCCTGTTACCTGTTCCTGAGATTTTTGTCTTTTTTTCCAGCTTTGTTGGGATATAATTGGCATAACATAAGTTGAAGACCTACATTGTAATGATATGATACAGTGCAAAGTGCTTACCACAATAAAGTTAGTTAACACTTTTTTTTTTTTTTTACCTCATGTACTTATAATTTTTTGGTGCTATGGTGAGATAATTAAAGCTCTACTCCCATAGCAGTTTTCAAGCACACAATACAGTGTTGAAAGCTATAGTCACCATGTGGTACATTAGATCCATGTATTCATTTCATAACTGAATGTTTGTGCTCTTTGACCAACATTTCATATTTCCTACACCCCTCAACCCCTAACAACCCACCATTCTACTGTCTGGATTCTGTGAGTTAGATGTTTTTGGGGGTTTACATGTGAGATTATACAAATATATATGTATATGAGGTAGTCTATACCCAATTTTCCCATCACCATTTATTTTTTTAAGATTTTATTTCTTTATTAGAGAGAGAGAGAGAGAGAGCACAAGCAGGGGGAGCAGCAGGCAGAAGGAGAGGGAGAAGCAGGCTCACCACAAAGCAGGGGTGGTGATAATACGGGGCTCCATCCGAAGACCCTGAGGTCATGACCTGAGCTTAAGGCACATGCTTAACCAACTGAGCCACCCAGGCACCCCCCAAATCACCATTTATTAAAGAGACTGTCCTTCGTTGACTATTCTTGGCTTCCCTGTCAAATATTAGCTGACTGTTTATGTTTGGGTCTATTTCTGGGTTCTCGGTTCTGTCCCCTTGGTCTATTTGTTTTTATGCGACTACCATACTGTTTCAATTATTATAGCTTATAGGATAGCTTGAACTCCGGAAGTATGAAGCCTTCTGCTTTTCTCAGGATTTCTGTGGCTATTTGGGGTTTTTATGGTTCCATATAAATTTTAGAAGTGTTTAAAATGCCATTGAAATCTTGATAAGGATTGCATTGAATCCATAGATGGCTTTTGGTAGTATCAACATTTTAACAATATGAATTCTTCCCATTCAGGAACACAGGATACATTTCCATTTATTTTTGTCTTTGATTTCTTTCATCCATGTGGTGTAGTTTTCAGGTTAGAGATCTTTCACGTTCTTGGTTAAATTTACTCCTAAGTACTTTATTGTTTTTGATGATATTGTAAGTGGGATCTATATATTTATTTCTTTTTCAGAAAATGTATTCTTAATGTATAGAAAAAGTCAATTTACAGAGAAGAAGAAAATATTCCCAACAGACATGTCTGACAGAAGACCTGTATCAAATATGCAAAGAACTTGAGATGTCTGGGTGGCTCAGTCAGTTAGGCATCCAACTCTTGATTTCAGCTTAGGTCATGATCTCAGGGCTCTACACTGGGCAGGGAGTCTTCTTGGGATTCTTTCTCTCTAAAAGATTTTTTTTTAAAGAATATATAAGGAGCTCTTAAAAAACAATAATAAAATGATAAACAATATGATAATTCATAAAATAGGCATAAAATTTGAGCACATAGTTCCCTAAGGAAAGTATGCAAATGACCTATAAGCATATGAAAAAAATTGCATCATTAACCATCTTGGAAAATGTAAACTAAAACCACAAAGAGATATTATTACACAATCACTGGAATGTCTAAAATTTTAAAAACTAACAATTAAAAATACTAACAATAACAAAATTTTAAAAATTTTGCATTGCTGGGGCTGTGGAGTACCTGGAACTCTCATACACTGTTGGTGGGAATGTAAAATAGTACAATCACTTAATTTCTTTTTAAACTTACCCTTATCGTGTATCCTAGAAGTTCCTAGGTATGTATCCAAGAGAAATGAAAAAAATTTCATTAAAGATTTGTATCTGATTTTTATTAGCCAAGAATTAGGAACATTCCAGGTACCCATCAACAGATGAATAAACAAACTGTTGACTAGTCATACTGTGAAATACAAATCAATAATAAAAATTAATGAGCACTGATACAACAATACAGTTGGATACCGGAAACATGCTGAGCAAAAGAAGGCAGATACCCAAATGTATATACCATATGATTTCATTTATATGAAGTTAAAGAAAAGTAAAACCAGTTAATAGTGATAGAAATCAGATTGGTGGTTGCCTGGGCTGGGTGGGAGAGTTGATTGGGAAGAAGCACTTTCTGATGACTTAAGTATTCTATATATTGGTTGGGAGGTGGTTGCACAAAAATGTATACATTTATAAAAATTTATTGAACTTGTGCACTTAAAATTGCTACACTAATATCATTGAATGTAAATTATTCTCCAAAAAGGTTGATTTTTAAAAATCAAAAAAATACGTAGGAAGGAAAAAAATAGCACAAAAGAGGGGCGCTGGGGTGGCTCAGTTGGTTAAGCGTCCAACTCTTGATTTTGGCTCAGGTCATGACCTCAGAGTTGTGAGACTGAGCCTGGCATCAGGCTCTGCACTAAGCATGGAGCCTGCTTAAGATTCTCTCTCCCTACCCCTCTCCCTCTGCCCCTCACTCCCACTCTCTCTCTCTCTCTAAAAAAGAAAGAAAAGCACAAAAGAATATGACATCTCAGTAATAACATTATGTGTAAATGGACTAAGTGCTCTAAAGATTCTCATATGAATTTTTAAAAACTGTATGTTATTTCAAAGAAAGATACTTAAAACATAAATGTACTGTTAACTGTAAAGGGGCTGAGAATTTGACCTACTTCTAGCTGACAAATGAGCCCACCACATCTTAGTGGAGGCCAGCAGTAGAGGGCTTAATTGTTCTTGACATAGTAAGCAGCATTAGCATCAGCAGGTTTGCATCAGTTCCCCTGATTCCATAGGGGCAATGCACATAGACCTGCATGGTTGCCTGCCCATGAGGTTGGATAAGGGGGACCCTCTACTCCACATGTTCATTCAGGAGTCCATTTTTCTGTCATGATGTTGCTCTGCCACCTAGGACAGAGGTCCCTAATTTTTTTTCTGTAAAGGGCTAAAAAGTAAATACTTTAGGCTTAGCCAGTGACATATGGTCTCTGACATATTCTTCATCCTTTTTTTTTTTAAACAATCTTCAAAAAATGTAAAGTCTATCCTTAGCTTCCAGGCCATAGAGAACAGGCCGCAGACCGGATTTGGCCCACAAACTGTACTTTACCAACTCTTACTGTAGGGCATTGTCATTATGTGATTGTTCAAAGCTTGATCTCCGTTGCACCCGGGTTCCAAGTGATGGGAGAAAGGAAAAGAAGATAGGCAGGAGGCTTGCCCAGTGTCTTGAGGTTCAGGCCTATGTCTTTTCTGTTTACATTTCATTTTCAGTCACATGTCCATACCTGACTCCAAAAGAAACTGGAAAACGTGGAAGCCATGTGCCCAGAAGGAAATGGAAGATAGATTTTTGTTCAGAATTAGCAGTCCTTGTCACAACTAGAAAGAGGAATAGAAAAAGAAAGAAGAAAAAAAGAAAAAGAAGAAAGAAAGAAAGAAAGAAAGAAAGAAAGAAAGAAAGAAAGAAGAAAGAGAGAGAGAGAAAGAAGAAAGAAAGAAAAGGAAGGAAGGGAGGAAGGAAGGAAGGAAGGAAGGAAGGAAGGAAGGAAGGAAGGAAGGAAGGAAAAAAAGAAAGGTGCGCAGGTGGCTCAGTCAGTTAAGCATCGGCCTTTGGCTCAGGTCATGATCCCAGAGTCCTGGGATCAAGCCCTATATCGGGTCCCTGCTCAGAGAAGAGTCTTCTTCTCCTTCTCCCTCTGCCCCTACCCCTGCTTGTGCTGTCTCTCTCAAATAAAAATAAAAATCCTAGAAAACAAACAAAATGAGAGGGTAGTATCACAGAAACCAAGGATTAGGTTTCAAACAGAAAGTAATTGACTGTATTGAATATTAATTACTACATGGTTAACTAAGATGATTCTAACACCAATTAGATTTAACATGGTCTCATTAGGTGATCATAATGAGAGTAGTATCGGTGGAGCAGTGGGAGCACGATGAGCTCAGGAGTGAGTGGGAGCTGAGTATATGATGCTAAGGCAGTCGAACTCTTTAATGAGGGCTGGCACTGAATGGGGAAAAGATAGAAGAGAAAGGGGGAAAGAGAATAGAGTTATCTGGAAGAAGGTTTGGGATCTAAAAAAAGTTTTTTAAAAATATGAGTGAGACTTAAGCATGTTTAAATATGGATGGGAAGAATCCAGTGAGGAGAGATATTTAGGATATGAGAGAAATAGAGATATGCAGTATTCTTAGCAAAGTTTGAGGACTTTGTGGAGAAATTGGTCTGAAATAGGGATACTTTCTCTTACAACAATGGTAAGAAAGAAGAAGAGGATCTAGATGTAACAAAGTTTATAGATATTTTGGCAGAAAATTGAGGAAGATTACACGGCATGTGTGTGTGTCTGTGTGTCCATCTGCGTGTGTAGAAGGAGGTAAAAATGAGGAAGGAGAAAAGAAATGGGGTCAGGTGATTTTAGGAAAATAAGAGATTTAGAATCATTGAGAAAATGGAAAAATAAATTTACTAGAGAAGCATAATAAGTTTATAAATATAACCAGATGATGGCCCAGACAAGGTGACAGTCCACTCCATTGTGTGATCATCCCCCCAGTACAGTGAAGGAATTGTCAAATTCATCCAAGGTTAGCATTTTGCTAGCCAGGCAAGTGTGTTGACTAGTTAGAGAGCAAGGATGTTTAAGGCAAGAGAATGATTGAAGTGATGAATCTTGGACTAGAAAATTGATGGGGGAGGAAGTAAGGGCAGAAAGGGGCTGATGAACAGAAACTATGGTGGCAGGAGACTAGAGGTCCAGTCATAGTCATGATAGTCATGTTGCGAGAGGAGTTGAGTGATAAGATCACATGGATAAGAACTTGTGCTTCATTAGCACCTGGGATTTTTACTTAGTAATTTGGGTGAAGACCTAGCCACAGCCTCCGATGATCCTGAGATCCAAGAAATAATGACACTAGAAGGCAGAAATCATTAAAAATCATTTAAAAAAATCAAAAAAATCTTTCAAAAAATATTTGAAAAAATCAAATAACTTAGTGCCCAGGATTCATGTAGAAATGTAATGCACTTGAAGTCTGAGAGAGGTGGGGTAAAGGAGCAGTCTGTGAGCCAGTTGAAAATCCTCAGTAACTGAGCAGGCCTTACAAGACAACTGCTAGTTGAAGTCACCGCCTAAGGGGAAAGGATGGCGCCGTCAGATGACAGGAGCTTCACATTGAAACCTGTTGTACGTGAGTGATTCACGGATCCTGGAACAACTTAACAATTTATGAAAATAAATTTGTGTCAAGACGCCTGGGTGGCTCAGTCGGTTGAGCATCCAGCTCTTGTTTTTGGCTCGGGTGGTGATCTCAGGGTCCTGGGATCAAGCCCCACATCAGGCTCCATGCTCAGTGGGGAGTCTGCTTGGGATTCTCTCTCTCTCTCCCTCTGCCCTTCCTGAGCTTGTGCATGCTTGCTCGTTCTTTCTCTCTCTCTCAAATAAATAAATAAATCCAAATAAATAAATGAAATTTGTGTGTTATGGGCGGACTTGAGGGGACTTTATCCTGTTGCATAATTTTTACCAGCCCCCCACTGAAAGCCATCTCAAATAATAACAGGAACTCTCAGGAGGAATAGGCTGTGGGCCTCACGATTGAGAGGGAAATCCTCAGGCCACAACCTCCAGCCACTGTGTGTTGCTTTCTTGATGAGCTGTTGGTACTGCCCCTGCCAACGTCTCCATCCCCATCTCATCAGTGCCTGTCCAACAGTTGCTGCCCATCTTCTCTAGTGGAATTGTTGGGACCTCATGGCTCTTACCAGTTGTGGAGGGAAAAACTATTAGAATGAAGCCAGATTATAGAGATCCTTGCAAACCAGACTGGGGAATATAAACTTGGTCGTGAGAAGGACTATGATACTAAGAATCCTGAATTCAGAATCCTGAACCTCAGTTCATTTTCTGTAGGATATAAAACTTTGAGAATTTAAATATTTAGCCTGACTTACTTCATCTCTAAGATAAGCACAGTTAGGTAAAATAGGTGGATTTGAGCCATGTTCTACAGAAATACTTTTTGGATTCTGGAAGTTTCCTATAACTTCCTTTTTGAAAGTGGGGCTGCCTGGGTCGCCTCAGTCAGTTGAGCATCCAGCTTTTGGTTTTGACTCAGCTCATGAGCTCAGGGTCCTGAGATGGAGCCCCATGTCAGGCTCAGTGGGGTGTTTACTTGAGATTCTCTCCCTCTCCCCCTGCTCACATGTGTGTGTGTGCACACTCACTCTCTATCAGATAAATCTTTTAAAAACAAATTTCTTTTAAAATGAGAGTATAATTTAAGATTGTAAAAATCAGTACAAATACATGCTATCTACTCACTTTTAATTCAGTGGAAGCTATTAACATGTTAACCCACACTATGTACTTTTTCTTCCCTGTAGATTTATTAATCAAGCTGCCGTTACCTCTCTATATTTGAAATCCTTGTAATTATGTCCTTGCTTAGGAGTATTATAGCTTGGTATTGATGTGTACTGGTTAATTTGGTCCAATCCATGTCTGCCCATAACAGTTTTACTAAGTTGATGCATTACAGTCAATACTAGTGAGTGCTTTTGTTGTATTACAATCTATTACAATCTAGTAATAGATTGTTTTAATGAATTGTGTGAATTCCGGGTAATACATTCTTTAAGATGTGCATAATTGCTAGATACCATTGGAGACTAAACTTGAAAAGTTTCTTTAATTTTAATTTTCCATAGCTTTATCTTTCCAGCTTTATCCATCAGTTAAACAGATTAATATTCTGACATAGCAAGCCATGGTAATTCACAATTTATCAGGACTTTATTAATATTGTACATAAAATAAAACAGCAAACACTGGATGCCAACCTAATCCATAGCTGCACTGTTGCCCACAACCTTACTATCAAGTTCTGTTTTTAACCAAATGGCCTGTTATAAGTTAGAACTTGATAAGTGCATTCAATATGACACTACACCTATCTGTTTCATGGTTGAACTTGAAGTAAGATTTTATTATTTTCAAAGGCGACCGTTAGTAAAATATTTGAAAATCACTAGATTAAATTTATTTGAGACTCATTCTAAAATTATATCATGCTGATATATATGGAGCCCTTAAATAATTTTTCATAACAACTATATTGAGATATAAATCAGATACCATGAAATTCACCCTTCTAAAGTATACAAATCACGTGTTTAGAATATTCACAGAGAAATGCAACATCACTACTATCTAATTCTGTATCATTTTTATCATCCAAAAAGAAAATCCTAGCATCACTTGCATGGCTCTGTCGGTTAGGCATCTGCCTTCAGCTTGGGTCATGATCCCAGGGTCCTGGGATCCAGCCCCGTGTTGGGCTCCTTGCTCAGTGAGGAGCCTGCTTCTCCCTCTCCTCCCTGCTCCTGCTCCCTCTCTTGCTATCTCTCTCTCTCTCTCTCTCAAATAAATAAATAAATAAATAAATAAATAAATAAATAAATATTATTTAAAACAAAACAAAAAACCAAAAGGAAAATCCTGTACCCATTAACAATCACAGCCCTTAGCAACCAGCTAATGTGCCCTCTGTCTGTATAGAGTTTTGCCTCTTCTAGACATTTTATATGAATGGAATCATACAATATATGGTCTCTTGTGTCTGGCTTCTTTCACTTAACGTGATGTTTTCAAAGTTCATTCATGTTTCAGCATGTGTCCACACTTCCCTGCTTTTTTTAGGGTTAATAATATTGCTCCATGTTACGAATATACATCATTGTTTTCTTTTCTCTTAAGTATACACCTAGTTCTGGAATTGCTGGCAATTCAATGCTTAACATATTTAGAAATTGCCAGTTTTTCAGAGTGGCTGCACTGTTTTACTATCCCACCAACAATGTATAAGAGTTCCAATTTCTCCACATTCTCTCCAACACTTCTTATTGTCGGAGTGTGTGTGTGTGTGTGTGTGTGTGTGGATAATAATATACATATTAGCCATCCTAGTGGGTGTAAAGTAGTAGCTCACTGTGGTTTTTTTTTTTTTTTAAAGTTTTTTTATTTTTATTTATTTATGATAGTCACACAGAGAGAGAGAGAGAGAGGCAGAGACACAGGCAGAGGGAGAAGCAGGCTCCATGCACCGGGAGCCCGACATGGGATTCGATCCCGGGTCTCCAGGATCGCGCCCTGGGCCAAAGGCAGGCGCCAAACCGCTGCGCCACCCAGGGATCCCTCTCACTGTGGTTTTGATTTTTATCTCCCTCCTAAAGATGTTGGGTTTCTTTTCGTGTGCTTATTGGCCATTCATATGCCCTCTAGGAGAAATTTCATTAAAATCCTTTGTCCAAGCTTTGCACGGTGGCAGTATCGTAGCCAATGAGGTTTATCCGAGGCACGATTATTGCTAATTAAAATCCTTTGTCCACTTTTAAATTGGCTTATTTATCTCATTATTATTGAGATGAAAGCATTCTTTATATATCCTGAGAAACAAGCCCTTTATCAGAAAAATGATTTGAAAATATTTTTTCCCATCTATGTGTTGTCCCTTTACTTTCTTGATGATGTCCCATGAAGCACAAAGTTTTTAATTTTCAGAAAGTCCAATTTATTTGTCCTCTTGTTGTATGTGTGTTTAGTGTCATAGCTATGAAATCATTGCATAATCTGAGGTCACGAAGATTTACTCCTATGTTTTCTTTTAAGGATTTTATACTTTTAGCTTTTAAATTTTGGTCTATGATCCATTTTTAGTTAATTATTTTATATGGTGTAAAGTAGGAGTTCAAATTAATTCTTTTGCATGTGAGATTTCCAGTTGTCCCAATACCGTTTGTTGAAAAGATTACTCTTTTTTTTTTTTTTCATTTAATTGTGTTGGCACTCTTCAAAAAAAAATTAACCACAAATGTAATTTTTCATTTCTGAACTCTCATTTATATTCCACTGATCTATATGTCTGCCCTATGCCAGTACCACACTGTCTTGATTGCTGTAGCTTTGTACTAAGTTTAAAATTGGAAATGTGAGTCCTTCCAACTTTGCTCTTCTTTTTCAAGATTGTTTTAGTTGAGTCCCTTGCTACACATGAATTTTAGAATTGGCATCTCCATTTCTGCAAAAAATACCATTGGAATTTTGATAGAGACTGCATTGAATCTATTGATTGCTCTGGGAAGTGTTACTGTCTTGTTAAGTCTTCCAGAGGCGCTTCACTGGCTCAGTTGGTAAAGCCTGTAACTCTTGAGCTTGGGGTTATGAGTTCAAGCCCATGTTGGCTGTAGAGATTACTTTAAAAATTAATTAATTAATTTTAAAAAGGTGGAATTCAGGGATCCCTGGGTGGCGCAGCTGTTTGGCGCCTGCCTTTGGCCCAGGGCGCGATCCTGGAGACTCGGGATCGAATCCCACGTCAGGCTCCCGGTGCATGGAGCCTGCTTCTCCCTCTGCCTGTGTCTCTGCCTCTCTCTCTCTCACTGTGTGCCTATCATAAATAAATAAAATAAAATTAAAAAAAAAAAAAGGTGGAATTCATAACTTAAAAAATAATAGTAAAAAACCTTTCAAAACATTAATAGGAAATGACATTTCATTTATTTGTCTCTAATTTCTTTTTTTAAAACATCTTGTTGCTTTCAGTGTATAAAACTTACACTTCTTTTGTTAAATTTATTCCTAAGAATTTTATTCTCGTCGATGCTATGGTGAATGGAATTGCTTCTTACTGTTGTTTTCAGATTGTTCATTGCTGGTGTATAAAAATACAATTGGTTTTTGTATATTGATCACATATCTGCAACCTTGCCTAATACATTCACAGGTCTAATAGGGTTCGTTGTTTGTTTGTGTTTTGGTGTATGTTAGGATTTACTATATACAAGACCATGTCATTTATGAATAGAGAAAATTTTACTCCCCACCCCCAGTATGAATGCCTTGACAGAGACTCCCTCCTTCAACAAATTTTAATCAGGCTCCCCTGAGCCCTCTTTTTGACTAGGCCTCAACTTGATGGTTGTCCTGTCTTTGACCAGCCCTCCTTTCATAGCTGATCAAGTTTCTCATCCTCACCTTGGTGTAATAGTTCTTGACCTGCCTTCAGTAAAAATGCTGTTAGGTCAGTTTAACAAGAATTTTCCCATCCTTGTGATGTCTGAAAATTTTCATTCACTGATCCCCTCATTCTCTTCATTGGCTATAAATCCCCACATGCCTCTGCTGTATTTGGAGTTGAACTTTCTCCCCAGTTGCAATAATCTTGACACCTATTTTGGTAGTCCTGAAGACAGGTTTACTTCATTTTATTGCACTGCACTTAATTGTGCTTTGCAGATACTGCATTTCTTACAGATTGAAAGTTTGTGGCAACCCTGCATCGTCTATTGGCACCATTTTTTTTGACAGCATTTGCTCACTTTATGTCTCTGTGCACATTTTGGTATTCTCATGGTATTTCACACTTTTTGCTTATCATTGTATTTGTTACAGTGATCTGTGACCAGCAACCTTTGATGTTACTACTGTAATTATCTTGGAGTGCTTGCTACAAACCACACCCACTTAAGCCCACACACTTAATTGATAAATGTTGTGTGTGTTCTGATTGTGCCACCAATCAGCTCTTCCCGATCTCTTTCCCCCCTCCTATTCCCTATGACACAACAATATTGAAATTAGGGCAATTAATATCCCTGCAATGGCCTCTCGGTGTTCAAGTGAAAGGAAAAATTGCACATCTCTCATTTTTTTAATTTAAATTTTAGGTAGTTAATATACAGTACAATATTGATTGCATGTCTCTCATTTTAAATGAAAAGCTAGAAATGAATAAGCTCGGTGAGGAAAGCATGTCAAAGGCTGAGAGCTAGGCCTCTTGCACTAAATAGCCAAGTTGTGAGTTCAAAGGAAAAGTTCTTGAAATTAAATGTGCTGCTCCAGTGAACACATGAATTATAGTAAGAAAGTGAAACAGCCTTACTGTTAATATGGAGAAAGTTTGAGTGGTGCAGGTGGAGGATCAAACCAGCCACAGCCTTCCCTTAAGCCAAAACCTAATGCACAGCTAAACGCTAAGTCTCTTCAATTCTGTGGAGGCTGAGAGGTAAGGAAGCTGCAGAAGAAAAGTTTGAAGCTAGCAGAGATTGGTTCACGAGGTTTAAAGAAAGAAATTTCCTCCATAACAGAAAAGTGGAAGGTGAACCAGCAAGTGCTGATCTAGAAGCCTCAAGTCGTCCACATCTAGCTAATTAATGAAGGTAACCACACTAAACAACAGATTTTTAATGTAAATAAAACAGCCTTGTACTGTAGGAAGATGCCATTTGGACTTGAATAGCTAGAAAGGAGAAGTCAGTGCCTGACTTCAAAGCTTCAAACAACGGGCTGGCTCTCCTGTTAGGGGCTAATGCAGCCGAAGCCACTGCTCACTCACCATTCTGAAAACCCTACAGCCCTAAAAAATTATGCTAAATCTACACTGCCTCTGCTGTATAAATGGAACAACAAAGCCTCGATGACAGCACATCTGTTTACAACGGTTTACCAAATATTTTAAGCCCACTGTTGAGACTTACTGCTCAGGAAAAAAGACTCCTTTCAAAATATTACCATTTGTTCATAGTGCACCTGGTCACTCAAGAGCCCTGGTGGAGATGTACTGTCAGATTAATCTTGTTTTCATGCCTGCTAACACAGCATCCATTCTGCAGCCCAGGGATCAAGGAATTGTTTTGACTCCAGGCCTCCAGACATACGTTTCATAAGGCTAGGGCTGTCACACACAGTGATCCCTCTGGTGGATCTGGGCAAAACAAGGTTAAAACCTGGAAAGGAGTCTTCCTTCTAGGTGCCATTAAGAACACTTGTGATTCATGGGAAGAGGTCCAAATATCAACATTAAGGGGAGTTTGGAAAAAGTAGCTTCTGACCCTCATGGATGACTATGAGGGATTCAAGACTTCCATGCAGGAAATAAGTGCAGATGGGAATAGCAAAGAGAACTAGAATTAGAAGTAGAGCCGGAAGCCACAACTGATCACTGCAATCTCACGATAAGACTTGAATATTTGAGGAGATGCTTCTTATGGAGAAGCAAAGAAGATGGTTTCTTGGAATCTACTCCTGGCGAAGACACTGTGAAGGTTGTCGAAATGACAACCAGGGATTTAGAATATTACACAAATGTATTGATAAAACAGCAACAGGGTTTCAGAGGATTGACATCCAATTTTGAAAGCAGTTCTACTGTGGGTAAAATGCTGTCAAACAGCATCACATGCTACAGAGAAATCAGTTATGAAAATCAGTTATGAAAGGAAGAGTCAGTGATGCTGCAAGCTTCATTGTCTTATTTTAAGAAGTTGCCAGAGCCACCCCAGTCTTTGGCAACCACCACCCAGTCACTCAGCAGCCATCGACAAAAAGATTATCACTCTTTGAAAGCTCAAATAATAGTATTTTTTAGCAACAGAGTATTTTTTTAGTTGAGATACATACATTATTTTCTTAGAAATAATGCTGTTGCACACTTAATGGACTACAGTATAGGGTGAGCATAACTTTTACATGCATTAGGAAGCCAAAAAATTCATTTGCCTTTATTGTGATACTAGTTTTATTGCTGTAGTCCGGAACCTAGCCCGCAATATCTCCAAGATATACTTATAAAGGCTTCTTTGCTGTGTTAACAGGCGTCGGAATAATTTTTAACAGCACTTTATTTGTCTCACTAATTGTCCTGACTAGATACTCCAGGACAATACTGAATTGAAGTGGTGAGAACAGACATTTTTATCTTATTTCTATTCGTAGGGAGAAAGCATTTTAATCTTTGACCACTAGGTATGATGTTAGTCAGCTGTAGGTTTTTCATATACGTCCTTTATCAGGTTGAGACAGTTTCCTTGTATTCCTAGTTTGTTGAGTGTTATTATCATGAAAGGGTGTTGGGTTTTGCCAGATGCCTAGTCTGCATTTATTGAGATGATCATGTGGTTCTTGTCCTTTATTCTGTTATTATGGCATTTTTCATTGGCTGATTTTCCTATGTTAAGCAACTTTAGATTCGTAGAATAACTCTCAATTATGATGTATAATCCTTTTTATATGTTGCTAGATTTGGTTTGAACATATTTTATTGAGGATTTTTGTGATGTAAGAGATACAGATCCATAGTTTTGTTTACTTGTGATGTCTATTCCTGAGTTTGGTATTACTGGTCTCAAGCAATAAACTGGGGAGTGTTACCTCCTTTTCTATTATTTGGCAAAGTTTTTAAACATTTGGCGGTGTATTGGTTTGCTAAGGCTGCTATACCAAAGTACCACAAACATGGTGCCATAAAACAACAGAACTTTATTCTCTCATTGTTCTGGAGGCCAGAAGTTCAAGTCCAAGATGTTGGCAGGGTGGGTTCCTCCTAAGAGCTCTAAGGGAGAATTTGTTCCATGCTTTTCTCCTGGTTTCTGGTTATGGCCACCGTCATTAGCATTCCTGGGCCTGAAATAGTTGCATCAGCCCAGAATCCACCTCCATCTTCACATGGTGTTCTCCCTGTGGGTCTTTGTGCCTCTCTTTGTCTTCTTATTAAGGACACCGCTCATACTGGAGTAGGGTTCCATACCATACTGCAGTATGGCCTCCTCTTAACTTACCTCTTAGGAAACCCTCAGAGTCCCTGTTTCCAGATAACTTGACATTTAAGTAACAAGCATTAAGGTTTGAACATTATCTGTAGGGGGCACATTCAACCCACAACAGATAGAATTTACCAGTGGGCTTTCCTTTGTCAGAAGTTACTAATTCAGTCTTTACCTGTTATAGGTATAGTCAGATTTTCTGTTTCTTCTTGAGCCAGTGTTAGTAGTTTATGTCTGTGTGGGAATTTTTTTCCATTTCATTTAGATTATCTAACTTGTTTAATTGTAGGAAATGTTTTCTTAAAGTCTTTTTTACTTCTGGAAGTTCAGTAGTGATGACCCTCTTTTATCTTTTTAGTAATTTAAGTGCTCTTTTTCCTTGATCGTACTAGTTAAAGGCTTGTCAATTTTGTTGATCTCTTCAAATGATAACTTTTTTGGTTTTGTTAATTTTCTTTGTTGTTTTTCACATCTTTCTATGCCCATGTTTATAATCCCCCTCATTTTCCTTGCTTTAAGTTTAGTTTGCTCTTTTCTAGTTTTGTAAGGTAGAAAGTTAGGCAGTTGATTTGAGATATTTCTTCTTAAAAACAGAATTTCCCTCTACACTAGCTTTCACTTCATCCCATACAATTTGATATGGTGTGTTTTTGCTTTTATTCCAATTTTTTTCTAGTTTCCTGTGATTTCATCTTTGGCCTGTTGGTTATTTAGGATTGTGTTGTTTAAATTGCACATATTTGTGAATTTCCAAAATGTGTTTATGTTAATGATTTATAATTTAATTCCTTTGTGGTTCAAGAACATAATTTGTGTGATTTTAGATTTAAAAAAATTTTTTTTAAAGATTTTATTTATTTATTCATGAGAGACACACACACACAGAGAGAGAGAGAGAGAGGCAGAGACACAAGCAGAGGGAGAAGCAGGCTCCATGCTGGGAGCCTGATGTGAGACTCATCCTGGGACTCCAGGGTCATGCCCTGAGCTGAAGGCAGACACTTAACCACTGAGCCACCCAGGTGTCCCAGTTTTTAAAAAAAAAATTATTGAGACTTGTTTTTAGTCTAACATATGTTCTATCCATAAAGAATTGTTCCATGTGCACTTGAAAAGAATGTTCATTCTGCTCCTGTGGGTTTGAGTATCACATAGATATCTTTTGAATGTAGTTGCTTTCTATTTCTTTATTGATTTTCTGTCTAGTTGTTCTATCCAGTATTGAAAATCAGGTATTGAAGTCTCCAGCTACTATTGTTTGAATTGTCTATTTTTCTTCATAATTCTATCAGGTTTTGCTTCACATATTTTTGGGTTCTGTTATTGGGTGCATATTTTTTTAAGATTTTATTTATTTATTCATAAGAGACACAGAGAGAGAGAGAGAGGCAGAGACACAGGCAGAGGGAGAAGCAGCTCCATGCAGGGAGCCCGATGTGGGACTCGATCCCAGGTCTCCAGGATCAGGCCCTGGGCTGAAGGCAGGCACTAAACCGCTGAGCCACCCAGGGATCCCCGCATATATGTTTTATATATTCTTGATAGATTAACTCTTTTATTATTATAAAATGAGTTTTTGTCTCTAGTATTAATTTTTCCCTTATAGTCTATTTGTCTGACATTGGTACAGCCGTACCAACTCCCTTTTGGTTTCTGTTTGCATGGTAGGTCTTTTTTAGTCATTTTACTCTCCATCTATTTGGATCTTTGAATCTAACATACAACTCTTGTAGACAATATATAATTGGGTCATTTTTAAAAATATAAATATATAAATATATTTAATACAAATAATTTATTATATATAATATATAATATAAATAATTAAATTATATATGATTTAATATAAATATATAAATACTTTTAATATTAATGTAACATCTGATTAATAAGACAGATTCATAAAAATTAAACATTTTACTATTAATTTTAATTAACATAATTGCTGATTATTTTAATTAAAATTAGCCATCTTATTATTCATTTTCTATATGACTTATGCCTTTTTTTTTGTTTTTTTTCTATTTCTCCACTATTGCCTTCTTTTATGTTAAATAGTAATTTTCTAATATACCATTTTAATTGCTTTGTTTCTTTGACTCTCTTTTTTTAAGTTCTTATTGGTTTACCTGGGGATAACAATTAACAAGAGGAAGAGAATGCAACTATTAAAGTTTTTGTTTACTACTGAAATTAAGTTGGTATTAATCTGAACTAGATTATATTTATTATTTATTTCATGTCTTTTAAATAAGATAGTGAAAAAGCTTGGTGCAGTGGCAGTATCATAGCCAATGAGGTTTATCCGAGGCACAATTATTGCTAATTAAATAATAGTGAAGAGTTATGTATTATATTACTGTTGCTGCTGTAACAAATTGCCACAAACTTTAAAACAACGAAAATTTATTATCTTACAGTTCTGGAGGTCAGAAGTCCAAAATATTTCAGAAGAGCTGTTTTTTCTGAAAGTACCAAAGAGACCTTGCTTGCTTTCTTCATTCATTCAGTTTTCTAACTTTTAGAGGCCATCTGCATTTTTTCATGGGTTTCTCCTTCCAGTTTTTTAAAAATTTTTTTAAAAATTTATTTATTCATGAGAGACACAGGCAAAGGGAGAAGCAGGCTCCCTGCAAGGAGAGTTATGCGGAACTCAATCCCAGGACCCCAGGATCACAACCTTACCCAAAGCAGACACTTAACTACTGAGCCACCCAGGCGCCCCTCTTCCTCCATTTTCAAAGCCAGCAGTATAGCATCTTCACGGTTCTCTCTCTTTCTTTGCCTTCTACTCCTCCGCCTTCCTCTAAGGACCTGTGATTACATCGGGCCCTTTCAGGTAATCCAGGATAATGTCCTCACATCAGGCTCCTTAATCTAACCCTATCTATTAAAAAAAAAAAGATTTTATTTATTCATGAGAGACACAGGAAGAGAGGCAGAGACATAGGCAGAGGGAGAAGCAGACTCCCTGCAAGGAGCCTGATGCAGGACTCGATCCCAGGACTCCAGAATCATACCCTGAGCCAAAGGCAGATGATAAATGCTGATCCACCCAGGTATCCCAAACTAATAAAGTCACTTTTGTTGTATAAGGTAAAATATTAGTAGATTCTGGAGATTAGGATGTGGACCTCTTTGTTGGAGGCATTACTCACCCTCCCACAACTTTACAAACTAAAATACATTTATATTGTCTTCTATATTTACCTATGTAGTTAATTCTCTTTGTGTGGTTTGAGTTATTTTTTCTTTTGAGAGAGAGAGAGCTCAGAGAGAAAGAGTGTGTGTGTGTGTGTGTGTGTGTGTGTGTACGCATGTGTAGGCTTTGGGACAGGAAGGAAGGGCAAAGAGAGAGGGAAAGCCACTGGAGTCTCTTCAGTCAGATTAGTTGTCAGCTAATGTGATTGGACCAAGATTTCCTTAAATGCTTATATAACATCTCCTAGCATTTGTGTGTTTGGCATGCCTTCAGTGCACCAGCAGCAAGTTTGTAGCTGTGCCTCATCTTTCACTTCATGCATGCACTGAGCCTCAGGGTCAGCCAGAGATGACTTTAGGAACTTTCCAGGGCTTTCTTGGGCATGTGCATAGCCCTACATATGAACATGGATTTTTGACTCCTAGGAATGTTTTGGAGCTTATCAAAGTCCCCAGTGAACTTCTCATTCCCGAGATTTTTATTGCAGCTTTTTCATCCACCTCTTGTTTGCTCCAACTAGTCCTGCTTTCTCAGTTGGCTATGATGTTTAAGCAGTTGCCACTAATTGTTTCTGCAAATTTCCTTAGGATACAGATATACTGTACACATATATCAAGCTTTGAGTAAGGTCAAATCAAAACAAAGCTTGAGAATGAAACTTTTCAGGGACCTCTCAGACAAGTCAAGTAATGATAGTTCTCTGAGAATCAGGTTTGGGGAATCTCCAAACCTTTTCTGATCCCTCCACTGTCTGCTAGGCTGCTGTTTCTCATGGCTACCTTAGCATTGTGAAACTGTCGATTTTCTTTTTTTTTTTTAAAGATATATATTTATTTTTTATTTATTTATGATAGTCACAGAGAGAGAGAGAGAGAGAGAGGCAGAGACATAGGCAGAGGGAGAAGCAGGCTCCATGCACCGGGAGCCCGATGTGGGATTTGATCCCGGGTCTCCAGGATCGCGCCCAGGGCCAAAGGCAGGCGCCAAACCACTGCGCCACCCAGGGATCCCGAAACTGTCGATTTTCAAGGCTACCATGGAACTAGAGACTGGAAGATGGGAATAGGGTAACAACAAAGCTTGTTGTTCTTACTGGTATTCAGCCATTTCTCTTGCACAAGCACTCCTTGGATGATTGCAAGACTTTGGTTAACTAGGAGTTCTGGAAAAGCTGATTTTGACAATTTTTGCCAATATCCTTTTCACTTGAATGAAGGAGCAGATTTTCAGAGGTCCTTACTTCACTATTCTGCCCTTAACTATATTTGAGAAGAGGTACATCACCACCAAAGCCAATTTTATGGAAGTGTGGGTTACTAGTGTCTGATGTCTTTCCTCTGGCCTGGAAATTGGTGACACAGAGTGTGGTAAGCTGACTCAAAATGGTCATCGAAAGACCTAAGAACATTACAGACGAGAGTTGTAAGGCTGAAGTTCAAAGAATCTAAAGTAAGTAACAGATTGACTGGACAAGGTAGTTGACTTAACTGAACAAAGAGAATTTCTTCTCTGTCTGCTTTCTCCCCATGCTTCCCGTCCTCCATTTCCCACTCCACACCCCCATGGCGGAGTACATAGATCTAGGTGCATAAAAAGCAATAATATGGGTAAAAGCTAACTAAGATGCTATTACCTTAAGAAATAAATTGTCAGAGTGATCTGTTTTCAAAGCACTTCTTTTATGCTATCTCATGTAATCTTATTACTAAACAGGACATGAAAAAGAGTCTCTATTTTATAATGAGGAAAATTGAGAATTTCATTAGATAAGTTACTGAATGTCTTAGGGCTAACAACAGGTAGCATCGCTCTTAGCTCTTTTGATTTCTTGTCAAGTACTCTTTGCACTATTATGTGATAAGACTATTAGAAGAATTTTTGTAGTAAGGATGAGCCAATTTTGAGATAATTTCTGGAGGAAAAAATCACGAGAATGTGTCTGGTTGGATATATGAGATTAAAAGGGAGAAGATGCCCAAGATTTCTAGCATGGAAAGTATATATTTAGTACATTGCAACTAGTCAAGATAAAAATGCTATTCTAATGGGAAATAAAGATCAAGCTGCTGTTAATTCAATGAAAGAATCAGGGAAATAATTATTGAGGATTTAAATGAAGCCAAAATGTATATATTTTGCTCATTTTCCACAAGGTGTCAGCAACACTTAAAACAATAGCAATTGTAACGGTTATTTGGAATGGGGTATCTAAATTTGTTAAAGATTACACAATTAGGAGTTTATTATTGTATTTATTTGTTCCCACCATGAGGTTGTTTGTACTTCAGTGTCTTGACAAACTTCAGACATTATTTAGAGCTACATATAATATTTTACCATCTGCATCATTATTGTCTTGTAGCCTACCTTTGGGTTACTTAACCATTATGCTAAAGTAGAAATTTTGACTTCCCCAGACTCAAAATATGTTGGAGAAACCAAGTCAGCAGGGGGCAGCACAGTCTTACAGTGTTTCAAATTTGGTCATTTGAATGGACCATTCACAAACCTAAGGATATAAAGATAGTGTGGTACATGGTGTTCATGCTTTTCAAGCATTCACACCCTGCATGTCAAATGGAATATTATTTGTAACCCAAATATATAAAGCAGATGACAGTGATACTTTACCAACAGAAATCTTATTTTATAATATTTTGCCTACAACATCAGACGCTAAAAATAACGGAGCCATTTTAATAAGCAAAAGATTTAGAATAAAACTTTTTTTTAAGGTGTAGTACTAGTTCTGTCTTCCTTTTACAGATAAGGAAATTGAGGCTGAAGCAAACGTTAAAACATGTCCAAAGTCACACAGATGGCAAAATAGCAGAGCTCACATAGAAGCCCAACTGTCTTACTCCAGAGCACCTGTACCTACGATTATACAATTGCTGATAATATGTTTTAGTCTTACTTCAGCCCTGAATCCAATTTCTTTCTTTTTTCAAATTGCACCATACAGAGAAGACTCTGACTGATGCAGATAAGGGGTTAGAAATGGTATCTCTCTTTCTAAACAGTTTACTCTGCAGTCTCCAGAAACTTCTCAATTCAACACAAATGTTTAGCCCAAAATACAAACAATGTTGAGTGAAGTCTGCAGTACAGATGCAGGCACTGTTCTCTTGTATGTTAACAAGTGGTAGAACTGCTAAGGAAGTGAACAGTTATTCCACATCTTTTAGACAAAAAAAACAAAATAAAACAAAAAACCCTAAAACATGGAGATGCTAAGTACCATATCCAAAAGTCACATTCCCATAACTGACTTACCCCGACTGTCTCACTAGTTTTCCTTTCCTCACCTGCACGTTGTACTGCCTCTTTGTGTTAATACTCATTTATGTGCTTGTCCTGCTATTATTTTTTTTCTTGAGTAGGAAGGGGCAGAGGGAGAGAGAGAGAATCTTAAGCAGGCTCTACTCCCAGTAGGGAGCCCACCATGTGGCTTAATCTTGGGACCCCAGGATCACACCCTGAGCCGAAATCCAGAGTTGGAGGCTCAACCTCCTGAGCCATCCAGGTGCCCCTGTTGTTTCATTTTTAAATAGATAAAACTATATTTTAAAAGTAAAATTCAAGGGACACCTGGGTGGCTCAGGAGGTTGATGTCCATCTTTAGCTCAGGCCATAATCCCGGGGTCCTGGCATCAAGTTCCACATCAGGCTCCCTGCTCAGCAAGCTTCCTGCTTCTCCCTCTCCTACCTACTTTTGCTCTCTGTCACTATCTCTCAAATAAATAAAATCTTTTTTAAAAAAGTGAAATTCAAGAGATTCCACTAACCACAGTTGGAAAACCAGGAGCCTGTGGATAACAGAATATAATCCCAAACCTAGAAGGTATTTAGAAATAATTTGAGGCTGTTGTTTTCTAATTATCATTCTATTTAGTTTTCCAGTAGTTAAAAATATATAGGTATATATATGTTTCTATTAAAGACTTAGATTTGAATCATCTTATTTAAAACAGACTAATTAAAGGGAACATTTAACACATCTGGAATACACTAATTTGCACAGGAGTAACTGTGAACCTAGCACTCATTAAGCTCAGTGACCAGTTTTAAAAAGCTCACACCTCCCCCAGATGTGTTATACATGAGGGCATCTCTGGGGAACAGTCTTTACTAGCTTAGCAACCCGGTAAGTATTGCCAGTGACTCAAACATCTCAGAGAAAGAAAGCTTTTGCATGGGGCACCTGAGTGTCTCAGTCAGTTAAGTGTCTGACTTGATTTCTGCTCAGGTCGTGGTCTCAGGGTCATGAGATGGAGTCCCGTTTCAGGCTCTGTGCTCAGCAGGGAATCTTTCTCTCTCCCTCCCTCTCCTTCTACCCCTACCCCCACTTGCGTGCTTGCACCTGCACTCTTGCTCTCTCTCTCCCCCACCCCTGAAATAAATAATAAAATCTTTAAAAGAAGAAAGAAAGAAGAAGAAGAAGAAGAAGAAGAAGAAGAAGAAGAAGAAGAAGAAGAAGAAGAAGAAGAAAACCTTTTGCAATTTTCAGAAATGTGATAGACCCTAAGAAGACAGGGAAGTCAGTCAGCTACCTTAATTTTGAAACAAAAGTCATAGTTCTTAGTATGTACTGAAGTTGTTAGGTTACAAAAATCCTTCATGATTACTGCCACTATAACATGCTTCTAGATCTCTAATTAGGATCAGTGATTATAAATTTGATTTTTTCAAAGCCTGATGTTTTGCTACAAGGTGAAAAATTGCAATTTTTTTGCTTAAGATGTAAGATGTACACAAAGACAGACCGTGAGTACTGTCTCAAGGAAAGACTTAGCTATCATAGCACAAGGTATGCCCTCTGCCCCAGGTGCCCTCTGCCCCAGGGTTCAGTCCTGCCACGTGTTTGGCCTTAGGTTATTTTTCTAAGACAAATCTGAGCCTGTTACTCCCCACTTCAAATTGCCTCTCCTGTTTTCCACTGCTTGTAGAGCAGGTCCAGCTTTTCTCGCCACCACGTTTCATGTCTTTCACAATTTATGCTTCTCATTCAACAGTATTTATTAAATGCCTGCCAAGTGATAGTTGGGGGCATACAAAAATAACTAGAACCAAGGTTCTGCCCCCAATGGACTTCCAGTCTGGTAGGAATGACACACAAAGCAAAGGTTACAGTGCAGTATGACAAGTGTCTGATAGAAGTCGTGCTAAGTGAGTAAATTTGGCTTGAACTTTCCTTTGTAGCTATATTTTTTACTCCTTTCCCCCACATACACCAGCCAAACCGGATCAGTTTACATTTGCCAAATGCTATCTGCACGTGGGCCTTCGCTCAAATGTCTGAAATGCCATTCCCCATGCCTATTGAAATCCCTCTAGGGCCAACTTCCAATATCTCCTCTCAGGAATAGAGTTTCTGATAACCCAGAATTCATCAAATCTACCTTTATTCTCCCATAAAACTTCTCAAGGCATTTTTTTTAATAGTCTGCCTTAAAATCAGTTCATCTTTTTGTCCTACTACAGTGCCTTGAACAGGACAAGCAGCCAATAAACTTTTATACTAATAGCTGTTTTGCCTCTATTCTTTTCTGTTTCTTTTAGTAAGAAAAACAGTGTATACTGTTTATAGTTACTTTTTTTGCAAGTAGCCTGAAGTCTGGTCACAAATAAATCAGGACTGTGAGATGAATATGAGTGATTCTAAAAACCATTAAACAAACTGAGAATAAAAATATTAGGTATACTGGTACTATGGACACTGTTGGTTTTCTGCCAATAATGCTATCCCTATTACTTCCTGCTTCTTTCCTTGAATGACATCCTGTTTTGTTCAGGTAGCCAACCCCAGACCATACAGAATTCCTACCGGAAAAAAAAAATGATCCACCATGAATGATAGTCAGGAGACCCTAGAGGTAGGTATATTGGCGTCTCTAGGATGTAAACTAATAGAACACTGTGAAAGAGATTATAAAATAAATATGCTTTAAATGAGTAAAGAGCTAAAAGGAGTAATAGAAACCACAAGGAAAGAACAAGACAATATGGAAAAGGAGGCAGATTTAAATAATGACCATATGGAACTTCCAGAATGAAAAATAGAGTCACTAAAAATAGAATCAATGAAAAACATGAATAAGAGGGTCAGGAAAATGAAGGGTGGAATGAAAATGTTAAATATATTTTCTTATAAGAAATGCAGAATGAGTGACTGTAGAAAATGAGAGACAATGTTTGAAATACTTAGGTCATCAGATTGAGTAAACACAGATCCTACACAGGATTATCAAAATGAATGCACACCTATAAAAGTTACAGTGAGGGGCACCTGGGTGGCTCAGTTGGTTAAGCATCTGCCTTTGGCCCAGGTCAGGATCCCAGGGTCCTGGAATCAAGCCCCACTAAGCAGGGAGCCTGCTTCTCCCTCTCTCTCTGAGCCCCACTCATTTGTCCTCTCTCTCTCTCTCTAGCCTCTCTCTCTCTCTCTCTCTCTCTCTCTCTCTCTCTCTCTCCCTCCCTCCCTCCCTCTCTCAAATAAATAAAATCTTTTAAAAAAAAAATTACAGTGAGGGGGCAAAAGCCCAAACACAAAACAATGGAAGTAGCCACGGAGAAAATATAAGGGAACAACAGTTCCTCTAACAGAAGGCTTCTCAACAGTGCTAAAGACCAGAAGGCAGTGGTATAGTATCTTTAAGTTGCCAAGGTAGATGATTATACCAACTTAGAATATTATCACCACCTAAATTATCACTTGGAGAAGAGAGCAAACTCCAGATATTTTCAGGCAAAGGCCAAGAGAGTTTACCACCCATAGATCATTGCTGGAGTAACAACTAAAGCATATACTTTCATAAGAACCTTGAATTCAAAGAAAGAAAGAAGGTGGAAGAACTGATGGTGAGCCGAGAGATTGTTGAACGCTCAGAAAATCGAAATAAGCAGGGATAGATAGATCAAGGAGAAAAATACAGGTAAGGATATGGAAGCTTTGAGTAACACTTAACAAGTCTGATTTATATATGAGACCTCTACTTAATAAATGTAAGCATATGTAGAACAGTTACAAATGGCAACCATATGCTAGGCCGCAAAGGAAGTCTCCCCAAATATCAAAGAATCAACATCATATAAAATTCTTTGACCACATTGCAATGAAATTAGAAATTCATTCAACATACATCTATTGTACACATACTTTGCCAGACATTGCTCTAGTTATTTGGTGTACATTAATGAAAAACAGAAATAAATTTTGACCTGCATGGAACTTAAACTGTGGGGAAGGGGAGAGAGACACAATAAACATAATGAACATAATAGGTGTACAGCATACGAGAAGATTATCAGTAGTATGTGGGAAAAAATAAGACTAGTGGCAAAGGGATAGGTGTAATTTTATTTTTTTTTTAAGTTTTTATTTAAATTCCCTTTAGAAACATACAATGTAATTTTACTTTCAGGTGTACAGGTTAATGATTCAGCACTTCCATACAATACCCTGTGCTCATCACAAGTACACTCCTTAATCCCCATCACCTATATCACACATCCCTTCACCCATCTGCCTTCTGATAACCATCAGTTTGTTTTCTATAGTTAAGAGTCTGTTTCTTGGTTGGCCTCTCTCTTTTTTTTTCCTTTTACTCATTTGTTTTGTATCTTGCATTCCACATATGAGTGAAATTATATGGTATTTCTCTTCCTCTGACTGACTTGTTTTACTTAGCATAATACTCTCTACCTCCATCCATGTCGTTGCAAATGGCAACATTTAATTCTTTTTTATGGCTGAATAATATTCTATATTATATATACATACCACGTCTTCTTTATCCATTCATCAATCGATGGATGCTTGGGCTGTTTCCATAATTTGACTATGGTAGATAACACCTCTGTAAACATAGGGATGCATATATCCCTTTGAATTAGTATTCTTTTGCTAAATATATAGCCACGCCATTGCTGGATCATAGGGTAGCTCTATTTTTAACTTTTTGAGGAACCTCTGTCCTGTTTTTCAGAGCAGCTGCACCAGTTTGCATTCCCACAACAGTGCAATAGGGTTCCCCTTTCTCCACATCTTCACCAACACTTACTGTTTCTTGTTTTGTTGATTTTAGCCATTCTGACAGGCATGAGGTGACATCTCATTGTGGTTTTGATTTGCGTTTCCCTGATGGTAAGTGATGATGAGCATCTTTTCATGTGTCTGTTGGCCATCTGGATGTCCTTTTTGGGAAAATGTCTGTTCATGCCTTCTGCCTACTTTATTTTGGATTATTTGGGTTTTGGTGTTGATTTATATAAGTTCTTATATGTTTTGGATACTAACCCTTTATCAGATATGTCATTTGCAAATATCTTCTCCCATTCCACAGGTTACCGTTTAGTTTTGTTGATTGTTTCCTTCGCTGTGCAGAAGCTTTTATTTTAATGTAGTCCCAATAGTTTACTTTTTATAGACAGGAGACCTGTCTAGAAAGAAGTTGCTGCCTGTGTTCTCTTCTGTGATTTTGACAGCTCCACATTTAGGTCTTTCATCCATTTTGAATTCATTTTTGTGTATGGTGGAAGAAAGTGGTCCAGTTTCATTCTCTTGCATGTTGCTCTCCAGGCTTCCCAACATCATGTGTTGAAGAGACATTCTTTTTCCCATTGGATATTCTTTTCTGCTTTGTTGAAGATTAGTTGACCGTACAATTGTGGGTTCAGTTCTGAATTTTCTCTTCTGTTCCACTGATCTGTGTGTCTACTTTTGTGCCAGTGCCATACTGTTTTGATTGCTTCAGCTTTGTAATAGAGCTTAAAGTCCAGAATTGTGATGCCTCCAGCTTTGATTTTCTTTTTCAAGATTGCTTTGCTATTTGGAGTCTTTTGTGGTTCCATACGTATTTTAGGTTTGTTGGTTCCAGCTCTGTGAAAAATGCTGATGGTATTTTGATAGAGATTGCATTAAATGTGTAGATTGCTTTGAGAACTATAGACATTTTAATAATATTTGTACTTTCAAGCCATGAGCATGGTATGTTCTATTTCTTTGTGTCCTCCAGTTTCTTTCATCAGCGTTTTATAAAAGTTCTCAGGGTACAGAGTACACCTTGGGTTAGGTTTATTCCTAGGTAGCTAATTGTTTTTGGTGCAGTCATAAATGGAATTGATTGCTTAATTTTGCTTTCTGCTACTTCATTATTGGTGGATAGAAATGCAACAGATTTCTGTACATTGATTTTGTATTATACAACTTTACTGAATCCCTTTATCTGTTCTAGGAGTTTTTTAGTGGAGTCCTTCAGGTTTTCTATATAATCAAGTCATCTGCGAGTAGTAAAAGTTTTATTTCATATTGATTTCGATGCCTTTTATTTCTTTTTGTTGTCTGATTGCTGTGGCTAGGACTTCCAGTACTGTGTTGAATAAAAGTGGTGAGAATGGACATCCTGTCTTGTTCCTGACCGTAGAGGAAAAGCTCTGTTTTTCCCCATTGAGAGTGATATCAGCTGTGAGTTTTTCATAGATGGCCCTTATTATGTTGAGATATGTTCCCTGTAAAGCTACTTTATTGAGGGTTTTTATCATGAATGGATGTTGTACTTTGTGAAATGCTTTTCCTGCATATATTGAAATGATCATATGGTTCTTATCCTTCCTTTTATTAATGTGATGTATCATGTTGATTGATTTGCAAATATTGAACCACTCTTGCAACCCAGGAATAAATCCCACTTGATTGTGGTGAATAAATTTTTTAATGTATTGTGATATCAGTTTGCTAGTACTTTCTTGAAAATTTCTGCTTCTGTGTTCGTCAGGGATATTGGCCTGTAGTTCTCTTTTATAGTAGTGTCTTTACTGCTTTTGATATCAGAGTAATGCTGGCCTCATAGAATGAATTTGGAAGTTTTACTTCCTTTTCTATTGTTTTGGAATAGTTTGAGAAGAATAGATACTAACTCTTCTTTAAATGTTTGGTAGAATTCACCTGTGAAGACATCTGGTCCTGGACTTTTGTCAGTTGGGAATTTTTTGATTACTGAGTCATTCCTTTGCTGGTCTCTTCAAGTTTGAAGTTTTGGTAGTTTATATGTTTCTAGGAATTTATCCATTTCTTCTAGGTTGTCCAATTTGTTGACGTATAGTTTTTCATAATATTCTCATAAATGTATTTCTTTGTTGCTGGTTGTTATTTCTTCCCTCTCATTCGTGATTTTATTTATTTGAATCCTTTCTTTTTTTCTTCTTGATAAGTCTGGCTAGAGATTTATCAATTTTATTCATTTTTCAAAGAACCAGCTCCTGGTTTCAAAGATCTGTTCTATTGTTTCTTTTAGTTTCTGTATCATTTATTTCTGCTCTAATCTTTATTATTTCCTTCCTTCAGTTGTCCTTAAGCTTTGTTTGTTGTTCTTTCTCTAGCTCCCTTGGGTATAAGGTTAGGTTATTTATTTGAGCTTTTTCTTGCATCTTGAAGTAGGCCTGTATTGCCATACACTTCCGCTTAGGACCACTTTTGCTGCATCCCATGGTGTTTTCGTTTTCATTTGCTTCCATGTATTTTTTATTTCTTCTTTGATTTCCTGGTTGACCCATTCATTGCTTAGTAGTATGTTTAACTTCCATGTATTTGTGGTCTTTCCAGATTATTTCTTGTGGTTGAGTTCTAGTTTCATAGCATTGTGGTCAGAAAAGGTGCATGGTATGACTTCAGACTTTTTGTCTTTGTGGAGGCCTGTTCTGTGACCTAATAGGTGATCTATTCTGGAGACTGTTCCATGTGCATTTGAAAAGTGTGTATTCTTCTGTTTTAAGACGGGATGTTCTGAACATATCTTTTAAGTCCATCTGGTCCAGTGTGTTCATTGTTTCCTTGTTAATTTTCTGTCCATCGATGTAAGTGGGGTATTAAAGTCCCTTATTATTATATTATTATCAATTAGTTCCTTTATGTTTATTATTAACTATTTTATAAACTTGGGTGCTCCCATGCATTGGGTACATAGATATTTACAATTGTCATATTTTCTTATTGGATTGTCACGTACCTATATGAAGTAGTATCTTTGTCTCTTGTTACAGTCTTTGTTTTAAAGTCTAGTTTGTCCAATATAAATATTGCAGCCCTGGCTTTCTTTTGACATCCATTTGCATGATTGATGTTTCTCCATCCCCTCACTTTCAATCTGAGGTGTCTTTAGGGCTAAAATGAATCTCTTATAGGCAGCATATAGATGGATCTTGGTTTTTTTATCCATTCTGACACCCTGTGTCTTTTGATTGGAGCGTTTAGTTCATTTACATTCAGAGTAATTGTTAATAGATATATGTATTATTGAAATTTTATTACTTGTATTGTCATTGTTGCTGGAGATTTTCACTCATCTTTTCTTATCTTTCTCTCATGTTTTGCTGATTTTCTTTAGCAATATATTTGGATTTATTTTTCTTTATTCTTTACATGTTTGTTAGTGGGTTTTGATAAATGGCTACCTTTAGGTTTATATATAACCTCTTCTGCAAATAGCAGTTTATATAAAGTTGGTGGTCGTTCAAGTTTAAACCCAGTCTTTTCTCCTCTTCTCCCCATGATTTAGGTATATGTTATTATATTTTACATTTTTGTGTGTGTGAGTTCCTCAGTTGATTTTTACAGAAATATTCATTTTTACTGTTTTTGTGTTTCCTGCCTTTATAATGTCACTTTTGGTCTCAGGAAGGTATAGTTTTAAATGAGAGGTAGGATAAAGCTTATTGGGATTTGGAAGAAAGGAGTAGTTACTTATGTGCATATCTGGGGAAAGAACATTGCAAGCAGATGGAAGAGCCAATCCTGAGAGCCCAGAGTATGTGTGTTGTTAAAAGGAACAGGAAGGAGGCCTCTTTAGCTAGAACTCCATGATTAAGAAGTAGCATATTAGAAGGTAAGGTAAACAAGGCAGTCTCTTACCACTCCCATCCCCCAAATCTGTATATTTGGATACTCAAACAAACAAACAAAAAAACTTTCTAAATTAACTCAGAGGAAAAAACATAATGGAAATGAGAAATAGTTAGAATCAAACAAATGAAAACACTATTAAATTTGTGTGTTACATCTATAACAGTATTAGAGGGAAATGTATAGCCTTAAATATATTTGTAAGAAGATAAGAAACAGTGCAAATTCTTCCACCTAAGGAAGTTTGAAATGAAGAATTATTGAAAGAAAAATAGTAAAGAGATTTAACAAAAACAAAGTTGTTTTTTTTTAATTACTAATATAATAGGTAAACACCTGGAAGTATTTATCATGAAAGAAAAATAAACAATATGTTAAATGAAAAGGAGGACATAATCACAATTCAGTGGAAATTTTATTTTTATTTTTTTGAAAATTTTGTTTAATTGAGAGAGATCATGTGTGCATGCACACAAACAGGTGGTGGGGAGTGAGAAGCAGAGGGGGAGGGAGAGAATCTCAAGCAGACTCCATGCTGAGCCTGGAGCCCCAACAGAGCTTGATTTCACAACCCTGACATCATGACCTGAGCCAAAATCAAGAGTTGAGTGTTTACTTGTCTGAGCCACCCAGGTGCCCATCAGTGGAAATTTAAAATCATAAGGAGAATAACTCTAGGAAAACAAACTTGAAGACTTTTTGAAATGGGCAATTTTTTTGAAAAATATGAATTTCTAAGAAGTGATCTAGGAATCATAGAAAACATGAAAAGACTTGTTACCATTAAGAAATTCAATCAGTCATCAAAAAAGATTCTCATAAAAGAAAGAGAAAAAGAAAAAAAGATGGTTGAGTTTCAGAGGCAAGTTTTACCCAACTTCAGTGAACAAATAGCTCTCCCAAAATAATGCCTATTTGATGAAAAACATACATGTATGTATATATGTATATGGTTACATATGTATATGTGCATAAGTGTATATATTTTTTTGCTCAATTCAACTTAACTGTCTAATTTGGGATTTCTGCATATATGTTTATAAGTGAGATTGGCTTATAATTTTCTTATGTTCTTCTTGTCTAGTCGGTGTCAAAATTATACAAGTCTCAAAAGAGAAGCCGAGTACTTTTCCTTTGCATCCTCTGAAATAGTTTATATGGCAGTGGAGTTATCCGAGAGCATGAGAAAAATCTATGAACTTTATAAACCAGTCTTACAAGCGTATATACAAGAATGTCAAATTAAACATGTTCCAATTGACCACAGCAAGAAAAATAACATATGCATATATGTGCATATGTGTATATACATACCTATATATGCATCTTAAAGCAAGAATTTTGCATGACCATTTCTACGTGATGCTGTCATCAAGTACTGAAAATATAAAATATTTTACTTTTACTTGTTTTACAATTAATTTTTTTTTAAGATTTTATTTATTTATTCATGAGACACCCAGAGAGAGAGAGACAGAGACACAGGCAGAGGGAGAAGCAAGCTCCATGCAGGATGCCCAATGTGGGACTCGATCCCAGGACTCCAGGGTCACACCCTGGGTCAAAGGCAGGCGCCAAACCGCTGTGCCACCCAGGTGTCCCTACAATTAATTTTTCTTATATCTCAAACCTTATCAATGCATTTTCAGTATTAATATGAGATGACTTTGTGAGAGAGAAAAGGAGAATTTACTACTTTTTCTTTCACTCTCCATCACCTAACCTGAATGTCAGAGCTGTGCCCCAGGAGTATAGTAGCATAACAGTCCCTTTTGCTGAACCATCTTTTCCTCCTCCTTGGCTCTCACAAGGCTGATGATTGCAGACCCCAGCCAGCAAAGGGCATGAGGGAAGTAGCCACAGGCCACAGCAGCATCATGAGTGGTCCTCAGGAATGTGGGTGACAACCCTCACAGAAGGCCGAAGGGAGTAAAAGCAGGGACGAATGACCTAGCACACACACCTTCTCCTTGTGGTCACAGCCTCCAGATTTTGCTTGGGAGACCAACCCACCTCTGTACTTCTGAAGTGACTTTATTCCAAAGCCCTAGAATTAAATCTCATCGTTCTGCTTTGAAGCGGTCAGGATGCTGTCTACCTGAGAATAAAGCCAAATTTGGGTAACACATTCGTAAAATGGACAAGGAGAACTAGTTCCTAGTGGCCTGGGTTAAGGTGTGGATCAATGAGTACCTGAAGCCATCTCCTCACTAACTATTGTGTTATGGATACACAATAGTGTAGGCCAATAAATTCCCTTGTGCCACTTAACCTAGTTGGATGCTCTGGCACTTGCAACTGAAAGGATCCTGATTCCAACACTATGAAATTTAAGCTGTCCACACACCCCTGGCTCACTTGTAAGTTATCCTTTGGGGTCATTCAGTATCTTTACCCCTACTCACATACAGAATGCTTCTCCTTTACACTGGACGGGGGAGGGAGTGGAGGCAGAAGTGGGGCAAGATTTGGAGCAGTGACACTTCCCCGAAACTGCCTCTGCTTATCTCCTCCTTCCCTAGCATGATGACGTTGAGTATCTTGGGGCTGGGAAGGGGGCCCTGGCACCACTGTGTCAACAATGCAGCGGGTGACTTCCCTCTGGTCACACTACAGCACCCTCTGCGTCCTCATCACCCCATTTCCAGAAGAGTGTAATGGAAGCATTTCATGTGTAAATTACATTAAAAACCAGAGAATATCTTCCAGCCACAGTGAAAATAAATTCAACAAATTATTCAAATTTATAGTAATTATCATTGCACAGCTCAGCAGCTTTACCTTAAAAATACTGGCTATAAGTGGTTACAAGTAAGGTGGAATCAATTTAGTATTCATAAAAAGCCTAGTACATTTCCTTAATAGGAATTATATTGTATTTTTGATCTTACAGTTTTTTCCCTCTATATTTGCAAGTTCCCACCTAATTTTAACCTATTAGCAACATTAAGGACATGTAATGTGTGTCATAACCATTAACAATGCTTGTGATAAACATTAGATAGAGTTTACTCATTTCTCTGAAAAATTCAATAGACTTCTTTCTGTTTTCACAGAATTGCTTATAATCCTCCACCCTGGGGCAGAGGACTGGGGGAGGGCACGGTGGGGGGGGGTGGCGGGGGAGGAGGAGAGGAAGTATTAAAAAGAAATTTTAAAAAACACCTATGTTAGATGGAAAGAAGATATACTTTACTTTGGGGAGCCTGTGGGACTATTCCTTTAAGTAGACCTAATTATGATTGGGATTTGTTTGACTTTGGGTTAATCACCCACAGTTACTGCAACCTAGGCAAGCCCCAGTTATAAATTAATGATGGGGTCTGCAGAGAGAGGAGACATTCCTGAGCGTAGACCTAATGGAGCAGCATGCCCTGAGGACCAGTCAGAGGAAAGATGCCACTCGGGTATATAGGATCTGTATTTAATTTGCCTTTCCTGCAGTTGGTCTATTTCTATAGTTATTCTGCACTGTTCCTCTTGCACTCCGGGATCTCCTCGGGCTGCCACCCCTCTGCCCATCTCGGATGGGCATTCCACCAATGGTGGTGGGAAGGCCACAAGCTTGGCACTTTTTCTAAGGTGCCAAATAAATTCAGAAGGAATTATTTTAGACAATAGTGTTCTGTGTTTTGTGTTTTGTTTGTCTCTTAAACACTACTATATTTCAGCAGGGCTTCCTGAAATAGAATGTGATCACCAAGGATCGTATCACTCTTGCTTTTTTGTTGGGCTTGGAGACAAGGACATTTTTGCAGCAGTAAAGTGAGAACAGAAGTTGGCTGTTTTCCTTAGAAGCAAGAAAGGCCTTTCCCAGGACTTTCTTGGTACATCACTTTGTGGCGCAAAATTGGCAGTATGACCTCTGTGTTAATAAGAAAATACTAGATTCACGTGTTATTATCTGACAGTAGGTTAATGTGAAAAATACTGTATTATGAAAAATGTATTTCACAATATTCTAACAGATGCTGCTAGTATAATGGCCTAATGTAGCAAATGCACCAAATGTGCTTGAGCATGTTTTTGACACTATTTTCATAAGTGATGATATATCCTAATTGAAACTTACTAAAATTATGTTTTCTCCTCCAACTGTCATGAAAACATACCAAACTATGTGTTTTGTATACCCATGATTTAGGAATATAAGATGTATATTCCTTTTGGCTTTCTCCTCTGTAATTGAGAGTTAGATTTGAAAATATGAGATGTTATCCCTCTGAATACTTGTCCAGTGAGTCAATTCAGTTCCCAGGTATGCATTTATTCTCCTTAACCACTTGTACAGCCAACAGTAGACTCGAAGATTTGTAGAAAACATTTTTAGATTTTTTTTTAATCTGAAAAATCTACATCTAAAATGTTTTAGATCTAAAAACCCATTATAGAAAATAGTGTTATCTTTTTTTTTTTTTTTTTGAACTCGTGGAGTTAATTCCCTTAGGAATCTTCAAAGAAAGTTCTAAATATGTATTTTTATCACCACACATTAACTTGTGTATATATTGTGTCCTTGTATTGCATAATTCTTTCATTAAGCCTTTTATCTTTTGAAATCCAGTGTGCATTAGAAAAGTATGAAAAACAGGGCAGCCTGGGTGGCTCCGTGGTTTAGCGCCGCCTTCAGCCCAGAGCGTGATCCTGGAGACCCGGGATCGGGTCCCACGTCGGGCTCCCTGCATGGAGCCTGCTTCTCCCTCTGCCTGTGTCTCTGCCTGTCTCTCTGTGTGTTCTCATGAATAAATAAATAAAATCTTTAAAACAAAAAAAAGAAAAAGTATGAAAAACAGAAATGTACAACCCATGTAATTTCAATCCAGGTCAAGAAATAAAACATGACCAATACCCCCAGATACCCCCCTCATGCCCTTCCCAATCACTGTATCTTCTCTCCCTCATCCCTAGACTTAATCAGAATTTTGACTTTTACACTAATCAACTTTCTTGATTGATTTATACTTTCACCACCTATTTATGCATTTGAAATACTATGGTTAAGTTTTGTCTGGTCTTTGATTTTTGGGTTTTTTTTGTTGGGGTTGCTGTCCTTGAAATTTAAATAAATGGAGTTAATACAACGAAGTATCCTTTTAGGTCCAACATTTTTTACTCGAAGTCATGTTTGTAAATGTAGTTATAATTAGTTTTCATTGCTGTATAGCATATACAGTATCATTGCTGTACTGTATGAACTCACCACAAATTATCCATTCTGCTGTTTGGGGCTCTTGTGAATAATACTGCTGTGGACATTCTTTTGTATGTCTTTTGACAAACGCACAAATTTCTGATGGGTATATACTGACAGGTCATAAGGTATGTGTATTTTTAACATTTTTTAAAGCCGTATTACTCTGCTACCAGAGGGATCATGCAAGTTCCCATTATTCTGTGTCCTCACCACACTACTGTTTTAGCCTGTTTGTTGTGTAGTGATACCTCTTGGTTTTAATTTCCATTTCCCTGATTACTAATAAAGTTAAACAACCTTTCATATATCTATTGGCTGCTCTTCTGTGAAATTGCTGGTTCAAATATCTCGCTCTTTTTATATTGTGTTGTCTTTTTCTTATTTGATTTATAAGTGTTCTTTATGTATCCTGGATTTGAGCTGATTGTGCACTATAATGTGTTGTACACGTCTCTCACACCCAGTTGTTTGCCTTTTCACCATCCTAAACGTTTCTGCTGAAGCTCAGAAATTCTTAATTTTAATGTTTTCAGGTTCACCAAGTTTTTCCTTTATGATTAATGCTTTTCTGTCCTCTTTAGAAATTCTTTCCCTACCCTGAGATTGTGAATATAATCCCTTATGTTAACATACACCTCTATCATTTTGCTTTTTATTATTTAGATTCAGAATTGACTTTGTTATGTTTTGAGGTAGGGGTTAACTTTCATTTATTTCTGGTTGGATAACCAACCAGTTGTCTCAGCACTATTCATTAAAAAGTTGATACTTTTCCCACTGCTTTGTAGTTCCACCCATGTTATAAATTAAGGGTCTGTGTGTATCAAGGTTAATTTGTAGGCTTTCTGTTCTGTTAGTGTATTTTACATTGTTTTTATCACATCTTAAATAATGCAGCTTTATGATAAATTTTGATACTCAGTAGAGCAGTGCATTCTACTGTTATTTTATTTTATTTTATTTTATTTTATTTTATTTTATTTTATTCTATTTTATGGTGGTAAAAACATTTAATGTGATGTCTTGTGCTTTAACAAATGTTTAAGTGTACAATACAATATTGTTAATTAGAGGCACTACATGGTACAGCAGACCTCTAGAACTGATTCGTCTAACATAACTGTAACTATACTCATTGAACAGTATCTCCCCATTTTCCGCTACCCCCACCCTTTGGCAACCAATATTCTGCTCTGTGCTTCTGTGAGTGTGGCTATTTTAGATATCTCATATAAGTGGAATCATTCAGTATTTGTCTGTGCCTGGCTTATTTCACTCAGCATCACGTCCTCCAGGTTCATCCATATTGTCACATATGGCAGGATTTCCTTCTTTTTCTAAGGCTAAATAATACTGTGTTGTATGTATAGACCATGAGCACTTCAGGATTCGCTTGTCAAGCTCCACAAAGAAATCTGTTGAGATTCTGACTGTTATTCTATTTAATCTATAGGTCAATTTGGAGAGAATATTACAAAATTGGGCTTTCTAGGGATGCCTGAAGGCAGCTCAGGGCTTGATCCCAGAGTCCCGGGATTGAGTTCCACATCAGGCTCTTTGCATGGAGCCCGCTTCTCCCTCTGCCTGTGTCTCTGCCTCTCTCTGTCTGCCATGAATAAATAAATAAAATATTTTAAAAATTAAAGAAATAATAAAAACAAAAAACAAAATTGGGCTTTCTAATACATTACCATAGTATTTCTGTGTAGCACTTCTCAGTTTGCCTCTATCCAAAGTGTAGAGACCTCACATATCATTGTACATTTATTCTTAGATATTTTATATCTTATGCTCTAATAAATGCTAATTTAAAAATTTTTAAGAAAATTTAAAAAAAATTTTTTTCAATTTTTATTTTAAAAAATAAAGTCCCACACCCAGTGTGGGACTTGAACTCATGATCCTGAGACCAGGAGTCACACACTTGACCGACTGAGCCAACAAGACACCCCAAATGCTATTTTTGAATAAATTTTATTTTCAGATTTGCTGGTATATAGCAATGTATGGAATTAAAATATTTACCTTTTCATGCAATTGTAATTCATCTATGAACTTGTTTAGATTTCTTTTGTACATAATTACATAATCTGCACATAAGGACAGTTTTATCTGCTTCCTTCCTTTCCAAATCATTATACATTTTGTTTTGTTTTACTTTATTTTATTGTGTTTAGTAAGGCTAGGACCTTCACCAGCTAGAATCTCCACTACAGTGTTGACTAGATTTGGCACCATTGTCACATCCCCAATTTCAAAGGGGGAACATTCAAAAAATTTCAATTGAGTACGATGTTACATTTTGCTAGATTTGGTTTGCCAATCATTTATTTAGGGTTTTAAATCTAAGTTCATGAATGAGAAAATTCTGTAATTTTATTTTTTTATAATGTCCTTGTCAGGCTTTGGCTTTAAGGTTTTGCTAGATTCTTAAACTGGAGAGTGTTTGTGTTTCCCCTCTTTCCCTGCTATCTAGAAGAGCTTTCATAAGACTTCCAGTATTCATTAGAACTCACTAGTGAAGCCCTCTAGCTAAAGTTTTTTAGTTTTGTTTTTTGTTTGTTTTGGAAGGTTTTTAATTATAAATTCAATCTCTTCAGTAACACTATTCAGATATTCTATTTCTTCTTGTGTGCATATTGGTTAGTTACAGTTTTCTAGGAATCTGTCCATTTCATCAGAATTTCAAATTTGTTGGAAGAAAGTTGTTTTTACTATCCTTTTTTGTTTTCGTGGTCTATAGCATATGTAGTGATGTCTCCTTTTTCATTCCTGATATTCGTTATTCGTGCCTTCTCTCTTTCTTCTTAAATTAGACTCTCTAACATTTATCTATTTTTATTACTCTTTTCAGATAACTTGTTTTCATTATCATTTAGTTACCATGGGTTATTTCCAAATATATAGGGACTTTCTTCTTTACTAAAAGGTAGTTTTGATTTCTAGCTGATTAAAAGACCTATTCTGAATGATTTCTGCCATTTGAAAATCCTTGCTATTTGCTTTATTTTTGTAAATTTGTGAAAATAACACTGCATGTCTGAGAAGATGTATATTTCATAGTTGTGGGGTATGGTGTTCTACAATTACCATTAGGTCAGTTTTGCTTATTGTGGTAGTCAAATCTTCTGCATATTTACTGTAATTGTCTGTTTGTTTGGTCAGTTGCTAAAAGAAAGTATGCTAAAATCATCCCCAGTGGTTGTAGATTTGCCTGTTTCTCTTTCTACTTCTGGCAATTTCTGCTTTCTATATTTTGAGCCCCTGTTACTAAATACATGCAAATTTGGACCTATTTTATCTTCCTGGTAAGTTGCAAGTTCAAATTGAGTTTTTACCTCTTCATCTCTAGTAATGGTTATTGCCTTAAAGCTAACCTTGAGTGTTACTAATGTAGCTACAATTTTCTTGTGGTTATTAATTGTATGATAACTTCCCACCTTTTCAACTTTCTATTTCTCAGTGTTTTACATATATTGATTTATAAATAGCAGATAGTTTTTTCTTGTTTATTTAATCAAAGCTTACCAATCTTTGTCATTAAAGATACAGTTAAGACATTTACACTTATTGTATTAGAGTCTAAGTCTGTGTCAGTCTTTAAAAGTAAGTCTTTAAATGACAATTTTTCACATTCCAAAAATAGTTCATTAACACCTATGAGTTTAAGAAATTTATCCTCTCTGACTTGTATATAAATGTGTAGGGATTTACATAACCTTCTCATGTCCTGTTATTTCTTTGACTGCTATAGAATGAAAAGAAATCCAGGGACTAACGTACACTAAGAACAACATATCTAATCTAGAGTTTTGGGAATTTCGCTTGCAGCTCTTGTCTTTGTGATTTACCTAATTCTAATAACACAGCATTAACGATGTATCTCTTAAAATATCTTTTTTACAAAACACTATAAAGATTTCATTCTTGATTACAGGGCTGTGACTCCCAAATGAGCGTGTCAGAAATGTCCTGTAGTGAAAGTACATCCTCATGTCAGTCTCTTGAACATGGCTCAGTTCCAGAAATTCTCATTGGCCTGCTTTATAATGCCACAACTGGAAGACTATCCGCAGAAGTGATAAAAGGCAGCCACTTCAAAAACTTGGCAGCAAACAGACCACCCAGTGAGTGAAAAAAAAAAATTTTTTTAATTCCTATGTTTTCTGCACTTGTGGGACTCTCAGTGTTAGGGACCTCAATACTATCATTTAGTCTTAACCGATCAAAATGAAATGGTATAATCATCAGCTAATCTGTTTCATGTTTTCTATTCCCAGTCATTTGGGAAGTAGACAAATTTGAAATTCAAAATATTAATTGTAAGATGACAAGACTTTTAATTTTTCATAGTGTCTGCCAAATAAATTATCCCTATCAGAGCCATTATCTTCCAATGCTAGAAAAAGTTAAAGGGTTTTTTAAAGTTAGTAGTATTCCACAGATATGGTCAAGAATATGTATGGCTATTGGTGTCAGCTGAAGAATGATGTTACGTTTTCTGTCTGTATGCAGTACTATGAACTAATGTTAATATTTCTGTATTTTTTTCTCTTTTCTCCATTAAGATAATTTAAGAAGAAACTATTTCTTCACGCTTTTCCTCCTTTAATATTATACATCAGTACTGCCAGCAGAGTCTTTTCTTAAATAGCTTGGCTTTTCCTTTACCAGGACAAACAAAATAAGGAATAGTTTGACATTTCCCCTAGATGCGAGAAAAGAGTGAGATGGTAAATCTGTGCCCTGGTCTATATGCCTGTCACTCCTCTCTCCTTATCTCTCTTCCTGCTCATGGAGGTGGGGCCGGATTATGGGAGTGCAGAGAGATTGTCACTCAGTAGACCGCAACACTGTTGGTCAGTATCTAAAGAAATAAGCTGGGAATGTAGCAACTTCTTTATACGTCTCTGAAATTAAAGATGTTAGTGCCCAAACTAAAGAGTTGAAAGGAAACCTTGCATAGTAGTAGTGGCCACCTTAAATTTGCTTAAAGATTTCTCTTAAGGCCATCTTTTTACTCTGAGTCTCCAATAATTATTGAATGAAGGGAAACTTCTTCCACCCTTGAATTAAATTATTTACCTCCAAATATCCTCAACATTGTCTTTTTAATTCAAGTGAAAAGTCACAAAAATATATTTGGTTTTCCCTAAGTAATATTGGAAACCATGATTCTTACAGATATCATAGAGTGTATCTATTCCTGAATTCAAAGTCAGAAGGCCAAAATTATGTTTATCTTTCTACCCTTGGATGAGTAACTCCCCTAAGTCTGTTTTCTCATAAGTCAAATTAAGGTTGTGACTGTGAGACTCCAATCAGATAAAGATGCATAAAAGAAAGATGGACTTATTATTGTCCCCTTTCTCCTTTCAGAAGGAAGAATTCAGAGGGAGGAAAAAACCAATTCAATTATTAGAATAAGCAGCTTTGGAAGTGGGACCTGGGTTCTCTTTATTGGTACATAGAATGCAAACTCAAATGACCTGGGAAGTAACTTCAATGAATAAACTTGGCAGGTGAAAGATAAAGAGTGTGGGGAGGCATGTGACAAGTGCATACCCTGCCTCAAGACATTCAGATTCGAAACTTTTGAACACTATAACAGATAAACAAAATATCTTGTGGGGATACATCCTGCCAACAGCTATCAGTTTGCCATTCCTGCTTTAGCTAGTGGTTTAATTTTTTGACAAATATTTAACTTGAGATGCTAAAAAAAAAAAATAGCAGAATGGAATGATTTGTTTGCCTTCCTGTCTTTGCTTGTACCCACTCTGATAGAAACAGAAAGCAGAACTAAAATGAAGGGAAGGGGCAGTGGAGGCAGAGTGAATAATAAACAGGTTGAGAGATTAGCATCCACAAGACTTCGAGCAGGTGTTTTCAGGTTAAAGAGTAAGTCAGAGCAATTTCCCTTATTTTAGAATTAGATCTTCAATATCAGGGTCGTTAATGGTGTTAGCTGGGAGGCAGCTTGTAGGTAAATATAAGTCGACATTAAAATTAATTGTATGAAGTGGAGTATTTATAAAGTAAAATATAATGCAGTTTCATCAATCTGTCTTAAGCTATATATATTCTATGAGATTGTTCTAGGCCTTGAACTGTGTTACTGACTAAATAATCCAAACAAACAATGGGAACATGCCAGAGCAAAAATTTAGATAGTCCTATTTTATTTTGTTTAACTTAATTTTATCTTACATTGAAAAGTAATGGAAGTGTTTGAAATCCTTAATATTGCATGGATAAACTTCAGTACTTCGCATAATAGTAATCCTGTGATAACTTTTATTCAGTCTTTTATAGTCTGATAATTTGCATGATTCTATGTTCAATGTGCTTTAGACCAAGAAGATATCATTATAAAGATGTTCCCCCTTTAAAACAGTGTAATTTTTGTCTTAAGATTACACAATGACCTTAAAAATTCTCATTCCATGAAATTTACCCAACACCCCTTTTGTTCAACCCCCCTACCTGAATTAAAATGCTAAAGTTTTGTGTTCTTCCACTCCAGTGAACAGTGTTTCCTCTTTAATTCTAACCTTTGACCCTCTTTCACCCAACAATTGACATCTGGTCATTATTTCTTTTACTGCTTTCCACCCCCTGTTGTCAGATGGACTGTTCTGTTGTCTAAAACACTTGATAGGTGGACAGGTTTATATAATCCGAGGTGAGTTCCTGTAGAGGCTAATTGGATGTTGTCTTTTCATGCAAAAACAAAATACCCTAAAACTTGCCAGCAGTGAAGCTGTCCACCATGTTGGTTTCCAAAAAAAAAATGCACATTTATTATCTGTGGTACTTTAAATAAAACTAACTTAGAATTTATCTCTGATTATGGATGATGGTATACAGAGTACGTATAAAATAAGCAAAACTTTTTAAATTAAAGGTTTTATTTTTCATTTATTGTATTTTGATTCATACAATAGATATTTCATGAGAAATATTGCAATTTTCATTAAAATTAATTGAAATTTTGATATGAAGTACACATGATGGATCACCATGCTGAAGATCATTTGCATGAGTCTAAAGAACTTGAAAACACAGTTGTTTGAAGAGAGGGTTTATCTCCCAAATAATCAGCCAATGAACTGTTATGTTTCACTTTGTACACTAAACATCACATCAATTTTTTTTGTAACTCATGAAAATAGTTAAGAATACCATACTTTTAAACTTCACATTAAATTCTGCCAAAAAAGAATCCTACAGTATTTATTTTAACTATCCAAAAAGCACATTAAATGTACTCTTGCATGAAATCAGGAGAAAGTTTTACTTGATTTGCTAAACTTTGAGCCCTTAATGCATTTGGCTTCATTTTGGCCCTTTTAAATGTTTTTAAAATATATTTAAAAACCACATCCATGCAGAGATTTTTTTGACATTTCATCCTAAGCTGTTTTGATGTCATCTTTGCATTCTTGTCTTCTTTTCCTCTTTACCATTTGCCTTCATTTCTATTTGTTTGTTTATTCTTATTCTCTGAAAACACAGTGGAATGCTTGACAGTGTTGTGGCTAATTGAGCTTGCTAAGTGTTTATTAATGCTATGACGTCCTGCTTAGTGAAGCTAAATGGGGATGGGCTTGGCGGGGGTGGGGGTGGGGGGAAGGATTGAGGGTGGGAGGGTGGAGGAAGGATTATGAGGTATACCTTTCAATTCTAACTGTAATGCAGAAATAGTGAAGTTGAGATATTATAACCCACAGAAGATTTTATAAGCATCTACATCAAAATGGAATTCGTTGAATTTCCATTAAACATGGTATACACCATATCCTTATAAAGTATGAATACTTCATGTTCTCAGCAAATGTCACAAGAAAGGTGTTTTGAGTTTGTTTCAAATGATATTTGTGGTATGTTGTTTTGTTTTGTTTTTTTCTGTAGATACGTATGTTAAATTAACTCTCCTGAATTCCATGGGTCAAGAGATGTCCAAATGCAAGACATCCATCCGCAGAGGGCAGCCTAATCCAGTATACAAGGAGACTTTTGTTTTTCAAGTGGCCCTATTTCAACTTTCTGATGTGACACTCATACTGTCTGTGTATAACAAACGCAGCATGAAAAGAAAAGAGATGATAGGCTGGATTTCCTTAGGTCTGAACAGCTCTGGAGAAGAGGAGCTCAATCACTGGACTGAAATGAAAGAGTCGAAAGGACAGCAAGTGTGTAGATGGCATGCGTTACTAGAGTCATGATGAATAGGATAAACGAGCAATTACAATCCAAGGCAGCATTATCTCTGATTGCAGCGTTACTGTTTTTACCTAGTCACCATTAGAAGAGCTGTTCTTTGAAGCCTCATCCTCAACATTCTACCAGAATGCTTTAAGTTCTGTGGAAAGAACATCTAATATTGACACAAATGAAGAAAAGATGTGTCTCTGGTAGAGCTTGTTTGGGAAATGAGACACTTGCATCATCATTGTTAACAGTCCTCCAGAGTTTTAAGAGCATGCTTTTTGTTTGAAGTTAATTTTACTTTAAAAGCAGAAGAGCCAGTCATTTCATGAAAAAAAAAAAAAAACTATAAGTGATTTTTTTTTTAATTAGAATTTTTAGTTGCAACACTGTTTTAGGATTGTCCTGTTAACCAGGAAACTTGTATTTTGACTGGCTCATCCTGGTGTTGGAAATGTTCCTTAATCTGAAAAAGTAGGTCTCAGCTCTATCATGGGGCATATCCGATGGTGAGGGGTTTCAATTACATAGAAAATTGTTTTATTTCAGACATTTTTCCCTCTGTGCACTTAGATTCATTGTGCCTCGGTTCTTCTCAACAGCACTAAATCTCAAGTGCAAGCAAGTATTCATTTTCATAAAGGAATTTTTTTATATGTTATTTAAAAAAAAAAAAAGCTCATTTCTTCATTTGCCTCTGCTTTTGCCTGATCCAAAGAGACCCAGTCACTGGACTGGTCCCTTGCAAGTCTTTTAGACAGGTTGTACTGTAGAACTACGTAACTTTCTGTTGAAAGCACTTCCTGTATTCTTGTATTCCAATGTAGGAAGCTAATAGAGCAGGACTTTACTTTAAAATTTCTTTCAACAATTGACTCTTTAAAAATTGTAGTAATGTGAAAATACATTTTTTTTACGAACTAATACAGTAGATAAGCCGTTGAGAATTGAAAACCGTTCAAGTTAAAGAAAATGTTAATTATCTGCTCTGAGAATGGAGTGACCAACACTGCATAAAGCAGGTAGCGTTCCAGTAAGAAACTGTTCTCTCTCTAACTCTTCTTCACTCTTACTTCGATTTGTACTTGTGATCTAAAGACTCTCCAGTTCTCAGTTTCAATCAGAACATCATGTTAAAAACAGTTCTGAGATTCCTTATGAAATTTCTAGTGACCTGTGACTAGATTTTATGAAATTTACAGATACGTTCTTCAACGTGACGTCATCCTGTGCCTTTCATGTAAGTTACATTTGCTCATACAGCTTGAAAGTTGTATTTGCAAAATTAGGCCTTCGATTTTTATAAATGTAAAGATTCCTCAGAACAATGTCACAGATCTTTATTTCCTCTGAAGTATGTAAAAGTTGTATAATGTGCTAATTTTTTTAAATGGCAAGGCATTTTCATTTGTTGTTTTTATATTTAGGAACTCTAATTAATCAGGAATATTATAAGCTGTTTTCTTTTTAATTTAGCTTCTTACCCAGTATATAATTTTGTGCATATACTTTATTAAATAGAATATGTTTCGTATATATGAAAACTATTTTCTTTCTTTCTTTCTAATTTCTAATTAAACTAGACAAAAATATACTATTTACCAGTTATTAAAAAGCAGCATACCATTATTGTTCCTAGTCCCCACTAAGCACTATATATTATTGTAAGCTGAGGACTTGTTATTGCCACAATAACAAAACCATGCATAAACATTATTACTTCAGCTTGGCTGTACTGAAAGGCCTTAAAAGAAATCCAAAAAGACAGTGAACTCCTAATATTTTTTAGTTTAAAAAATGGCAGCTCTATGCACTCATATACATGAATTATAAGATAAAATACAAATGCTATCTTGGGTGACATGAGGTTTAAGAATGTATGTTATAAAGTTGCATTAAAGAGGAAAACCCATTATTTTATTGTTACACTAATGAGCTTTTTCCAGGGTTGCTTTTTTTAAATAAATGAGTTAAGTTATAAAGTTAGAATGTGCATCAAATGGTGAAATATCTCGTGTATGTAGCTTCAGCAACAGTAGGGAAAGGGATTTGAAGAGAGTAGGGTGTAGGCCCCAGTGAGAAATTTTATTTAAGCATTTAATGCTACCGGGATCTTTTCTGCCTTTGAAACAACTGACTGCATTGCTAAGAACTGGGATCTGCTAATGGAAAGGGTTAGTCTCATTTGTAGCTGTAACAAAGCCTAATCAATAATTGAACACATTATGAGACCAGTGTGGTGCTTTCTCCTTCAGTGACAAGAAGACCTAACTAGCTATTATTTGCTACATCTGTCTTTCTTCAGCCTCTGCCCAGAACTATGTGTGTGCTTTTGATCTATCTTTACGGGGTTATCTGGTATAGATATCAATTCCAAAATGGCTTAATAATTAATTAACAATTTTAAAAGTTTTCAAAAAGGACCCTACCTCCACCCCAGCTGCCAAAGTCCTCAAAGATTATGAATTTCTATGTATGTGTATCTGTATACACCCACATGCCTACACACACATACACACACACACACTTTTAAAGGTGAAGGTGCCCTGGCTTTTTCAGATAAATAATTAGAAGACCATTTATTGAGTTTGTGGATTATTTTTCTCCTCTCTATATTTACTAGAAATTATATTTGGTTTGGGGTGCTATTTGCTGCCGTTCTCCTCTACACACAGCAAAATGTGTATCTTTTTATCGTGTGGATTGACACAACTTAGAGTAATTATTCTCCAAAATTTGTCTATTCTTTTAGAAAAAGATTAACTAGCTCTCGAGAGACCCACTTCACTCTACTGAATCTACTGTATAAGACAGCACTACTGCTCTTTTGTGTGCTCAAATTTGCATGGAAGCGTAAAGGCAAAATCTTACATCTCAGCAATTTGCAGCAAATCGGGACCCACCAGTGGGCAGCAGGTGCTGTTTCAGAAACTTGAGAAAGACAGCCCACTTTCTTATTGTTCTCTTAAAATCCCCTAAGTTTTATAATAAAATGAGATAGTCCAAATATGGCAAGTGACTGACGTTCACGGGAGCTTCCAAGCCTAGAATTATAGGCTCTGTCTGTCTCCCAAATGAGCTGCAAAATGTAGTTGTTTATTACTGCCCAGGAAACAAAATGTATTTCAGATCAGTAAAGAATTTGTTTAGTAGAATATCGTCTTACCTTTCAGAAGCTTTTTCTATACTCTTGTGTCTTCTGTACAGTCCACATTTTGTGTGAAATCTATTTATTTGCCTGTCTTCTTACTACACATTCAGTGGATTCTCAATAATGCTGTATTTAGTGACAAAAATAATAAATTGGACCACAATTTTAAAAAAGAAAAACCAGTAAGAAAATGTCAAAGCTACCTTGATTGGTATACACATGTTGAAGTTCAGGGCCTGGTAGGGTGGTTTCATCCAGCCTGGTGCAGAGAGATGCCCAGGGCTTCCTCTTAAATCATACTCTTGACACCATCATTACTTTCATTTACTTATCAAGTAAATCAGAAGCATAATCAATGATTGCAAAGTAAAACAGCACCCACGAGGGAAGAGGTCACAGGATTGAGGGTGGTAAGATGAAGGTGGAGACCAAATGATATTGTAGCTTTTTAAGTGAACTGAAAGCCTATTTGAAAGTATCAATTTTAGATGAAGTAAGAACAGTAGTCACCAACAAATTTTTCCCAGATATGAATAGAAATGACACAGACCTAGTCGCCTAAAATTGCGATTTGCCTGCATGGACTAGATGGGCAACTCATAGAGATTTTTCTCATCAATAGTCACTACATTATTTCACACTGATATCTATCACCCGGAAGGTTTTTTTTCAGTTCACAAACCATGGCCTATACCGGAGGTAGCCATCATTAACCCCACCAACTAAACTCAATATTTAGCAGAAAGTTAGATGCGCTATGAAACATTTTTTTTTAAATTAACTTTTAAAGCATCATCAGTTCCCACTAAAATGTATAATAATGATGGTGGTATCTGATATAATGTATTAAGGTCTAGCCTAATAATTTATTATTTTGTTTGATTCTCACAGCAGTGCTATGAAGTAAGTAATACTTTCAAGTTTTGTAGATGAAGAAACTGCAGCATAGAGATTAAGCAGAATTGCCCAAGGTCGTCCAGTAGGTAAATAGGAGACCCGGGATTAGAACCCAGGTATAAATTACTCTAAAACCTCTACTACATGTGTACTGCAGTGGCATCCCTCTTCACCAGTTACAAGAAAAGGAGTTAGGATAACATTGCACTCATCAGTCATCCCGCCCACTTTAACGGGACGGCAGAACTAGAAAAAGAGAAGGAAAAATCAGAGCTTGAGAAAGAGAAACACAAAAGATCAGGGATGTGTTTTCTCAGGATACAAATGGTACCTCTGTGTAATACTTTGTATATGACTTTGATTTACTCTACAAATTCAGCCTATACTTAAATTCTGGAAGTATGTTAACCAATTTGTTCTGCTCCTTGTCCACTTTTGGGAATCTAAGATATTTTAATTGTATATGATCACCTTTCTATGAAGTGGATATCCTGTGTCCTTCAGCAGGTATCTTGCCCATATCAGTCGTGAAAGGAAAGACTGTGTCTTCCTCTGTGATCTCATTATAATTTATTTGCTTCTTACATACCTTTTATCAAGGTTTTAACTGGATTACAGCTAATTTTATTACATGTCTTTCTCCCTTAATTTTAGTTAATGCCTTGTCTTATTATCTATATGTGCCCCTTTGCTCATAGTAGGCCTATAATAAATACTGAGTCGAACTTAATTTCCTATAGAAGAAATCAATAACACTGTTATATAGGTCTCAATTTTTTATGAATCCTATGTAATGCATGGATTTATTTATTCATTTATTTTACAAGAAGACCTACTATGAGTCAGGCATTGTTCTCAGTGCTACAGGTGTAGAGAGAGTATATTAGAGAGACAATCTTTTTCCCCTCATGGAGCTTACATTCTGAGCTAGGAAGACACTACAGAATGATACACATTTAGTGGACGGGTACAACATGGGATCAGAACAATCTTCCTGGGAGAAGATTACCCTTGAGTTGGATCTCCAAGAACAAACATAAGGAATATATTCTCCCCAGGGGCAAAATTTGAAACAACTATAGTGTGTCCCAAACTACAGTGTGTTTCAGAATCATTTTGAGAGCTTAATTTGTTTTCCAAAGCCCCACCTCCAGAGATGTTTCTTTCATCTGGTGTGGAGTGGAACCCATGAATCTACATCTTATTAAGCTTCCCAGAAAACTCTATCTGAGATACCTTGGTATAGAATATTGAGCTCATGATATATAATTCCTCATAGCAATGTTTCAGTGTCCATAGATTAAGTTTAAGTGTAATAGGGCTAAATAAGAGCGAGATTATGACTAGGATTAGTGCTCCTCGTATACTATTTGTGCTTCCTTAAAAAGAAAAATAACGAAAACATTAAAAGTGATATTTAATTATGAGTTCCTGTACATTCACATTCAACAGGACTTTTTCAAAGTGTTCCTTGGACTAATAAATTCTATTATGTTGGTTTTATGATTCCTGAAAATTACTTTGGATTATGGTTCACATATTCCCCCGGAAGCTGTCTTTACAGTGATAAATATAAGGCAAAGAGAGTCTGAGGAGTATTTGCCGATGATATCTTCGTCGGTATTCTCAGTGAAATTAGGCTGACCCCTAGGTAACTATAATAACCGTAGATGGTGGCATTGTTTATTGTGTATAGTAAGTTTTGTTGCCTTTTATCATCATCTTCAGTGGCTTCCCTGACCTCACACTCCTCACATGAACCCCCTTGCTGGCTTCTTCCCTAGCAGCACCAATGTTTCTGTCACCTCTTCTCTGATCTCTATTTCCTTGATTGTTTTTGCTTTCTTAGGATCTTTTATTTCAAATAGCAAATTAATACAGCAGCCTCACGCCTTCTTCTTTCTCTAAAAATAAATACTGTGTATACAGTTCATCTGAGTTTCTATCCTCCCTCATTTAAAATGCAGACATACCTTCTTCTCTGCTGTAATATTTCACATGAATATTTTTTACATTTGGAAAGATTTCCCCCCCAACAAAGATCTGTGATTAACCCACTGAAAAATGAGGTTATTTGAATATTTGAAATGATCTGATATGGAATTGGTCTGTTTTCATAACTGCTGCTGTGTTGTGGTGTTTGGTCTGGTTATAACCTGAGGTCTGGTTAGTGCAAGTTTAATGTGGAAGCATGTGACAGACTGGAATTATCAGCGTGTTATCAAAAACGAATCTTGCTCTTTTCTCTCCCTGCTTAGCCAGGTATGTTTCTTCTTACAGTCCTTCCTTTTTTCTTCTCCTCTGCCTTTTTTTCCCATCTGGATTCATGTACCTTCACACCAAATACCAGAGTACATCAAAGCCGAATAATACCTATTGAAAAGTGATACCCTGCCTTTTTTTTTTTTTTTTCTGAATCACAAGAACCAGACAGTGGGAGGGCCAGTCGGGTTTTCCCCACAACTAGAGGGAGGTCCCTAGATCCCTAGAGGTCAACTGTTGCTCTGGTGATAGTTGTTGTTGTACAATTACCTCTGCTAGTGTGAAGTACCTTCATACGTTGTGTGGGTCAGGAGCAGAGAAGGAAACTTGATTATTAATCTAACAAAGGTTTGGCACAATTTTATTATAGACTCTCAACCCTTTGCACATTAAAAATGTCTAAACTGCAAACAAAGTCACTGCTATGGCAATAGTTTTGCAAAATTTTTGACATTATTTCCATGTCAGGTTGACAGTCTGTATCTTAAATTGTCCTATTATTTTACTTTCCTTCTTCACCCTTTTCTTTATTATTCTGATTGGTATTTGATGTTTGAGCTTGTCTTTTAAATATTCAAGACTACTTTAAAAAGAAAACCCCTTACTACCTTTCTGTTTATTCCTTTAACATGGGATCTCTCAGCTGACACATTGTTTTTAAATTGAATACCCAATAGATGAATATAATACTCCATTATACACTGAAAAAATAATTTTCTGAAATCCGTTTATATATTCAGCTATTGCTGGAATGCTTATTTCCATAAATCTAAGCAGTTAATACTATTTTTTTCTTCAAATTTTTATTTAAATTCTAGTTAGTCAACATCCAGTGCAATATTAAGCAGTTAATATTAAACGCGACTATTTTGTTTAATGAGAAAATAAGAATTTTCCCATACCTCTAAGATTTATTGTTCGTCTTGCCTCACATCGGGTCGAAGGGGGATGGTTGTGAAACCTCTTTCTTACCAGCACTTCATCTTTGAGCTTCTGAGTGTGCTCACCTCCTCCATGTGGTGGTGTTTTCAGTAACAACCCAACCTTTTATACCCTGGGGGTAGGTCCTCACCACCAATTCCTGTTCATAACCTTCATTAATGTGGATGAGGGTACCACATAAACACCAATAGGAAAAAAAGACCCCTAAAGCATAAAGGAACAACTGGAATACCTACAAGTGATACTAGTCATGAAGGAGTAGAAGCCAACTTCTTAGAAATGAGGTTTTAGGACATCTTGTCCCTCCTTTTGGTCTTCTCTCTTCTCCTTCTCACTTGCACTTTTTTTTTTTTTTTTAAATTTTGGGAAGAAGCCTTAAAAAGCCATGGTCTTAAAAAATGTCAAATGTTGACTTCACTGGGCAGAATTTCAAAAAGGGAAAACTGAAATACAGACCACAGAGTCATAGGAAGGCTTGTGTTGGGAGGGAGGGGGGCAGATGGCGTTTGTTTTTGTTTGGGGCAGTCCTTCTGGACAAATACTGAGAACATTTACAGCATTCTATAATTATGTCACATTTGTTTTGCGAGGGGAAACCAGGGTAGCTTTTGCATATAAATTGGCTCGCTTAGTATTTAAGTTTATTTAAACAATTATGTGAAGCACAGCTAGAAAATAATGGTGATACTTCTAACAGTACTTTGAAATCATAAATATTGCTTTAAATTTACTACGAGAAAGTTTCCAGTAGTCGCTTGCATTACAAAATTAATTTATAATGTTTCTGCATAATTTTAATTAGATGATTTCTGTTTTTGTGGTGAAACTATAGTGGCAACAATTTTGAGGAATCTTTAAAACTGTCATAGAGAGGACAGCCAAACTTTGGCTGGATTTTTATTAGAATTTTGAAATGAGAAAGTGTTATCAATGTTCCTTTTCAGTTCAGTTGGTCTTGATGAAGAACCAATTATTATGTGAGCTTTGAGGTTCTCAATAAATGTTAGGATCTGTTCTTTTTCTAAAACTCATGATGTTCACCCCTGCTCAATACTCTTGCATTGTGTTTTAGTTCTCAAAATAATGTAATTTTTTATGGAAAAGTCAATTAGTGGAATCTTATATTCAGTATCCCCTTACTTTGCTTCTCTCCTTTCTTCTTGTTTCTTTGTTTTTCTTTCTTTCTTTTTCTTTATTTTTTTTCTTTTTTGGAGGCAAAGAAGCTTCCTTAATAGTATAGTTTCTACAGAGCTTTCTTACTTATTTTTCTAATAATGGATATAACAGTGTGATGAAGATTAAATGCTCTGTGAGCAAAACTCTATTAAACAACCTGAAGAAATGCACTGCTGATTAACATTTCCCTTGGTCTTCAATTGTCTCCAACATATTTTCTAGTGACTCTACACCATTAATGGATCTTATTAATATATATAAGTGTCTTTATGGTTATCACAAGTGTTGTACTATCGTCACATATTCATTTGCATTTGGGGTCAAAAAATAAAACAGATGCGTGTGTGAAACGACCCATTTTATAGAATGAGCATATATCTAATCATTTTCATGTAATTGAAAATGTGCTATATGTGGCATTTTATTCTCCTATCTACTTTTCTACTATCTATACACCGATTGTCTCGGTGCCTTTTTCCTTTTGTATAATTGTATTACGTAAAGAAATCACTGACCTCTCTGTAAACAATATAAAAACTGTTAAAAATATTAATTCCAGGAGATTTTAATGGCAGTTTGATTTTCCAGAGAATAAATTTTTGTGTGGGTTAAAAGTTACTTTTCTTCAACTTTCTGTCAGAAACCTCTTCACATTTTAGCACTCACTTGGAATGGGTAAGAATCTGTCTTCTCCGATGACGATACACAAAAACCAGCCCAAATTCTTATCATTGACAAGTAAGTGTCACGATGATCATTACCCAAAATAATGTCTAACACATAAGCAAATATCGGATGGATACATGTTAATGTTAAGATGGCAAGTTTGAAAGGAATCTCATTTCAACACGCTATAAAACATTGCTATCACAGTGTTTGGGTCATTTTATTTTCTTTAATTCTAAGTCAAATGTGACCTCCAAAGAAAACAGACTACAGCAAATTTAAACATTTTAAAATCATCTCCTTTGAAGTTCACAAATATATGCAACTAATAAATTATTGAGCACAACATCTAAAACTAATGATGTGCTATATGTCGGCTAATTGAATTTTTAAAAAATAATAAAGTTCACAAAGAAGTCAAAAATGAAAGTAGCTTCAAAATGATCTCAGCATCTTCAGCTGGAATAGGCATATGCGTACACTGTTACCTAGCGTGCTCTTCCATTTACTGTGAACATGTCGTAATTCATACTGGTATTGTCAATTCTATTTGACAAAATCACTTTTTATTTGGTAATAGCAGTTTGTTGATTTTCAATTCTTTCTTATTAGACATTTATTGCATTATTTCTTAAAGACTTTGAGCTTAGATATATTTTTCATATTTTATTCCCTTTTCCATCTTATTTCCAGCAACAGAGATTTATAAAAACAGACTTTACATGTACTGTTTTCCATAATGAAAAGAATTTAAACTTTTGGTGCTCTAAAACTGACAGAAATTAAAGTTGCTGCAATACTATCTAACCTCTGATTGTCTTTAAATCTTTAGTTCCAAAAATTAACCAGTAGCCGTTTTTTTAGTTAACTTTTTTAAAAAGTAGAACACCAAAGCTCAATTTCTCTGGTTTAATTTTTTTAATTAAAATTAAATTTCAGTAGAGTTGCCTCTACTGAAACACAAAACATAAAACACTTCTGCTTAAAATAAATGGGTTCATAATTTAATCTCTAAGTTTAAGGAACGTATTTCCCCTCCCAGTACTTGCTGCTGAATACATTCCCCTCCCCACAAACAAAACAGGTTGGGTTTCCACCATTAAGACATTTAAGGTTGAAGAAGCAAAAATAATAGACTTGCTTACACATTTACTCCAAAAACAATGATATTTATTTGGGTCATGGCTTATTGTCTTGCACAGAATTGCAATTGATATAAAGTGAAATTCCAGCAGAAAATAGGCACATCTGCATTCTGACTAGAAAACCATTAAATCATCATGTTTTTATTGTTGTGGAGAGATTTAGGTATTCATCATACCTTATTTCATATATATATATTATATACTCATGATTATGTTTTAATTGCAGATTGATTGTAACTTTCGATCTCCAGTATGCAAAATATTTAAGTCAACTTTTTCTCTCCGTAGACTATCAGAATATTCCATGATGTTTCCCATTTGAAAATAAAGTAATTCTCAATATAAAAATAAAAAGTCTCAGCAAATATGTGAAAGATTTTGTTTAATTAGTACTTTTTTAATGACTTATAATAAAATACACTAAATGCTTCTATGTAATTAAAAGCCAAATAAACGGGGACAAATTTTTTAAGAATCTCATAAACTTATTATTAATAAGAGGGGGGAAATGAAGGCATAAATTAAATTGACATAAGAAAAACATATCTAAGGGAAAACTTTCCAAGCAATCCTTTTAATAATCCTTTTAATTGGGCAGTGATAGAAACTGCCCAGTCTTTACCAAAATCCATGTTTTCCTTTCTTATGTCCTATGACTACTTTACATTTCTTGGCCTCCCTTGAAATTAGGACTGGCCATATGACTGAGGTCTGGCCAGCGGAGTATGAGCAGACATGACGCACACCAATTTCGAAGAGGCTTTTTAAGAAATAAATGTGCCTTTTGCATGCCTCCTTTTACTTCCCACTGGCTGGATACAGAGGAAAATGAAAGCCCAGGACACAGCAGAGCCACCAGTTGGAAAGATTCTGGGTCACTGAGTCACTTCACAGGAAAGAGACAACCAGATGTATTTGCCTTGGAATGTTAACATAAGTGAGAAGAATAACTTCTATTGTATTTGAGCCATTACACATTTTAGAGTCCACTTGTTACTACAAACAATCGAAACCAAAACAAATATTGGGACCTTCCAGGGGGTTCTGTGAGAATGGATGTTTACAGTATGTTAGGCTGGCTTAGCAGCCAAGCAGCCAGCAGTGGGGAATAGCTACAGCAGGCAGAAAGCTGTAACCCGTATCCTGGGGGGGCAAAACACGAGATGAAACAGTTGTGTGTTGTGCTAAGAAGGGGGTCGGTGTGACTAGGAACCTGTAGTTCAGGAGAAATGAACGGAAAGAGCCAGAATAACAGTGTATTCGAGATGGTTTCTGCTGAAAAATATAAATAAACCCGGGCAGAAAATCAATGGTTTTCTTGCAAAGACCAAAGGGAATGGAGAGAGCCCCAAGGTTAAGTGCCTTAGGGGCTGGAAAAGTCTCCTGCTTCTGAACCTCACATATTAAGACCCCAAAAGAGGTCTTCAGGAAGAAAGACTCGTCAAGACTGCACAGCTAAACAAAGGGACTCACCATATGGCAAAGATCAGAATCTATTTAAAGTGTTGCCTCTTGGGGCACTGCGTGGTACAGTCGGCCAAGTGACCCACTCTTGATTTCGACTCAGGTCATGATGTCAGGGTCGTGGGATTGAGCCCCGCACTGAGCTCTGTGCTCAGCATGGAGCCTACTTCTCACTCTCTCTCCCTAAAATAAAGAAAATCTTTATAAGTAAATAAAGTGTTGCCTCTTATTTCAGAGCAATCTCAGGGAAACTTGGATGCTCATGAAGCAAGCTATGAAAGTTGTATAACCCCCAGGAAAGAAACAGTTCTTAGCACCTGCTTCAGATGAAACCACCGCATGTAAACCTTCCCAGAGGTCAGAGCAGAAGGCCATGGAGAATGTGGGAGCTTCTCTCAGAGAAAAGATCCAGAGTAAATCCAAACTCCTCTGCTGGGGCCCCTGGGTGGCTTAGTCAGTTAAGTATCTGACTCGATTTTGGCTCAGGTCACGATTTCAGGGTCGTGAGATGGAGCCCCACGGGCTCTCCATCTCCCTCTGCTCCTCCTCTCTCCATCTTTCCCTCCCCTTCTTCCTTTCTAAAAACAAAACAAACTCCTCTGCTAAGAGGGAAGTAGGGGGTCCCCCAATTCCCTACTACAAATCCTTGGCTATTAAGTTTCTCATTCTTCCCTTTTTCAAATGAGAACTTTAATGGCACTTAGCAACTTCCTGCTGTACATTGTATATTTGGTGGAGGTTGGGGAGCAGATAATTTGTCTTTAAAGTCCCAGGTCACTGAGCATGATGTAAAGGAGAGAGCCTCACCAGAGATAACGGGATTTGGAAAACTTTGTAATAACTGGATGGGACTTGAGGTTGTTTTCCTTAGGGAGAATGTAAGCTATATAACAAAATTTCTGTTCTCCTCCCCCTGGACACACACTAGACCACACTTGCCAGCCTTTCTTGCAGATGTTTGTAGCTATGTGACCAAGTTCTAGCCAAATGGACCATGAGTGGGAGAGAGAGACACCTCGTTTCTAGGCCAAATGCCTCCTTCAGGGTCTCTTTCCCCATCATTAGCTGGTTACAGATGATGATGAATGTCCAACAGGACATTGGAGCCATAAGACAAGAAGAGCCTACATCCTGGAGTCACGGCTTGGACATCACCTTCCCAACAGCCAATAGTTTCTTCTAAAGTGCTACGTGGACAAGAAACAAACTGTGTACTTGAGCTGGTACCAATTTCAGGTCTATTTTGTGCTTTTAGCACCTACCTTAACACTATACGTGAGTTCATGGTTCCATGGTTTGCTGGCTTGTGAAGCAAATATGGCGGTGCTATAGCCAACAGCACAAAACTGCCATACAGTCTGAGGAAGGACAAGTCTGACACCTGACTTGGGGGCAGGACCAAAACCAAAGAACGAGGTAGGTCCCAGGAACACAGTCTGCCCCCACTCCCTGAAGAAGTTATTTTTAGGAGCGACTCTAAGGCTATAAGAGTAATTCAAAGTACTTGTCTCCCCACTTTGAGCAAGCTAAGAGAAGCAAGTTGAACTGTGAGCCAAGAGATAAGGTGATGGGTTGAAAGCCAGAGAAGCAGCTAAAACCTAGGCATCAACCCTAGAGACAGAAGTGAAGCAATAAGAACGTTAGAAAACTCCAGACTGAGGGGAGGAGGAAATCAAGCAGCAAACAAATCACTCAGCAGAATTAAGGCAAGGTGACGGCCACACTGAATCCGTCCAGAGACTTTTGGACTTATCTCCATGAATGAGTGAGTTTAAGAAGGGTAGTCTAATGGGTCACTAGGGGAGCCGTTTTCTTTAAACCCACGCATTTTTAAAATCTTATGTAACTAGATATGAAGTACAGTGCCAGCAGCTTTACAACCGTAAGGTGGGTAGAGAATTTTTTTTTAAGTGAGATTTGTGAGGGGCACCTGGCTAGTTCAGTTATACGAATCTTGATCTCAGAGTGGTGAGTTCCAGCCCCACATTGGGTAGAGATTACTTTTAAAAAATACAACCTTTTTTTTTTATTATTTAAGTGATATTTGTGACACTATAAAGGAGGGGTTTCTGGGATGTGATGACTGAGTGAACCCGGGGGGGTGGGGGTGGTCATTGTGAGAGGATGGAATGAAATAGAGTGGTTTTGAGGAGGTGAGTGAGGAATGGGGTCACCCAAGAAAGGAGCCCAGAGAAGAAGCTGAGTCGTTAACAAGTCAAATGACATTTGTGGAAAATGTCCATGATTTGGAAACAAAGGGTTGGAACTGAGGAAAGAGGTAAAAACTAGAATGGGTTTGGGGCTTCACACAAAGCACTGGAATGAGTAACTCACAGGAGCTGAGAGCGGTCGCCACCTCTCACTGGGCTGTGCGTGAGCCCTCCGACGGTACGATGCATTGACCTGTGTCATTCACACCCGCGAGGTGGCACAGTATCTAGGCATAACCCACATTAACGAATCTGTTTCCAATCGAGTTTGAGACCTTGGGAAAGTTTGGGCAAGGGGGGGATTTTTGGTGTTTTGCTTTTTGTCTTTATTTTTGGTAGTTATTTATTTTAATTGCACAGAATCGTCCAAAAAAGGTTATGTCTAACGTGCATTATTTACCAAGGCAAGAAAAATATGCAAATACATTTTTGAAACATTTTCATAACACCCGAAATGAAAAGATTTCTTGTTTAACCATGAAATTTGACTTAGGGAACTCCATAGCCTCTGTGACTTCTGCTCGTTCATTAATTCATGAAAACTCTATGTCTGATATAGCTATAATTTTTAATAAAACAATATATTAAGCTAAAACTAAATTGATTTTCTTTATCTTTTTTTAAGTAGGCTCCATGCCCAATGTGAGGCTTGAACTCACGACTCTGAGATCAAGAATTACATGGTGTACTAACTAAGCCAGGTGCCCTAAACTTACTAATTTTAAATAAACTTTATTTTAGAACAATTTTAGATTTACAGAAAAAAATAAGATGATAACCCAGAGTTCCCATATACTCTGCACCCAGTTTCCTCTAGACACCTTACATTAGTCAGACACATTTGTTACAATTAATAAAACAATATTGACGTGTTATTAACTAAATCCATTGCTTCATCAGATTTCATTAGTTTACTTCATGTCCTTTTTTCTGTTTCAGGACATCACATTACACTTAGTTATCCTGTCTCCTTAGGCTCCTCTTGACTGACAGTTTCTCACTTTTCCTTGTTTTTGATGACCTTGACAATTTTGAAGAGTATTTTAGTGAATATTTGGTGACGTATTTTGTAGAATGTCCCTCAATTGGAATCTGTCTGATGTTTCTCTTATGATTGGACTGAGGTTGTGGACTCTAGGATGGAAGACCACCACTGAGAGAAAATGTCATTTTCAATACATCATATCAAAGATACATACTAGCAACATCAGCTATCACTGTGGACATTGACCTTTGACCACCTGACTGAGGTGGTGTCTGTCAGATTTCTCCACATAAAGTTACTCTTTTCTCCTTTTGTATTTTGTAGTCTTTGGAAGGAAGTGTCTGTGTGCCCACACTTAAGGAGTTATGCTCTACTTTCTTGAGGGCAGCATATCTAGGTATATTATTTGGAATTCTGCACAGAAGATTTGTCTCCTCTCCCATTTTTTAAAAAGATTTTATTCATGAGAGACACACAGAGAGAGGCAGAGACACACAGGCAGGGAGAGAAGCAGGCTCCCTGTGGGGTGTCCAATGCAGGACCCAACCCCAGGACCCCAGGATCACGTCCTGAGCCCAAGGCAGACACTCAACCACTGAACCACCCAACCAACCTCCCATTCTCTTCTATTTATTTATTCAATTACTTATTTAATATCAATAAGGGATTATTGATTTTAAAAATCCGATATCACAAAATTTTTTAAAAGATTGATTGTTTGATTTTAGATAGAGAGCAACAGAAGGAGCAAAGGGAGAGGGACAAGGAGGCTCCCCAGCTGAGGGCAAAGCCCCAGGCTGGGCTTGATCTCACAACCCTGAGATCATGACCTGAGCCGATATCAAGAGTCTGCAGCTTAACTGACAGAGCTGCCCAGGTGCCCTTCACAGATATTTTATGCTTTGGGTATATAACACTGTATTTATTTCATTTTTCAAATTTTTCCAGCTTTGGGGATTAGGACAAAGAGAGGTCGCTTTTGGCGACCCTTTCATTTGGCTCCTGTGTCCTTTTGACATATCCCTGTCATTGTGAGTAGATTATTAGTTTTGCTTTGCTTTTTTCTAGAAGTTTATAGTTTTGCATTTTATATTTATGCCTAGAATCTGTTTTGAAGGGAAAAATGGAAAGATATAAAGCTCTGTGTCGAGGCTTATTTTTTGCATGTGGGTGTACAATTATTCCACAACTACTTCTTTTCTCTATTGAATTACCTTTACTCCTTTGCCAAAGATGAGTTGATTATAGTATATAGGCTTTTTTTTTTTTTTTTTTCAGTTAAAGAGAGAGAGAGGGAACGAGCATACACAGTGGGGAAGGACAGAGGGTGAGGAAAGGAGAGAGAATCTCAAGCAGGCTCCATGTGTTGATGCCATCCCATCATGGGGCTCATCTGATCCTATCGCGGGGCTCAATTTCATAACCTGATTCCATCACAGGGCTCAATCTCATGACCTGAGATCATGACCTGAGCCAAAATTAAGAGTTGGGTACTTACCTGATTGAGCCCCCCAGGTCCCCCTAGTTTGTTGCAATTTTGACTGGGATTGGGTTGAATCTATAGATGAACTGGGAAAGAACTGACATCTTAATAATAGTCTTTAATCCAAGAAGCAATATATCTCTTCATTTATTTAAACCTGTGGGTGATGTCTTCATCTGAGTTGTGCAGCTTTCTAAATATAGATCCCATACCTACTATGTTTATAACCTCATATTTCTCTAGTGCTATTGTAAATGGTAATGGTAGCTTTTTAAATTTCAAGTTTCAGGAGATTCCTGGGTGGCTCAGTGGTTTGGCGCCTGCCTTTGGCCCAGGGCGCAATCCTGGAGTCCCAGGATTGAGTTCTGCGTCGGGCTCCCTACATGGAGCCTGCTTCTCCCTCTGCCTGTGCCTCTGCCTCTCTCTCTCTCTATGTCTATCATGAATAAATAAATAAATAAATCTTTAAAAATAATAATAATAACTCTTTAAAAAATAAAAAATATTTCAAGTTTCAGTTGTTCATCACTGGTTTGTCAGAAAGCAATTTACTTGTATATTAATCTTGGTCCTATGACCTTGTGTACTCGCTTATTAGTTTTGAGGTCTTTTTGTTGTTATTGTTAATTCTTTGGAATTTTCTACATAGACAGTTACATCATCTGCAAACACAGACTGTTTTATGTCTTCCTTCCCAATGTGTATATTTTATTTCCTTTACTTATTGGACTAGCTAGCACTTCCAGTACACAACACTGAATAAGAATGCTGACAGAGAACATCATTGCCTCGTCCTAGACTTAGGGGGATGGTATCTAGTCTCTCACCATTAGGTGTGTTCACTGTAGGTTTTTGTAGATGTTCTTTATCAAGTTGAGGAAGTTTTCCTTTGTTTTCAGTTTGCCAAGAGTTATTATCATGAATACATGTTGAATGTTGTCAAATGCTTTTCCTCCATCAATTGATAATGATCATACGGTTTTCTTCTTACATTGGTTGCTTTTCTAATGTTGATCCAGCCTTGCATACATGGAACAAATCTCAATTGGTCATGGTGTATAATTTTTGTAATATATTGTTATATTCAATTTGCTAATATTTTGTTGAGGATTTTGACATCTGTTGTGAGAAATACTGGTTTGTAGTTTCCTCTTTGTAATATCCTCATCTGGTTTTGGTATGGGGTTAATGCTGGTCTCATAAATGTTTGGTGAAAGGTATCTGTGAAACTATCTGGGCCTGGCGCTCTCTTTTTGAAAGTTATTAATTATTTATTCCATTTGTTAATAGATTAAGGCCTATTTAGATTTAGGCCTATTTATTTCTTTTTTAGATGAATTTTTGTACTTTGTGTCTTTCGAAAAATGTGTCCATTTCATCTAAGTTATCCAATTTGTGGGCACAGAGCAGTTAATAATATTCCATTGTTATGTGCTTCATGTGTGTAGGAACTGTAGTGATATCCCTTCTTTCATTTCTGATGTTAGTGATTTGTGTCTTCCCTCCCTCCCCACTTTTTTCTCTCCCTCCTTCTTTTCCCCCTCTTTCTCTTTCTTTCTCTCTCTCCCTCTTTGATTCCTATGCTAGCCTAACTAGAAGATTTTCAATTTTACTGAGATTTTCTGAGGCCATCTGTTGCTTTTTGATTTTCTGTATTCATTTCCTATTTTCGATTCCATTGATTTCAGTTAGATTTTTATTATTCTATTCTGTTTGCTTTAGGTTTAAATTGGTCTTTTTTTTCTAGTCTGTTAAGGTAGAAATTTAAATGATTGGTTTTAGATCCTCTTTATTTTCTAGTATATGCATTTAAATTGGTAAATTTCCCTTTAAGCACTGCTTTCCTGTATCCCACAAATTTTTATAAGTTGTATTTTTCATTTTCATTTAGTTTAAAGCTTTCTTTTCTTTTGAGACATTTCTTTGACCCAGGTGTTATTTAGAAATATGTTCAATTTCCAAACAAGAAAAGTAATTTATTTTCAGTTTTTTCACCTTTTTTCTTTAAGAATATGAGTGACAATGTCCAAGCACTACACTTTGGAGCTGAAAGCATAAGTCCTTGGAAAGATTTTTAATCACCTGGACTTATTTTCCCACCTGGAGATATTACTTACTCAACACAGAATTATGAATTTAAGTGACTTGACTCGGGTTATCTAGCACTTACCTAGTAAGCTGTAACCTAGTGTTTATGCTGTTTTATTTCTTTATCTATCTTTTCATGCTTAATGAAAGGAAATTTGTGATCTTTAGCACAATAACTTCGTACGCTTGAGGGACATTATTAAATCAGCAATCTTCAGTCTACATAATACTAATACATTCAATAAATCCTGTTTTCCAGCTTTTCCATCCTCTAGATCCTTTTGAACTATCTTAACATCCTCTTAATCTTTGACATCTGAGCTTCTACTTAATTATCTATTGAGGGTCAGAATATAATAAGGGCTTACTTTATGACTCTACATTTTATACCACTTATCTTACTTTTTATTTTTATTTTTTTTTAATTTTTATTTATTTATGATAGTCACACAGAGAGAGAGAGAGAGAGAGAGAGAGAGAGGCAGAGACACAGGCAGAGGGAGAAGCAGGCTCCATGCACCGGGAGCCCGACGTGGGATTCGATCCCGGGTCTCCAGGATCGCGCCCTGGGCCAAAGGCAGGCGCTAAACTGCTGCGCCACCCAGGGATCCCCTTACTTTTTATTTTTGAATCACAAAATGACTATGATGATTCAAATTTAATTATTTACAGGCATTTAGGCAAAAGTTATATTTAAACAAAACAGAATTATTTTTAACTACTGAGTAGTATCATAGTTGCTCTAAAACTATGCAATGTGTGTTCACCCAAAGTACTAAATTGAACACCAATAAAAAATAAATTTATATAAAAAAAAAAACAAAGTACTTTCACATTTGGTTAACTGAAAGTTATCGTACATGCATGTAGATATCCAGAGAATTTGAAAGCAGCGAAAAATATGTTCAACTTCAGTGGACATATGTTTTAAATGAATCCAAAACTGTACCCTAGAATATTTATTAATTATGGATACAAGTGATAGGATTTCAGACTAGATGTGTGAGTCTGAGAGAATGTATGTGTGTGTAAAGTCTTCTTGTGGACATTTTCATACTTTACAGAGGACTTTAACCATTTATAGTCCGAACCTATACTATAGATTTTGTGATATCAGTTTTTTCTTATTATTTGATAAAAGTAAAATATCAAAACTATTTTTACTTGGACTGATTCATTTAACAAATAATTTTTTAAAAGATTTATTTATTCTAGAGAGAGAGCGAGCACAAGCAGAAGGGGAAGGGAGAGGGAGAAAGAATCTCAAGCAGACTCCACGCTGAAGTTGGAACCCGACTCGGGGCCCCAGGCAGGCCCGATCCCATGATCTGAGTTGAAACCAAGAGTCAGAGGCTTAATTGACTGTGCTTCCCAGGCACCTCAACAAATAGTTGTTAAACATCTACCATGAGTTTAAGACTGTATTCATCTCAGAGATATAAATAAAGGGGCACCTGAGTTGTCAGTCAGCTGAGCATCCAACTCTTGATTTCAGATCAGGTCATGATCTCAGAGTCCTGAAATTGAGCCCCATGTTGGGCTCCACGCTCAGAGCAGAGTCTGCTTGAGATTTTCTCCTTTTCCCTCTGCCCCTCCCCCCACTTGCTCACATGCCATCTATCTCTCTCATGAATAAATAAAATCTTTAAATACATACATACATACAGATAATATATGGTTCTTTCCCAAATGAAGTATGTGGTCTGTTGGAAACTGACCTGAAAACCACACAAGGCAAATAATTGTTAAAGATGCAATTATAGAAGCCTATAAATGGTGCCAAGGACTCAGATGCTATGGTGGTTGGTTCTTCATTGGGATGAGAGCACATCAGAAAGGATTCAATAAGGATCTAATACATGAATGTGATGTCAAAAAGGAAGTACACATTTTCAAGGAAATTGAGATTTAGAAGTAGCCAGTTGAACATAGGCAGCAAATTTAAAACATATGCAAAGTAAAGAGAATAGAAAAATAAAATTTTATGTACTGCTCACCCAGATTTAATAGTTAACAATATTTTGTCATTCTTACATCCTCTATATTTTCACATGTTCCCCACTCCCACTTAGTTTTTATTATTTTTTAGTTTTTAAGATAAATTTCACATACATTGAAACACACAAACGTTAGCTGTGTGATTTTGACTGTGGAGGCACCTTAACAACCTCCATCTCTCTCACAACATAGACCATTTCCATCCACCAAGAATGTTGTCTTGTATCACTTGTTAGTTGCACCCCGAAGCAACCACTGCTCAATGTTTTCATCTTACATTAATTCTGTTTTTTCTAGAATTTCAAATAAATGGAATCATACAGTACATACTCTGCATGTCCAGCTCCTTTTGTTCATTATCAGCTCTTTGAGATTCATCTGGGTTGTTGCATGTCTCAGTGATCTGTTCCTTTTTATGGCTGGATAATAATAATATCCCATACTATGGATATACCACAATGTGTGTATCCATTCTCCTTGTTCCAGTTTCCTGTTGTGCATAAAAGAGCACTACAAACTAAGTGGCTTTGAAAACTGTGTGAATTTGCTCACGAGTCTGCATTTTGTGAGTGGCATGGAAGGGACAGCTGCTTCCTAGTCTACATGGCATTGACTAGGGGGACTCAAAGGCTGGAGGTCACTTGATGGCTAGAGGCTAGAATCATCTGAAGACTCATCCACATGTCTGGTGGTTGGTGCTGTCAGCTGGGACCTCAGCTGGGGCCTGGGCTTCCGGACAACCTGGCAGCAGGGCTCCAAATCAAGCACTGTGAGAGAACACGGCAGAGGTGTATGGCATTCTTATGAGCTGGCCTCAGCAGCCACAGAGCCTCACTTTCTTCCTACTCCTGGCCATCATTCATAAAGGTCTATTTAGGTTCCCTCCTTTAGATGTAAGCCCAAGCTTGCCGCCGAGGAGTTTTAACAGACTACTTGCTGCCTACCCAACCACGGTTATGGGTCCAGTGGCCTCTTTTCATTGTGTACCATCTTTCTTCCTTTTAGTCCAGGCAGTGTAATTTTTTTTCAACTTTGTGGGCTCTTTATGTATTAATTTCCAATCCATCCCATTTAGGGAAAAGCCACACCACAAATATCTTTAGAAAAGCCCTTCTCTATTTAGGCACCTCTGTGGTCTATAAGACAACACCCAAGGATCTTGAAAAGATCTTGTTATCTATTTGAAAAGATTTCTAAAACACCATCTTAAGTATGTCCAAGGTCTTTTTTTTTTTTTTTAAGATTTTGTTTATTTATTTGAGAAAAAACCTGAGAGGGGGGTGGGGAGAAGAGTCAGAGGAAGAGAATCTCAAGCAGACTCTTGGCCGAGCACAGAGCCCAGCTGAGCCACCCAGGTGCCCAGTATGTCCGAGGTCTTAACAAAGATTGCCAGCGTGTTATGCCCTTGGCTTCATATTTAGACCACATTTTTTTTGCAGCACCATTAATTTGCCCAGAAGCTGTTTCTTAATTTGAGCATCATTCACCATCTGGAGAGGCTGAAAATGAGAAACAGTTTAATTTTCGTACCCAGCAATTCCTAGCTCCTTATAAATTTACTGTTCTTTCTTTTATTTCTTTTCTAATGCAGAGCCAGTGAGAAGTCAGCTGGCACCTCCGATACTCTGTCTGCAAATCTCCCTAACCAGATTATTGACTGCCTTAGGTACATTTCCTAGTTTTCCATATTACAGCAGGTGACCTTAGGCACAACTCTCCACCGTTGCAAAATGAAGGTCTTTCTCCTCCCACCCCCACCCCCACTTCCAATAACACATTCCTCAATTTCTTTTCATCCCCTGCTGACAGCCTTAGAGTCCTTTAGGTCCCTGCAAATCCCCTCCTCAAGACCCTTCCAGCTTCTGCATACTTCCCAGTCCCAAAACCAATGCTACACATTTCAGGCTTTGTTTCAGCAACTCTGTACTCCCAGGTGCCAAAATCTGTTCCAAATCTCCATTGCTGAGTAACAAACCACCCCACACTTAGCAGCGTAAAAGAACAACAATCATTTATTTTGCTCATGAATTTGCCATTTGGGCACAGCTTAGCAGAGACACCTCATCTCTGCTCCACACAGTGTCAGCTGAGCTAACTCACAAGCTGGAAATGGTTCAATGGGTGGGGGCTGAAATCATCCAAGGGCTCATTCACATGCCTGGTAGTTAATAATGGGCTGTCAGCTACGCTCACTGGTTTTCAGTGGCATGGTAGCTGGGTTCCAAGAGTGAGGTCCCGAGAAACCAAGGTGGAAGTGTGTGGCCTTTGTATGACCTAGCCTTGGAAGTCACAGAGTGTCATTTCCTCCATTCTCTGTCGATTAACACAGTGATAAAGGTCTATCCAGGTATAAATAAGATGTGGCAGATGTGATAGAAGGTGGCAACCATCTCTGGGAAATAAAATCTGCTCCCTACTGTTAAGGGATATGACTTAGCTTTAACCTACAATTTGAATTTGTATCTTATTCACAATTCTAGATACCAAGTAGTATTTTTAGGGATTTCCCTAGGGTTCAGCCCATTTTCAAGGAACTATAATTGACGTACTTTGAGGATTGCAGGGGAGGCCTGCAAATTCCAAAAGAGTTTTTAAAATGTTTTGAACAAAGGCATCAAATTGGAAAAACTAGTTTGGACCTATATATAATTCGAACACAATCTTTTAAAATACATTGTTTATATGTGTAATTGAATGCACTCTCTATGTTGACTATCAGTTACAAAGGTTAGATTGTCACCATCAAGAAGAGGATTAAATTTTGCTGGCAAGGGGCAGACGAATTTCTGCTAATTTCAGACTAACGCCCCAACATCTGCCAATACTTAATGAGAATTTCAGTATTGTTAATTATTAGCATGCTTGGTTTTTCTTTCCTACTAGCACATTTCTATGAAAAATATCAATTACTGTGTACTTTCTGTGAATATAACCCAAGAGTATATAACAATCTTATTGTATGCTTAATTCTTCTAGAAGATAGCCTTTTAAAGTTGGTTGTAGGATCTTTCGGTAAACTCTGTATCCAAAGGAGAACATACTGGCACAGACTTTTAGGGAAATCCCTAGGAAGTATTTAATATATAAACCTTTCTGCTATATTTGAGACACCCAGCTGCATGGAGAATATTCTATAGGTCCAGGGAAGATGCTTCCTCTCTTGTAAACTTCTAAGTATGAATAAACCAACAATTCTGAGTATATACATTCTTGTTACCCCTCTGCCATTTATATAAGGGAGAAAGCCAAGAAAAAATGAACATATGGAAATATCAGTTGTGATTGTTTAGTCTTATTAGTCGGGACCAGCCAGAGAAGAAGAACATCACTTATTAAGAGAGTGACAACTCAAAGTTGATTAGTAAAAGATAAGTAACACATTCATGAAAAATTAGCAGGTTCTACCGAAGTGCTTTTCTGTATATACTTGCTTTATAGGTAAAACATTTTAAATCATGTTAGTGATAGTTACAAGTTCAACTTTAAGACATATTTTATTTTTTTTATTTTTTTAAAGATTTTATTTATTTATTCATGAGAGACAGAGAGAGAGAGAGAGAGGTAGAGACAAAGGCAAAGGGAGAGAAGCAGGCTCCATGCAGGGAGCCCGATGTGGGACTTGATCCCAGGACTCCAGGATTACGCCCTGGGCCTAAGGCAGGCGCTAAACCACTGAGCCACCCAGGGATCCCCTTAAGACCTATTTTAAAAGAAAGTTTCATATTTACATGTTGGATAAGCACGCCTAGAATGGGACTGTAGTCATTCAGTTGGGACCATATAACTAAGATCTTCCTGCCACTTACTGTTGCTCCACCTTAACTGCTGAAGGAAGGAAACACATGACCTTTGAGTATCAGACTTACAAAATAATTACAGAAAGGTTCATGGTTATTGTTTCAGAAGAGAGTTTAGGTATGGTTTTAGAGAAAAATGGACAGAGATTCTACTCCTGTTTACATGGTCTGAGCCATCCTTAGGAAGATTGCTGCAGCTCCTCAGCTTTCTCTCCTAGCTTTAACCACTAACCTATTTTTTCAAAGTCATATGGTCTTCTTTTGATTGATTCTTCATTTCACCCTCCTTTGCTATTGAGAATACTTTCCAAATAACCTTCTTCAGTACTGTACAGATTATCGGTTGGCTATAGGAAATCTTAAAAGGTGAAAATGAATTTGATTATTCATCTTACTTTAAAGAGTTTTCATCTTTATTTCTTGAAAACCAGTAGTGGATGGTTGTCCTTGCCTTTCATGGCCACTACAGACATAATCACTTTGCTCCTAGTCAAATTCCTTCTGATTCTTTCCTTGATTTTGATTCTGTTCTACATGGGTCTCTCATTCACAGCAATAGAGTGAAATGTCTTGACGGGCATTTGAGAAGTTATGTAGGGCAGGGAGGGACAGGGAAAAGACCCAGGCTCTTCAATTCAATTCTTAATATCAATGGCTCTCAAATGTTCACATGCTTAAGAAGCACCTGGGGAGGGAGGAGTGTTAAAAATACAGACTGACATGGGCAGCCCGGGTGGCCCAGCGGTTTAGCACCACCTTCGGCCCAGGGCGTGATCCTGGAGACTGGGGATCAAGTCCCGCGTCAGGATCCCTGCATGGAGCCTGCTTCTCCCTCTGCCTGTGTCTCTGCCTCTCTCTCTCTCTCTCTCTCTCTCTCTCTCTCTCTCTCTCTGTCTCATGAATAAATAAATAAAATCTTTAAAAAAAATACAGACTTACAGGCCTCATCCTCATGGATGCATTCTGAGCCCGCCCCCCCCCCCCCCGCCCCCAAGATGAATTAGATTTACCTCTAGGACCAACTGAGTAACTCTTGACCAGATCCATACACTGGTCCCTCTCAACCTGATAGAATCACCACCCTTCTTGGTTCCATCCTCTGAAAACACTTAGGATGTTTCTTCTGAAGTAGCAGGTACCTAGGGCTAAATCCTGACCAAATCCATAAAAACTTCAGGTGCGGAATCTACTCTCAAGCATCTTCAGGCTTGCAATCAAGGTGTGGTCTTTGGAGGTCTAAAAAATGTTAGCTGGCAAGCCACCTAGTCAGCCCAGATTCAAGGGGAGTGATATTCGACTCTACCCCTTAATAGAAGGCATAGCAGAGACTCTGCAGCTGACTTTGTTTTAAAGAGATCTACTTTTTTTTTTTTTTAAGATTTTATTTATTTATTTGAGAGAGAGAGAGAGTGAGAGAGAACACAAGCAGGAGAGAGGAGCAGGCTCCTCCCTGAGCAGGGAGCTGATGTGAGGCTTGATCCCAGGACCCTGCGATCATGACCTGAGCCCAATTCAGATGCTTAACTGACTGAGCCACCCACGTGCTCCAAAGAGATCTACTTTTATAATATGATTTTGTTACTTGGGACATGAACATGTTTCTATATTGCAACACCAGGCAATAGGACATATGGTGGAGCAAACAGAAAGTGAAATGGTGAATCAATATAATTAAGAAGAAACTCAAAAACCATCAGATTGATGAAGCTGATGTGGCTACTTCGTATTCAGATTTCTTTGACTTTGCAAAATTTCTTTCAAATATATTTAGACACAAGGTGTCAGCACAGCCTTGAGCTCAATTAATTCTCATCAAAATAACCAGATAATTGGGGAGGGAAAATTTGATCTAAAGACAGCAACATAGCTTAGTTTCTCTATTTTATGTTAGGCATTCTGCTTAGTCATTTAGTACCAATGACTTTTAAATGCTATGGTATAAACTCAAAAGGGTGCTCAAAAATAATATTAAGATAAAGCACAGAACCACAGGAAAGCAATAAAATTTATCCAACGGGATAGCATAAGTCATATGTATTTAACAGAAACCATTTATATGGTAATAAATCCCTAATATGATTATAAACAATGTGTGAAGTTTACTGTTGTTTGTTTTGTGCCTAATTAGAAGTCATGTGTCTCAGACTATTAATAATAGAAAGCTATTTTGTAGCTTTGTTCATTGCTAACATGTACCTGCTCAGGCTCAAACAGAATTGGAGCAACTGTTTCCAATAGTTAAGTTAAAGAATATATTTTTCTAGATTCCCATTTCTTATAACAGGAATTTATTTGTATCCCTCCATTGACCAACAGAATCTTACCCCACCCAAAATGCTTAGCAATAAAGCAGGGCAATTACGTACTGATAAAAGGGTCAATTCAACAGCAACCACAAAAAATAAAATCCTAAATGTGTATGCGCTACTAGCTGAATCTTTCCATTCATCTTCAGTTATTAAGATAAACTTGCTGGATCACAGTATGCACATTTTAAACCTTCTGATAAATCATATTATATAGCACTCCAGAAAGCTTGTACCAATTTTTACTCCTAGCCAGAAATATATGAAAAACACCTGTCTCTTTATTTTCACCAAAAACAAATGATCATTTCACCTAAAATAATTTTTTTAAAAAAAAGATTGTATTTATTTACTCAAGGGAGAGACAGCATGAGGGGGAAAGGGAGGAGCAGAGGGAGAGGGAGAAGCAGACTCCCCACTAAGGGGGAGCCCGGCCAGGGGCTAATTCAGGACTCGATCCCAGGACCCCAGGATCATGGCCCTTATAAGCCAAAGTCAGGCAGATGCTCAACGAACTGAGCCACCCAGGCGCCCCTAAAATAGGTTTTGAATATGTTTTTATTACTTTCAATTTCTCCTAGTAATACCAACTATAAAAGCATATGGATTTTCAAAAAAGTAAGGATTCTTATATCTGCTTTCAAAAACAATGAGAATGATGTTATATGTATATAACTTTTGTGCTTCAAAAGTGCTCCAGTGGTTTAAAATTACTCTTTAAAATTTGATGTGAGGGGCACCTGGGTGGCTCAGTCCGTTAAGCATCTGCCTTCAGCTAAGGTCAGGATCTCCGGGTCCAGTATCTTTTAAATGTTTTCTCTCTCTCTCAAATAAATAAAATCTTTAAAAAACTTTTGATATGAAATGGTCATCACTTCTCGACCTTTTGGGTAAAATCAAGTGTAATATGAAATGGTCATTTCAAACAAACTGTGTGTGTATGTGTGTGTATATGTGAAAGAGAGAGAGAGCACACAAGGTAAGTAAATTCTCCCCTCCTAGCTTATGTATAAATTGTCACATCATTTTATAATGATGAAATTAGATGCTTTGCCTGATAGATTGAGTCTCTCCTTAAGGTCAGGGATTTGGGTTTCCATTCTTTTGAGTTATCTCGAAATTAAAGTCTGATATAGTAACCACTCAATAAATGTTTGGTGAAGGAAGACTAGAATGAAGGGAAAACGTGAGGGAAGGACATGTAAATCTCAACTTAGTCCTTATCAAATATCACAATTTCAATTAGCTTAACCCCCTTGAAAGAAGTTAACTGTATTTTTTAATGATTAATTTGTTGGCTTCTAAATCAGTCAACTAAAAAAAATGCATAGAATGTATTACATTCTAGAGTCTACCTGGAGCCTATCAGAAAATTCTCTCGTTTAAATTTTTTATAAACACTAGCTGATAATCTACATTTCACACTAGTGAAAGAGTCTGAACTAGTTGACAATTGTCAGAATGTTGTATGTGAACTTCCTAATTATGAATAAAGAATTCACATCCCCTTCTCTTGTGGTTAATTGCAGAATTAGATTTTGTTTTATAAAAATGAGGGTAAATTTTTTATTACAATTAAAATTTTATATTTGTGTGAGACACTTGTGAAAGCTAGTCTAATGAGGTTTCCATTAGTCTGAAACTTCTGTTTAACCAGAACTTTGCTAGGCCTTAATAGCAATGACTCTAAAGTGTGCTTGGTTTAGAAACACATTCTGAATTATGAGGGACGTAATTATATTTAATATAGGTTTATACATCATGTTCAAATAATTTGAAAATTGATGTGTCATGCAATGAAATGATTTTAGAACTATAGGGGCACCTGGGTGGCTCAGCAATGATTTTAGAACTATAGGGGCACCTGGGTGGCTCAGCAATGATTTTAGAACTATAGGGGCACCTGGGTGGCTCAGTGGTTGAGCATCTCCCTTTGGCTCAGGGCGTGATCCCAGAGTCCTGGAATCAAGTCCTACATCAGGCTCCCCACAGGGAACATGCTTCCCCCTCTGTCCATGTCTCTACCTTTCTCTCTCTCTCTGTGTCTCTCATGAATAAATAAATAAAATCTTTATTAAAAATTACTATAATTTATTTTAGGGATTATCAGATTCAATCACATCATCATACTCAGGAGAAAGCTGAGGGCCCAGATAGATGAAGTCACTTGTCCAAGGCTGCACAGCTAGTTAAGGCCACAGTGTAGCTGGATCCCAAATCTACTGAACCCTGGCTAATTATTGTATCCATTGATTGGCCAGATTGATTGACTACTTTCTTAAATTCACCATAATTCCTTACAGAAGAGAGAGGTTTTTCTGTAATAATATGTAAAAGAATGATAGGCCAAATGGCCAAACACATGAAAGAGATCAGATCTCTATGATGAAGAAAAATTAATTTCCTAAAGAAAAACTAATTTCCTAATTAGTTTTTCCTAAGGTCTGACTTTTTTGAAATGGAATCTCTCAAAACTAATTCTTCAGCCTAAGGTCCCCCTTATCTTTTTTATAACTCTAGTTTTGGCCCAACACTAAGCTTCCGGAACCCACTTGTTAGTTGACACTGAAGCATGATAAGAATTAACAAGAAGTAACTCATGATAAGAATTAACAAGAAGTAACTTCTCCCCCTTAATGACCAAGCTGAGCATCTTTATCTCATTAATATCTGACTGTAAAATCCCTTGACACCTGAAAAGACTAGCAATCTATTTATAAGGATATGGAACCTGATTATGAAGCTTTCTTCTGGCAGAGATTTCTCAAAGATTTATCTTTCTCCTGGAGTAAATATCATATTTTTAATTATTCATAATGTTTCTCCTGTTTTACCACAAGCTTCCTCAGAGGACAGAAGTGCATTAAGTCTCTTCTGTTACTTTAAGAATGTGAAGTATGAATAGAATATATATATATATATACACACACATATATAATAATGGAACATCTAATTATATATATATATTTTTTATATATATATTAGAATTTCATTGTTACGTTCTGGGCAAACAAAATTAAACATGATCTGCAAAAGGTATAAAGTGATACAACAGACTTTATGTTGCATGTGCACTAGAAAACTTAAATGAAAAATGCTCATCATTGAAGTGGAAACTGAAAAGATTTCATATTCCTAACAGCTATATTAGGGAGGTAAAAATGTGAGCATGCCTATAAATATAACCAGAAAAGCTTTATTGAGATTTATGCTAAGGAGATACTCAGCGATTGTGAACATCTTCTATACAAGCTCAGTTTGGTAACCTTCCCTTTCTCAGGATGAATACTTAATAATAGTGAAAAAAAGAGATACTGTCTCCATATTGTAAGGTTACCTGGAACGGATGGGTTACTTACTATCTTATAAATGCTAGAGCTGAGAGTAGTCCTATGGGCTTTTCTTTCAGGCTCATTAAAGAATAATTTCAGAATATATACAATGGAATCTGTCATCTTTAGTGTACAGTGAACGGTCCTATGAGTTATGACGCACTCACATAAGCACCACTACAATCAAGATACAGAGCAGCTCCTTCCTCTCAAAAGTGTCCTCATGTTTCTTTATTTTTTTTTTTTAAGATTTTATTTATTCATTCATGGGAGACACAGAGAGAGAGGCAGAGACATAGGCAGAGGGAGAAACTGGCTCCCCATGGGGAGCCCCATGCGGAACCTAATCCCAGGACCCCGGGATCACCACCTGAGTCGAAGGCAGATGCTCAACCACTGAGCCACCCAGGTGCTCCCTCACGTTTCTTTATATTCAGTCTTTCCCCTACTTTCAAACCCCCTGTGCTACCAATCTTTTTTCTGTGGTTTTGCCTTCTTCAGAATGTCACATAAATGGAATTGTACGGTACTTAACCTTCTGAGTCTTCTTCTTTGGTTTTGTGTAACGCATTGGAGAGTCATCCATGCTGTTGTGTCTCTCACTGGTGTGTTCCTTTTTATTGCCGGGTAGTGTTCCATAGTGTGCATGTACTGGTTTCACTCACCAGCTGATGGACATTCCCCCACATCCAGTGTTGACTAATTATAAATAAAATAACTATAAGCATTTATAATTTCTTGTATGTGAACATTAGTTTTTATTGCTTTTGGGTAAATACCTCGGGGGGGATTTCTGGATCATATACGATAACTATATGTTTAACTTTATTAGAAACCAAATGTGGACAGGCCTGGTGGCCTAGCGGTTTAGTGCCACCTTCAGCCCAGGGCTTGATCCTAGAGTCCCAGGATCGAGTCCCACGTCGGGTTCCCTGCATGGAGTCTGCTTCTCCCTCTGCTTGTGTCTCTGCCTCTCTCTCTCTCATGTGTGTGTGTGTGTGTGTCTTTCATGAATAAATAAATAAAATCTTTAAAAAAAAAAGAAACCACCAAATGTTTTTTAAAGGGTCTGTCATATTTTGCATTCCCACCAGCAAGGTCAACTTGCTTTGTGTTCTTGCCAGCACTTGATATTAAAAGGTGTTTGGGGGGCACCTGGGTGGCTCAGTCAGTTGAGCAACCAACTCCTGGTTTCAACTCAGGTCATGATCTCAGGGTCCTGAATCCGAGCCCCACGACAGGCTCTGTGCTGAGCATGGAGGCTGCTTGGGATTCTCTCTCCCTCCTCCCCTTTGGCCCCTCTCTGTATCCCCCCACACACCAAAAGAAAAAGGGTATTTCTGTTTTGCTTGTTAATGCTACCCATTCTAATAGATACATAGTGATAATGTGTTGTGATTCTAATTTGCATTTCCCTAAGGACTAATGTTGTTAAGCATCTTTTAATGTGTTTATTTGGCATTTGCATATGTTCTTTGATGTGATATCTTGATGCCTGTTCATATTTTTTGCCCAATTTTTAGGTTATTTATTTCTTTATTACTGAGGGTTTTTTGTTTTTTGGTTTTTTTTTTAGTTCTTTATATACATCATGTGGTCATGTGGTCACCATCCTTCAGAAGAAATGTGTTTTGTAAATATTTTATTCTAGTCCTTGGCTTTCTCGCCATTCTCTTAACAGTGTTTTTGAAGAACAGAGGTATTCAGTTTTTGTTTGGTTTGGTTTTTGTGGGTTTCTTACATCTGGGTGTCCAACTGTTTAAGCACCATTTCTTGAAAAGACTGTCTTTTCTCCACTGAGTTGCCTTTCCACCTTCGTCAAATACCAATTGCCCGCATAAAAGCAGGTGTATTTTTGGACTCTCTGTTTGGTTCTATTGATCTGTATGTCCTTTCTTTCACCAAATAACACACTGTCTCAATTGCTATAATCTTTTTTTCTTCTTCTTTAGTTTTTATTTAAATTCCAGTTGGTTAATATACAGTGTAATATTAGTTTCAGGTATAAAATTTAGTGACTCAACACGTCCATACATCACTCGGTGCTCATCACAGCATATGCCCTCCTTAATCTGCCTCACCTGAACTTCATAGTAAATTTTGCAATCAAGTAGCATGAGTTCTCCAATGTTGTTCTTGTGTTAGTCAATAGACAGTAATGAGAAATAGGAGTACAATGGGGAACACATTAACAATCCGTAAACATTCAAATTTAAATTTTAAAACTTTGTGAAGGCCAATAATCGATGCCTGCAGGCTGAATTCAATCCGTGGACCGTCATTGTGTCCGGAGGGAGAAGTCTTTTTGGTGGATGACTTGTAGAGTACTAGCCCTTCTAGAAATCTTCTTTTGCCCTCACGGTAAGCGGGACTTGATCTCAGCATCATATGCCAACTTACCAAAATAGAAAAGAACTGTGTGGCACGAATAGCCTGGGCCCATTTTCAGTGAGGGCCTCAGGCACTCTGCAAAGCATCGGTAAAGAATGAAATCAGAGTCCTCTACAGTGAGAGTCCACTATCTCTCCAACTTTATGTCTCTCCCTAGCTTACTGATGGTTGAAATTCCTTTAATTGAGAGAAAAGTCTTTAAATCCACATTCAGAGATGCAAATAAAATACAAGTTGCTGTTTCTTAAAAAGTCAAACACAAACTTACCATATGAGCCAGTGATTCCACTCCCAGAGAAATGAAAGATTTGTCCACATAAAAATGAACACATGAATATCCATAGCAGCATGATTCACAAAAGCCAAGAAATGGACACAACTCCAAGTTTCCACCAACCAGTGAGGAGACAAACAAAATGGAGTACATCCACACAATGAAATACTGTTCGTCAAGAAAAAAGGATGAATTTGATACATCTCAAAAATGTCACATGAAGCGAAGAAAGCTAGACACAGAAGATCACATCAGGTATGCTTTCATTTATATGAAGTATCTTGAAACATCAAATCTATAGAAACAGAAAGTAGATTAGTGGTTGTCTGAAGTTGAGGGTGTCTACAAGTCTATATTATATATAGATATGAGAGAATTTTAGAGGTGACGAAAATGTTCTAAAACTGGATTACAAGTATGGCTGCCGGGCTCCAAAATTTCTGAAAATTGGACACTTGAAATGGGCAAATTTTACAATATGTAGATTATATCTCAATGAAGCTAAAAAATATTTAAGTGCCTGACTGAAGTAACAGTTTAGTATGAATGAGGTTCAAGTACAGGTCTTCCTTTACTTACAGTGGGGTTGTATCCCAATCAGCTCACCACGAGGTAAAAATATCAGTAGTGGAAAACACATCTAATACATCTAGCCTACTGAACATCACAGCTCAGTCTAGCCTACCTTCAACGTGCTCAGGACACTTACGTTAGCCTGCACTTGGGCAAAATCATCTAACACAAAGCCTGTGTTCACTCTCTCGTGTAATTTAATGAACCCTGAACACTGCCATACAGAACCCTTGTAAGCGTGTTGGTTGTTAACACTTGGAATCATGAGGCTGACTAGGCACCGTGGCTCACTGCTGCTGCCCAGCATCACACGAGAGGAATGCGTAGCCTAACACTAGCTGGGAAAAGAGCAAATTTCAAAACTTGACATATGGTTTCTACTGAATTCATATAGCTTGTACACTACCATAAAGTCGAAAAATCGTAGGTCAAACCAACCTAAGTCGGGACTCTCTGTACACTGCAATTACTCAAACTCTGAACTAATACGGATGGTTAATTACAGAGCTTACCCTCGTTGATTTGGGAGGAGGAGGAAGGTAGAAGAAAGGCTCTGAGTGAGGGGAGGAAAGAAGAAGAGGGGTACCAGAGAGGCAGTTCTGCAGAAGGAGTGAGAGCATGGACATCTACATCTTGACTCCTGTCCTGGCTCTACCACTCACTGACAAGCATCGTGGGCAAGGTATTTAACCTCTTTAAATCTCCATACTCCCTCTGTGAAATGCTGCCTCTTATAGGGGGCTACTGCAGAAAAAAAAACTCACAATGAGATAATCCGTGTAAAGTGCTTAGCAGAGTCCATTTGAAAAGCTTTAAATATTACCTATTATAGTTATTAAAATAACATTTTGTGAACAGAAGACAAAATTGCAAGGTGCCACTAATTTGGTGATGGTATGCCTTATTTACTCTCAACTGGGAAGAGGTGGACCTTTGTCCTTTGTAAGGGGAAGTGCAAGCCTGGATAGTCTGTCTCCTTGCCCCATCTGTGGCTGCCCTGGGGTTTCTGTGACCTCACGGGCATGTGTCACCTTTAAGGAGCCACAGGAGTAGGATTGCTGGGTCCTTTCTCAGGGATCTAGTAGTATCTCCACCCTAGTCTTCTACCTCCCGAATCTTCCTCCTTCTTCCACTCCATCCTTCACCCTTCATTTGTCTCCAGGCAAGGAGACACACACTGCTTTATTTCCCAGTCCACATTCTCTTATGCCAAACTTTATGTTCGGGTGTGCAAGCTTTGATTTTGATAAATGAAGAGAAATTTTAATAATGTCTCAACCAAGTCTGGCTTTTACGACTTTTCTCTCATTCAAGATGCAAAAACCAACCAGCCAAACACAAAAATCTAACAGTCAGAACTGAGCAGTAAGTTTGTTTTTCTAGCTAGTATCTGCTCTCCCTCTAAAGCAATGAAATATTGACTCGGAGAATAAAGATATCACTCACTAAGCACATTTTTAAGAGAAATTTAAAAGTATGTTGGTTTAAAGTTTTCAAAATTGTTATATATGTTACAAATGCATAAAGAAAAAGCCATTTTAAAGAAAAAGAATTAAGGAATTTAAAATTACTTGAGATTATTGGTAGAGTGAGGAGAAGCAGACCTCATACACTGTTTTTACATGTTGCTGGGGACTGTGTACATTTACTGCTGAGTTACTCTAAGGGTCCAAGTGGAGGTCTTCTACCATACGTAACCTGCTCCCCTCTGCTCATCTCTCTCTGACTCTTCCTCTCTTCCTCTGAAATCTGAGAGGAGTGACAATAAATAGAAATCTCCAAACATAGGAAATATTGAGAAAGAAATTAATGAGCCAATTTTCTCTTTTATAAATAATTTTTAAAATATTTTATCTAAATTCAATTTGCCAACATAACCCAGTGTCTTTTATAAATTATTTAAATAGCAAACTTATTTAGATACATCAAGGGAGTAACTTTCTGTTTCCAACTATTATCTTCTGAGATTTGAAAGATTTAACTAGTCCATCCATATCAAGAAGCATGTTGTCGTGAAATATATAAATTCTTTTTGATTTTGGCCATTCAGTGAATTTCTAATTTCCCATAAATGTTGATGCTTGAGGTCCTCAGTGTCTATATTCTATATTCATTCATATATATTCTATGTTCATATCTTGATTCAAGTCTTTTATTCTCTCAGTAGTAAGCTTTGCTTCTGGAAGATGTAGCACTTCCATCTAATTCAACCCCACAAGCCAAATGGGAGAAATTATTTCCTATCCCCTATCTCTTATAATAAAACCGTAAGAAGCAAAAGAGATTGCTGATCAAACACAACACAGTGAACACATATGTACCTCTAGTTCCTTCCAGGGCCTCACAACATGAAATAGAGTTCCTGAAAGACACAAATCAGGAAATGCAAGGAGGAGAAAAGAGGAGACAGTGTAACCTGTTAGAATTTAGAAAGTGAATAGATGAGTGTAAAATCCTTCCTAGCTAAGAGAAACTAAAACTTTTAAACCAGCACAAAGCAAAGTAGGGTAACCCAGGAGCAAGACCATCAACTGTACAGAACCCCAGGGTGGCCTAGAAACTATGGGTGTTACAGACCTCAAAGAGCTGGTCAGGTAGACCTTACAAAGGAAGGATAGAGTAAATCTGTATAGGAAGTGGTTAGAACTCACAGATCCCCTCCTCCACCCCACAGAGTGACTACCTCTTCCCATCCCGGTGGAAGACTGGTTTGCTCTGGGAAGAAGCTCCATCAAGTGGCTCCAGACAAAGGATATCAGGAAGCCATGGGGAGGGATACACCCTAATGATCAAAGTCTACATATGAAAGGTGAGAATTTCATTGCTCTTCTGTAACTTGGCTCCCTAGAATCCTGGCATCCAGGCTGATTGACCCTCACACACACACCCTCACCTCTGAACAGAAGACTGAAAGATTCTCCTCTGGGAAAATTGACCAACTCAAGAGCCTCCCAAATACCGACCGCTGGGGGAACTTATAACATTGTCCAGCCCTGCCACCCTGTAATGAAAGCCACCATTCCAGAGGCATCACCCCCACCCCACCATTCACAAGAAGGCTTCCATACAGTTTCTTAGTGCCTTGCTCTTAAGTACACAATAGCAAAAATACATACATACATACATACATTCATACATACATACATACACCACAGCAGAGAAAGACTATGGAATAGGGTTGACTTAATCTTCCAGAAAAAAAAAGAAAAGAAAAGAAAGGAAAACGCAGATGGAAAATGAGAGAGAAAATTTAGAAAACTAGAAGACCAGTATAGAATATCCAACATCCATGCAATAGGAATTCCAGAAGGAATAAGTAGAGAAAATGAAGAGGAGGGTGCCATTATAGAAATAAATCAAAGAAAATATCCTAGAACTCAGTGACATGAGTTTCTAGAGTATTCCCAACACCTTGCCCATTCCAAGACACATCATGAAATTTCAGAATCCCAGTAATAAAAAGAAGACACTGAAAACTTCCAAATTTTTTTAAATGTCATATACAACAGAATAGGAACCAGCACAACAGTAAACTTCTCAATAATAACAATGGAAAATAGAAATAAATGCAGCAGTATCAAAAAATCTGAAGGAAATTATTTTCAACCCAGAATTCTCTGCCTAACCAAGTGTTCAATCAAATAAGAGGATGGGGCGCCTGGGAGGCTCAGCAGTTGAGCATCTACCTTTGGCTCAGGGCGCGATCCCGGAGTACCGGGATCAAGTCCCATATCAGGATCCTTGTATGGAGCCTGCTTCTCCCTCTACCTGTGTCTCTGCCTCTCTCTCTCACTGTCTCTCATGAATAAATAAATAAAATATTTTTAAAAAATAAGAGGATAAACAAATTTTCAGATATGTAAAGTATATAGTCAGATACAGGGAAATTTTAATATGACAAATTATTAATTAGTAGAAGATGCTTAACATGGTAAAAGAGAACCCGAAAGTATACAGGAATACTAAGTGTAGGGAGCAGTTGCTTCTGGGGCAAGTACCCCAAAACAAGGAAGGAATAAACTTGGAAGAGCCTCCTCTCCCAAAGGCTGAAGTCCAGACCTCCTCATAGAAAGCACAGCTGAAGCCTGTGGGATGGTGGAGAAGTTCACTAGGGTGCCATGGGCCAAAGCTGGTCCATGGGAAACTGCCCACTGGGGTGCAGCACACTGACACCAATGTGTAGGATGCCACCCACAGGAGTGAGGTGGAGCTGGCTTAGTAGGAGTCACGGGCAGGTGAACTGGAGACACTTGCTACCTACCTGCTGGAGGTGAGAGGAGAAACTTGCTGGAGGGCAAGTGCCCCTGAGTTCCCTACACATTTGTTGGCAGCTCCCCATGGGAGCCAGGAAGAAAAGCCCCTTTGCTCTGCCTTCAATGTCTTTCCAGAGTCTTTCATTGATGAAACTTTACACTGCTCCAGCTGGCAAAGGAAAAGTATTTATAAGGTCCAGCTCTGGGACCCTAAAAGTGGGACAATAGAGCTGACAGTCCATAACTGACAATTGGCACACAATGCGTTAGAAAATGTCCCCCCACCACCACCACCTTGTGTCTTTTCTTGGGAAGCTACTTAAAAATGTAATCCACCAAAAGAAAGGAAGTTTGAAAGAAGAATAGATGAGATCTAAGAAACAAGGGATAAGGGACTGACCACAAGAATGAGGCAAATTGAACCCCAAGACGATAATGGAAGACCCTGAATGACAGCTGGAGGCAGCAAGCGTAGGGAGCAACCAGGGTCTCTGATTGGATCAGAAAATGGAGGGCTCCAGGAAGGATGCCTGGAGAAAGAAGGTGTATGGGCGAGAGGTGGAAGGTTAGATGGGAGATGGGGGCAGGAGGCATGAGGAGGAGAAGGAAGAATTATTGAAAGGAGATTTATACTCCGGCAGTGAGTTTGCAAGAGCATGAACAATAGATGCGTAGAAAAGTAAGGAGAGAAAGCAACAGGCAATTATTAATCCAAGAGGGTAAAAAAAAAAAAAAACTTTACAAAAAAGGATATGTAGTCATAGTTCACTACATGGAGAGTTGTGGAAAGTATTTACCTACTTAAGAATCTGAATTCAACTAGCCAAAAATCATGATATATTAAGAAGATGAGCTGAGGGGCAGCCCGGGTGGCTCAGCAGTTTAGTGCCACCTTCAGCCCAGGGCCTGATCCTGGAGACCCGGGATCGAGTCCCACGTCGGGCTCCCTGCATGGAGCCTGCCTCTCCCTCTGCCTGTGTCTCTGCCTCTCTCTCTCTCTCTCTCTGTGTCTCTCATGAATAAATAAAATCTTAAAAAGGAAAAAAAGATAAGGTGAAAAGAGGGAAGACTAAGGGGACCCATGAGAGAACCAAACCCTCACCTTACATGGTGGAAAGTCAAGAACAGATATAACTAAAATGAAAAATAGAAGGAATGAATATTCAAAAATGGTATTTAGAAATATGAAGGTAAGTACCAAAAGAAAGACCTAGAAATGTCTTTAGTAGTTGTTTCTAGGTAGTAATAGTTGGAGATGGGTAGAAGTGGGATAGAAATCATTGGTTTTAGTTATAAGTCTTATAGAACTTTGACTTTTTTAACTATGTATATTGGTATCTTCCATAAAAAGTAGAGGAAGGGGCACCTGAGTGGCTCAGTAGGGTGAGCGTCTTGACTCTTGACCTCAGCTCAGGTCTTGATCTCAGGAAAATAAGTTAGTAAAGGGAAAGTTCTTTCTAAAATTTGATCTTCAACAACAACAAAAAAAAATCAAAAAAATAACTAAATAAAAATAAAAATAATAAAATTTGATCTGGAACCTCAGTCTGGGCTTAACCATATTCCCTCAATTTATTTCAATTAAAGGCTGGTCCTTATATCTATCTTCCTGCTTTGGACATACTCTCAGCAACACTAAGTCCTTAGGCAGTAGGGATGCCTTCCTCAAACTGCTTGATAAACAAAATCAATGTGTTCCAGAGAGAATGACAAACTATAGGATAAGCGTGACCGTCTTTACAGTAGAAAGTCAGATTTACCCCTGGGTAACTCATGTAAAGCTTCTTTTTTAGATAAAATCCCAGGAGACCATTAAGAGATCCTTCAGAATAAAAATTAAAAACTGCTGCCGAAAGTTTCTCTAATGATGGGTAGAAGTCTGTATTAATTTAGCTGCTGAGTTATATACATGGTTATACTGTCATCAGAGCTTTGCCCATATGTCTCCTCAAGAAGTGCATGCCCTCCTAGCCCTTCTCAAGTATGTTACCTTTTAGTTCAGGGTTTCAAATATATATTGAACACTTGGTGTGTGTTATGAGTTGTGTGCCCCTCCCAAATTCATATGTTAAATCACTAACCCCAGTATCTCAGACTGTGACCTAATTTGGAAATAGGCTCATTACAGATATAATTCGTTAAGATGAAATTATTAGGGTGGGCCATCATCCAATTTAATTAATGTCCTTATAAAAAGAGGAAATATGGTTGTAGAGACACCCACACAGGCAAAATGTTTTGTGAAAATGAAGGCAGAGATCCAGGTGATGTTTCAACAAACCAAGAAATGCTAATGATTACTAACCGACCACCAGAAGCTAAAGGCTTGGCATGAAGCAGATTCTCTCTCACAGCCCTCAGAAGGAACAAACCCTGCCAACACCTTGATCTCGGACATCTGGCCTCCAGAACTGTGAGAAAATTAATTTCTGTTGTTTGAGCCACCCAGTTGGTGGAACTTTGTTATGGCGGCCTTGGCAAACTATCACGGTGTGTAATGTGCTTTCTCTATTAAGTGATGGTCTATTGCCCAGATGATTTTCTTTTTGTTGGAAGTATTTTCCTGCAAGTCAATATAGTAGATCTTCTCAAAGTAATTGTATCCTCAATCAAATTAAACCCATACATTTGTATTGGTATGAAAAGTTGTGGGAAGAGATAGCAGGGAAAGAAAATGCAATTACCGATTTCTTTAGACTGAATGAACTTACTTTTATAGCAGAGGGTGGAAAGGATCAGGCTCACTAAGATTTTCCAGTTGAATTCCTTATTTGATCTTCTAACTAATTCAAGTCCTTTCAGTTTACAGTTTGGTTTGTAAGCTTCCCTGAAAGCATGACTGCCCATTGTTATGTATAGATTGCTTAGGATCTAGACACCATATAGCAAGGGTAAGCCTGCCTTTTCACTGAAAATGTCCTCTACTTGCAAACTGCTGAGGGTCTAACTAGACAACACTGTCCTCAGACATGTGCATTATACAGAAGTCCAAGTGGTTTAGGGTCTGTGGATACAAATGGAATTGAAAATGTCTACCCAGCACAGAAGAAATCTCTAATCAATGATACGCACATGTCCTGGTGTACAACCATCAATGTCTCTTAGAACACATGAGCTATCTCAGTGTGCACATTTGGGGTAACATCACTAGAATAGGGGTCTGAAAGTAACTCTACTCCTCTTAATATTAAGAACTTTAATGTTGGCATTTGAGTCTATACATTCAAAATAGAGTTGAGAATTGTGATAGAGCTATGCTGATAATTCAAGATAAAACACATTTTCTTTGATTATCTGGATGTTGCAAGCAAATGTAGGAACCTATTAACATGAATTATTATCCAGAGAATTGACTCAATTTTCCATTTCCTTTTGCTCATGTAAGCATGGTCTAAATCATTGAGTGAGAAATATTCCTAGCAATTAACTACATTTAAAACCCTGGTAAAAAAGTCATTTTTATCTAATGGCCAAACATAACAATAGCACTGATTCCTTACAGTTCCATGGTTTTGCAATTTACGGGCATTCCCCTATGTGTTATCTGATTTGATCTGCTCTGACTTTTTTTTTTAAGGTGCACAAGGGTGAGAAAAATGAGGAAACTAGAGGTCAAGGAATTCTATGGAGATTACACAATTCAGGATTCATGAGTCCCAGTTCAGTATTCTTTCCACTACATCAAAGATTCTTAATCTTTTTTACACCATGAGCCTCTTTGGGAGTCTGAGAAGCTTTTGGACCCTTTCTCAGAAAAAAATGTTTTTAATTGTATTTTAAAAGCTCCATAGGATTACAGAGAAAACCAATTATATTAAAATACAATTATCAAAATATTTTTAAATGTTTGCTACAGTAATACATGTACTTCTTTATTAATGCATTAAATATCAAGATACAGTAGCAAATCTAATAACTACTATAATTTCAAAGTAGTCATGAGTGTAAATGATATTTTGCGATATCTACAGCAACTGTAATGTGATGTGCAAACATCTGTGATTTCTATTGGTGATATTGCAGTGGGTACAGCTACATATAAGACATTGGGAGTTTCCAATAAAAAGTAAACCAAACAGGATGTGGCATTAGAGTTTCAGATTGAAATAATTATTGGATCAATTTTTGGAGTGATTCAGGAATGCTTCCTAGGTTCTGAAGAACTAAACAAAGGCATTGGAATAGCTCAATAGTGAACTGGGTACAGGATTACATCATTGAGAGGTCTGGAACATGAGTGGAATTATATGCATCCTAGAGCCAGTAAAGCTCCGTAAGTATATGTTGCAACAGCATTTAGTTACTCAAGGTCATCAGAAACTCAGTAGACCCTTCAAAAGCTGATAATAAAAATCCAGAGATCAACAGGAAGCAAAACTGCATCAACTCGAGGAAAAGCTATCCATCTCAACTGTTGGGTTAGGTTTTCAATACAGGGACACACATTCTACTTCTAGTCATCCCATTGGTTCTCTCAAAAATCTTGGCCAATTAGTGTGTGTGTGTGTGTGTGTGTGTGTGTGTGTGTGTGTAAGCAAATACTTTTATAAACTTTATTTTTTAGAACAGTTTAATTAATTAATTAGTAACCTCCACACCCAGCATGGAGCCCAACTCAGGGCCTGAATTCATGACCCTGAGATCAAGACCTGAACTAAGATCAAGACTTGGACACTTAACTGACTGAGCCATTCAGCCACCCCTAGACACTGTTAGATTTGCAGAAAAATTGAGAAAATAGTACAGAGTTTTCATATTCCCTGCACTAAGTTTCCCCTATTATTATCTTACTTCAGTATAGTACCTTTGTTACTATTAATGAACTAATTAGGATACATGATACTTAACTAGAGTTCATTCTTTATTAACATTTCCTTAGTTTCCACTTAATGTCCTTTTTCTGTTTCAGGACACCACATTACATTTAGCCACCCCGTCTCCATAGGCTCCTCTTGACTGACAGTTTCTCAGGCTTTCCTTGTTTTTGATGACCTTGACAGTTTTAAGGAGTACTGGTGTGGTATTTTGTATAATTTGTCTCTTAATTGGGATTTTTCTGATGTTTAACTCACAATTAGACTGAAGTTATGGGTTTTGGGGAGGAAGATCACAGAGGTAAAGTGCTATCTTCAATACACTGGATCAAGAGTACATGCTATCAACATGACTTATTACCGTTGATGCTGACCTTCAGCACTTGCCTGAAGTAGTGTTTGCCAGGTTATTCCATGGTAAAGTTATCCTTTTTTCTTCCTGCCAATTCACTTTTCACATTTCTGTAATTAATTACCAAAGAGAAGTAATTCCCATAAAGCATGGTAATAGAGAAGGCCTAGAAAAGATTTGGGGAGATTAGCTAGTCCAGACTCTGGTTCCTGTATCCAAGCCTGCACAGATGGATTTCTGGCTGGCCTACTTTTAAAGATAAAAAAGGAAGAGAATTCCACAGTGAAAGAATTCTAAACTCTTGACAATTGATGTTCCATGGCTCAATCTACAAATACATAGAATGTCCTAACCATGTGCAAGCTGCTTAGATGCGCGCATAGCTCCAAGGCATTTATACCATCTTAAATCATTTCTGGAACAATACGTTGTATACATAAACAAATATACAAGTGGAAAGACAAATGACCAAGTGAGATGCAAGGCATAAGGCACAGTGGAAGTCAGTCTGAAAAAATTATAGTGTTTATGAACATAGGATTTGGATTCAAACCATCTAAGTTGACATTCCAGGTCTATCCAATTGAGGTATGCAACTTTAGACACTCCAGTTAGCCTTTCCAAGCCTCAGTCCCCTTCACTGTGAAATGGAGATAGTCATGCCCACTATTAAAAGTGGTATCAATCAAATAACCTTTAGAAAGCATCTGGCATATAGTAGGCCCTCAGGTCATGTAGCTGTTGTTGCTGGATAGGGAATAATTACACAATCCTGCTTCAGAGTCTCTGTAAATCAAATAAGGTCTGTTTTAGATAGGTGTTGGCCTCTGCTAAAACTGAATTTAAGCAACACACACTGTGCATTCTTAGTTTGCTTTCCACTTCCCACCTTCGTCCATTCCATTTTCCTTCTTTTGTTTGTTTGCTTTTCAGATTTCATCACCTCCTTTCTGTTTCCTTAGACTCTCAGTGCCTTCATATCATTACCTACTGCATTTCTGAAGCAACAGAGCTTCTTACTAACTGGTAAGTACTCCTTTTCCCACAGGTAGTCAGAGAGAGACAGAGCACTGGCAAGAGGGGGGAAATGGTTGCCGTGAGTGGGACTTGGATTCCTACATTTGTTTGTTTTGTTTTAAGTGGTTGCTTTGCTGATCCTATTACTGTAAAGGGTAATGATATTTGGGAATAAAAGTCTATGAATAAGTAATGATAATAGAAGTAAGAACCAGAACTGTGGGGTATAAAGCTTGTGTTAAAAATAGTCTGTCATTTTCAATTCTGCCTACTAAGCCTTTTCCTAGACTGAAAGACACAGATAGAGCTCCAGCGAGAGAAGCAGACAGCATGGGAGCTGTTCCACAACCAACGGGAAACCACGCTCCAGAGCAAACCGCCTTCTCTGTTGTGGTCAAACTCTATCTCCACCACTACCACTGGGTTCCTCTGATACAGGCAACAAAACTTTTGTTTTCGAGGCCAAGTAACCAGAGTAATGAATGCAAAATGTATTGATTTAAGAATGGAAACTACCAAATGAGGGACTGCTCTGGGAACTTTATATTTCTTGAGACACAGTTATTCCTCCACAGAGCCTCCATTGCTGTGTATATGGCTATAACAGGCAGGCCACCCAGGGATCCAATTAGAGCACAGAAATGAGCAAAGGCTGAACCATAAGGAAATATGAGAAGAGACTGTGGCTCCAGATGAGGATTCAAATCCTAGCAGCTGAGACATCATTCATTTCATTATCTAGAAGCCTGGTCAAACTGAAGTCCTTACACCTCAGCACAAATGGCTGCCAAACCCTGGTTCTAGGAAACTAAGAGAAAACGTACAACTATGCAGGCAAGGGCTCTGTGCTCAAAACACCCAGCCATGGGTCCAAAAAGACCAGATCCTTGGACTGCAAGCCAAGACATCACAACCAACGTGAGCAATTGCTCTGGTGCCAGTCGTGGCCTCAGATGTATTGTTTTAATGGCTAAGGTCACAGGCTAAGGCACACACCAGGTTCTGCTGTTGAACACAGACGCCACCGCCCCTCCTGCCTCCCCTCATCAAACACCAGGAGTCTGTTAGGGCAGAACTGCACAAATGGGAAACACCCATCAAATGCAGCAGGAATATTAACTTCACTAGGAAGCCTTTATATGCCATTACTTTAGAAAGGATTCCTTGTTAGTCCTACCATTAAACAATTAAATTGTCAGAGATGAATTCTGTGCATGTGTGTGCAGAGCGTGCGTGTGTGTGCAGGATGTGTAATTTCCCACTCAGGTGATGTCTGCAGCAGATCTCTCTCTCTCTGTGTCTCTCTCTCTCGCTCTGTCCCCGTCTCTCTCCACCCCAATTGTATGCTTTCCCCCTTACATTGCTGAAAATAAATACGTCTTCCTAATGGCATGAGCAATTTTTGTTATGAACTTTGATGTGCCTACACATTTTATACCCCTCAGAAGATAGAAATACAAAATGAAGGGCTCAAAGATGATTTTGTCTTCAAGTATCCCCCTGCTAGAACATGATTCCTTATTCCCCTTTCCTGAGACAGGTTACTGACACAGTCTGTTTATTCTATTAGCGTTGTATACACGGGCGGTATATGAATAGCTCTAAATCAAATCAAGGCTAATGCCTACAAATGGGAAGAATGATCATCACGTGCTACATCTCCCTTATATTTTCCTCCTAATTAGAGCTTTATGTCTTCATAACACTGACTTGCTTATCCTAGGTCTCTATTTATAAAATGTTTGACCTATAAAAATCAAACATGTTTATGAAAAGTACACACATTTCACTTACACCCAGTATTGATTTGCTGATAATATAGAGACAGCATACTATCTAAATTGAACAGTATTTAATAAATATAATTAGGATCACACTTAAATCTCTGTAATTTTTATGTAGTTTAAGTTTTTACTTACTTAGATTATTATTGCCTCTGTCAGCTACCAAAGCCCTTCTTTAAGGCTTTAATCTTCTAAAAACACAAAAAAAGCAAAAATGGAATATTTATATACTAAGGTGAAAAGAATTCTGGAAATTGCACATATAGAAGGCAAAAGATGAGCCCAAGAAAATACTGCCGATACCTATAAATCTTCCAGCTCTGGAAAGAACCATGTTAGATTAATTGTCCATGTGCTAATGCAACTATTAGTCACTTGATAAATGCTTCTTGGGATGATGACATAGTATCATAAGTATATCCTGCTCTTCTAACCTCATAAAATGTTCAGCTTACCTGTTTTATAACAATACAGGTAAGTACAAGTAAGGCAAATAGGGAGTGAAAGAGAATTTAAAATCAAATTACAAGTAGCTCTAGTTTCTTCACACACAGTCCCTCTTTGGGTCTCATTCTCCTTGGCTTGTGTCTTTTTGAACAGGATGACAGATTTATGAATTTTGGAGCCTACCCCATGTTGGGCATAGAGATTGCTTTAAAAAACATTTAAAAAATAAAATAAAAATAAATAGGCTTAAGATTAGCTGAGATACACTCTGCTTTCTAGGTCTGTAATCTCCTATACAACCCTGCATAGCCTCTCTGTGGCTTCACCAAAATCTGTCTTCAGGTTTTAGATGAAACACTACCTCTCTTTACTCAGTAAGTCATACTTCTGATCTAGTGCTCTGGCACAGTGTGAACCTATGTGTTTAGGTTTGGGGGTCAAGAAAAACTGTACAGGCCCTTTCTCCCAAAGAAAGGAAATGGGTGGGAAAAATCTCTTTGGAAGAAAAGGAAAACTGAACAAAAACAGGTGATATTATCCCTAGAAAATATTCACATCATCATTTTTCTTTTTTTAAAAAAATTTTTTTTAATTTTTTATTTATTTATGATAGTCACAGAGAGAGAGAGAGAGGCAGAGACACAGGCGGAGGGAGAAGCAGGCTCCATGCTCCGGGAGCCTGATGTGGGATTCGATCCCGGGTCTCCAGGATCGCGCCCTGGGCCAAAGGCAGGCGCCAAACCGCTGCGCCACCCAGGGATCCCTCATTTTTCTTTATTTATTATCTCAGTTTATTTTGTAAAAAGTTTAAACCCATCCCCCAATACATATGCGCACACACACACCCCTAAACACACTTTGACCATCTCCTGCTCAGATAGAGGGCTCTCCCCTTCTCCTCTCTGCTTATCCAACTCCTACCCAATTTTATACCAAACTTATGGGTCATCTTTTCTCTGAAGACTTGGGGTGAATGTTGGGGTTGATATATACACAATTAGTACATTCTTTTAGATAATACAGTACTAATCATTACAAGTATTTCAATAGAAATATCTTAATTGCAAAAATTACCAAGTATGTTAGAAAAACCTCTCTTTACAAATAATCAGTATGTTTACTGTAACCTGTTCCTACTTATCCACTAATATAGGTCCCCCAAAACAGTACCCTGAATTAAGGGACCATATATGTTGTATGATTTCCATTCAGAAATAATATTTATTGGCTTGTATTATATCTGAAACCATGTCATTAATTACTAATTACTTTGATTAAAGTTCGTGTGGCATTTAGGAGACTCCTATTAAAATTCAAATATCCCTAAGAGATATAAGACTCCAAGCTCATTATCAATGATTTATTTATTTTTCAGGGATTATTTCAGGCTTTTCTGATGAATTATCAAATCTCTTCCCACCTGTGATGGTGGATCCGTAGCACAGCATACAGACATGACTGTATTGTGTTGTCAGAATACTTAGGAGACACTGGTTGATACCCCAAACCTACTATTCCATCCCAAATTTATTCTTTCAAATTTAAGCCAAAAGGGTCTTTTATATCATTAATACAAATATCACCCATACTAAGCCAAAATAATATTTTCAGCTCTGAATAAATGCATCTACCATGTTCTGCAAGGTGCTGACCTAAGCTCCTCACTCTTAAATGCTCTGTAAAGTCTCCAATTATCTCATTAAGTTCTAAGACTTCAACCTCAGTAGTTAGTTATTGGAATAATCCTAAATTTTTATTATTTGCTCTTAAACTCTGACTTCATTTAGACCAGAACCTTAAGCTGGCTCAGCCACCTCCATCTGTCTATTCCATGAACATCTCATTCTCAACATAACCAGAACCACCATATTATATTCCCTTCAAACTTGCCTCTTCTCATTTGTTAAGGGTTCACTTAAGCCACAGGGTGACTCAAGGAGGAACCTAAGAGTCAAATTTCACTCCTCCCTTGCCCACAACCAACTAAAGATTATATCCTAAAGATTCCAACTCTTTAATATCTCTCACCTGTCTCCTTCCCATCAGGGGCCACCACTTTAATTACAAACTGGTATTTTCCCTCAGCTAAACTGCTGGGAGAGCTTCCCAACACTGCTCTCCACTGCACATTACTCTTCCTAAAACTTGGCTTTGATCATGTCTTTTCCGAGCTCAAAAACCTAATATTTTCCCCATTGCTTATTGAATTAAAATCAAATTCACCTTACTTTTCAATGTTTATTATCATATGGCTTCATCTACCTTCAACTTTCATATACTTTGTCATTCTAGTAAAACTGGAATACTTACCATTGGTTAAAGACGCCCTTTGCTTTCCAACCTATGTGTCTCAAATGAAACGCTTTTCATCTATTCCCCATGTCCACCCATTGAGAGCATATTTATCCTTCAAGGTCAACTTCAGATTTTAATTTCTTAAATAAGTCTTCTGGCTTCTGGTGGTTTGTCTCACCACTGAATTCCCATATCCCACACTGAACTCCCATTCTACCAGTTCCTGAATTACTAAATAGTACCATTATTTCTCTGCTTGTCTTTTGCTACTTATTATATCAATGACTCTAAAAGTCTAGGAACAGTGTCTTATTCATTTCTACTTCTCCTGCAGTGCCTAGCTCAATGCTTGTATATAAAATGCTCATAATTATTGAAGTGTTTCTGAGCAAGTTTTGAAGTAGGATTAAAAAGACAGTGGAGGAGTTCCTGGCTTCTGAAAGGGTGGCTTTGCCCTTTCTGTCAGAGGTGACATTACAGGATCCTGGGGAGCAATCATTTACAACAATTTGTAATTTTAAGACCATAGCTTAGGACAATCATCTTGGCAATGAATGGAAATCTGCACTAGGGGAAAGGAGGGCTGGTCCAGAGCACCAGCATCCATTTGGATGAGATATGGTATTGAGGACCCTCAGGCAGGCAAGTTAGAGCAAAACCATTTGGGTGCTTAAAGATCTTGGAATGTCTTCAGGTCCTGGAGTGCTGCAGGGCAGTTAAGAAACCAGAGGATTCTAGAAGACGTAAATGAGTTGGTGATAAAACAAACTGCATGCTTCACCATTCTACGTATTATAGACTAGAGTAACCATGTTAGCCTTGTTTGGGTTTCTGTACATATGTGAAATTAACTTGTCAGTCAGTGATTGCTCAGTCGATCAGCATGTAATTATTGAATGTTTTCCATGTGCCAGACTTTGTGCTGGATACACAGGGCTGAATAAAAAAAGACAAAACCCCTACCTCTGTGAGGCTTAATTTTTAGTGGGAGGAGATAGTGATAAATAGAATAAATGCATAAAATACAGAGCCTATTAGAAGGTGATACATCTCTTGAACAAAAATGAAATAAGATATGGAGGTGACATGTTAGAATTTTAAGCAATAATTTTAAGGTTTTGTTAAGAAAGTGACATTTGAGCAAAGACATGGAAAAGGTGGAATACTGATTTGTGCAACTATCTGGAGAAAAGAGCATTCCAGGCAGAGGGATTAGCCAGTGCAAGCATCCTGTGGTAAGCACAGGCCTGGCACACTCCAGAGTAGCTGGAGACAAAGTGAGGTTAGAAAAGTAAGGGAGACTTCCAGCCTACGGAGGCCATTGCAAGGATTTGGCTTTTGCATTGAATGAAAAAGAAGGTCTTAGGAAAAATCTTAGCAAAATTGATATCTTTGGCTGTTGAGCTAAGATTTGGCTGTTGAACTATAGAAAGAGCCAAAGACTGAGGCAGGGAGACCAGCTAGGAGGCTATTGCAATATCCTAGGCAAGAGATGATAATGGTGGATTGGACCAGGGTGGTGCCAGTAGAGATGATACAAAATAATCACATTCTAGAAAAACGTTAAGGTTACCAGAGGGGAGGTAGGTAAGGGAATGTGTAAAACTGGGGAGGGGGATTAAAGGACTATACTTGCTGTGATGAGCACTAGGTGTCGTATGAAGTGTTGAATCACTATATTATACACCTGAAACTAATATTACACTGTATATTAACTAACTGGAATCTAAATTAAAATTTTTAAAAAGTAAATCTTTAAAGAGCTCAAACTCCTGCTCCATAAAAAAATTAAAATAATAAAAAATAAAGATAGAGCCTTAAGGATTTTTTGATGTATTAGATGTAGGGTAAAAGGATAAAATGAGTTAAACAAAATAGTGTGGTTTATTAACTGGAATAGAGAATATTAAGCCTGGCAAAGTTGAAGGAGCAGAGACCATCAGGGGTTCAGTTCTGGATCTGTAAATCTTGTAATGTCCTTTAAACATCTAAATGAAAAAAAAAATTTTTAATAAAAATAAATAAAATAAAATAAAATAAAATAAAATAAAATAAAATAAAATGAAATAAAATAAATGGAGTCTGGTGATCAAGAGAGAGGTTAAGACTAGAGGTCTAAATTTGGGAGTCATCAGAATATAGACAGTTTTTGAAGCCATGAGACTGAATGAGATCCACAAGAGAGTGGCTAAAAGGAAGCAACAAGTCTCAATGGACTGAGTTTGAGGCACCCTAACATTCAGAGGTCATAGAGAAGGGGAGGAATCAGTAAGGTGGGATGCAAACCAGATACATACATTGTCCTGGAGGCGGGTTAAAAGGTGTTTCAAGGAAGAGAGCGACCAATTTGGTCAAAGGCCGCACACAGGACAAGGAAAATGAGAACCATGAAAAGAGCTTTGGATTTAGCAACATGGAGGTCATTGGTGACATTGACAGTGACAATTTCAATGGAGTGATGGGATAAAAAAGCATAATTAGAGAAGGTATGAGAATGGGAGAAGGAGAACCGGAGACACTGAATATAGACATCTCTTTTTGTTGTAGAAAAGTTACACTTGTTTTTAAAAGCCAGTAACTTTGACTTTTTATTAATCCAAATGGGCCATGTCAACAGCAATCTGAATGAGTCAAATTTTACTCAAAAAGCCTCCCCCTTTCAAATGACAAAAGGTTTTTGTGAAATGAGTTTCAGTAGTTTTAATTCTGGCACTCTCTTTGTTGACTGAAGGAAACATCACTCTCTTTGGTGAATTTGCAACTCAAGATTTCTTAAGTTTTATAATCAAATCTCTGTCTTGTAACTTCATACATATATATCTAAAACCCATGATATCATAGATTTTGGGTAGAATATTGTGACTTATAAATTACATTCACTCCTTCCAAATATTTCAGTATTGATTTATGGTTAGTTCATTTCTTGTGTCATAGCTGCCACTTACTTTAAATTTTTTTTAAAGATTTTATTTATTTATTCATGAGAAACACAGAGAGAGAGAGAGAGGCAGAGACACAGGCAGAGGGAGAAGCAGGCTCCATGCAGGGAGCCTGATGTGGGATTCGATTCAGGGACCCCAGGGTCAGGCCCTGGACTGAAGGCTGTGCTAAACCGCTGAGCCACACGGGCTGCCCCAAGTTTTTATTTTTATCGAGGTATTATTGACATACAACATTATATTACTTTGGAATATACAACATAGTGATCCTAGATTTGAATATATTGTAAAATGATCATCACAATAAGTCAAGTTCATATCTGTCACCATACCTAATTACAGAAATTTTTTTCTTATAGATGAGAACCTTTAAGATTTCCTTTTGTAGCAATTTTCAAATATGCAGTACATTATTATTAATTACAGTTGCCATGCTGTACTTTACTTCCCCATGAGTTTTATCTTATAACTGGAAATTTGCACACTTTGACTCCCTTTACCCATTTCACCCACACTCACCTCTGGCAACCACCAATCTGTTCTCTTTATCTATGAACTTGTTTTTTTTTTCTAATTCCATATACAAATGAGATGAAACAGTATTTGTCTTTCTCACTCTGGTTCATTTCACTTAGCATAAAACCATCAAGATCCATCCATGTTGTTGTGAATGGCAAGATTTTAATTTTAATGGCTGTATAATATTCCATTGTGTGTTTTCATGTATCACAAGTTTTTTTTAAAAATATTTTGTTTTTTTGAGAGAGAGAACAAACAGTGGGGAGGGGCAGAGGAAAAGTGAGATAGAGAGAGAAGCAGACTCCCCACTAAGCAGGAAGCCCGATATAGAGCTCCATCCCAGGACCCCAAGAACATGACCTGAGCTGAGGAGACACTTAACCAACTGAGTCACTTAAGCAGGTTTTTTTTTTTTAAATAGATGTAGAGATCTATAGCAGCTTTACTTATTTATTTATTTAAAGTTATCCTTAAGTTACCCTTAAGTTACCCAAGACCATGTTACCCTCTACATGGGTATTGAGCTCATGACCCATAAGATCAAGAGTTGCATGCTCTACCCACTGAGCCAGTCAGGCATCCCATATCCATTTCTTGATCCATTTATCCATTCATGTGCACTTATGTTGTTTCCACATCTTGGCTATTGTAAATAATGCTGCAATGAACATGGGTGTGAATATATTTTTTTGAGTTAGTGTTTTCATTTTCTTTGGATAAATGCCCAGAAGTAGTCCTACACTTTTTTTTTTTTTTTTTTTAGGAATCAGCTATAGTGTTTTCCATAGTGGCTGTACCAATTTACGTTCACACAAACAGAGTACAAGGGTTCCCTTCTCTCCACATTGTTGCCAACATTATTATTTCTTATCTGTTTGATAATAGTCATTCTAAAAAGTGTGAAGTGATATCTCATTGTGGTTTTGATTTGCATTTCCCTGATTAATAATGATGAGCAGCATTTCATGTACCTATATTTGTAGGTCTTCTTTGGAAAGATTTCTACTCAGAATCTCTGCTATATTTTAATCAAAAATTTATTGCTATTGTGTTGTATGAGTTCTTTATATATTTTGGATATTAATCCCTTATCAGACATAGGGTTTACAAATAATGTCTTCCATTCAGTAGGTTGCTTTTTCATTTTGTTGATGGTTTTCTTACGCTTTGCAGAAGCTTTGTAGTTTGATGTAGAGCCACTTACTGAGTTTTGCTTTTGGCATCAAATCCAAAAAAATCATTGCCAAGACCAATGTCAAGAAGATTACTACCTATGTTTTCTTCTGAGAATTTTATGGTTTCAGGTATTCTCCTCATCTTTACTAATTATCAGGGAAATGCAAATCGAAACCACCAGGTCTTACATTCAAGATTTTAATCCATTTTCAATTAATTTTTGTGTACAGTGTAAAATAGTGATCCAGTTTATTCTCTTGCATGTTGCTGCCCTGTTTTCTGAATATCATTTACTGAAGAGACTGTCCTTTCTACATCCTATATTCTTGGCTCTTTTGTTGTAAAATAATTGACTATATATGTGTGGGTTTGTTTCTAGGCTCTCTATTTTGTTCCACTGAGCCATGTGTCTGTTTTTATACCAATATCATACTGCTTTGATTACTATAGCTTTGTAATACAGTTTGAAATCAGGGAGAATGGTGCCTCCAGCTTTGTTCTTTGTCAAGATTGTTTTGGCTATTGGAGTTCTTCTGTGGTTCCATATAAATTTTAGAATTGTTTGTTTCAGTTCCAGTAAAAAAAAAAAATAGTCACTGGAATTGTCACAGGGATTGCATTGAATCTATAGGTTCCTTTGGATACTGTAGACATTTTAACAATATTAATTCTTTCATTTCATGAGCACAGAATAACTTTCCATTTATTTCTATCTTCCTTAATTTATCAGTGTCTTATACTTTTTAGTGGTCTTTCACCTCTTTTTAGTGGTCTTTCACTTCTTTTCACCTCTCTGATTAAATTTATTCCTAAGTATTTTATTCTTTTTGATGCAATTATAAACCAGATTATTTTTGTTTCTGATAGTTTGTTATTAGTGTATAGAAATGTGACCAATTTCTATATGTTGATTTTGTATCCTGCAACTTTCCTGAATTAATTTATTAATTCCAACAATTTTTGGTGGCATCTTTAGGGTTTCCTATATATAATATGTCATCTGCAAATAGTGAGGTTTTCTCCCTTTCCAATTTGAATATCCTTTATTTCTTTTACCTACCTAAGTGCTATGGAGAGGATTTCCAATTCTATGTTGAATAAAATTGGTAAGAATAAGCATCCTTGTCTTGTTCCTGATCTTAGAGTATGATGTTAACTATGGGCTTCTCATATGTGGTCTTCATTATATTGAGCTACGTTCACTCTACACTCACTTTGTTAAGAGTTTTTGTCATAAACGGATCTTGAATTTGAATGCTTTGCTGCATCAATTGAGATGATCATATGATTTCATTCTTCATTTTGTTAATATGGTATATCATGTTGATCCATCCTTACATCGCTGGAATAAATCCCATTTGATCATGAAGTATGATCCATCTTAATGGATTGTTGGATTTGGTTTCCTAATATTTTTTTTTGTTTTTTTTTTAAGATTTTATTTATTTATTCATGAGAGACACAGAGAGAAGACAGAGACATAGGCAAAGAGAGAAGTAGGCTCCCCATAGGGGGCCCAATGTGGGCCTTGATCCCGAACTCCAGGATCACACCCTGGGCCAAAGGCAGACGCTCAACCACTGAGCCACCCAGGTGTCCCTGGTTTCCTAATATTTTATTGAGGATTTTTTCATCTATGTTCATCTGGAATATTAACTTGTAATTTTTCCTTCTTGTGGTGTCCTTGTCCTTGTCCTTGTCTGGTATCAGAGTAATGCTGGCCTTGTCAAATGAGTTTGTTAATGTTCCCTCCTCTTATTTTTCAGTACAGTTTGAGAAAGATTTATGTTAATTCTTTGAAAGTTTGGTACAATTCACTAGTGAAACCATCTGGTCCAGGACATTTTTGTTTGTAGGGAGCTTTTAAATTACTGATTCAATCTCCTTACTAGTAATTGCTATGTTCACATTTCCTAATTCTTCATGATTTTTGTCTTGAAAGACTGTAAGTTTCTAGGAATTCATCCATTTCTTCTAGGTTGTCCAATTTGTTGGGATACATTTTTCATGGTAGTCTTTTATGATCCTTAGTATTTCTGTGGTATCAATTGTAACATTTCCTTTTCATTTCTAATTTTATTTATTTGGGCCCTCTCCTTATTTTTCCTGGTGAATTTAGCAAAAGGTTTGTCATTTTTGCTTATCTTTTCAAAGAACCAACTCTTGGCTTCATTGATCTTTTTTACTGTCTTTTTCCCTGTTTAGTTTTGCTCTCATCTTTGTTATTTCTTTTCTTCTACCATCTTTGGGCTCCATTTATTCTTCTTTTTCTAGCTCTTTTAGGTGTAAAGTTAGGTTGTTTATTTGATATTTTTCTTTTTTTGTGTGATAAACATTTATCACTGTGAAATTGCCTCTCAGAACTGCCTTTGCTGAATCCTATTCATTTTGGTATGTTGTATTTCCATTTTCATTTATCCTAAGGTATTTTTTTGGTTTTGCTTTTGATATCTTTATCGAGCCATTTTTTTTTAGTAGCATGTTGTGTAATCTTTACATATTTGTGAATTTTCCAGTTCGCTTCTTATAACTGATTTCCTAGTTTCAAACCATTCTGGTCAGAAAAGATACTTGATGTGATTTTAGTCTTCTTAAATTTGTCAGACTTATTTTGTGGCCTAACATATGATCTGTCATGGACAATGTTCTATGTGCACCTGAGAAGATCATGTATTCTTTTATTTTTGGGTAGAATATTCTTTAGATATCTGTTAAGTCCATCTGGTCTAATGTGTCATTTAAAGCCAATGCTTCCTTGTGGAATTTCTGTGTGGATAATCTATCCATTGATGTAAGTGGGGAATTAAATTACCCTACTATTATTGTATTGCTGTCTGCTTCTCCCTTTAGGTCTGTTAAGATTTGTTTTACATATTTAGGTGCTCCTATGTTGGGTACATAGATATTTACAATTGTTACATCTTTTTGTTGGATTGATCCTTTTATCACTACGTAATGGCCTTGTCTCTCGTTTTTGTTTTAAAGTCTATTTTGTCTGATATAAGTATAGCTACCCTAGCTTTCTTTTGGTTTGCTTTTGGTTTTCATTGTATAGAATATATTTTTCCATCCATTCATTTTCAGTCTCTGTGTGTCCATAGATCTGAAGTGAGTCTTTTATAGGCATCATATGAGTTTTGTTTTCTATCCATTCAGCTACTCCATGTCTTTTGATTGGAGAATTTAGTCCATTTACATTTAAAGTACTTTTTGAAAGGCAGGTTCTTACTTCCATTTTTGTTTTGTTTTGTTTTGTTTTCTGGCTGTTTTGGAGATTCTCTATTCCTTTCTTCTTTCTTGCTCTCTTCCTTTGTGGTTTGAATATATATATATATATTAGTGTTATACTTAGATTCCTTTCCCATTGTCTTTTGTGTATCTACTATAGGTTTTTGCTTGGTGGTTAACATGAAATTTACATATAACAACTTAGATCCTAATGCTATACAGATCTTTCTCAAATTATGGTAGGATTACTTCTCAATCCAATATTAAGTTGAAAATATCATTAACTAAAATGCATTTCATACACCTAAACTACCAAATATCATAGCTTTGCTTAGCTTACCTTAAACATGTTCAGAACACTCCCATTAGCCTACAGTTATACAAAACCATCTACCACAAAGTGGATTTTATGATAAAATGTTGAATATCTCATGTAATTGAACACAGTAGTGAAAGTGGAAAATAACATGGTTGTGTGGGTACAGAATGGTTGTAAGCATATCAGTTGTTTACCCTCATGATCATGTGGCTGCATGACTGAGAGCTACAGCTTGCTGTCCAGCATCATGAGAAAGGATCCTACAACATCTCATTAGCCTCAGATGTGTCCTAAAGCCCTACATTTTTATTACCCAGCCCACGATGTGTTTTTTTTGTTTGTTTTTTGTTTTTTTATGTGTTTTGTTTTTGATGCCATATCTTATATCTTTTTATCTTGTATATCCTTAATTATTGTAGCCACAATTATTGCTACTTTTGTCTTTTATTTTAACCCCAACAAGCTTTTTAAGATTTAATCCACCACCTTTCCTATGTATTTACCTTTACCAGTGAAATTCATACTTTCATATTGTTTCTTGTTACTAATTAATACCCCCTGTACTTCAGGTTAAAGAAGTCCCTTAACATTTCTTGTCTGATTTAGAGTGATGAGATCCCTTAGCTTCTGCTTGTCTGGAAAATTCTTTATCCCTTCTTCAATTTTGAATAACTTTTAGGGGTAGTGTATTTTTGGTTGGAAATGTTTTTCTTTCAGTGTTTTAAATATATAGTGCCACTCCCTTCTGGCCTGTAAAGTTATAGATAAAAAACCTGCTGATTGGGACACCTGGGTGGCTCAGCAGTTTAGTGCCTGCCTTCGGCCCAGGGTGTGATCCTGGAGTCCCAGGATCGGGTCCCACGTCAGGCTCTCTGCATGGAGCCTGCTTCTCCTTCTGCCGGTGTCTCTGCCTCTCATTCTCTCTCTCTCTCTCTCTCTCTCTCTGTCTCTCATGAATAAATTTTAAAAATCCTAAAAAAAAACAAAACAAAACAAAAAAAAAACTGCTGATTGTTCTATGGGGGTTCCCTTGTGTATAACAAGATGTTTTTCTGGGATCCCTGGGTGGCGCAGCGGTTTGGCGCCTGCCTTTGGCCCAGGGCGCGATCCTGGAGATCCGGGATCGAATCCCACGTCGGGCTCCCGGTGCATGGAGCTTGCTTCTCCCTCTGCCTGTGTCTCTGCCTCTCTCTCTCACTGTGTTCCTATCATAAATAAATAAAAATTAAAAAAAAAAAAAACAACAAAAAAACAAGATGTTTTTCTTTTGCTGCTTCTAAGAATCCCCACTCATCTTTAACTTTGACATTTTACTTATAATGTGTCTCGGTACAGGTCTCTTTGGTTTCATCTTTTTTGGAACTCTACGGGCTTCCCGGATCTTGATAACTGTTTCCTTATCCAGGTTAGAAAGATTTCCACCAATAGCTCTTCAAATAAGTTTTCTGTTTCTCTCTCTTTCTCTCTCTCATTCTCTCTCTCTCCCAGGACCCCTATAATGTGAATATTAGCCCATAGGTCCCTTAAGCTATCTTCACTTTTTTTTTATTTTTTAATTTTTGTTGCACTATTTGGATGCATTCCTCTGTCATCTTTGAATTCACTGATCCTTTCTTCTGCTTCATATAGTCTGCTGTTGAATCCCTCTGGTGTATTTTTTTTTTAGTTCAGTTAATATATTTTCAGTTCTGTGACTTCTGTTTAGAACTTTCCTTTATTTTCTGTCCCTTTGTTGAAGTTCTCACTGTGTTCATATATTCTTCTCGAGTTCAGTGAACATATTTACCATTACTTTGAAGTTCTTATTGGATAAATTACTTATCTCCATTTCATTAAGGTTGTTTTCTGAGGTTTTATCTTTTTCTTTCTTTTGGAACATATTTTTCTGTTTATTCATTTTGTTTGACAGTGTTGGTTTCTATGCATTAGAGGAAATAGTCACTTCACCTGGTCTTGTAGGATCGGCCTTGCATAGAAGATGAAACATTGTTCAACTCTGCCCCAACTCTTGGTTGTCTCTCAAACCTTTGTGATTTTCCAAGCAGCCTATTTTATTTTTAATAGCTCCCAGTGGTTGAGGGGGTGCCAAGACTAGTCAGTATCCCAAAGGGGAGCATGTTAGAGCATCTAGATTCAGGCTGACTGGAAGCTAGACTCTCAGGCAGCAGCTTTTAAACAATGTTAATATATGTAGGCCTTTAGGACCACAAGCATAAGCCCCAAAGGCTCCCAAAACCAGGCAATCTGAAGGTGTTCCCTGGTCAGCAGTTGCAAAATTTAGGAAACCAGTGTACCAGCTCCTTGCTGGGAGATACCAGTGAGCTGTAGGGAAAAGGGAATTATAAAGATGACATCCCATGACCTCTGTGCCCACAGAACACCTCCGAAGTCTCTAGATGTGTGCCAAACTTGCAGCCTGCCCCTAAGACCAAAGCTCTAGGACTAGCAATTTGTCTTCCTTCGCAGAAAGACTGGGTATATGGTTCAGTCGGCTGTCTGTGCAGTGTCTTGGAGGTGGGAGTCTGCCAAGGACTGTCTCTCTGGTTGTTAGTCCCACGGGACTCAGGAATGCAAACCCCCTGGCTACCACAGCTACACAAATAATGGGTATCCCCTGAGCAACAGTCATAAAAACCAGGGCACTAACAATAAAAGTTGGGGTACCAGACACATATAAAGACCCCCTTCCAAGATGTGCTAGTGCTCTGGAGTACAGCAGAAGGGAGAGGGCAAAGGTCCTGCACCAAGAGTTCTTAAACAGCTACCACAGCCATAGCATAGCAAGATCCAACAGACCCAGGAGTTGCATCTTTCTGTAAAAGAGGCCGATTAACTTATCATAGCTGCAGCACTGGGACCTAAAGCAAATATAAGCTGCACTGGTCTCGAGAACCAGGCAATGTAGAGGTGTCCTCGGGCAGAAGCCACAAAAATCAGGACAACAGACAAGGGTATAAACTTCTTTCTGGAAGATACCAGCAGGCTGGAACAAGGCAGAGGGAGAGGGCAAAGTTTGTGTCCACGGGCCTCTGTTCCCTGAGGGCACCTCCATGAGCTCCTGTAGGTATGCAGACCAGAAGCCTGACCTTCAGGCCACAGCTCTTGAACAAACAAATAGGCCTCTTGCTCAGAAAAACTGGGAATGAGTTTCAGTCTGCTGCTATCTGTGCAGTGTGCTGGGAATGACAGTCTGTCGGCGCTATCTCTGCAATTGTTACAGCCCCATGGGACCCAAGAATGCAAGCCCCGGAGGCCTCCAGGACCAGGCAATCAAGGGCCATCCTCTGGGTGGTAGCCACAAAAACTGGGTTACCAAATGGAAAACCGGAGCACCAGATGCGCTTAGGAGCTCCCCTCTGAGAGATGCTGGCTCTCTGTAACACAGCAGAGGGAGAGTGTGAAGATGGTGCTCGCTGGCTGGAGCGAAGCATTGTGGGAATGGAAAGAAGGCACCTGCTAAGGAAAAGGAAGAGAAGGAAAAGAACATGAGAAAAGGAAAAGGATGAAAAGGGAAAGAAAAATGACAAATGAAAAAGAAGAAAGAAAGAAGTGATGGTGCTCACCAGCTTTAGCAGGGCAGAGGGAGATCATGCAAAATGCCCTCCCCCCCCCACCCCGCCCCCCACTAGCTGGAACATAAAGATGGAGCCTGCAGGAAAGCAAAAAACTAATGGCAGCTGCTGGCTTTAACAAGGCAGAGGGAGAGCAAGAAGGTGGCACCCACCAGCTTCCAACCCTAGACAATATCTCAGCAGGCCCCTTCTTCCCCATACACCAATACTTTAAAATTAGGAAATGTGGGGCACCTGAGTAACTCAGTGGCTTAAGCTTTGGACTCTTTTTAATATATATATATATAAATTTATTTGTTATTGGTGTTCAATTTGCCAACATATAGAATAACACCCAGCGCTCACCCCGTCAAGTGCCCCCTCAGTGCTCTTGATTTCATCTCAAGTCCTTAGATCCAGCCCCATGTGGGACTCCTTGCTCAGCTGGGAGTCTGCTTTTCTCTCTCTCTCTCTCTCACCCCCTCTCCCTTAGCCCCCCCCACCTCATGTTCTCTCCCTCTCTCTCTCTCCAATAAATGAATAAATCTTTTTTAAAAAAATTAAATGAAATTAGGAAATGTGTCCCATTCACATAAAGTCTGGACACTTGCTCAAAGGGCTGCTTCTGCACTGGGCCCTGGGGGGTGGGGAGTGAATGTCCGCAAGGACGCTTTAGGAGTCGTTTTCTCAGTCTTATGGCCCCGCAGGTGTGCAGAAGATGAGCCCCTTGGTGTTCAAAGTCTGATGTTTTGGGGCTCGTCTCTCGGACGCCAGCCTTAAAAGCTGGGATGCCTGATGTGTGGTACAAACCCTTCAGTCCTCCAGGAGAAGCTCTGGGTTGAGTTCCCTCCTGACTATGGGTCACTGTACCAGGGATGGGGTTTAGGATGAGACCGTATCTCAGCCCTTTGTACCCACTCCCATGCGGGGTCTTCCTCTGCTTGCCCCAGGTGAAGAGGTTGCTCCACCAGTTTTTAGATTTCTTTTCAGAGAAAACTGTTCCACACGTAGCTGTAGATTCCTCGTGTCTGTGGGAGGTGGTGAGGTCAGGATCTCCCCGTGTTGCCTTCTTCGACCGGAAAGTCACTTTAAACTTTTAAATGATATTTCTCGTTCCATGGAGGTTTGACTAACTCTTCTGCTTGTAGACATTAGTTCATGTTGTCAACAGTTGGGCGCTGAATCTCTTAAGCTTGAGATTAAAAAGTAGGGCAGGGAAAGATGTTAGTAAAACATGCTAACCTAACTTATCTGAACGGGACAGGGTCAAGTTCCTACCCCAAACCACAAGGGTGCTGTGAAGCGCAATGATTTCATACTTGTGTCGTGATGTCATTTTGTTGTAACGTTAAAGCCAAGAGTCCTCCCCACCCAAGGGCGATGCCAATTTCCCAGAAGGCTCATTTCTCAGAGCCAAAGCTCCAAAAGATGCCAAAGCAACCCATGCTGATACTTAGTCTCATGTTATTTCTCAATTTTATGCTTAATTTGCTCCTTTTGGTTTTATGTATTTTGACACAGCCAAGTGTATGTGGGGATTTCCCCATAGTCCTTTAAATGCTATAAAACTTTAATATGGGGAGATAAAAACAATAATAAGCCATGCCTCCAAGCCCTCACATTTAGTTCTTCATTTGAGTTAGACACTAACCAGTTTTAGGTCCTGATTTAGACTTTCAGGTACTTGCATCTTATGTGCTTTGCTTCTCCTTGCCCTCCTCTTTCTTACCCTCCTCTTCCCCCCACCCCCCCCCAAGTGAAAATGATGTTTTGCCCATAAGCCGGGGCATGCAACACCCACTGATTGCACAAAATGGCATCGTCACAGTTCTCAAGTTATTATCGTAATGGCCTATATCGTACATGAGCCAATGCAATTTAATATGGTTTTAATATGGTTCAGAATAAAGCCGAGATGGATGCCCAACTCCCAGTTTTAGGCATGCAACCCTGAAATGTCTTTTTGGAAAAAATGAAATAATTCTCCTGGAAGTCTGTTGAGTTAGTCTGTTTTCAGCGTAATTGCCTTCGCTCAGCTTCCTAATACCCTTAAAACCTCTGAGAGTCTTTAAGTGTACAAAGTTCAACAAAAATACCTTCAAAGTAGATTAGTTCTAATTATGCCTAATATTTGTTTGCCGCTTTATTGAATAAACTACATTGGCTTAAGAAAAGAAAAGAAATTCACTTAACTGCACGTCAGTCACCCAAATTTTAAGTGTACAAATGAAATGGAAAACATTTATTACACAAATTTAATTACAATTCTAAGAAATAAACATGCAAATTAGATAGAGTTCAATTTGCAGATGCTAATCCTCATCCTTGATCTTATTCCTTTCCTCCCTGATTTTCAGTCTGTGTCTCTCCTTGATTCCTAGGGAGCCAGGCAGCAAGAGGTTTGGTTTTTCACAGTCGGAGGATCACTGTTTTAAAGAAGTGTTATATTTAGCACATCTGGCATAGTAGCAGTAAACAAACATTATAGTCTTTGTAACACTTTTGTGCAGGTGCCTTCTCCTCCCACCCCCAACCCTCACCCCCGATTTTATTAGGTCTATGCTTTCCAAACCTCTGTGCTCATTACACCTGAAATGACCCATCTCGACTATGGAGGAGTCCCCAGACAGAAGTTATGAATTAATGTCTCAAAAAAAAAAAAAACAACAACAACAAACTCCAATTGAGCCTAATATAGGGGAAAATTACTATTTGCAAAATAATGTGATTCCGGGGCTCAAATTGCATTCCCTTGACCAAGGACAACCTCCTTTATTACTTTTTTATTTCCTGGAGGTTTTCCCCGGAGGCTCCCCACCCAGAAAGAGTTGCCAATTCAAGTTGCAGTGGGACCAATGTTGCTTTTTTATACACACGCAGCTCGGGGAGGGGAACGGGCGGGCGGGGGGAGCCTAAGAGCTCGGTCCTGCAAAGACATCTGTTTCTCATCTCCGTTTGCTGTGGCAAAGGAGAAGAAAGTCTTTCTTGCAAAGGGTGGGAAAGGCACAGATTTCTTTTTCTTTTCTTTTCTTTCTTTCTTTTTTTTTTTTTAAATCACACGCACACACAGCAACAGAACTAAAACAAATTAAAAAAAAAAAAAAATAAATAAATAAAAGATTGAGAGAGAAAGGGGCGCGGGGGGGGGGGGCAGCTCCGGAGGTTGCAGAGCGAAGAGGTTCCCGGGCTGGAGCCGAGCGCGTGGGGTCCGGGCTGCGGGCTGGAGCTGCGCCCGCGTGTCCCCGGGCACCGGGAGGGGCGGGGAGGGAGGAGGGAGGAGGGCGGGAAGGAGCGCGGGAGGCAGGGGGCGGGCTGGGGTGGGGGCGAGGGGAAGGCGCCCCGCGTGTGCCTGAGCAGAGGGCGGGCGGGAGAGCGGGCGCGCCTGTCACCTCCCCCGCTCCCGGGCGTCCTGCAGCTCCGCGCCGGGGCCCGCGGGGATGGCACACGGGGCTGCCGGGGCTCGCACGCTCCGCGCCAGACGGAGCCGCTCGTTACCATAACCGGCGGCGGCGGCGGCGGCGGCGGCGGCGGCGGCGGCGGCGGCGCCCCAGTGGCGGCGGCGGGACCTGCGGGACCTGCGGGACCCTCGCCCGCCGCGCACCAGCGTCCTCCGCCCACCGGGCCGCCGGGCCGGGCCCCGCGCGACTGTGCAGCGGCGGCCGGGCTGGCGCCGAGCCCCGAGCGGACCCGCGGCGGCGCGAGCGCTCCGGCCGCCGCCTCCCGGCTGACCCCGCGGTAAGAGCCGGGCCGGGCCGGGCTGGGGAGGGCAGCGGGCGGCCGCAGGGCGCGGGCCGGTCCCCGCGGGCGCGGCGCGCGCCCCCACCCCCCGCGCCGGGCGCCGCCGAGCGGCCTCCGCGGGCGGGGGGATGCGGCGCGGGTGAGCCGCGGAGGGGTCCAGGGCGGCGGTGCCCCGGGGACGCGGGGTGGGGGGGGGGGCGGGAGGGATGCCCCGGGTCTGCCGCCGCGGCGCCGGGCAGGTGGACAGGGAGGGAGCGTGGATGTCAGGAGCGCGCGCCTGCGAGGAGGAGGAGGAGGAGGAGGAGGAGGAAGAGCTGCGGGAGCTGACACCTTCTGTCCTCCGCCACCTCCGCCCCCGCGCTCTCCTCCCCGGCAGCCGAGCGGCGGGCGGCGGCGGCGGCTGCTCTGTCCTCAGCTCACCTCCCCGGCGGGCTCGCCGCTGCCCGCCCGGCCCACGCCTGCGCCTCGCCCCCCTCCCCGCTCCCCTCCCCTCCCCTCCCGCCTCCCGGGCCGCAGCAACTTTCCCGAGCGCCCGGCTGCGGGGGGGGGGGGGGATGGGGGGAGGGGACGGCCGCCCGCGGGAGGTGCAGGCGCTGACCCCGCGCCCCGGCCCGCGCCCCCGCCCCCGCCCCGGGCCGTGCAGGGCGCTCCTGGGCTCGGCCCGAGGGCGGCGGGCGGCGGGGCCTCGGCTGCGGGCTGGAGCGCGGGGCCCGGGCCAGCCTCGCCAGAGCCCTGCCAGCCGCCGTGAGTCATTTCCTTGGAATCCTACCTTTGGTGTTTGTTTCCCTTAGAAGGAAACTTGTTTTAAAAAAAAAAAAAAAAAAGAAAAAGAAAAAGAAGAAGAAGGAGGAAAGAAAGAAAAGAAAGAAAGAGGAATAATGGGTCTTATCCTTCGGGAGAGGCGCACGGCTCCCGCACGGGGGGGGACAACTTGCCTTTGTTCCCAGCACTCGGGGGGTGTTGACTTTCTCGGGCTCCGCTCGCTTCCCCGGGCAGGGCTCGGCCCCCCCACCCCCCGCACCGACCCCGGGGGTGGGGGGTGTGTGTGTGTGCGGGAGCCGGGACGTGCTGCCTGCAGGGGGTCGGCGCCCCGAGCCTCCCCACCTCGGTGTGGAGTCTGGGATGGGGAGCTCGGCCAGCAGAGCTCGGATGCCCGGACACCCCGTCTCCTCCCTGACCCGGCCCCCGCCGCCCTAGCCCTAGCCCTAGCCCTGGCCCTAGCCCGGGGACCTGACCTCAAGCTCCTGGCCTCTCCAAGCTACAGCGGAGAAATGCACTTCCCAGGGCAGACAGGTGTACTGCAGGGACTAGCAGAAAAGGCGACATCTGTCTATTTAGTAGAAGGGCTGAAGGATTTTATTCCACCCATTCAGCCCCTTGCAGCAGCAGCAGCAGCAGCTGGACAAGCTGTTGGGTCTTGCTGAGGACAACGTCCAGGCCAAGGGCTTGATTCCACCTGGGCAGCACATGTAGGGCTGGCAGCATCAAAGGTGCATTGGAAATGTCAGCCTTTTGCTTCTCTTCGTTTCAGTAGTGGAATCAGATCTGGAGCTGCTTTCATGCTCCTAATGTTCTCTCCTTTCCAATGAGAGATGGGGGAGGGGTGGGCAAAGAATGACCAGGAGCCCCTGTTAAACCCTAGGTGCCGCTGAATCTATAGCCATCCTGTCCCGCGTGCCAGCCGCTCCTATTAGCATTACAAGGGCTCCGTGGAAAGAACTAGTCTAACTCATCTGGAGAAACCAAATTGTATAGCCACGCCTTGTAACTTTGCTGGGAACGGTTGCTGGAGAACCATGACATTTTAGCCCTCAGCCTTCTGGGAATGCTTGAGGTGTCATTCTACTACATCCAGTTGGGTGACAAGACAGACCTGCAGGAGCCCAAGGCATAAGAGGTTAGGGCCTTTTTATTTATTTTTTAAACCCACGTGTAGACAAAACACACTTTAACAACCTTCTTTTGAATCCACTTAACCCCTGATGTTAAAAACAAACAAATTTTACCATAAATGTCTGTCTTTGTGGTTGTACCTAATGGTAACAGCACATGAAATTGTGGATTTGAACTTCTGAGCTAGGTGGCAGGATCAAAATGTAAGTCTCATCATACAGAGAATAATGACAGTTTGGATCTGCACATATAATACAAATAGGGAGTCCTGTGAGACATTGGTGCATAGCACTGAACACTCCCAATTCTTCATGAATGTGGAATTCGCCTTCTTCAGACTAGGAGGACTCAACTGGAAAATTTCCAACCCCCCTCCCCAATAATCCAAAGTCCAAAAGCAAGAAAAACTTACAGAAATCAGATATCATAATGGAAAGAAAGAGCCAAGATAAAAGGACTATGCTGTGTTTCAAATTCAAATGCATCCTGATAGGATTTCATATGCTGGAATCAATACTAGCAAATAGAAACGCTTGAAATCCTTAACAGCCAAAAAAGCCACAAACGATAAGTCATTAAAATGGAAATAAACTCTTAGGAACACAAACTAGCACAGGGCCCATATAATGTCCTATTAAACAAAGGTAATTGCTTCTAGGGGGCTTACACACGCCTCACTTTCCTAAGGGGCATGCATTTGTCAACCTCTAGTTTTATGTCATAAAAGTTCGACATAGACCAAAAGCTTGCGTTTTAGTCCCAGAATCCAGCACAAAAGTGAGTGTGAATTTCAAGCTGGAAAATACTGTTGCAGTCCATGAGGGAGGGCTACTGAGAAAAAGCAGCAATTCATGTGCTCCTGGCAAAAGCACTTACCCATACAACTGTCTTTTTATAATAGGGTAAGAAATCAGACCATTTATGAGAGTCTCCCAGGGAATAAATTATCATGAGGTTTGATACCTTGTTTGGATGCCGGGTTTGAGGGGTGATAGACGGAATAGCTTAGTTTATCAAATCAATGTAGTGTAAATTTCTTGATGACTCAAGAGCAAAATAAATGGCATGTCCCACCATTTCCTTTTAGAGAATATTCGAACCTCTCTCTCTCTTTTTTTTTCTTGTAATAAGGTTTTCTAACAAGCCCTTGGCTGCTGCCTCCTTGGAGGGCATTTTAAAAGAGAAAGGGGTAGGTGGTTCAGCGGCCCAAGTCAGCGGGGTCCTCATTCCAGCCACTGACACGGAAGGCCTGGCTTCATTCCTCAGTGAGGTTGGGACAGAATTGAGGATCTGAGGGAAGCGTGGAAAAGGATAGAGTCCTTGCTGCCAAGAGCTGCTCTGTTAGCCAGAGGGACACTGTCACTTCCGTGAAGCTATGTCCCCCTCCCCTGGTGGTTTTCCTTCTTTTACCTGGAAGTGGACCCTGGTTGATGACAGGTAGGTGACCACAGGCTCCCCCTACACCCCACTCGCTTTGCCCTCTCCCCAAAACGTTAGGAGCTGTGTAATTGGGAGAAGAAGCCGTGAACTAGACCCTTAGCGTGTATCTGAAAGACAGTCTTCAGGAAGCAGGCCTGACATCACTCTTCGTGACAGCTCTTTAAATGGCAAAGTGAGCTAGTGGGGGTTCAGGTCTTGTCAAAGGAACTGGCGGTTAATAAGGCGCAGAGGCTCTTCTCTGCTGTCACCTCTGATCTCCGGCCCCGTAGGTCCTTTTGCTTTCAGTAGCAAACCCCTGTCCCTCCCTTGAACTCCCCCTTGACCCTGCTTCGGGCCTCAGTGGGGACCCAGGGGAGCCCGAGGGCCCACTGCAGGAGTGGCTCGCGCCCCGAGCCCCGCAGGAGCCCCGCGGGCATCACCGCAGGCCCCAGGCAAGGGCGTGAACTGGGGCCCCCCCGGGCAGCCGCGTGGTGCCTCCTGGAAAGTTCCTGCCTTGTGTCTGGGCCTTGCCGAGGGAAGAGTTGCCGGCTGCCTCTGGCCCCGAAGCCCTGGCTCCTGTTTAATATTCTCTCTGCTCCGTTGATGTTGTGCTTGGCTCCTGTGGGGCTGCAACTCCCGGCTTGAAACTGGAGCCAATTTTCTGTCTTCATCTTACAGTGTTTTGACTGGAGGCAGATCCAGTTCAGGCCGATCAGGGCTGGTGGAAACAACTACCAAGTGTGTCTCTGTCTGCTTCGTTTTGGGAGAAGAAAGTGGAGGGAGCCCCAGAATGTTGTAGAGCAACCGGCCCTGCGGAAAGGAAGAGGGGGCAGGCGCACAGCCCGAACCCCTGAGAGCATCAGTAGGGATTACGGTCGAGATCTCTGCTTCCCCACCCTATCCTTTTGATTGATTAGCAGAATTCATCAAAGGAGACTCTGGGGGGGGGATTGACCAGAAAATTGATTTTGCCTTATTAATAGAAAGGAAGCGCCAGGGTTTTGGACTTGCCTCTTAGCGGTGCGTTTTCTGCGGGAAGGTCAGGGGGAAAATGTGTTTAGGAGGCAAAAGCAGCTGTCTCCAAGAGGGCTGAGGGGAATCTGAGAACAATAAGAAATGGGATTTTAAAGATCCGCCCATGAAATGCAGATTGCTGAACACAGAAGCTGAGCTAATAGCAGTGAGAGAGTTTGCTGAGGTTTCCTTTGAAAAAATAATAAAATGTTTCAGGGTGAAGGGGAGGACCGAGAAGTAAAAGTTTCCCAAAGCAAAGGAATGAAAATGCCAAGGCCATCCCCTGGCTTACTCTTGATTAGGGCTGTTTTCTTTTTTTTTTTTCTTTTCTTTTCTTTTCCTTCCTTTTCTTTTTTTCTTCCTCTTCTTCTCCTTTTCTTTTTTCTTTTTTTTTTTTTTTTTTTTTTTATAGATCTGAGGCTGTCAGAGATGACTCTGGTTCTGTCCATGAATAGATTCTGCGAGCCCATTGTCTCGGAAGGAGCTGCTGAAATTGCTGGGTACCAGACGCTATGGGAGGCTGACAGCTACGGAGGACCGAGCCCCCCTGGGCCAGCACAGGCTCCTCTGCAGGGAGACCGGGGAGCCGGTCCCCCACTGGCAGGTACTGCCCTTGACCTTCCCCTGCTGCCCTCTGCGGCTCTGCAGCCAGACTAGTGGGCGGGGGTGGTGTCTGGAGCACCCGTCTGAGCTCAGAGAGCACTTGCTCCAGAGACTTCCCAGGCTGCAGGCTGCCTGTGCACCTCTCCTAAGTGAGCCCAGGGCTCCAGGGACAGGACCAGGGGTGATGGTTAAATTGCACTCAAACAGGAGTCCACATGTGCTGCTGCTTCCTGCGTAAGTCATTGCCACCTATATTTTTAAAAGAACCAAACCAGATTTTGAGTTGGGATTTTGGTATTTCACGTGGGGAGCTGCACGGTTCTCTCCCAGCTACACAAGCCCTGGTGAGCTTGACAATGAAATCTTTATCCCATGAGACATAAAGGAATCTGCACTTTGGGCCAGAAGCTATGTGTCTCCTCTTTTTATTAAGCACACAGTTGGCTTTCGTATTCAGGAGAAAAATGTTTTTAAACACAGAAATATGTTCTTCCTGGTTCTTTACTCTTAGTATTCTAAGGTAAGTTCCTTGGGTTTTTGTGTTGTGGTGCTACTTTAAACAACAACAACAACAACCTAAAATGTAAAATAAGTACTCCTTGAAGTTCCTTTTGAATTAAAAGCTCTGTTCTTTAAAAATTAGACCCCCCCTTTAGTTCATGGTTGACACGTGACATGCTTGCGAGAGAAAAAAAGGACGTTGGTTAGCCCAAATTTTGATTTTAAATTAAGAGATTTTCAGTTTCGTAATTTGACAGAAGGAATATTATAACTCCAGTGTGCAGTTAGTCATCTCCTTCCTTATCTACAGCCAGTAACATTTTAGAATTATTTGGTCATTAGTGCTTACAGTTAACAATGTATAAATTTGAGCAGTGGTGTCCTATTATCGTGGATTTAATTAAACAGTTTGAATAAATGCTATTCTCCCCTTTATCAGTTTTGCTATTTGTGCATAGAATTAAGATTCTGATTATTTAGCAAGTGCTGACATGGGTCCCTTTTGCTTTATGATTACTTAGAAATCCTTGCCTCACCTGGGTTGCAGAATTTTGTGTGATAGCAACTGTTAAGACAAATGTTTATTTTTAATCACCACATGTACAGACAAATACGTAGCCAAGTCATCTTCTATAAGGAAATTAAAGGAAAGTATTTTGTTTGGAGAACCTCTGGCAAACCGCATGTCATTTGTCATATCTGATTTATTACCACAGGATCACATTACAGGGGAATTTCAAATCCTATAACAACATCCAAGATCACATACTTTAAGAGGAAGTATGTGGAAGAAGAGGATTTTCACCCACCACTCAGCAGCTGTAGCCATAAAGTATGTTTTTTTAATAGTCATTATTTTTATTAAGAGTTAAAGATACTTTGTAACAGTTGCTTGATCCATTTCCAGAATTGTTCCACCCAAGCAATGAAAACGAGCCACTTCTCCGCAGAGCCATATTAATCGCTGTCACTTTTTTGGGTCCTGTGTTATTTTCACAAGTAGTTGAAGAAAGAGCCAGCAGGAGCTCCTCTACCCAGAAATAACAGAATTATATAATCCAAGCAACATCTTTTTTACAACTGATTTGATTGTTCTCAAGTTGCATTAGTGGTTATGAGCAGCCCGTGTTTTCACGCGTGTGCAGAAATGCGTGTTCTTTCCCGACATCTTCCCCCTCCCCAAGCTCTAGGTCCCACGGCCAGTGCCACTTCTGTGTGTGCCCACCTGGGAGCGGTCCCCCAGGGCTTCTCTTGACCCCTTGGAGGTGGCCTCACTAGCCCTTGAGTGTGCGCACACAAGTAGAAACACGCACTTCGTTGTACATTCATTACGTTTGTTCAGTTTGTTAAAATCTGTAATTCATTCCCTAGAAAAGACCACAGCTGTCTCTTCTGCATGTGTAAGAAGAAAATAGTGGGATCCAGGAAATGCCTGGAAGTATGAAACTGGCCACCTAAGCTTTCCAGATACCAGTTCTTTTTCCTTATGGTTCTCTTCCTTTGCAAACTGTCTACAGATTTCAGCAGGGAGGATATAACCCAGACCATGGTTGTCTGAAGTACAGAGAGGATTTTGGATTTTTCAATTCTTCTTCCTCTCTGTCTCCTCCTCCCCCCTCTCCTCACCACCCCATAGGCTTGTCGTTCAGATGTTGCCTTGACCTTGCTCATGACGACGCTGACAGGCATTGGCAGGTGCTGCTGGGCTTTTCCCTGAATGTAAAGTTCCTGCCTTTGGTTAACCTGGGTTGGCTTCCTTCACAGCCCCTCAGGTCATGCTACCAGGTGGCTTTTTTTTTTTTTTTTTTTAATTTAATGATCTGGAAGAGCTGGTTGCCAGGACACAAGCAGTTTATTTCCTCTTTTCATTTCTGTGTTAACGGTTGTAGCCTTTCCCAGTGGCTGCTGGATTTGTACCAGTCATCACCCACTGGTAGTATCCTACTGCCCAGAAGTGAGTCTTCCCATTTCCTCCCCACCTCTCTTCTCCTGCCTGGCTCTGGAAGGAGGCCTACTTTGGCCCTTCACTGCCAGATCCTGTCGGGCTGAGTCTCGGTTCCTGTTGTCCCTCTATCACGTAAGGGTAATTGCAAGTGTGAAACCCTTGTCTCTCAGAGAGACAGTCCTGAAAGCAACTCTCATGCTCCTGGCCAGGATTTGAAGTAGACTTACTGTGACCTGCATTTTGACATCTTTCAAAAGAGATTTATTGACCTCATAATATGTGAGTGTGTGTGTGTGTGTGTGTGTGTGTGCGCGCGTGCGCACATGTGCATGGGTTTGTATATACACAGAAAAGCACAAGCGTCCTAAGAGTACAGCTTGATGGGTTTCACAAAATGAACATATCCGTGTAACTAGCATCCAAATCAAGCAACAACAGAACCAGCGACTGAGAACCCCCTCCTTGTACCCCTCATTACTACCTCTCTGTCCTCCGGAGAGATTGCTCCCCTGACTTCCAGCAGTGTAGATGAGTGTTTTGTCTTTCTACATTTCCCCCGTTGGACCCTCTAAATGCCAACAACCTGACCTGTCCCCGCTGAGGTCTGCACCGTGACCAGATTCCCAGGTGCTTGACCACACCGTGGAGTCCGGAAGGGTGGATGTTAGCCACATCAGGGATCTTTATGGTTCCCTAAATGAACCCCGGGAGTTGGGGGAACGAGACCCCAGCATTCCCAGATCCAGACACTGCCAAGAAATACACAGTGATGACATGTTGACATGTAATAGTCTATGTCCTCTGAATTCTCTTCCCTTTTTGGATTTTTCAGACCATCTCGATTTTTGAGGAACGAGCCCACATCCTTTATATGTCCTTAGAAAAGCTAAAGTTTATCGATGATCCCGAAGTGTACCTCCGAAGATCTGTCCTTATAAACAATTTGATGAAAAGGATCCATGGAGAAATCATCATGCAGAATAACTGGTGCTTTCCTGCCTGCTCTTTCAATGGCACCTCCGCCCAAGAGTGGTTTATGGCTCAAGACTGTCCTTACCGGAAACGACCACGGATGGCCAAAGAGGAGTGTGAAAAGTTTCATGCCTGCTGCTTTTACCAAGAATGTGGTGGTCACTACCTAAATGGACCCCTTTCTCTCCATGCTAGCGTCGGAAGTGCCTCCACCACTGCCCCGTCTTCCTCCTCCTCCTCCTCCACCTCCTCCTCCTCCTCCTCCCCCCCTCTGCCTTTACCAAGTTGTTCCCACCAGGTGGATTTCGATGTAGGCAGCGCACCTGTTTACAAAGGTGATGGCCAGGTACCTGCCAATGAAATCTTTGTCACTAATGTCAGGTCACTAGGTGTTCAGGAAAAGGCCCCAGTAAGTGATGAGAAAGCAAATAATGACACCAGCAGGGATGGTGGCCCCCTAAGCCATGAACCTGGGGGAAATGACCTTGCTTTTGAGTGCAAAGGCCAATTTTATGATTATTTTGAGACTGGATATAATGAAAAAAGCAATGTGAGTGAGTCTTGGAAAAAGTCCTTAAGGAAAAAGGAGCCTTCACCAAGTAACAAACCGTGCTGTGGCAAAGGGAGTAAAATATGAGCCATCTTTTCACCGAAACTTCTGAAGCATGCACAGCATGATCAATTAGCTCTCATAAATTTTATTTTGAATGGATTTTATAGTTTTGTACAACTGATAAAATTATGCCATGAACATGCCGTGTCGTTTTAATGCCTGGAGAGCAGATTGCATAAAACATCTGTATAGTAGGCATCAGCGAGCTACTTATAAATGTGGTGATGTTCCCAAGAAAACAGTTGACTTAATGCTTAAAAGTATACCTTAGTTGTCCTACAGAAAAGGTCAGTAGATTAGACTGGGGGACAACGTGCCCTTGTGATCTTTCCATAACCCCCCCCCCAAGGAGCCTGTCACTAGCTAAGAAACTGCATCATGTTTGCCAATTAATTAGGTAGTTATTTGGAAAGCAAACCAACATAACCAGCAAAGGATGCCTGCTTCTTCTCTATGATACAGTATTTTCTTTCTGAATAAAAGACCGAAGACAGGGAGCTAGATGAAGTGGCTTCACCGTGCCGTTAAGTACTTGTATTTAACAGTCTCGGGTGACAGATGAAAATAGGATGTAACATAATGAAACACCTGTCTGGGTGCGGCAATCAACAATATGTGTAGAAGGGTAATCCCTGCAAGTTCCTGGCTTGCCTGTGATGCGTGATTAGGCAGTTAGAGAGGTGTTATACAGGGCGATTTTTGGTGCCTTACTTTATCTTAATTTTTGCCAACGTGAAAATTAAGGATAAATCAGAGTTACAGCAGGGATTTAACAAACAGGAAAAAAAATACACAGGGTGGATCAATATTGTTTGGAAACCGTTAACTTCGAAACTATTGTGTTCAACTTTTGATTCAACATCTCTATTCTTCCTTTGTTTTTGATGCCCAATTGCTTTTGGATTTGGCATTTTTAGAAAGGGATGGGGGAAACAATAGAGCTGTTAGAAACCAGCACTAAGCTGCTTGAGCTTTTCTATGGCAACGGTCCGTTGCTGGGGTTTGGGTTTTTTGGGTTTTGGGTTTTTGTTTTGTTTTGTTTTCTTGTCCAATGAAGTTCATGAACCAGTGGCATGCATTATACTTTAATCTGTTTTGCATCATTTCACTCGTTTAGATTATAAAAAGCATGTGGTTTTTTATATATGACTTTTGCTGTTGATTAAGAAGCACAATGTTAATAAATGATGTGGTGATCAATGAGGTTTTATCTTAAAGAATGTAAAGACTTTAGTTTTTGGAAAGTTATTTTGGAGAAATGGGACTCAGTTGGCAATAGCTACCATGTATTTGGTCGACGTTTTTCTCAATGATTTCTTTAATTTGTACGTTTGCAAGAGTGTTCAGAGTGCCCCTCTGACCGTCCTTCCTTCCACTCCAGCCAACTCCTCCTGCTAAACTGTATTCCAATTTCCAAGGTTGCTAATTGACTAGGGCCTCCTCAAACAATACTTCACGGGAACCAAATGCCAAACGGAGGAAATAAGTAAGTCCTCCCAGTTTCTCCAAGATAAAGCTTTTTTATTATTGCTATTAATATTAAATATAGGTCTCATTCATACAGTGTATGAGTAGGATCATCATTTGGACAATGTCCACAAGGACCAATTTTTAAAACATGTTCTTGTGTTATGGCTAAATAGTCTAGTAATGTTTTGTCCTTTATTTTCAATATTTGATAAACATTTGATGTTGAAAACTTAGATGATAGATGCTTGTATATGAACGTGTTGTAATAAAGTGAGGTTTTCTTGATATATATTTATTAAAACGATCAAAATTCATTATGATTTTATTTTAATGACTATCGGCAATGTTTCTCTTTTCTGTTGCTCTTTCTCCTTTAAAAAATTCAAGAGGTCTGGTGGGCAGTGGCCACACAGGAGTTTTCAAAATGAAAGACTACTTTAAGAGGTCAATCTGACAGGTGTTTTAGAATGATCCGAATGTGTGAGTTTAGATTTCTGTGGATTAGGAGGCCAATGTTAATAAATGATGTGGTTGGTTATCAAGAAGGTTTTATCTTCAAGAACAGATTCATTTTTGCAAAGTTTCTGACAAAAAAAATAGCGTAACATACTGGATGCATCCTAGCTGATTGCTTTATGAAATGTCAAATTGTCAAAAAGATGACCCAAATGTAAAAAAAAAAAAAAAAAAAAAAAAAAAAAAAAGATGACCCAAATGTCAATGGTTGAAACAGCTATAGATTATGGCTGGTGGTTTTCCAAACAACTTTGTATTAATGTTATTCTTAGAGGCTAATATTTGATAAAGGGAGAAAGCTATTTGGAAGCTTAATTTGTCAAAAGTAGCATTCTTACTATGAATGTAATACATCCTGGAGATTTTTTTTTTAATTTATTTATGATAGTCACACACACACAGAGAGATAGACAGAGACATAGGCAGAGGGAGAAGCAGGCTCCATGCACCGGGAGCCCGACGTGGGATTCGATCCCGGGTCTCCAGGATCGCGCCCTGGGCCAAAGGCAGGCGCCAAACCACTGCGCCACCCAGGGATCCCCTGGAGATTTTTTTTTTTTTAAGATTTTATTTATATTTATTCATGAGACACAGGCAAAGGGAGAAGCAGGCCCCATGCAGGGAGCTTGATATGGGACTTGATCCTGGGACTCCAGGACTCCAGGATCATGCCCTGGGCCAAAGGCAGGCACTAAACCGCTGAGCCACCCAGGGATCCCCATCCTAGAGATTTTAAATATGAAAGAGATGACATCCTTTTGCTTCTTAGAAGTCCCTAGCATTATCAGGTAATGTTTCTCTTGATGGCCAAAGCTGTAAATGACGGAGTTGATGATTTTCCACAGCACTCACCTGAGCTGTGGGCCCAGGCATCTGCTCAGCAGAACCAACTGGAGCTTCTAGCTGGACAACTGGGGCTTTGAATTTGCATTTTTAATTCTTAGCCATCAAGTTTTTGTCTCTAAGACATTTCTAGCATACCGAGAGACATACTCCTCCCCCCACCCCTTAAAAAGCCCTAAGCACCCATTCAAATAAAAATGTTCCTTTTGTTGGTATGAGAGCTTTAGGGCCTTTTATGTGCCTCCATCACCATTTCTACTCAGAAGATAATCAGATTTTTCCGGAGTGGCCAAGGCACAGATGATAATTCTACTAACTGGGTTCCATAGTTCTGTCTCAGAGATTGGTAAAACCTAAGACTCTCTTCACCCCACACTCTGTCTACCCACCTGGAAGTAGCACCTTTTCTCATTGCTGTGCTTTGCTTTAAGGAAAACCTGATAGGGCAGATTCCAGACTTCTAAAAGTTAAATGAGGGGAAATCTTCACTTAAGAAAATGGCCCAGCTCCCCCCAAGAATGCCTTTAATTGCTGCTCCCTGAGGCATCTAGGTGCACCTCATTAACCAAATCATTAACCTTTGCCTCTGGTCCTTCCCCTCTGAAAGTGGTGATTGTAGAAGACTGTCTGGCAGAGGCACTTTAAAAGAACACAGATATCCTCAATCATATGCTTCCACTCCTAAAATCCTATTATTCCTTACTTCACCTTGAAGGGGGTGCCAAAGACAGGATTATAAGCGGCCAGGATTTGGAAAGAAGGTAGAAAAACTCAACTGGTGGAAGTGAGTATCTAAGGACCAGTCACTAATTAGGGTAAACCATGCGTCTTTGGCATGATCTTTTAAGACAATAGAGATTTTGAGCATTTTGTTTCATATGGCCTGAAGCAAGTGAATGTACCTTTATTTTCAGAGATCATAGTTAACTCCATCAAAGCAGGCCTGCCCACCCCTCCAATCATGAACTTGTTTTACAGCTCCGCTTAATGACTTCCTTTTGGTGTATCTAGAGAAGAGCTGGGAACAACTTGCAGCAGACATGGGCGTTTAAGAGATGTCAACCTCACAATAAATATCAGACAAGGATATAAGGATTCCTATGCAATGCAGCGAGGCTTTTGTGTTCCTCAAACAAGTTGTGAGCAGAAAACGTTTTTGGAAATAATTAGTTGTTTAAATCCATTTTGATGACAGCCCCTTAAATTTGAAGTCATTTCACTTGTACTTAAGGTTATCCTTGGCAGTTTTGCTGGGCTTTTTTCAAAATCAAGGATTCAACAGGCCGTGAGCGATGATGATTTATTTCTTCCTTTCTTTCAAGATTTTTACTCATCCATTCATGAGAGACACAGAGAGAGAGGCAGACATAGGCCAAGGGAGAAGCAGGCCCCCCCCATCCCCTGACTCCGGGATCAAGCCCTGAGCCAAAGGCAGACAGATGCTCAACCGCTGAGCCACCCAGGTGCCCAGAGCAATGATGGTTTATTTTTTTTTTTTTTAATTTTTTTTTTTTTATTATTTATTTATGATAGTCATACAGAGAGAGAGATAGAGAGGCAGAGACAAGGCAGAGACATAGGCAGAGGGAGAAGCAGGCCCCATGCACCGGGAGCCCGACGTGGGATTCGATCCCGGGTCTCCAGGATCGCGCCCTGGGCCAAAGGCAGGCGCCAAACCGCTGCGCCACCCAGGGATCCCCGCAATGATGGTTTAAAGGAGATGCGGAACTGTCCCATGAAGAGAGGAGTGAAATCAGTATTTCAGTAGTGGGAGACAATGTATGGTTTCTAGTAATTCATTTTAATAAGATTGCTGTGTTTTGATTGTGGTTTAAAATAAAATGCATTCAGCATCTTTTAAGTTACTCCTCAATGCCGTCATTGCTCGCCTACAGTTCCAGTGTGTAAGAGAGGTGGATTGTCTACACATGGCGAAAACTGCTCCATTGGATGTGAGAGCTACATGACCAAGGGTGAAACACACTTCCTACTTTAGAGATTGTTTCCAGCCCTGTGTACATGCCATATTTCAATTGGGAGAATTCACTTAGGAAAAGCACTTGAAAAGATGTAAGTTAGGAACACTTGAATCTCGCATCCTGCCATAAAGTGCATCAGCAAGTGAGTTTAATAAAACATGCTGTTTAAAATAGTCTGTAATTTCCTGTTTCTGCGTTTCCCTTCAGTATCTGTGACAGGCTGAAGAACCATGACTACACAAAGGGCATTTACACAAGCTCGTCTGGTGGTGTTTGCAAACCACTGCTATGAGCTTCGTCTTCTTTGGTAAACAATTCTCTGGTGGGCTGTCGATGGTTGTTGTTTTTTTCCTTGGTGTTGGTCCAATTTGTTAATTTTGAAAATGCAAACTACTTATTCATAGCCTGGAAACACCTGCTTTTGACCGCAGTGAAACTGATAGAACGTATGGAGATGAATTAGTCATTGCTTATGAAAGTACCCACGTTTTTCTCAACCCCATTTTTAAAACTGTTCCCTTGATTTAAAATTATAAACTCCTATAAAATGCCATATCTTGGGGATGGAACACGCAAAGAGAGAACTTGCAGGGACGTAAGTTTTGATCTTGCTTCCTGCCAAGATCCCAAGACCATAGACAAATAGCAAAATTGGGGAGACAACCAAGCCACCCGAAGGCCTGTGCCGCCCAGGCTGGCTTGGCTTTCAACAGGCATTGCCCTCATCCAGGTCATTCCGTGGCAGCAGCTGGGTCCACGCATCGGGCGGTGATGCTCCTTGCCCCTGCTGATACTCCTTCTGCAGATGTTTTCTGAGAGGAGTGCAATAAGCTACAATCAGATGTGACATAACTCTGTATCCTGGCAATCAAGAAGCAGAGCTTCCTCAGTGCACCTGGCCCAGCACTCAGGCATCTATAACTTCCCCAAAACTCACAAGACACCTGTGTGCATGATAAGGAAAAGGTGGAGAGTGACAGGCTCTCAGGCACAGGATTTCAGCAAAAAGGTCAGGAGTCGCTCTCAGAAGTGGAGGCAAGAAGTTTGAGTGAGATGAACAGTGCCCCACATGCATTGCAGAGTGGACTCACTTTCTTTAGGGAAAAGTCTAAAGATAAAAAGGAAAGAAGACTTTTTTTTTTTTTTTTTTTTTTTTTTGGTCAACTTCTTTAAGAAAGAAAAACCATTTTAGGGATTAAAGGATTTCCCTTATGTTTTCGCAAGAAGAAAGCAATGGCTTGTCTGCCTTTTCTGGAAGCTGGGAGTGTTCCTCGTTGTTTTCCAAGTCCTTAGATGCTGTGCTTTTCAATTAACCCAGCAAACGACCTTTGTGACTAGGTACAGTTATTAGTCCGAGGTACCTCTCTCCTGTTCAGTTCAACGGCTCAGTGGTTGTGGGATTCTCATGAGACCTGCATAAAGCTGAGGGTTAAGAGTGGGATTTGGAATCTTGTGGATGCACATCCCAGCTCTGCTACTGTAGCTGTGCACTCTTGACCTTGGCCTGCAGCCCCTTGACTTCCCGGTGCCTCGATTTCCAGGTCTATAAACTAGGGTGGCATAATGTACGCACCTGGCAAAGTTGCCAGGATTAAAGACTTTAATATCAGGGAAATTACCCACCCTTGCCTGAATGCACTTAATGGGTATGCAGTGAGCCTCCAAGACCTCTCCACTAACGTCCCTGGATGCCCCGAAGGCAGGACCCTGACAGTATCCCCAGATCCTCCTTTTGTGGAAAGTGTTCATTCAGCCTTTTGGGTTCTGTACAACAAACTTGAAACAAATACAGAGGTGATGTGAAACCTGGGGACCGGGGACCCTTAGACTTTGGTAAAGTAGTCATTGGTGTTCTTGAGGCATTTTTAACATTTCAAAAGGTTTACTGGAAATCATAAAATTTCCTGAAAGCAGTTGCATAGGCTACCCCACGGCAGATTGCTTTCCTGTTGCTTGGAATTAAACCAGCTCTGGGTTAACACAGCCCAAACAAGAAGAAACTCTGGGAAAACGCAGACATTACCCTCAATAAATACAACTGGTTTCATAGATAGGATCTCTCAGAACATTGACTACCTGAAGGGAATAAAAGGCATCCCTATAAGTGAAAAGTTGAAAAACCACTAACCTCTGACTCATTCCTAGGATTTGTCAAAGTTCAAGTTTATTCAGTTATGGCATTATTCTCTTAGATTTAGTTTTCACTCAGAAAAAAAAATGCAGTATTGAGTAAATGAACATGGATAATTTAGACCCAAAATGATATCTAGTGTTCCTACATCTGGTAATGGAGACCAAAAGAATTATCTTCTGGATATTCATAACTTTGAGGACATGTCCTATCATAAAATAACTAGGATACACTTTTCACCGATAAGATCTAAATTTAAAAAGCAGATTAGCTAGAGAGTGGTTATCCCTACTTCAAGATTTCATCCTTTTCTACGTTGCCTTTAAACTCAGAGCCCAACTAATGGCTTCAAAATAGGATTCCCTTTAACAAATGACGTTGCCTTTCCTCCTAACTTTTCGAGAGTTTCTGTTTTTCCGTAGGGTGAGGCACACTTGTAGTGATGCTTGCTCACTGGTAGGTTTGAAATGAGAACCAAACTGAACCACACAGTTTGAAAAACTGGCACCCAAATGTAATAAAAGAAGATGCAATATTATTGCACTATGACCCTTCCAAGACTTCTCTGCAACAGGTTCTCCTCCAACCCTAAGAGGCTCTAGGATCTCCTGACTGGCACCAAGAATTGCCATTTCAGCTGAGAGAGGCACTGGGAAGCCAGGACACCCTCAATTTACCCAGGGACATCTAGGCTGGCCATCTCCAGATCCTTGTCCCCTCTGTGTTTGGACACCGAGCATCCAGAGTAGATACTTCATTTTCCTGCGGTGGAATACGGAGCAGAAAGGATGACTGATTACAATTCTCAACCAGTTCAGCCTTAATCCAGCTGGTTTTAGCCGAGATGACTTAATGTAGAAGGGCAGTGAGGGATGGGGGTCAGGGCATCTGTCTGTCTGAAAACAATATTGGTCTCTGCCCTGAAAGGACCCATAAAGAGATCCTGGGGCCATCAGTCCACCTGGTTGTCTTAACGGATGAATGAATAGACACATGCTAGGAGGAACCCTGGGAGGGGATTTGTAAGGATTGATTTCCAACTCTCATTCTCATGACGGATCAAAAAACGTTTATAATCAATCAATCATTGTAAAAAATTTCGTTTTTTCCCCCTGCAGTCTATTGTATTGATTTCCGATCAAATGACTGCTGTTTCTTAACAACAAAATTATTACCAAGTTAAGGTTGTGAGCCCTAGAGTCGGACTTAGGAGATAGGTCCTTGCCCATTCCTACCACCCACCAGCTGTCTAGGTGACAAGCCCCTTAACATCTCTGGGTCTTAATATCCCATCTGTCAGATGATGAGGCTGGATTCACACAGCATCTAGGATTGGTCTCTTCTGGCCCTAACATTTGTGATTCTAACAACCAACGGGTCTTTCCCAAGATTTTCACCTGCATTTTCCACAAGTCACCCCATCCTTTCCTTCTCCAGGATGCCTCCCCACCATCCCCACTACCCCCATGAAAGGGAGAAACTGCTTCTGGATGTTTCTTAAAAAGAATAAATCTCATAGTTTTCGGGTCCAGTATGATTTTCTGCATGTGGCTGCTAACCTATTGTCTGAAGTACATTCCTCCAGATAGGCCATGCTCCCCCGCTGTCTCAGTACAGCACCCCCCCCCCCCCAGTACTCCGCAGTCCACCCTCCCCACCACCCCCCAACAGACATTAGCCCATTAGCCAGCCAGCCACCTCGCTTCTCCTCCTGGCACAGAGTTATCCTCTCCTTCAAGCAACCAGCCTGCCTGCCCTGTGCAGGCAGGAGATCTGCGAACCCTCTTCTCTCTCATGTTTATGAGTAATAAAATAGCGGACTTTCCCCCCTTCTTTTTATGAAGACAGTCCTTGCAGCTGTGACTATAACTGTTGTTGGGTTGTTGTTGTTGTTTTTTTTTTTGTTCCATACGAGCCAAGATTATGGTCCCATAACCCAATTAGTGTCATTTGGTGGTGGTCCAAGTGCTTCCCCTGCACGAGTTTTAATTTGGGGATCCCCGGAGGCTGCACTCCACATCTGTAGCCGGCCTGTTCTTCCTCTCCCCTTATTTGCTCGAGGTTTATGGGAGGATTAGCTGTGTGGTCTGGGAGGCGGCTGCTTCGCTTTCATCCGCTCTGCTCTCGAGCCGCCGAGGAGCCTTTTACTTTTCATCAAGCCCTGGCACCTGGAGGGCGGGCAGCCGGGGCGACTGGAATGAATCAGCGGATGCCCCGCAGGCCCCGGGGGGCGCGGCCCCGCGCGCGCGGGGGAGGGGAGCGCGCAGGGAAGCAAGCCCATTGGGCGCTCGCGGCCTCGCCAGGCTGCGCCCGGCCGGGATCCCGGGTGCGGGGCGCGGAGCCCCCCCACCCCGCCCCCACTCCCTGGCTGGCGAGGGCTGGCGAGGGCTCCCGGCGCTCATTGTGCAGGCAGCTGGCACCAGCTGGGAAGGGGAATTAGCATAACAAAGAGCCGGAGCGAGCGCGGCGCGGCCCGGCGGGGGCTCTGCGGAGCGCCCGGGGCCGCGGGGCCGGAGCGCCTCGGAGCGCAAGGCCGGGCCCCGCCGCGGTGGCCACGCCAGCCCGGGGTCTGCGGGGTCGCGGCCGCGGGGCTCGCCCGCAGAGGGCAGGCGGGGGGGGGGGGGGGGTCGGCGACGGCGTGCAGGGGCGTGGGTGTGGGTGCACGGGTGTGCACGGGTGTGCACGCGGGCTTGTGAGTGTGGAGCGGAGGGGCCACCTGCAGACGGCGGGGACCCACCTGCTCCCTCCCCGACCTCCCCGACCTCCCCTCCGAGGCCTCTTTGTTCATTCCTAATGCGAAGCTGGTTCTCACCTCGGGCCGCGCCGAGGAGCCCCCACACCCCCACCCCCACCCCCAGCCCCCGGGGAGCTCGGCCGAGACCGCGCCCCCCAGCCCCCGCGGAGGTCCCCGGTGCGCCCTGGGGCGCTGCTGTCCTGGCTGCGGGGGAGCCCCGGGTTAGCGCCTCGAAGCTTGTCCTTCCCGTGCACGGATGAGGGCACAGCCCTCCGGGCCCGCGTCTGCGGCCGGGCCACCTCGGATCCGTGCAGTTGCCCCGTGGGGCGACCCTGAGGCCCAGGCCAGAGTCACCGAAGGTCACAGCTAGGGACGCGGCCGGCCGACCCGGAGCCCAGGCTGGGGCTCTCCAAGCCCGCGGTCTTTCCACTGTCATCGTTTCAAACATACGAACCAGCTGCCAGTCGGGTCCCCGGGAGGACCCCGGAGGACAGGAGGACCCCGGAGGACTCCGGAGGACCGTGGAGAAGGCGGGGCGGGGGCGGTCAGGGCACAGCGGGAGGAGGCAGGCACAGCCCAGACGACGTCCCTAGGGACCGCCCCAGGCCCCCGGCCCGGATTTCTGTGCCCTTCGATCTGAGTTGTCGCCCCTCCCCCCTCCCTCGGGGGCCCGGGCATCTTAGGGGGCGCGGGCCCGCCCCCTCCCGACTCTGGCTCCCAGGCTCCCTACAGGAAAGGGGCAGCACAAGCCGTTCGCCGTCACCCAGGAGCTGTCGACCGCGGGGAACGTGTGGGGGGGGGGGACCCGGGGACCCGAGACCCGGAGACCCGGAGACCCGGGACCTGCACCTGCACGCCTCCCCCAGCGCCTGGGTGTCTCCTGGCTACGCCGCACCCCGCTTCTTGCTTGCGGGAGCCTCCGCCTCCGAGCACGGAGGGAGCAGAGCCGCGAAGAGCAGCGCGGGGCCGCCGTCCCCAGGGGCGCAGGCCCGGCCCGCGGGCTCCAGCAGGTGCCTTGGCAGCACCAAGCTCCGCGAGGGGCAGGCACCTCCGAGGCCAGCGGGGCCGCCCTCCCTGCTCACAGTCGGGGCGGCCGACACCAGGGGGATGAAGGGCATCTTGGGGTTTCCCAGGCCTCGGCTGGGTCGGCCCAGCCCTTGGGGGGCTCCTGACCTGGGATCGCGGGTGCTCATTTACCTCCCCGGCCCCTGTGCCACCAAGAACCCCGGTGGTGCTGGGGACATGGGCAGCCCTAGCAGTGCGGGCAGCATTTGGTCCTGGAGGCACCTGGAGACGGAGACCCTGGGCCACGGCCAGAACCAGGGGCCGCCCCACCTGAATTCAGGAGTGGGGCAGGTGAACGGGTGGCCCTCGGGGCCGCTGATGGCTGCTGTTATTATTAAGAGTTCAGAATTCTCCTAGGTTCTAACAACTGTGTTCATTCTCAATAAATGGTTTCTTAATAATCATTTTAATTAGCAAAAAGGCTGTCTTATTAAAGCTAATTAAAGGCAATTTGGGAACCTTATTTTCATACAATCATAAAATTAGAGAAACAAGAAGCTGGAGAAATGAGGAATGTCTCAGGCTTTCTGCAGAGGGGGTGGGGAGGAGCCCTGAAGGGAAAGCCTCCCGCCAAGCCAGGCCTGCGGGCAGGGGTGCCCAGTGGGTGGGCTGTTCCAGATTGGGAAGCAGCCTCCAGCATTCCAGGGGGCAGCTACAGGGAGCCATCGTCTGTTCCCGTCCTTGAACACCGCTCCCCCCCCCCCTCCCCCGTGCCCCTGGTCACCAGAACTTCCCTCTGCTCCTGCAGTTGGTCACTTCTCTCCCTCTAGTTAGCTCTACCTTGAAAATATACTAACCTTGCAGCCTTGACCTGTGCCAGACCTCATTCCTTCCCTCCCATCCATTCTGTGGCTAATTGTCTTAACTCACCAGCCTAACAGGTATTATTAACCTATTATTAACCTTTCAGGCCTGACTCTTAATACACTCCAAACTTGGCCCAACCCCATCTTCTGCTCCAGGCACCTCAGTTCCTTGATGTCCTCTCCTGATGACCTGCTCCTTCCCATCACTCAGCCCTCACTCCTGCTTTTCCCTTAGCCTGGGATGACCCGTCCCTGTCCCATAGAGTAGCTTTCCCTCCAGGCCAATTCAAGGTCTAATTTTTTTTTTTTAAGATTTTATTTTTATTCATGAGAGAGAGAGAGACAGAGACACAGGCAGAGGGAGAAGCAGGAGCCTGACGTGGGACTCCATCCCGGGTCTCCAGGATCAGGCCCGGGGCTAAAGGCAGCGCTAAACCTCTGAGCCACCTGGGCTGCCCTTCAAGGTTCAATTTTGTATGACCCCTTCCTGGGCTCTATTATAGGCTGTTCCATGATATGTAAGATGGAAGATTCCTTCCTCTCTGTAAAGAGTTTTCAATGAGAATCATAGACTTGGCGGGGGAGGGGGGGTCGTTTTTAGAAAAGCATTAAAAGCAGGAATTAAACGTGGCTTTTGGAATTAGAGACCTTAGTTATAGGCCTGGCTCCATGTATATTTGTGACCACAGGACAGTGGTTTATGGGCACATACTTTCTGTAAATGTCTTACGTGTAGCAAATGACTTTCCTAAGCTCTGGTTTCCTTGTGAGTAGAATGAGACTAATGATAAAAGCTACCCCACTAGGTTATTGGGATGTGTAAATAGATAATGGATGTAAGTCACTTTACGAAATATGGGCATGCAATCCTAATAGCTCTGGGATCGTTGTCTTTGTTGATGTGAGTACAATTCAGGGCGCACTTCCAGGAGGAAGAGAGAGCCCGCTCTGCCCCAGCCTCAACCTCCCTGCTGGCCCTGCATTCCCTCTCTACAGGGTCCCTTCTGCACCCTAGGACAGCACTCTTCTCAGCCATGCATGGGATAGTAGGGCACCTACTTGCCCCTAGTGTCTGGCATCAGAACTCAGCCCAGCAAAGACACCCGGCTCAGCTCCTTGCTATCCTCAGCGACCCTCCCAATAAATGAACTCATTCTGGCAGGAAAAGTGCCCTGCAGTAGATCCTACCACGACACCAAGGATTCTCACCTGTCCTTGAAAGTGCAGGTCGGAGAACATAGAGCTAGTGCACAGCAGGGCTTGTGCCTCTCCTTACCTGTTGCTTAGGCCATGGGACAGTGAAAGGCCATGAACCGGCAGGGGCCCCCTGCTGTCCGCCCCTGCGCATCCCCCGGATGAGGCCTTAACCACAGCAGAAGTGACCGCAGAGAAAGGACAATGAGCAGATCCATGACCTACAGCGTTTAGCTGCCTATTCTCGAAGTAATTGTTTAAGTAGTGGCCTCCACCTTGATAATAACCATTATTATTAGTCTCCTGACCAGAAGGAAATTTGAACCTCGGACACTCTGATTGTAAGCAGCGCACTGTCACCAACCAGGGTCTGTAGTCAAAGCAGAAACGGCACACAAATTAACCAGCAGTCCCCTGCACATCACATACAGGGTGGATTTTCTTCCTCTCTGCCTGGAAAGGGCCTTATTTCCCATCTGTGAGCATCAGCGGACTGTTAGCCACAGCACAGCTTCCGGTGGGCCTGGGCTACCCTGACACGTATGATTAAAGCTCCAGGGTCGACAGCAGTTGCTGTGTTTTCAAGGAGATGCAGGGAAGCTCACAGGACCCCTGGGGCAGGACACAACACTGCTCCTCAGACAATTCCCTTTAAAAAAGTTGTCATGAAATCCAATTAACCAGCTGGAAGGCCGGCGTGGGCAGCCCTCCTCGGGGTCAATAAATAATAGAACATGCCCTGCGATGGAAGGGGTAGCTGGCTTTCCTGAGCTCCGAGGCTGTGACAAGCCCTCCTGGCAGGGAAAAACACGGACCACCACCCCCACCCCCCACCCCTGCCCCAGTCCCTGAGACCTCAGTGGGCCCAGGAGGGAAGGTCCACTAGGCTGATGCCCCAGGGTCCTGGGGGCACCTTCCCTCTTGCTCCTGCACAAGCCCCAAGAGTGAGGGACTGAGTGAGGCTTGTCTTGAGGGCTTTGAGCATTAGAACAGGCATCAGGAGTTCTGGTTTCCAGGTCGACTCCTGGCTCATTCTCAGGCAAGGTCTTCAGGAGCTCCTGAGCCCAGCTGAAGTTCCTGGTGAGTACTGTGAGGAGGGCATCTCTTCCTGGTACTCTCTCCAAAGCGGAC